>NC_056623.2:28207454-28844121 GCF_002870075.4 Lactuca sativa | reverse complement strand
ATTATAACATTGAGCGTCTTTGAGGTTTTATTTTATCTCGGTTTTGGTCTTGAACTGACCTAGAATAACTAAAATAGCTTATATTTTTTGGGAAAATGATTTGTAAGGGTAATTACCTTTTCGTCTTATTTACGTTTAGGTAATTTTATTTTCTTGTATACATTTGATCATTTAACTTGTTAAATGGTCAAATGTGTACTGAAAAAAAATAATAAAAAAAATTGTCTAAATGTGAACAAATTTTTTCTTTACAATTTTCTTAAAATTTTTTATAATTTCTTACAACATTTTTATGATATTTTTTCCTATAGATTTTTCTAGTACAATGTTTTAAACTTTACTTATATATATATATATATATATATATATATATATATATATATATATATATATATATATATATATATACACATACTTTTTTTTATACTTTCATATAAATTTAATACAAGTGTTTTTAAACCAAATATTTTATAAATGTTTAAAATTTTTCTTACAAGTTTTTTAACTTGTTTTTTTACATTTTCATACAATTATTTCTATACTTTCTTTTAGAACATTTTTAAAGTGTTTCACAGATTTTGTATAATAATTTAATAACTTTAAAACATTTTAAAATATGTTCATTAAATACTGGTTTAAAATGTTGTATTAAAAAATTAAAAGTTTATAACATGTCCTCCATACTTTTCTTTTTATTTTTTAAAAGGTCCTCCATACTTATTGTTACATATTTAATTTATTTAATTTTATTGTTAGATAGTATTTGCTTTAAAAATATCGTATATCCTTAAAAACAAAAGAAAAAAATATAAAAGATTATATAAAATATTTCACAAAACAAAAACATATTTATTAATTAAAAAATAAAGTTTAAAATTGATCAATATTTAATTAATATTTACGAAATTATGGATATTTTATATATAACATTTGAAAAAAAAATAATACAAACAAATATGAAAAATAAAATCGCTATTAAAAGTGGCGAAAATGACTTATTAGGGTAATTAACTTTTTATTTTGTTCACATTTAGACAACTTTCTTTTTTTTACACATTTAACCGTTTAACTTATTGATTTGTTTACATATTACCATGGTCACCTGCTATAGCCGGTGATAATGGCAATATATAAACACATATAAAAAGTTAAATGGTCGAATGTGAACAAAAATAAAGAAGTTACCTAAATTTGAGCAAAGCGACAAAGATAATTACCCTGATAAGTCATTTTCCCATATTTTCTTTATTTTTTATATTTTAATTATTATTTAGAATTTTATAAAACTTGATGACCCAACACCCAGCCACCCTCGCCCAATACACAACTACTCCCCTTCCTTTCGTCAAACCATCGCCACCTCCGCCTAACCATCATCTTTTCTATGAACCCCTCCCCCCCCCCCCCCCCCCGTTTTATATTTGCCCATATTTTTAATGAATGTATATAATAATTTATATGTTCCATAGTAGGGATGGGATTTAAAACCAGAAAACTGTATCGGAATCAGAATCAAACCGAAACTGGAACCGTTAGAACCAGAATATATAGAACCAGTCTCGGTTCCGAGTTTAAAAGATAGATTTATTTGGGTTTATGGTAATCTAGGTTTGGATCCATCAGGTCTAGGTTAACCAGGTTTAAGAACTGGAATCAATGTTAGGAACCGAAAGCATTATTAGGGATCGGAACCGATTTCTGTGAAATGTTTAAAACATGTATATCTTATTTGTTTCAATTCAGATTGACATGTTGTTTTTTCCAACGTGTAGTTTAAAGTTTGTACATGATTTTAGACTATAACTTCGTCATTTTTAGTTTTGTATTCATTGACTTATAGTCCCCCAAAATCAATATATCATAGCTATAAGTTTTTAGTTTTTCAGCTTTTTTGTATTCTGTGAAAATTTTAAAACATGCATATCTAATTCATTTGAAGTCGGATTGACATGCGGTTTTTTCCAACTTGTATTTTAGAGTTTGTACATGCGTTTAAACTATAATTTTGTCATTTTTGGTTTAATATTCAATGAATTACAGTCCCTCGAAGTCGGGATATCGAAGCTGAAAATATTCATCTTTTCAACTATTTGTTTTTGTACTTTGCATTCTGTGAAAATGTTAAAACATGGATATATCATTCGTTTAATGTCAGATTGACATATGGTTTTTTCCAGAGTGTATTTTAGAGTTTGTACATGATTTTAGACTATAATTTTGTCAATTTTTGGTTCCTATTCATTCACTTACCATCCTGCAAAGTTGAGATATCAAAGCTAAAAGTTTTTAGTTTTTCAGTTTTTTTGTATTCTGTGAAAATTTTACTTGCATGTCTATTTTGTTTGAAGTCAGATTCACATTTGGTTTTTTTCAACTTGTAGTTTAGAGTTTGTAGATGAGTTTAGACTATAATTTTGTTATTTCTGGTTTAGTATTCAATGAATTACGACACCCCCCAAAGTCAAGATATCAAAGCTGAAAATTTTAAACTTTTCAGCTATTTGTTTTTGTACTTTGTATTCTGTGAAAATGTTAAAGTATGCACATCTCATTCATTTAAAGTTAGATTGACATACGGTTTTTTTTCCAAAGTGTAGTAGTTTGTACATGATTTTAAACTATAATTTTGTCGATTTCGGGTTCATATTCAACAACTTACAGTCCCCCGATGTCGATATATTAATATGAATTTTTAAAGTTCAACTTACTAAATAGCAAGTAATTACTAAAAAGTTTCAAAGTGTAGTTTAGAGTTTGTACATGATTTTAGACTATAATTTGTCAATTTTGGGTTCATATTCAACAACTTATAGTCCCCCGATGTCGAGATATTAATATGAATATTTTGAAAGTTCAACTCACTAAGTAGCAAGAAATTACTAAAAAGTTCCGGTTTTTCCGAGTTTTCCGGTTTCACCCTACCCACTTTGATGTTTTCGGGTTTTCCGGTTTTAGCCCCACTTTACCCGGTACCGTATTCGGAAGTGTACTGGAACCGGTTCCTATATAACAGTCCGGTTTCCGGTCCGACAAAATCTCGTTTAGGGTTTTCCGAGTCCGGATCCTTCCAAGCCGGATTGGACCTACTTTCATCCCTATTCCATAGTCACCTAAATGTTTCTTTTATTCTTCTATTATTCTCCAATATTGGGAGGTACTTACCGTCACAAATAAGTCAATAATACATTGGATCTTATAATCATCCAACCTTAAATTTGATTTGTTTTTAGAAATGCTAAAACTAGGGAAAAAAATGATTGCATGGTTGTAAAAACCAATAATGCTTTGATTGCATTATGTTTTGTTAGTGTCTAACAAGCTTTCATTTTTAATAGATGATTCGTTTAAAAAAAATAGAAAAATTATTTAAGAAACGTGATAAATATTGTAACGGTGCATTTATTCCATTTTCCAATTGTATTTTTATTTGGTGTAAGTGAACAATAATAAATTTTTAGTGCCAAAATGTCTACGCTCATAATTGTAACAAGACAAAAAGATGGATGGAAATTGTAGATGGAAGACATTTGATTTCAAAATAAATGTCAGGTTTGGTATTATGAATAGAACTTGTCCACTCACTACATATTTGGCATTTTGGCTGGCTACCAAAATTTCTTTTAAAAGCTAATTAACATAATGCTGAATTTTTATTGATATGAACATTGATAGATTTTGCCAAATATCCTATGAACGGGTTGGTAAAGTAGTTTTTAATTACAAAGTAGGTAGTGGGGACGCAGAAAATTATGGTTATAGTTGCACCTTATGTTGGTAGTTGCATTTTTTTAGTGGGTGTATTTCAATAGAAGAAAAAATCATACGACGACATAAAATTGAGTAGTGGGTCCAATCAACCATCGGGTTAGAATATCCTAGGCCCCTCAACTATCGGGTTGGAATGCCAACATACTATGAGTCCAGTCAACCATCGGGTTAGAATACCCCAGGCCCCTCAAACATCAGGTTGAAATGCCAATATACTATGGGTCCAATCATCCTCGGGGTGGAATACCCTCGAGCCCATTCAACCATCGGGTTGGAATGTCCTGGCCTGTTGGCTCACGCACAAAGCAGTGAAGCCTCAGCCACCGACCAAAAATGTGCACATATAACATATAATCCTGTAACAGTCTACATCCAGTCAAACAGATCTACAGATCACTAAACATAGCAACATCCTATCTTCCAGGATACCGATCTATCATATCATAACAGCACAATAGCATACATAATAGGATATCAATCCAATGGGTCGGCATCGGTGCCTTCGACCTGCAAGAACAGTGAGGAAAAACTCACCTCGCAAACTAAATAGAACTGATGAGGTCCAACTCCGATTCTCAGCTCTTTGTTTGATTCCTAATTCCATCAAATGTCCAATTTCTATAAGAATTCCAAAATACCCTCAAGGTCAAACTTGGTCAAAGTCGAAGTCAAAGGTCAAGGTCAACAGTCCATGTTGACTCAACATGCCTTGTTTACTAGCAAACACGTTGTGTTCTTCCAGCACTCAAGCGGTCGGGAAAACCTCGTCCAACACATCATGTTGACTACCAAACACGCTGTGTTGGCCCGAGTCCCAGCAGCTTAATACATTCAGCTGTTTTCTTCGGTTCCAAGAGCTCCAAAGCTCAGATTTAGACCAAAATGCTATTAAGTAGGGTAAAGTTTCCAACTTTATCCACTGCGACTATTCAAAGGGTCTAAACCCCAACCATAAAGCTTGAAGATGCAAGAGCTTAACCAATTAAGCACTTAATCCTTAAAATTTGACACCCATCCTCTCCAGAAGGGATTCTAGCACCAAAACCATGCCAAAGGTCGGTGCTTTATAGACATGCATGTCCAATGCATGTCTTGAACCTATATTAGGTTAAAATGGGGATTTATGACCTAATCTCCATGCATGACATCAATACTCGACTATAGCCCAGATCCAAGACTCTACTAGGTCACATAGACCTGGAGATTCATAAAGTTGCAACCTTTATGAGATCTAATCATTCCAACCTTCAAGAACAAGAAACTAAAGGGACAAAACTCAAGATTTAGCAACATAGAAGAATAAAAATCGGATCTTGGACATTTACAAAGGTCCAGAAAAGTGCCAAACTGAAAAATGAGGGCTTGCTTGCTGGATCCTTGCTTCGCTCTTCCAACTTCTTCCTTCTTTGGCTCCAAAAGCACCACACTAGCTCACAAATGAGATGGAAAGATGATTAGGGTTTTCAAGGGTCGATTGGGGGAATTGGAGGCTGATAAAAGTCCAGCTCTTTGGACTTAAGGAGATTATATACAGTGCAAAACCCTAAAAATTAAGGTTTTTTCAACCAGTCGCCAACACGCCGTGTTTACACACCAGCAAGTTGTGCTGGCCCATAAAAATACGCGGCCCAAAAGTTCTCAACACGCCCTGGTGAGGCTTCACCATGCCGTGTTCCAAGGGAAGGTCATACATAAATGGGGATAATTCCATACCTGAAAATCGGGATGTTACATACCCCTTCGTGGGTCTCATAATAAGTTTCATCCATAATCAAGGAAAATATATACGAACAAATGGTTGATCCTTGGTGAAGTCTGATTTCTTGTAACGTTCCAATTTTCACAATAAATTTTTGTTGGGTTTTATGTATTATAACACTCCTATGGTGCACATACAACCTTAATGTCCGCGATCTAAGTTTTCTCTAATTATACATGCAAATTCCTATTATCCAAAGCATGAAGCCTATCTAGCATAAAAATTTGATACATGAATCATAAAAACTAGTTAGAAGAATACCTCTTATTTGTAGCTTGTAGTTGTTGGCCTTTTCAGAGCTTAGCACCCCAAGTGTGATTTCTCAAACAAGTCACAAACACCATTAACAAGTGGAGGACTTTGAGAGAGAGGATAGAACCACCAAAATAGGCTAGGGTTCTCTTAGAACCCTTCGGGTAGTGAATTTGGAGCTAAGGGGTTACTTTTATAGTGTGGAATTCCTAGGGTTTCAACTTGTAAACCCTAATTCATTCCTAAGGCCTTTAATCCAATAATCCATATGATAAGCCTTATGGACTAACACTTTATGGACTCTCACATAAGCTTAGTCCATCACTAATCAATCGTGGATCATTGGCCCAAACTATATGTATTACTGATTTACTTAATCAGTCCCCTTAATTTAATTAATCTCTTTTGATCACTAAATTAATTCTAAAATAATTCTTGATCAATATTAATTAAATAATATGATTTCTCAATTAATATATTATACTTATAATATATTAATAAATCACAAATAACCTCTTTTCTCAAATATCCATCCTGTCAAATTGTTCTGATGAAGGCAACCTGAAATGGACCATGCTACTCTCGGGTCAAGTACATACCAATTATAGTTATGGGCTTAAACAACTAATCCAACAATTTTTTCATTTTTAAATAAGGTAAATACCCATTTTCATAAAAATCATAATTAAGATAAAACCACTTGTTCATAAAACCATACTCCAAAATCCAAGATCATATTATAAATAAAATAATTGTAGAAGTCTCAGAATAAAAATGTTGGTGATATGTGTGTACAATCACACATTTGCATTCCCATGATCAGAAGGTACATGAAAAACATTTGATCCACAACTGTAAGTAAAATGTTAGTGAGTTTCCCAAAATACCATATACAACAATATACATACAATGCATACAAACAAATCCTTAGCTCTTGTGTTGATCGACATACTAACAAGGCTCTCAACTCTCGTGTCTATCTGCTCGATAACAAGAAATGACTAATGACTCTAGTATACGTCTAGTCACAACTAACATGTGAACTGTATGTCTAACCATCCCATTGATTAACTACTCTAGTGTACGTCTAACCCTGAATGCGAGTAATCTAGGCTCTTGACTCTAGTGTCGATCCACCATCAACACCTAAACATATATGCCGACATATCATATAATCATACCCAAGAATTTATTTTAATATCAATGAATCACCTTGTATATACGTAGTCCTTCATAGTTAAGAGAAATATCTAGTCGAACAGATGTTCCTACCCAAGAGAAATTATATTAGATAAGAACCATGCAATAAACTCAGATCAAGAGATCTCAGGCTATCTGATTTAAATTACTCATGACCCCTGGGACATTCGCTCAACGATCCACCAATTTTAAAAAAATCTCAAATAAGAACTCCACATAATATAGACTATGTTATCCTACTTCTATAATCAACTAACTATGGAACAACTACATCCTATCATACAAAGGATGTATACCATAACACATAGTATAGTGAGATAACCCACCTTGCAGAAACCTAAAAATCACAAGTGCACATGAATAAATGTAAAGACCAGTCATACAAACCACCTAGACATTAGAAAAAGGTCAAACCTCAGTCTATGACCTAAAACCCTAAAGTTTGTCCTAAGGTTAAACTTAGTCAAACTTAAGGTCAAAAGGCGCCCCACGCCCTCTTGTGGGCGCCCAACACCGGGTTTCAGATAAATCGGAAGCACCTCGACGTCTTCCAAAAGACGCAACGCGTCCAATCCAAAATCAAAAGGATTTATGACTTATTCCATTAAGTCAAGGCTTCAACTTTTCAAATCTGATTCTGCAACGCCCGTAGATCGGGGCTAGTCAATTTAGAGACGATGAGCGTCAAAAATGACTTTTAATAGAAGATTATTTAGAATAAATAATCTTGACTAAGTTTTTAATGGTCGTGACATGGATTATGGATATATAAAGAATGACGAAATCCGAGTTATAATGAAAAATTTATGACCTGTCGAAGTTTTGCGACAGAACCGGCATGACACAGCGCTGCGTAAATAGTGAATTTACGATAGATCGATATTTGGCTTTAGCGATCTAAACAAAAGTCGTAGAACACGTTAAATCGAGAGCGTGCATAAAAATAACGTCTAAATCTGACTTTGTATGAGTAAGTTATGATTTTTCGAAGTTTCCGCTTAGCAGTGTACAGCCCGAAGTTCGAATATGAGATCGAAAACCCTATATGCTCACCAGGCTCCCAAGCCTGACCCACTCAGTTTTCTTTGCATTACAGGTAATGGCACAAGAGTATAAGTTGGTGACTTGACGAGAGATTTTGGATAATAGACCAGTAGTTGTAAATCACTGCTGTAAGGTCGAATTGTACTGTTTATGCTTTTGGTCTGTATCGGAACATGACATCCCGATGTTTTATTATTTAATGAAAATACATTCTCTTTGAGAAATTTTTTGATAAATTTTATCATATTTTGTTTTGGGAACGAATTCCACAACTCTTTTAATCAAAGGATTACTCTGATTTTATAAAACAAAGATAAACAAATCGGTCTTTTCTGGCCATGAATTTGGGGATGTCACAGATTCTCAATAGTTTAATAATGGATAAGTTCTAACTTTATCCATTAAGATGTTCCAAACAACCAAGATCGAGAATCCTAAGTCTCTAAAATGACTAAATGGACCATAACTCTTGAATGACTAAACAGTAATGCACAAGATCCCATTTTTCCAATTCAAACAAGTCCAAAGAGTAATCCAATGTGCTTAAAAGGTGTTAGAGTTCTCTCAACTCCAGGAACACAAGAAAATAACCAAAAAGTGCCAAAAACTACATATAACAAGATCTCAAGAACTAAAGAGCAAGGTATGAACTTTATATTCATAAAAGGTCCAAAAATGGAGTGGTTTGTTGGATCTACACTTGGAACCACCTTTCTTGCAACAAAGGAAAGAGGATAAGCAGCAAAACTGGTTCAAGGATAGAGGATAAACTCACAACACTCAAAGGAAGTTAGGGTTTCTCTCAAAGGACATTCTAGGGTTGATAGAGGCTAAGAATGAAAGACCTTAGGGGTTAATGTGCTTTAAATAGTCTCCAAAAGCCTAATAAGTCGTTCAACCCATGGGAATGGGCACCCTACGCCCCTTAAATGGCGCCCCAGCTCCCTCAGTATAAATTTACAAATTTTTAGTTTTTAGATTTTTACAATTAATTCCTTCAAGCTTCGGTCTTCACTTCTACCTTTCCTTGGACTTAAAACTAGTAATGAAAGTTTGGGAAAAACACAATTGGGACCAGGGGTTACAATTAAAAACTTCCAAAACATGAAATCCTCCAATAGAAAATTTGGTAAGCACATCTGCCACATATTCAAATCAGGAATCAGGTGTTATAATTCTACTGGGAAAGCCTAAATGTCTCCAATTGTAGTCTGGATGCAGGTTGTAGATTGACAATATATCTCTTGTATTGCCCAGAAATAACTCGACGTGATTCGTCGAGCTTCCAAGGTCTTCCTTATTGCCTCATGCAGGACATTATCATATGTCTTCTCTAGGTCAATGAATATCATGTGAAGATCCCTATTTCTTTCTTGATAATTCTCCATAAAACATCGAAGTAGGTGAAATGTCTTAGTAATAGACCTCCCAAGCATGAATCCAACATGATTTTTGATATCACAGTTTCTTGTCTTAACCTATCTTTGAACATCCTCTCTAACAACTTCATGATGGGACCAGTCCATTTAAAACTTTGAACATTTCCTTTGTTCTTATAGATTAGTATCACAATGCTTTTATAGCGTAATAAATATGAATACTTGTCACAAGCTTATAACAAACATCTGAATTTACAAATAATATAACTTACATAATAAATCATATGATATATTTGACGTTTATGGTATAATAAATATGAATATTACCACACAACATAGAATATCTCAAACTGAATTTGTGTGTCTGTATTGATGTGTGTTATGATGCCTTCATTTGCTTTCTTTATATTATGATATTATGTGAATCCAAGAAAAAGAATTTTTTGACATCCATAAAAACATTTCTATGCCTTGCACTTCTCACGCCAAGCTTGGGGTTCAAACGCCTTAAGGCCATTTAGCCTCAAACCTGTTTATCGCAAATTTTCGTCACATTAATGTCAAATCTTTTTTGAAGACATTTCAATTCCAACAATATCATCATGTCTTATTTTCTTTTGAATAGCATCTTTATGATATTATGTGTTGTTGTGAGAAAAATTAACGGTGCTTACGAATTCGTGATCTAAATGTTGCACGGGGAAGACATTACCCAAGATGATGTTTCTCTAACTTCCATCTATATCAAAAACAAAATCATATAAATCATCAAATTGTTCCATATTTTGGCCTACAGGTTACCCATGTGGTTTTAGATTAGAACCATTTAGCAACAAATGTAGTTGTGCGTATTCATAGACTTCATATGTTTTCTTGCATGTAGGTTCTCGTGACGTTCCATACTGTGAAGTAGGGATGAGTTATAAAACCGGAAAATCGGAATAGGAACCAGTATAATCAGAAAATGCTTAAAAGGTTCAGGTTTTTTTTAGAACGGCGGGTTAGTACATTTATGGGATAGAACCCATGACCTCCTTGTTAGTAACTCCTTTTTAGACACATTGTTAGCCAATTCGGCTAAGGAAAAGAGTACAATATGTTTCGAACTCCCCCTGATCAGCACATCACTTGATTTCCTTGAAGTGCCACATAGCAATGTTTTGTACCATCTTTTCAAATTTGGATGTAGGAAGTGCTTTAGTGAACAAATCGGAAAATTTGTTACTTGATTGAATTTTCTAGATGTTGATGCCACACTCTTTTTGAAGATCATGGGTGAAAAAGAACTTGGGTGATATATGTTTGGTTCTGTCTCCTTTGATAAACCATTCCTTGAATTGGGCTATACAAGCCGCATTATCTCATGAATTGTTATAATCTCCGTTTGGGATCGAGCTTTGTGTGGATCAGATAAATATCTAGTATCTACATAACCAATTAACTCTGTGTTTGATGAATTTGATTAGTATAAGCCTATATCTACTATACCTCGATGATACCAAAAAATGTGTTTGACTCCATTCCAGTGTCTTCTTATTGGGCAAAATTATATCTTGCTAATAAGGTTACAACAAAAGATATATCATGAGATGTAAAGCCTTATTAAACGAATGCATGAATTTGTAATAACCATTCAAATGTTTTTTAATGCATAATATAAGCTATTAAACTATTTTATTAAAAAATTATTACAATAATATACTTTCTACAATACTGGTATAATAACTACTTTGCAAATTACATAAACAGTTATTTATGGAGTAAACGCTTAAACTGATTCGAGCCAAAACGTTAACGGTCAATTGGCCTATAATAATGACTATAAAAAAATTAAGAATACCCAAATCTATGTATCTCCCCAGTACATTCATGCACGCGATACAACGAATATTTACTATACACTTGGAGAACCGTGTATCGGCAAACACCATCGTTTTAGGGAACTATATATTTAGATTTGTCGTTTTATAGGAAAAAGATCAAGAGAATACCTAGGTTGACGACATGGACACTTTATCCTCAAAACTGAACACATTGCAAGTGTACAGTACAACCTTACGATGCACACATAAACCATTTGTCCTTTTTATCAAGTGAGGAAGTACCCACGTCGGTAATCTCTTTGCTTGCTGTCATCAATGTACAAGCATGAAATAACGCAACGTACAACACCCTTACTCAGGTTTTCAGCTACATTACCGTGTTTCCGATTATTTCTCAGTCTAATACACGAATCTGGTTCCAATTAATAATTTCCGGTTCAAATCGGTTTCATACCCACTGTACCCGGTTTGATACCTGGAACCAAACCGGAACCGTTTACCGTATACCGGTCCGGTTCCCGATTCTTATCATCCGTCAATTTTGGGTTTCGGGTTTTCCGGGTCCGGGTAAATGGGTCCGGTTTTTGACCCACTTTAATCCCTACTGTGAAGGTAAAACACTAGCTAGCCTCTCATTCTGTTTCATACACAACATTAAGATTCATAGTAAATGGTTGTGTGTTACGTTGGAGGAAAACACTAACTAGCTTTCCTTTTTGGTTGATACACGAGAGGAACATAACGATCGAGTCTTGTTGTTTGGTACTACATAGAAACATATTGACTAGCCCCCACATTTGCATCGCAAAGAACATGATCATTTTTATGACATGTGTTTCATGTATCCGTAATCTAGAGCCGACATATTTTCTTATTGATTGCTTTTGGTACTACTGGATCCATTTCCAATTGAATGATTTCCTACTAAATGATTATCATTAGACCCAGTCCCACCAGCCGGTCTTTTTGCATTACTGAAATTATTTTGAACATCGGTAAGGCTAGAGGGTGTGGCCGCGGTCTGGGACCGCGGTTTGTGCCACCTGGACCGCGCACACTGCCCCCAGACTGTGGTCTTGTGCGGTTTTGGCCGCACTGCGGCTGGAGAGTATCGCGTCACGTGATTGGTTGGTTTAATATTTGACCATTGAATGCTTTTTCGCTTTATTTTTTCTTTTTGCCTTTTCTTTCCTATATATACATATACACATCATTTGTTTTTAACCATAATACAACCTCTTTTCTTTCAATCTTTTTAGAAAAAAATCACCAATCTCTCTCAAGAATGTCATATTCTTCATCTTCTGAAGAATTTCAGACTATTTTTGATGTCGCTGTTGCATGTGCTCAAATGGCAAAACAAACATACGATACTTTATGCAATAACGCAACTGTAACTTCTCAACGGAGAACACGAAGATATATATTTTCAAAAATCATGAAGAAGCCAACCAACATTTGGTACAAGACTATTTTCAAGAGAATGCCACTTATCAAGGGTATTAGTTTCGTATGCGCTTCACAATGTTCAAAGGTTTATACGAACGTATAGTTGAAGATGTAACAAGGGAGTGCAGTTTTTTTCAACAACGCTACGATGCTAGAGGTACACCCAGTTTCACTCCCTTACAAAAATGCACGGCCACACTTCGTCATTTAGCATATGGCATTCTGCCTGATGCGTTAGACGAAAGTTTTAGGATGTCTGCTAGGATCGCACGGGACAGTCTCCACTTTTTTTGTAAAACTGTGATTCAGTTTTATGGTCCAAAATATTTACGTAAGCCTACACGTAATGACATCTTGCAATTGCAAGCTCATCATGCTAGTGTGCATGTGTTTCCAGGAATGCTAGGAAGCTTAGATTGTCTCCATTGGGCATGGGAAAATTGCCCTACGTCATATCATGGGCAATTTACCCGAGGTGATTATGGTCACCCAACGGTCATACTTGAAGCAGTTGCATCAAAGGATATGTGGATTTGACATGCTTTTTTTGGTTCTCTTGGTTCGATTAATGACATCAACGTTCTTAATCGTTCACCTATATTTAACAACATATACGATGGATCCGCACCAGATTCTTCTTTTGAAGTGCGTGGAATGTCATATAAGTATGGTTATTATCTGGTCGATGGAATCTATCCTGAGTATGTTGTGTTTGTTAAATCGTTTACGTGTCCACATGGTTCTAGACAAAAGAAATTCAAGAGAGCTCAAGAAAGAGCTAGGAAGAATATTGAGCGTGCTTTTGGAGCTCTGAAGAAATGGTGGTTCATATTGAAAAAACCAGCAGTTCATTTAGGCGAGGAAAAACTTCAAGAAATCATGTATACATGTCTCATATTGCATAACATGATTATTGAAGACGAAGGAAGAGCGATATGGGCGTTTGACGAGGAAGAAACCATACCAGAGACACAACCATTAGAAATTGGTGGCGAAGAGTATATGAACATGAGAGCAGAGATACGTTGCACTGAAACATTTCACAATCTTCGCAATGACTTGGTGGAACACATTTACGGGGTTCAAAACATTAACCTTAATTTGGATCCACCGGATGACTCCGAAGACGAGTTCTCGGAGAATGACTTTATGTAGTTTGCTTTAGGCAGTGTTTGTTTTTTGTCTGCAGATCTGTGTGGCCTCTTCTGTCTGCGCTGCGCAGACCACGCATAAACATTAACCTTTGCCGACTGTTTGTTTTTTCAAAGACTACAGAGTTAAAAATGTCTGTGCTCCCTCTTCTTGGCACAGATGTGGACCAGCGTCTTCTAACATCTTCTAGCCTAAAAAAACATATATTTCTTTATTTTTTTTTAAGTTTTTTTTAATTTATATTTTTTCCAACTTTATTAATTATAAACAATTTGAAAAAAAAAATACAAAACTTAAAAAAAAACGTTCGACGATGCAAACATGATATTTTTGACAAATTTATAAATAAAGATTTATTACAATAATAGTCGTTGAAGTTGTTTATATAAATATGAAAAAAAATCATAATATATTCTTATATTTTTTTGCCAAATTTTGTAAAACATTATTTAATACAGTATCGTCAATTTCTTGAGAAAATATTTATGGTACGGTTTTAATGGATTTAATTGAAAAAATTAAAGTTTATTTTCATCCATTTATGTATCAAATTCTTTGATCACTAATTATAATGTTTAGTTATAACTTTACAAACAAAGTTTTTGATTTTATCAAATATATACGTTAATTCACACCATTTTTATTTTTATTTTTTATATAATAATACATAAAAGTTGATCTAGATTCGTTAATTATTTATAACAAAGTCATAAAAATATTAAAAAATCACTTTGAAATTTAAAAAAAAAAAATCAGTTTATTTAGATTTCAGTTTATTTTAGTAGCCCACAGATGTTTAAAAAACAAACAGCCTTCTTTTTTTAGACTGCAGACGTTTGGTCCACATCTTCTACTACAGAGGTTTACAGATGTGGTCCGCAGACATTTTGTCTCAGAAAAAACAAACAGCACCTTAGTTATTTTATTTATATTTTTTAAGTTTTTAGGATTATTTTAATGTCATGTGTGTGTTTTCGTTTTTTTTTTTTTTTGGAAATGCAATGTAATGTTTTTTGAATTTTCAATGTAATGTTTTTTTTTAATTTTCAAGTAATGAAAAATTATATTTTTTAATAAAAAAGAAGTTTTAATTAAAATAGTTTAAAAAAATAAAAAAAATAAAAGTGTGGCACCACCCCTTGGTGTGGCAAGAAACCACACTTGTATAGTAAAAAATGGCATGACGCTTATGTGGTGGGGAGAAAGTATGGTTTCGGTGACACCACTCCCTCCAACGTAACAACTAAATGAAAAGATTTCATCCATAGCAACAAAGAACGAACAACACCCGCAAGGTGTCGCACCTCGCAATCGTCAACTATCTATATTAATTATGCATTATAATCTTATTAGTGTTTCTGCTACATGAGCTTTGCCAACATTCTGTTTTCTAAATAATAAGTTTTTCTGAAGTTCAAAGTAGATATATATCATTTTCGAAAACGTCTTGTCACCTTAAAATCCTTTGAAAATTTGTTTACAGTTTGAAATTTTCAAACAACTTTATCTTGGTAAAGGTATTGGTAAAAGTAGTTCGAAAATTAGTAAAAGCATTTCGAAATCAGTTTTTATTAAATGTCAGCAAAATTTGTACAGAAATAACACTCTTCTTGACGCGGTTATTTCTCAATTTTCAAATTCGAGTGGTCGTTATTTTTTTTTTGGTCATTAAGGTTAATCAAATACTAGTAGTTCATTAAATTTTGTTTCAAATCAAACTTCATTCGAGACGGAAGGAATAATTATTACTCGACTATAGATTGATTATGTATAGAAAAAAATAAAAAATTGATAACGTATAAAATCCGTGTCAATAAGAATCAATGGATTAGTAAATGGTAATGGCCAATGGTTTAGCATGGCTGTATGCGTCAACAAATTGGGTTGGCAAACTTTTTAAAATTTGGAGATTTGTATTTAACTTTGGGTTATAAAAAGATGCAAATGACATTTACTTTAGCAAAATATGACTTTATATTTTACAATTAATATATAGATTAAGGGGTGTTTGAGATTGTTTTTTAAAACAACTTATTGGTTTTTTGAAAAGCTAATAAGTCAAAAGAGTAAATTAAATGATTCGTTCATCGTCAAAGAGTCAAATTATACGTTTACTTTTTATTTTCAAAAATTAACTCGAACAATCCCTATATTAATTTTTTTTTTCATTCGGATGGTTCCTATAAACATAAAATGATTATTTTGCCTTTTATATATATATATATATATATATATATATATATATATATATATATATATATATATATATATATATATATATATATATATATATATAATTTATTTATTTATCATTTTTTGGATTAAAAAATAAATAATAATAAAAACAAATAACCCCACCACCAACCACATCTCACTCACCTCTCCTCCTCCCTTCCTCCCTTCCCTTCCCCTCCCCCCTTTACTTCTACCTTTCCTGGAAACCAACACCATCATCTCCACCAGTGGTGTAACATCCCGACCCCAAGGTATGATATTTAATTTATTTATTTATTTTGACAGGGCAACTCGACGAGTTGGGGAGCACCAACTCGTCGAGTAGAGACTATTATGGCCGCAAGATTTTTAGAGTCTACTCGACAATTCGGAGGACCCCGACTCGACGAGTAGGAGTTGTGTGAGGAAACCCTAATTTTTTGGATTTGTGTCATATTTAAAGGACCTTAAGCTCTCATTTATGCCACCCTTGTCACCCTACTACATTGTGAGAAACCCTAATCGAGCTGTAACCTTGTGTGAGAGAAATAGATGCTAATATTGTGGGTTATAGTGCATTCTTGGAGGAGAGTTGAAGAGCAAGAGACCTTGGACGAAAAGGAGCTTCTGGATCCAGTGTTCACTCATTCTTAGCTTTTGTTTGAAGGTAAAAAGTCACTATCGTGCTCATTGTTTAGTTAGATCTCATTTTAGGGAGTTTAAGGCCTTTTTCCCATCCTTCTTTTAGTTCTAGAGTGTTATGAGCTTGTCATGGAGTTGAGATTCCAGATCTGAGCATATTGAGGTCCCATGAGCCCAAAAATCCAAGCTTTATCAAGCTTTGGACAAGTTTCCATGCATGAGACCTCTTATGGAGCTTGTTTTGGCATTTTGAGCCATAGATGCCATGCATGAACATAAAGCTTGCAACTTTACGTGATAAGTGAGCCTTGGAAGGCTAGATCCAGAGTATGAGACACCATTTATGCATATAATCCTCTGAATGAGAAAAGGGGTTGAAGGGACTCGACGAGTTGGTGAACGAAATCAACGAGTCGGTTAGGGTTTTCCTTGACGAGTCTGGACATGTGTAACTCGGCGAGTTGATGAGACAACTCGACGAGTTAAGTTGCATTTTCACGACACTTCTGAGGAAACAAGGAAACTCGACGAGTCACATAGATGCACTCGACGAGTTGGGTCAACAGGGACTATTGACTCGAGTGTTGACTTCTGTTGACTTTTAGGGTTTGGTCAAGACTTGGATTATGGAGACCATGGATGGGTAAAATGTTCTTTTACCCATTCCAAGAGTTGGAGAAAGCATTGGCGGAGCCAGGCTCAAAGGAAAGGGGTATCCCAATTTTTTTTTCCTGGGTATCACCGCAACAACTGAGCATGGGGCGGCTCGGGTTAGTTTTTCCTAAAACCAAACCCAAAACCAACAGCCTCAGTTTTGAAAATTTTAAACCAAACCGAACCCAATACCATTGATTTGGCTTTTCGGTTTTCAATTTGTACTTGGGTTTTCTGGTTTGGTTTTGGTTTTAAACCCAAACCTTAATCGAATCGTTAGCTAACTTCAAGTATTGTTATATAAACATGAAGTTGAAGTATGTTTTGATACTTCAATCGATGTGTACTTAAAGTAGATATCAAATAAAGCATGATGATAACAAGCTTATATAATAGATGAAAATAACTAAGTTTATATATGTTTGGCGATGTGGGATAGAATAGTTGGGAAAATAAAAGAATAGAATAGTTGGAAAAATAAAAGAAATGTAAACAAATAATTTGTAAGGAGCAAGAATTGATCCTGAGACCTTTATTTCATTAAACCAACATCTTAACCAGTAGACTAACTATTTGTTTGTGCTTATAAGTGAAGGGATGCTTATATATACACTACATAAAACGATTTTTTTTCTAAAAAATTTACACTGCCAAATTTTTTTTGGATCCGCCCCTGAGAGAGAGAGGTTGACCGAATTTATTTAGAGTTGTGGTTATAAGTGTTAATTAGAGATGATCATGACATGTAGGCGGGGTTTAGACCGTTCGAGGGGTACGCAGTTTACTTGCTTGCTTATGAGGTGAGTCTTCTCACTATACTTACCATGAGTGGTAACTTTGTGTGACCGGAGGGTCTTGTATGCTATTACTGAGTATTGTGATATCCTACATTATGTCTTTGTTATTTATGTTGTGTATTATTCTGAGCTTCATTGAGTTAGGACCGGAGGGTCTAACCCAAGTTGTGGGGTCGGAAGGTCTCCACTGAGATACATTGATCGGAGGGCCTTTATTGAGATATAGCCATGAGAAGCTAATGAGATGTGTGTGGTATTTTGGAGAACTCACTAAGCTTCGTGCTTACCGTGTTATGTGATATGTGTTTCAGGTACTTCTCAGGATCGCAGGAACACGCCAGCTTGATTGTACACACATGATGGAGTTGTGTTTTTGAGGATCCTGGATTTTATTCAAACAATTATGATTTTTTAATTTTGATAATTTAACACTTTGGGGTTTTTGTGAATTATCTTGATGAGAAGTATGTGATTTAAAAATGAAAATTTTGTTTGAAAATTTACGGTGTTACAGGTGGAACATCAACAATACCACCATACCCACCTGTTTAACCATCAGCAACAACACCAACACCGCTACAAGCTCCGCCGCCTATGCCAACACATTCGCCTTCACCATCTCCTCCTCTACACTCCTCCCCAGGTTTCTACATTACTGTTAAGATCTGAACTCCAATAAGAAGCTAGGAGCGGTGATAGGTGGTGTTCGAATGGGGGACAGTTGGAAAACTCATCCAAAAAACTCTGAAGATTGTCTCACCAAACCCTAAATGGGTTGTAGCTTTGTGGATCTGCACTTCACTCCGCCGATCTGTGTGATAGAGATCGACTCTCTAATTCCTTTGGGTAGTGGTGCTGGAGAAATGCATCATACCCACCGACCACCATAACTCAATATCTTCATCTCTCCAGTTCTGATGCCCGCCATCACCACAGTCTCCGACAGAACTACTGAACGCCACTATCATCTCAAATATGTACCTCGATTGCCTTCAACTGGTAGATTGGTCGGAGAAGACGAAGGAGCAGAAGCATATGGGTTCAGGTGGAGTTTTATTTCTCACTAATTCTCTTGTTCTACACTGATTTCCTGTTAGATGAGAAAAGAGAGAAATAGGATACGACAGATGGTGGTAAAGAGGAACAATGGTGGTGGCTGATCCGACGGAATACTTTTCCGGCAGTGGTTTCCGGTGATAAATAAGAGGGAAAGAAGTCTTTGAGATGAAAGATGAAGAAGAGGTGTATGAGGGTGGAGCCCATTTCTTTTAATAATAGATTAATAAGGTAAGCTATTTTTTTCTATAAAATAAAATTAATAATAATTAACAACTTAAAAATAAATCAAAAATAAATAGATAAGGGTAAATTAGACATTTTATGTCTAGTAAACGATTTTAGGGACGAAACGTGCAACTTTTAACAATATAAGAGACGATCCGAGTTAATTTTTAAAAATAGAGACTAAACATGTAATTTAGCATTTGGACCAATAACGAATAATGTAATTTACTCTAAGTCAAAAAAAATGTTTCAACAACTCAAAAGGGCATTTTAGAATAGTTTCTTCGTTAGCTTCAAAAAAACATTTTAAAAAGCATATAAAACATGATTTTTTGAAACTGTTTTTGGCTTTTTAACCCAAAATAACTTCAAAAAATATTTTTTAACTTATTGACTTGTTGGCTTTTCTACCATAAAAGCTAATCCAAATACTTTTTTAAAAAACTCCTTTTATTATCACTATAAATCAATAAACACTTTTATCTAAAAAGACTTTTAAAGTTCAAACATCACTCCCAGACACCCCTTAAATTTCGTATCTGAATAGCGGGTTTAAACCAGTTTCTTTTTAGAGCTTTCACCTTGATTTTGGAGTTGTATATAGATTAAATCTCGTATCTGCTTGTGAACAATTATGGGTTTAAAACGGCTTCCTTTTTGAGTTGTCGTTAAAACTAAAACTCGTTTGTATAAATCAATTCTCTGATTACCGGCTTATTGAAGCTATATTTTTTAGAATTTTGCGATAGAAAATATCATATTTGAACAATAAAAAAACATTAGTTTATAAGTTATAACAAATTAACAAATAAGTGGCCTAACGAATTAAATTAGTTAAGGCTTCTGCATAAAAGTTTTTAAATTGTCAAACTTTATTCGTTTTGTCTTGTGACAATTTCTTATTCTTTAATGTCTAAGGTTTGCCAAAAAAGGAAATCATTTTCACTTGTTAACTATAATAACTTGTTAACTATAATAACAAGTTTTCCATGTTACTATGAAATCAAATTTGCAAAAAAATATTAAGTTTACAAATCTTTTACGGATTTATCTAAATATGTTTTTTTTATATTATACATATTCATGTACAAAATATAAACTTATATTTGATTTTCTTTAACTAAACACCATATATATATAACTTTTTGAAATATAAATATGTATTTTTATATTTTTTAGAAATATAAATATATTTTTTGAAATATTAATATGTTTTTAGATGTATTTTTACATATCTAGAAACATATCAATTAAAAGTGTGTTTATATGAAAAAATATATATTTTTACATTCTTAGAAGTATAAATATATATTTTTATGTTTTTAAGAAACATAAATATGTATTTTATGTTTTTCAGAAGTATAATTATATTTTTTAGAAGTTTAAATATATGTATTTATTTTTATATTTTTAGAAGTATAAAAATATATATACGTTTTTATATTTCTAAAAAACATATCTATACTTCTAATAAATATATTAATCTTTCTAAAAAGGGCCTTTATATTTCTAAAAAACATAAAATGTAAATTTATACTTTTAAAAAACATATTTATACGATGTTTAGTTTAAAAAAATTATATATAAATACGTATAATATGAATAAACATATTTATGGTACCCCCCCCCCCCCCCCCCCACACACACACACACACACATACATACATATATATATATATATATATATATATATATATATATATATATATATATATATATATATATATATAGTTACGTTATTATATTCTAACTAATTATTGTGTATATGTAAGAATGATTGTGGACCAATCATTTCAGTTATTTTAAGAAAGACATTTATCCTCAATATTAATTTAAAAAAAATAATAATAATACCATTTAATTAAAAGAATGGTAAAAATGTACATTTCCATTACTTTTAAATTAGGAAACACAAACTTTAAAAAGGAAATTTTCAAATTTTAAGGGATTTTTTATTAACTTAATTTTGAATTCTGACTTTTTTAATTAATTCAATTTTAAATACGTCAGAATGTTATTCCGTCGGAATGATGTTCTATGATATTGTTTTGTTAGATTGTTTTTCTATTAGAATATTAATAAAGAATACTAATAAAATTCTTGAACCTTAAATTGAATAATAACAAGATTCTAATATATTCATACACATTCAAACTTAAATACAAATTCATAAATATTCTTACATACCGATACATTTTAATATAATTATACATATTCTAACAGAATGTCATCAAAATGAATAAAATTCTTAAGAATGTCATTCTAAAATATATAATTATTGAACAAATACACTTAATCTTCTTCAATGGTCCAAATAACCACACTTAATTTTCTTCAATGTAACTTGTTATTAAACTAAATTCCAAGTCTTGTTATTGTATGATCAATCATTGATTCATTCTTCAAGCCATTCTGAAAGAATAGTTCATTACCAAATGAAAAAGAAAAAACTAAAGTCGTTTGTACAACTCTGCATACTTGTGAATTGCACAAAAACTCATAACCAAGAATTGCCGAAAATGCACAAATCACAAAGGAAATATCAAGATTCAAATCCGACATAATCGGATTTGGAGATTCCATTCCGACATAATTGAAATTCAAGATTCAATTCTTGCACAGTTAACCTTACCATTATTATATACGAATGCAAAATGGAAATTTAGATACGCATTTGAATTAAAAAAAAATAAGCATGTGGTTTGGGATTTACCACCTCCTGGGGTTCAAACAGTAACATATAGGTGAGTAACTCATGACTTTGTCCATTTCTTCTTTCTTTTGACTAGTGATGTGTTTTGGCTAGTGATGTTGATAAAAAAGAAAAAACCAAAAAAAAAAATCATGTTAGGTAAAAACTAATTCAATGTTTGCTACAAATGTTCACTAGAAGTTCTTTTTTTTAAGAAATAGCATACGTAATCATCATTTTCAAATTAAAAATGTATTTAATTTCATAATCCAATCTACAGATTAAAGCACCAATCGATGTTGGCTATAAGTTTTTACTCGAAGTTTTTTTTATACAACTAATCAAGTTAAATTGTAAATACAAAGGATGGACATGTAAAATTAAAGAAGAATAAGAGCATTATGGGTATTGACTTCACAACTCCTAAATTATACAGTGTCTACCTCATAATATGAATTTTGAATCAATAATAGCACAAAAATAAGCAATTAATAATCAATAATTACCTTTTTTAAAATTCTTGATTCACGAATATTTGCAATTGTTTGAATTTGATGAACCAAAAACGACAGCTTTAGGAGAAATGTTCCGTCATGAATCAGTCAGCCATGCATCCCCAAATCTTGCCTCAAATATGACCAGAATGGCGCCGGAAAAACGATAAAAAATGGGACGAAGAGGGGAATCGTTGCACACGTGATCGACAATTATGGTAAGGTTACAGAGGCGAGTGGTGGAGGACTGACAATGAATGGTCAAATGATATTAGTGGTTGACGATAGAGATGATGGTGGCGGTGGTCGACAGCCAAAAGGACGGTGTTTGGATTGAGTTGGGAGCGAAGAATCAAGATTGGGGCAAAAATAGGTTTTTGAGATTAGTGGTAAGCACGCACACATGATTTAACAAAATTAATCCAACATTTTAGGGTGATTAAATATTTATTAATTATCGAAACTAATTAATGTTAAAATTATCATTTAACCCTTATTTAGGTTTTTGAAATGATTGGCTTACAATCATTACTATATCCACACAATAATTACTTAGAATACTTGAACATATATATATATATATATATATATATATATATATATATATATATATATATATATATATATATATATATATATATATATATAAGTTCATATGAAACCACTATAGCCACTCATTTTATAGATAAAAAAATATTTTTAAAATGCAAATTAATTGAAAATATCCGAAAAAAAATTAAAATACTAGTTTCGTCATTTTTTATCCAAAAAAAGTTAATAAAATAAAAATAAATAAATAAATAAATTACCGTTTTTTTTGAAATATCTATGAAGTATTCTAATAAAATATTATAATATTTTATCTGACAAATCTAGTAAAATACTAAAATATTCTAACATTCTAAAAATCACATTAGAATATTTACAGTGTAATATTATATTATAATATTTCACATATTTTTTAAAAAAAATGTAATTTTTATTGATTTTATTTTTTTAAAATTTTTTTAGGTAAATAAAATGACGAAAATAATAATTTAAAAAAGTATTTTCAGATTCTTCCTTTTATTTTGCATTTTAAATTTATTTTTAGATTGTATCTCTCGGTCTCACAAAATTAACATTGTCTCAAATTAACCTAAACTTATATATATATATATATATATATATATATATATATATATATATATATATATATATATATATATATATATATATATATAACTTAAAAGATTTTTCTGAACCTGGGTCACACGGAACACTGACAAGAACGAAAAAATAAAAAGATACATTAAAAAACTTGAGAAACTTTAACATTAATGAATAAAAATTTATCATATTGACAAAACCATGACAAAATTAGGGACCTTTTTGTCAAAAACCAATTTATTTATAACAACAAAAAACTCTTGTCTGCTCTTACTGGACTTGTACCCTCACCCTCGGTCTTGAGCCGTCAGTTTGAATCCACAACTTTAATGGATAAATTCATTATATTTTATTTTTATCGGCGATATGATGGACATAAAATATCTATAACCAACGTTTTCAAATAGAGGCTTTCAAAAACCTTGGTGTCACTATCATTTTTCAAATTCAAAAGACAAATCTACGATGTATTTCTTTCAAATTCAAAAGACAAATCTACGATGTATTTCTTGTGTCATTATGTGGTGTAAATTTCTCTATTAAACTGTAGACCGTTTAGATGTTTTCTCAAGATTATCTTTAGAAAAATTATTTAATGGTATATATACAAAGAGACATGTAGCCTTAGTCTTGGACATAAATTGGCCTCAATCACGCATTTGGGGTTGAGCTACTATTATATAAATGTGACCTTATTTGGTCAAAGTCAAACCACTCTGGTATACCGGTCAAAGTCAAGCAACTCTAGTATACAAGCAAATTGGTGCAAGGTAGCAATTTTTTCAGTCTTATGTTTTTTGTCTTCTATTTTTTATTTTATTTTCAATATGCTTTGCTTATTGCTAATTGTTACTAAGATATCAGTGTTGTGATTCGCCATATCATTCCATGTTTTTGTTAATGCATTCAATAATCATACTATAATATACCAATAAGCTCAATAAAACTTTGACATATCATAACTAGCTGATAAACTAGTTAATTTCTTAAAAGCTTTTTAAAAAAAATCAAATACACTCTTAATTAATTATATAAAAAAAATATTCTTTTAAATCTAAATGCTCTTTTATGTCATTTGATATCTTACAGCTAATTTACCAAACATTATTTTTTATCAGAAAAATGACACATTAACCCAACAATATATTTCGAATTTACTCATTTGATCTTTTAACTTATTTTCATACTTTTTAAAGGAATGAAGCTGTTGTCGACCAACTCTTTTAATCATTGTTTCCTACTATAGCAGATTTTATAAGCCATATAAGTATTTGAAGCTAATATGGCTTCCTTTTCGATTCCAGCTCACACATTCACTTTCACACACTCTCTGTTGGGTCAATATTATGGTTTATACTTTGCTTTTCTAGGAAATTGATTTGTTATGTAATATTATATAGATGTTTACGGCCCAATGGGTGTTTACGGTCGTAAACCCATTTACGACCGTAAACCCATTTAAAGGCCCAAGTTTCCCGTGTGTGTGTGTGTGTATATATATATATATATATATATATATATATATATATATATATATATATATATATATATATATATATATATATAGGGGTGAGGCGTGTGAGGAATAGGGTGATGAACACCAAGGAGCTTAAGTGTGTGCATTTGAAGGTGTTCTAGAGAGAGAGAAAAGAGAGTGTGTGTTAGTGTGTGTGAATCTTGTATCCGGATCTTCATTCTAATCATATCATACATAGATTCATCATCTTCTTCTCCTTCTCTTCTATTTGATCTGACATCATCCGTTTGATTGGAATTTCGCACCATCAAACGGATCTGATTGATACACAAGCAGATTAGGGACTTACAATTGGTATCAGAGCCAATTTGGTATCAATTGAAGTTGTTTTTGAGTGTGAGAGTGCAAAAATTTCGCTGTTTTTTAAGTATTTTGATCGAAGAACTGTTGTTTGACTCTTGTTTTTAATAGTTTGCAAAAAGATTGAAATCAGGTTTGCTGCCAACTGTTGAAGGTTTGCTGCCATAGTGTGTGATTGTTAGTCCCAAAACTAAGGATCCAATTCAGTAATCAATGAAGTTAATTGCAATTAAGGTGAGATGTAGAAGAAGAAGAAATAAAATCAAGCATGCACACATCTATTGCAAGTAAATGTCAAGTACATCTTGAGAAAATACAACTACTGCAGAAAGATGATCCATCTGAATTGACTTTTCGATGAGCTTTTGACGGAGAATTCCAATCTCTTCTCGAAGATCAGGCGAAGAAGATTTGTCATCATCTGTCCGACCCTCTTTAAATGATATTCCTTTCCCGCGTGAGGAAGTTGGACTAGATTGAGCCAGATGTTTTACTAATCTGATAGAAGCTTCATCTAGTGAAGGTCGAGTTGAAGAATATTCTGGAATGGATGAGGATCCACCAGTCTCAAATATGGTACTTGGACCTTCATCTGTTTGCTTTGGAGGAGAGTGAGCAAAGGAAGCAGTGATTGTTGAAAGGACTTGAGGTGCACATCTTACAGCAGGTACCTCCAGACTTATAAGAGATTTGCTTGCTTTTATGGAAGTCTGAGGTTCAGTTGAATCAGAACTGACTGGAGCAGAAGTTGAGATAAGTGGCACAGAGGAAGGAATCTCTGATGTCACATCTCTTTGGCTTGGTGCGACCTCCAAGGGCTTCGAAGTAGAGAGTAGAATCTTGAAAACATTTCCTTCATCTCTAGTCTTGGTTGCTAAAGAAGCAACTTCATTGACTTTATTAACACGGCTGCTGGGAATATCAAGAAAATGATCAAAATCTTCATCACCAAGGTCAAACTCTATGTTTGTTGGAATGTCGTCATTGATTCCTGTAAAGTCAATTTCTTTTAAAAACTCCACATCTTCATAAAGATCATCGTCATCATCCTCTCGAGAAAATTTTGATTCATTTGCTTTCTGAAGATCATGCTCATCAGCTACACAAGCTGTGGGAGAGTCATGAATCTCCTCCACTTCAGGCTCGGAGGAAGAGTGAAAAACATCTTCATTTTCCATCGGCATGGATTGTTCTTCTGATTCTTCTCTATCATTCTCTTTAAAAATTCCAAATTTTATTAAAGGAAATTTTCCTTCAAATACAAACTTCCCGCCTCTCTTTTGTTTCATCAGTCCAAAAGCACTTGGAAATGCTACAATGGCACCAATGTTGGCCAGAGAGATCTCGTTTGCTCCTAATCTCCGGCCGGAAATGCAGCTCACGAACACATGAGTCAAGTATTTCCAGCAAGAAGGAAGCAGCTTCTTAATTGTAGGAGGAAAAGTTCCCTCGTATCCCATATGCTCTAATACTTCCTGAGTTTGCTGAACATCAATCTTCATGGGGTACTCAGGGTTGTCCTCAATTTGGAAAGATTCTCTAATGATGCTTTCTGTTACTTGAATTTTCTTGTCTTTGATTGTTGCTTCAACAAATTTTTCACCCTGATCATTCTTCTTTACAACAGCATTCCTCCAGAATTCCTTAATCAAACTTTGGTAGATAGCAGGACTTGTAGTTAGGGCATGAACCAAGCAGGATTTCTTCAAACCATCCACAATGAATTTCAAGTCATTGTGGACTGCAGGAGGGTCTTCAAAAAAAATTGCAGAATTATGAGCTTTAGCGAACTCCATGTCTCCCATTTTAATCTGAGAGTCAACAAACAAAATTATTAGGGCAAAACTTATGAGAATGATGCAGCCGCGCACGGAATTGCACACAGCCGCACACGTGCAAGTGTGCAGCCGTACATTCTAAAATAATGCAGCCGCACACGGTCAGCAGCACACGCTCGTGTGCGGTTACACTTGAAGACAAACAGTTTTGATGAAGATTCAACAACAAACAATGGAAATTTTTATGAACATAATCGAAAAATGAGCTGAGTTCATAAGAATTACCGAGTAAAAGCTTTAATTTCACGAGAAATTTTGGACTTAAGAATGAGTTTTAGAGAGAAACAGTTGAGCATATGCGGTTAAGGCAAAAATAAATGACGATGAAAAAAACTCATCGCACACACGCTATATATATGCACAGAATTTACAATTTCTCCCCCTTACCTTTTAATCATTAAAGTCGATGCACCTTTCACTCACCATTTTCTCAAAAATGAATTATTTTGAGGATTAATAAGAGATTAATTTCAAAATTCCTAATAAAACTAAAACAAAATAAAACATATTATTAAAAAATAAAATTTGAAAATAAAAAAATAAAAATAAAATAAAATAAAATAAAAAATAAAATAGAATAGAATAAAATGAAATTGGAAATACTATTAACGACAAGGAATAAAAAATTCAATTTAAACCTATATAAATTGTTTTAACCTGTTGAAATTTTAGGAGGAGATCTACGTTGACCAACCACCCGGTTTTGTTAATTCCAAACTTCCCAACCATGTTTACAAGTTAGACAAAACTTTGTATGGACTGCATCAAGCTCCTCGAGCTTGGTATGTTACCCTGACTCAGCATTTGCTCAATCACGACTATTCCCGCGACACCATTGATCAAACCTTATTCCTCAAACATGTCGGTCCTGATCAAATTTTTGTTCAAATCTATGTTGACGACATTATTTTCGGATCGACAAGCCAACAGCTTTGCAAAGAGTTCGAAGCAAGGATGAAGAAACGATTTGAGATGAGTTCACTTGGGGAAATGACCATGTTTCTGGGGCTTCAGGTCCAACAATCTTCAATCGGAATCCTTATTCACCAAGCAAAGTATGTGGATGATGTACTGGAGAAGTTCGAGTTCCGAGACGTGAAACCTGCTCTTACACCCATGGCAGACATACCCCTTCTGACCCCTGATATTAAGGGTGAATCTGTAGATCAGACGCATTATCGATCAATGATCGGATCACTCATGTATCTAACTGCCAGTCGACCAGACATAATGTTTGTGGTCTGCCAGTCGACCAATGGGTGTTTACGGCCGTAAACCCATTTACGACCGTAAACCCATTTAAAGGCCCATGTTTCCCGTGTGTATATATATAGGGGTGAGGGGTGTGAGGAATAGGGTGATAAACACCAAGTAGCTTAAGTGTGTGCATTTGAAGGTGTTCTAGAGAGAGAGAAAGAGAGTGTGTGTTAGTGTGTGTGAATCTTGTATCTGGATCTTCATTCTAATCATATCATACATAGATTCATCATCTTCTTCTTCTTCTCCTTCTCTTCTATTTGATCTGACATTATTTGTTTGATTGGGATTCCGCACCATCAAACGGATCTGATTGATACACAAGCATATTAGGGACTTACACTCTCTTTCTGCTACATCCCCTTTTTTCATTCCTGCAGACTGCAACTCCCATGGAAATCACGTCATCTTCCCAACACTTTTGGTCCCTCTGTCTCCTTCATCGTTTTCATGCTCACCACCAACACCACCTCCTTATCGGATACCCCTTGTTGGTACCACTTTGGCGCCTTCTAATAATCAAATTCATATCCTACCAAATTTACTTTTCGATTCAAATCAATTCATTAAAAACAATGATATCAATTGATACTGAACCCCTAAAAGAAATTTCCAAATGGATAACCTTGATGATCCAACCACAAAATCGAGACTAACTTTGATCAATAAGCAAATCATTAAATCACTAGAAACATGTCATGATTGAGATCAAAATCAA
Source organism: Lactuca sativa (assembly GCF_002870075.4). Classification (NCBI taxonomy): domain Eukaryota; kingdom Viridiplantae; phylum Streptophyta; class Magnoliopsida; order Asterales; family Asteraceae; genus Lactuca; species Lactuca sativa. The sequence continues at coordinate 28,814,719 of NC_056623.2, read as the reverse complement.
TTGATTTATGAAGATAATATGGATTAATCACCAACCAAGAGTCGATTTGATTATGTGTTATAGAATGATTTAACAAATCAAAGATTCAATTTGAATAAAATCGAGATCACAAGTATACAGCTTTCTCGATTCTGAACCATATAAACTCAAGAATCATTAAACAAATTTAACAAATCAAAGAGTCAACTTGTCTTCCTTGACCTTCTTACGAATTTTCAAAGTAAAATCGAATATGTTAGGAGTGTAGACTATGAGGAACTTGGAGCAACTTCGGAATCGAAATAATCCCAAATGTTACATGATTTGTTTTTTCAGGAGTTAATCGGTCTAAAGAAACTTGAATTGAAGTTTGGAATCGGGTCATTCAACTGCATACACAGCTGCAACTTACATGATTTCCAAGCCATGTCTTTCAAACGGGATTTCACGATTGGTGTTGGTTTACATCCAATTGTTATGTTAGAATCCACATTCTTCTTATCTACAAGAAGATCCAAGTTCGTCTTTACTTTATTTGGTTCAAAGTTCTCTTTATTTTGACCTTTCTGAAGGGTCACTTTTGATATCTATAAGGGGATTGTGATAGAGAGAACTATAGGAAAGGAGAAGAAAAAAAGGGAAGATGAAGATGAGAAGTCAACGATAGAAGAATAATTGGATCAAGGGATAAACTATTTACAAGGATTTGGAATTGAAAATGAAGCCACATAAGCTTCAAATACTTATCTGGCTTATGAAACCTGCTATAGTAGGTAGCAGTTATTAAAAGTGCAAGCGCAGGTCGGCAACAACTTTATCCCCTTAAAAAACACGAAAATAAGTTAAGGGACTGAATGGACAAATTCAAAATACATTGTTCGACAAATGTGTCATTTTCCCTTTTTTATCAGCTAACTTATAAGCTATCTTACTAGTTTTTCAGCTAACAACTAAAGGTCAAGGTGAATTGAATTTTAGCTAGAATAAGTTGATAAAATCTCAACTTATTTGCAACATTAGTTATATACTCACCAATAAACTTCACAATTTAACAAAATATAGCAAAGATATAGGATAAAAGCTCAATTTGTTTTCAAATGACATCAAGTGCAAATAAATGCTCATAAAATAAAAATATAAAAAAGCCAAATGAGACTAAGGTATGCAGCCATATACATAGTTTCATTACTAAACTTTGGTAAACATGTAGTCTTTCTTGATTGTTACCACTTACCACTTACCACTTATCACTTACCACCACCTCTTAGTGCAAGAACAAGATGAAGAACAGAACCCCCCTCAATATTGTAGTCTTTTGCAGTCTTATCATCTGCAAGCTGTTTCCCAGCATAGATCAGCCTACAAAAGATTTCATGTCATATTATTAAGTGCTAATCATAAGAAATAGCAATCTACTTTTATTGATTTTTTTATATTTACTACAAAGATAAAAACAGCAACCAATCTGTTACAATTTATTTTAAATCAGCCATTTGTATAAAAGTATAAAAAATAAGCAAATGATTCTTGTTAAAGGGTGTAAATCATCATATCATGTCTTTATGATTAATTCGTTACTTCAGCAAAACAAGTTATGTATACACATATTGCCTTCAATACAATTCGAAGATAATGAAAGAAAGTGGCAAACCTCTGTTGAACTGGAGGAATTCCTTCCTTCTCTTCAACTCTTTCCTTGATCCGATCAATGGAATCAGTTGGTTCAATATCAATTTCAATTTCTTTTCCAGTCAGAGTCTTGACCTTGATCATAGTTCCTCCCCTGAGTCTAAGAACCAAATGAAGCGTGGATTCCTTCTGGATGTTGTAATCAGCAAGAGTTCTGCCATCTTCTAATTGCTTTCCAGCAAAAATTAATCTCTGTTGGTCTGGTGGGATACCTTCTTTGTCCTTTTTTGATTCCAATAAGACAGTTAGCAAAAGGTAACAAAATCTAATGACACAACAGAATCAAGTCATTGACAATCATAGCTGCAAATATAAAATTCTATCTTCCCTTTTGTTTAGCTTGTTATTTCTTACTCTGTTCCTGTTTTGTTCGTGATAGTGAGCTCATAATGAGATAAATGTTAAAAGCCCTAATTGTGATCGATCCAATTGGTGTTCACGTTTTGATCAATCAATCATCCTTTTATGTTCTTCAAGTTCATTCACAATCAGAATTCTCATATCTAGGGTCCGAAGGTTATTTGGATTTCTAAGCGTCTTACTGGAATTCAAAATCTTAGTGCCTGAAAGAGGTCTAAACCGATTAATTGATTCAAGGAACTATTCAGTTTAATGTGAGGATTCAAAACTAAGTGCCGTAATAGGAGAGGCTTGGATCGACAAGGTTTCCTGGATTCAAATCGTGAATCTAACATCTGTAAGTTCGTCTGCAGGATTCTACAAAAAACAAGGGATAAATGCATCTATAAGGTGAAAAACGCAAAACCCTAGTAAGCGATAAAACCCTAGTTTTCATTAGTAAACCAGTGAAAGCAATTTCAGGCCTAAGCAAACACAGGGCAAAAAGCTAAAAATAGAATCGGCAGAAGAAATAAACAATAAGCGATGACAGATCAAAAAAATCGATAAAGTACATGCATAAAAAGAGACAACGATTAACAAAATTAGACCTGGATTTTGGCTTTGACGTTGTCAATGGTGTCACTGCTCTCGACTTCGAGAGTAATCGTCTTCCCGGTTAGGGTTTTCACGAAAATCTGCATGATATCGGTTGGTATGTTATCGCAATTGAATTGAAAGAGGAAGTGCGATTCTTGATCGATGGCAAAACTGATACTGGTTTTATGGTCTCTCAACTCTCAAGTCTTGACGCTTATCAATAAAAAATAAAAATAAAAAATTGATTTTTTTTTATATGTGTGTGTCAATCTATAGATTTTCCTAAAAAAGTTGATTTTGTTTTTTTTTATATGTGTGTCAATTAAGTTATGGTATATTTAAAATTTTTATATAGATAAAAAGTAATAAATATAAAAAAATCAAAATATTGTCGATGTAATTATGAATTATTTTGTTAAATAAAATAAACATAATAATATTATTAGGATATAATTTTATATTTTCAAATTTTAAACTGAATTTGATTTGTTACAAATAATAATAAAAATTATAAAAAAAATATCACGTGTCAAAAAGACATTCTAAAAAATTGACACGTGTAATTTTAGGTTTCATTTATTAAAATAGGTAGATGATATTTACAAGATACATATTAACATTTTGCAAAATTTTATATATTATTTAGACTTTTTGTTAGTTTCGCAAAATGATATTGTTTTTTCTGAAATGGTAGAAACTAACATCGTAAATATTACATCCGATTTTGAAGTTCATAATATTGTTTTGCATGCACTCCTTAAAAAAGAGTTCGAGTGCAAATTTTTACTTCATTTTGGTTCGAAATATGTCTGCATGATTTTATTTTGGGTGATTTTATTTTGAAAGATAAATACTTATCTTTGTTTAAATTGGAAATCATAAAACATTGCATGATTACACCGGAGGGTGTGAGTGAGGAGTTTCTTTCATTTTTTCTATGTCACATCATTTTTTCTCTCACTTTCCTTTCTATCATCTAAAACTAAAGAATTGGTGGGAAGCTTTCCTCAATATTTGTTTTTTTTTTATTTTTTTTAAATAAAATTAATTCATTTTTATGATTTATAATTTTTAAATTAATAATAAACATAAAATTTAATTAAAAAGAAAATGCATTTCATTAATTAAAATAAAAATTACGCTAAACCTAAGATTTAAAAAAGTAGAATATTAAAAAAAACACAAACAAAAAATCAAACAAACCAACAACAACCTATGAGAAATATTTTTTTCATAATTTTTTCTCTCTTCTTCATCACGAGCTCGAGAGCCGATCCCGAGAGATAGTCGGTGTTTTCCATCAAGAACTTCATATCCTCCATTTATTGTCTTTCTGTGCGCTCCTTCTTCTTTGTTTCTTCTGTTTTCTTTGTCGAACGTCAAACGTTCAGCAAAATTAAGATTATATCAATCAAACGACATTGTTCTTTTCCGCATTTTGTCAAAGTACATATTGAAATCTGATGCACCCGAAGAAGTCTCTTTTCCCTTCCTCCTTGTTAGCTCGAGTTCGTCATCCTCATTTAAATCTAGACCGACCCGAGCATCGGAGAAAGTTGTGTAATCACTAGAGCCCGTTTTCGTTCGCTTTGATTGTTGTACTCCAAAAATAAATTTTTGCTCGTATTTTTTCCACCTAGGACTTTTAATCAATATTTTCCAACAATCGTGCCACTTGAATGGTTTTCAGACTTCCTCAAGGTAAAATTACAAAGCTTCTTGAAGTATTTCTTCGTCACCTTGGCCGCTTCTTCGTTGGATTTTTAGGTTGTTGTACAACCCGTTTATTTTTTAAACCCCCATTGCTATTTCTCGAAACTTCGAATTCATTTGGTATTTCATACGATAGTCGCCACCTTTTCCTAGCTCCTCCCGAAACCGGTCTAAAATGCGAAGCCAAAAATGATCTCCCGGATGTGCATTTCCCGTCTTCGAATCCTCAGAAATGTCAACCCAATCTGTAACATCCGGATTCTCAGGTATCTTGTTTTAATTATTTTCGTTAAATTTTATAGAGGGACTCGGTGAGTAGGCGCTCAGACTCGCCGAGGGGAATCGCGCATTGCCAACCTGGATTAATGAGTGGACTCGGCGAGTCCGCGCTGTTAACTGAAGCCCTAATTTTCGGGGCTTGTGCCCTATTTAAAGGCCCTTATAGTCGTCATTTGCGGCCACCTTGTTCCAGAGAAACCCTAGAGAGAGAGAGAGAGAGGAAGGGCTTGAGTGCAAGAAAGGGCTTATAATCTTCATTTTTTGGGTGATTTTGCTAGAGAAAGAAGAGAAGATCCATCTTAAGCGAGAAGGGAGCTTGGATTGGAGCTGTTCATCTTGAGAGTTCACCTTTTGAGGTATAATTCCTTCTATTTCGTGTTGATATGATAGATTCCATGATTTTAGGGTTTTTATCTCCCCTTTTTATGAGATCTAGGGAGTATGAGGTCTTCTTTGTGTTGATGATATCAGATCTGGGCCTTGAGAGGTCCATAGAGTCACTACCCTCTAGCTTTTTGCAAGCAAGTAAGAAATTGGAGACTAGGTTGCCATTTCTAGAGTTATTTCTCCATTTGAGGCTTGATATGGGTTGCATGCACGTAAAGGTTGCACCTTTACGTGACTTTTGAGTGTTAGAAGGATGGATCTAATGCTTGGTGAAGCAGATCTAGCCTCAAGAGATCTTTTGAGAGTTTTCATGGGAGAAACTCGCCGAGTCCATAAGAGACTCGACGAGTCGAGTCAGGTTGCCCCGAGACTCGCGACCTGTGACGACCCGGGGAGTATAGGGTTGACTCAGCGAGTCAAGAGAGGACCAAGGGCGAAGAGGGCAGGAGTGTACTCGCCGAGTCACCCTAGTGCACTCGGCGAGTCCGGTCAATGTTGACCGTTGACTTTGTTGACTATTAGGGTTTAGTCAGTGGTTGGACTTATGAGTCACTAACGGGGTAAGATGGTCTTTTACCCTTCTTAGAGGATTTATAGAGAGGGGATGGCCTAGCCTTTAGAAGTTGTATTAATTAGAGTAACTATTTTGTGAATAGGCGAAGGCTAGTGCAGTATTTCAGAGTTCGAGGTTTACCGAGTTACCCGAGGTGAGTCTTCTCACCATACTTTACCTAGAGTGGTAATTAGAGTTATGAGATAGAGTATTTGTATGTTCTTGCATGATGTGATTTCTATGTGCTTTATGCTATGTATGTTACAGAGTTTACAGAGTTAGGACCGGAAGGTCCACAGAGTTAGGGCCAGAGGGCCCACAGAGTTATGGGATTGGAGGGTCCCACAGAGACACATTGACTAGAGGGTCCAACAGAGTTATAGCCTTGAGGGGCTAATATGTGTTGTGTGTGGTATTTTGGGGAACTCACTAAGCATTTATGCTTACAGTGTTGTGTTATGTGTTTCAGGTACCAGTGAGGATCACGGGAAGGCGTCAGCTTGATCGTTACACACATGAGGAGTTTTTATATTTTGATCTTGGGATGTGATGTTATGTTTTGAATATGTGATACAATGGTGTTTTTATAACGATTATGAATGAAAATGTGTTTTATAAAATGTGAAAAATTATTTTGAAAATTTGAGTGTTACAAGTTGGTATCAGAGCCTTGGTTTGAGGGATTCGGGTACACCTTCGAGCGTATCTGAACTCAAACTGAGTATTTGGGAGATTTTCAAAATAAAATTTACAAAATTTTCTCAAGAGTAAAAAGTTTTTGAAAGAGCAGAGCCAAGCAGTGTGTACAATCAGCCAGTGCCCGAACGGTGATTTCCCAAAATACCCTTAAATTATGAGTTATGAGATATGTTATGATATGATATGCATGCTAGATTAGGCTAGGTATTCTTATTAGGACTAGAGTGGCCTGATTTGTGATGTCTTAGCCTAGGGATTTTGTTGCTAGGAGAAGCTTGAGAGTGAATAGATAGCAACGAGGAGCTTATGAGAGATCTGCTTGAGAGTAAACTGTGCATAGAGAGAGAGTAGAGTACTTGGGATTTGGGATCCTAGGAGGAGGACTTGGGGTGAATATTGATGCGGTGTGGAAGGTAGTATTGGGCCCGTACTACCGAAAGCACCGGATCAGTGCGCAACCGAAGTAAAAATCCTTAGGGTACTAGGGATCAAGTAGGATTGGGATATCGAGTGTGTGTACACTCGAGCGAGTCTCTGATATTTTGTGTTATATTTCAGAGAGACATCATGGTGGGGACACGCCACAGACCAGGGTCTAGTGAGGGGGGGCGTGAGCGATGAGGAGCTCTGCCGGATGATTCATGATAAGGTGGCTGCTGCCATCTGTGCTGAGATTCTAGAGATGTCCGGGTCTATTAAGATCACCCTGATCGAGACTCTTGATGAGCGTTATGTTGCTCTTACTGATGTTGCATCCACTGCAGCCGTTGCTACTGCCAGGCCACAGGGGGGTGACGCGTTGTTGTACCAGGAATTCAGCAACCCGAAGCCACCAGAGTTTGATGGGACTCAGGATCCGATAGCTGCGATGAGGTGGATCTCTGACATTGAGGGGTGCTTCTGCACATGTTCATGTCCGGAGCATCTGAGGGTTCGGTTCGCGCTGTACTAGCTTCGCTTGGGGGTGAAGGAATGGTGGAAGTTTGTGACAGCGCACTATTCTTCTACAGAGCTTGCTGCGGTGACCTGGGAGAGGTTCACCGCTATGTTTTGTGATGAGTACGTTCCCCCGGTAGAAAGGGAGAGATTGGACCAGGAGTTCTTGACCCTCAAGCAGGGTATGGAGTCTGTTACTGTGATCACCAGGATGTTTCATGAGAGGGCGATGTTCTGCCCTGAGCACGTGTCTTCTGAGCAGGCACGTATGAGCCGGTATTTGAGCATTTTCAGGAGAGATATCCGCGAGTTCGTGGCGAAATCGACGTACCGGACATTTTTCCGAGCTTTAGGCAAATGCCCAGAAAAAGGAGATTGAGCTAGAGACTCAGGCCAGGGAGGAGGCGAAGTCTCAAGGGAGGGAACGGCGACCGGCGCAGTCCCAGCCGGCCGCCAAGCGGACTAAGCCCGCTGATTCGAGATCTGGGAACCAGAAGGGCCGCACTTGTGGCAAGTGCGACAAGAGTCATGAGGGGGTGTGCAGAGCAGGGTCTTGCCACAATTGTGGCAAGGAGAGGCATATGGCCAAGGATTGCCCCAAGGGGTTTGCAGTGTGTTTTCACTGCACCCAGACTAGACACCGGAAGGTCGAGTGTCCGCAGTTGCGAAGGTCAGCTCAGGGAGCTTCTCAGGGTTCTGTCCCTGCTGTTTTTCGAGCTACAGAGAGTCGGCCGGTGAAGGTCGAGGCGCCGAAGGGTCGCGGGAGAGCCTTCCATTTGACAACGGAGGAGGTTCGCGCAGCACCCGATGTTGTGGTTGGTATGTATTCTTTCTTATGTTTATTCTGAGTTTGTGGTGTTATGCTTATATTGTGATATGCGTAGGTACGTTTCTTGTGTGTTCTGTGCCTGCTTTGGTGTTATTTGACTCGGGTGCGAGTTGGTCGTTTGGGTCGTTAGCCTTTAGTCAACACATCAGTATTTGTCGTGAGGCGTTGAGTCGACCTTTGTGAGTTTCCATAGCTGACGAGAGAGCAGTGTATGCCACTGATGTGATTCGAGGATGTGTACTCGAGATATTCGACGTAGGGCTTCCGATTGATTTGGTCCCGATTGCTATGAGAGATGTTTGTGTCATCATGGGCATGGACTGGTTGAGCAGATTTGGAATGGTTATCGACTGCGAGCAGCAGCTGGTGACCATATGAGACCCTAGTGGGGGAGTTCTTACAGTTTATGGAGAAGGTACCCGTCCTGGGTTGGCGTTTTGTTCAGCCGCGAGGGCGAGGTAGAGTCTACAACAGGGATGTCGTGGGTATGTGGCTTATGTTATGGATTCGAGGGTAGGTGCAGAGAGACCGAGGTCGGTCGATGAGGTCCCGATAGTGCGTGAGTTCCCGGATGTTTTCCCCGAGGAGCTGCCGGGTATGCCTCCCGAGAGGCAAGTGGAATTCTGTATCGATTTGGTTCCGGGGGCGGCGCCTATCACCAAGGCGCCCTATCGCCTTGCACCTCCAGAGATGTAGGAGTTATCCTCGCAGCTCCAGGAGCTGCTGGGAAAGGGGTTTATACGGCCTAGTAGCTCGCCGTGGGGAGCACCGATCCTTTTTGTCAAGAAAAAGGATGGTTCACACCGGATGTGCATTGATTACCAGGAGTTGAACAAGCTGACGGTCATGAACCGTTACCCCTTACCGAGGATCGACGATTTGTTTGATCAGTTGCAGGGAGCGTCTTGGTTCTCCAAGATTGATTTGAGGTCTGGATATCATCAGATGAGGGTGCGTGATGAGGATATCCAAAAGACAGCGTTTAGGACTCGTTATGGGCATTACGAGTTCGTGGTGATGCCTTTCGGGCTCTCCAATGCACCGGCGGCGTTCATGGATCTCATGAGCAGGGTGTGCAGGCCGATGTTGGATCGTTCGGTGAGCGTGTTAATTGATGATATATTGGTGTATTCGAGGTCTAGAGAGCAGCACGGGGAGCATTTGAGGGAGATCCTCGGAGTTTTGAGATCGGAGAGGCTTTACGCCAAATTCTCCAAGTGTGATTTCTGGTTACGAGAGGTCCAGTTTCTAGGGCACCTCGTCAACCAGAACGGGATATTGGTCGATCCAGCCAAGATTGAGGCGGTGATGAGTTGGGAAGTGCCGAGATCCCCTTCAGAGATCAGGAGTTTCCTGGGGTTGGCCGGATATTATCGGAGATTCATACAGGTTTTCTCCAGGATTGCGGTTCCTCTCACCAGGCTAACCCTGAAGGGTGTGGCTTTCAGTTGGGGCCCAGAGTAGCAAACCTCATTCGAGACACTTTGCCAGAGATTGTGCGAAGCCCCAGTGTTGGGCCTTCTGGAGGGAATGGAGGACTTTGTGGTATATTGTGACGCATCAATATCGGGACTGGGTGCGGTGCTAATGCAGAGGGGGCATGTGATAGCATACGCATCGAGGCACCTGAAGCCTCATGAGACGAGGTATCCTACGCACGATCTGGAGTTGGGGGCTGTGGTGTTCGCCCTCAAGATCTGGCGTCACTATTTGTATGGGGTTTGGTGTACCATATACACGGACCACAAGAGCTTGAAGTATCTGATGGACCAACCCAACCTGAACATGCGTCAGAGGAGATGGTTGGATGTGGTAAAGGATTATGAGTGCAAGATCCTGTACCACCCGGACAAGGCTAACGTGGTAGCCGATGCTCTGAGTCGTAGGGCAGAGAGTGCCCCTTTGCAAGATGTATGTATGAGGTTGACAGTGATGACTCTGGTGTTGGACACCATTCGGGAGGCCTAGGTGGAGGCCATGAGACCGGATAACCGCAAGCGAGAGCGGGTGATTGGGCAGATATCAGAGTTCATTGCCGATATCTGGGGGCTTATGACATTCCAGGGCCGAATTTGGGTGCCATTTGAGGGTGGGGCACGTGCTATTTTGATGGAGGAGGCGCACATGTCGAAGTTTTCGATCCATCACGGGGCCACTAAGATGTATTTGGACCTGAAAAGAGATTATTGGTGGCCCTGTATGAAGAGGGATGTGGCTTGGTTTGTAGAGAGGTGCTTGCCCTGTCGCAGGGTTAAGGCTGAGCACCAGTGTCAGCATGGCAAGTTGCAGCCGCTTGAGGTTCCCCAATGGAAGTGGGAACATATCTCCATGGATTTTATCACCAAATTGCCGAGGACCGCGAGAGGCGTCAATGCAATTTGGGTGATAGTCGATCGGCTGATGAAGAGCGCTCATGTTATTGCTATCAGTGAGAGCTCTTTCGTAGAGAGGCTGACAGAAGTGTATGTGAGAGAGGTGGTATCGCGGCATGGTGTGCCGATCTCGATTGTGTCGGATCAAGATGTGCATTTCACTTCCAGGTTCTAGAAGAAATTCCATGAGGAGTTGGGTACTAGGCTGCATTTCAGTACCGCATACCACCCGCAGACGGACGGTCAGAGTGAGCGGACGATTCAGACGCTCGAGGACATGCTTCGAGCATGTGTGTTGGACTTCGGAGGGAGTTGGGGTACGTATCTGCCTTTGGCCGAGTTTTCTTATAACAACATCCACCATTCAAGCATTTGTATGTCTCCTTTTGAGTTATTGTATGGGAGGAGGTGTCGGACTCCCATTTGTTGGGGAAAGGTAGGGCAGCGAGTGATGGGCAACACTGAGATAGTGCTCCAGACTTCAGAGCAGATACAGCAGGTGAGACAGAGATTGCTAACAGCCCAGAGTCGCCAGAAGAGTTACGCGGATAGGCGTGGATCCAAGCTCGAGTTCCGAGTTAAAGGTTTTGTACTCCTGAATGTGTCTCCTTGGAAAGGGGTGATCCGATTCAGGAAAAGGGGCAAGTTGGGGCCCCGGTACATTGGACCGTTCAGGGTTACTGCGAGGGTGGGCAGGGTAACATATCGATTGGAGCTACCTGCGGATTTGAGCCAGATTCATGATACTTTCCACGTGTCTCAACTGAGGAAGTGCATAGTCGATGAGTCGAAAGTGGTACCATTGGAGGATATCCAGGTGGATGCGGGTCTTAATTATATTGAGAGGCCGATCGCGATCTTGGACCAGAAGGTCAAGATTCTGAGGAACAAGGAGTTGTCACTGGTTCAGGTCCAGTGGCAGCACCGGAAGGGGTCCGAGCTGACTTGGGAGCCGGAGTCAGAGATGCGGGAGCAGCATCCGAAATTGTTTATCGAGCAGGACTTCGAGGGCGAAGACTGATTCTAGTGGGGGAGAATTGTAACATCCGAATTCCCAGGTATCTTGTTTTAAGTATTTTCGTTAAATTTTATAGAAGGACCCGAAGAGTAGGCGCTCAGACTCGCCGAGTGGAATCACGCATTGCCAGCCTGGATTAATGAGTGGACTCGGCGGGTCCGTACTGTTAAATGAAGCCCTAATTTTCGGGGCTTATGCCCTATTTAAAGGCCCTTATGGCCATCATTTGCGGCCACGTTGTTCAAGAGAAACCCTAGAGAGAGAGAGGAAGGGCTTGAGTGCAAGAAAGGGCTTATGATCTTCATTTTTGGGGTTATTTTGCTAGAGAAAGAAGAGAGGATCCATCTAAAGCGAGAAGGGAGCTTGGATTGGAGCTGTTCATCTTGAAAGTTCACCTTTGGAGGTATAATTCCTTCTATTTCGTGTTGATATGATAGATTCCATGATTTTAGGGTTTTTATCTCCCCTTTTTATGAGATCTAGGGAGTATGAGGTCTCCTTTGTGTTGATGATATCAGATCTAGGCCTTAAGAGGTCCATAGAGTCACTACCCTCTAGCTTCTTGCAAGCAAGTAAGAAATTGGAGACTAGGTTGCCATTTCTAGAGTTATTTCTCCGTTTGAGGCTTGATATGGGTTGCATGCACGTAAAGGTTACACCTTTACGTGACTTTTGAGTGTTATAAGGATGGATCTACTGCTTGGTGAAGCAGATCTAGTCTCAAGAGATCTTTTGAGAGTTTTCATGGGAGAAACTTGCCGAGTCCATAAGAGACTCGACGAGTCGAGTCAGGTTGCCCCGAGACTCGCGACCTGTGACGACCCAAGGAGTATAGGGTTGAATCAACGAGTCAAGAGAGGACCTAGGGCGCAGAGGGCAGGAGTGTACTCGCCGAGTCACCCTAGTGCACTCGGCGAGTCCGGTCAATGTTGACCGTTGACTTTGTTGACTATTAGGGTTTAGTCAGTGGTTGGACTTATGAGTCACTAACGGGGTAAGATGGTCTTTTACCCTTCTTAGAGGATTTATAGAGAGGGGCTGGCCTAGCCTTTAGAAGTTGTATTAATTAGAGTAACTATTTTGTGAATAGGCGAAGGCTAGTACAATATTTCAGTGTTCGAGGTTTACCGAGTTACCCGAGGTGAGTCTTCTCACTATACTTTAACTAGAGTGGTAATTAGAGTTATGAGACAAAGTATTTGTATGTTCTTGCATGATGTGATTTCTATGTGCTTTATGCTATGTATGTTACAGAGTTAGGACCGGAAGGTCCATAGAGTTAGGGCCAGAGGGCCACAAAGGTATGGAACTGGAGGGTCCCACTGAGACACATTGACTAGAGGGTCCAACAGAGTTATAGCCTCGAGTGGCTAATATGTGTTGTGTGTGGTATTTTGGGGAACTCACTAAGCATTTATGCTTACAGTGTTGTGTTATATGTTTCGGGTACCAGTGAGGATCACGAGAAGGCGCCAGCTTGATCGTTACACACATGAGGAGTTTTTATATTTTGATCTTGGGATGTGATGTTATGTTTTGAATATGTGATACAATGGTGTTTTTATAACGATTATGAATGAAAATGTGTTTTATAAAATGTGAAAAATTATTTTGAAAGTTTGAGTGTTACGCATTCTTTTACCAAAACTAGATCTTATTGTGGAAGCCATGGTATCGGCCTTTGTCTTCCTGGTTGTGCGACACCCTCGCGCGCTTATTGTTTTCCTTTGCGTCGTTGTGGGGGTGGTGTGAGTTGAGTTTCGCGAACCATCTCTTTTTCCGAGTCATTCAACTCATCAACAAGTTGGAACTGTTGTTGGGATTGGGTTTGAGTTTGAGTTTGGGTAAAAAAAAAGTGAGTTACATGAAGAAAAAAAAAAGAGAGAGAGAATTACAAGAAAAGTTTGAAGAATTTTGGAGCAATCAAGTAAAGATCACAAGATCAAAATTCTACAAAAGTTCAAAAGTTGAAGATACCGAAAAATCAAAAGACGGTGAATTTAAGGAAATTAAAGTCAAATTATCAAGAGTGAAGAATTCCAAAAAGTTGTATGAGGGTATCGAGAATTGTAATTTTCTAGTTTATGTATGCTTGGGTTGCTCAACCAAAAATACCTTGAGGTTAGGAGGTTTTTTGCGGATGGATTCGGAGGGATGCATAAAATGAGCATTGTTCGAAAGAAGTGGGCGAGTGTTTATGAGGATTGTTAGTATGTAGAATTGAGAGGGTCCTTAGGAAAAACTTTAGACATAAATGCATGCGTTGCGGTCTTGACATAATGGCTGGGTTAGATTAGGATTGTCTTATATGATATCAGTGTGCTAAAATCCAGTTTTCCTTGGGGGCAAGCAAAAGCCAAGTGTGGGGTATTTTGATATGGGCTTATTTAGTCATAAAAATCATTCGTTATCTTATTAATTATTATTGATTTTATATCAATTTATGGACAAAAGATACTTAATATTGTTCAAATTATATTTTCAGTCCAAAAGAGAAGCTCGGAAGCAAAAGGAAGCAGGAGATACGATTGAAAGCTCGGGAATGGAACAAAGAAGAAAAATGCCAAAAACAAGAAGGACTCGGCGAGTAGGGACGGCTACTCGACGAGTCGTGTCGAAGATTCGCGATCCTCTAGAAGTCCTTGCCGTACACGGATTTTAAGTGACGGGCTCGTCGAGTCAGTCACTGGACTCGACGAGTCACCTCTGTTTCCAGAATACTATAAATAGGGACTTGGAGATCAAAATTAGGGACTTCTCTGGAACCCTAGGAGGCCAATTTACAATTGAAGGTGCTATTAGGTCGTGAGAAGCAGAGGAATCAACCCTACATTCAATCTTGAAGAGAATTAAGGCAACTTTAGTTTATTCTTAGTAATCTTTTGATTTGAATCATGTTTAAACTCTTTAAATTCGTTTTTGAGCTTAAGTTTACTGCAATTATGAACTAAACCCTTATTCTTCTGTTTAGGGTAGATGATTTTGTGAACATGGATTGATTTTATGGTTAGGAATAATTTTAATTGGTGATTATGTTTTGTTAAGCTTATTGAAGAACCTTATATGTTAATAATAACTATTCTTCTGTTAATAAATCAGTAATTAAGCTGTATGAACATCTTTTAGTTATTAATTTCATATGATTTATGTGACCACATAGTTGTATGTTTAGGAATAACGAACGTGAAACTAGAATTAACTAGAAGATAGGTAAGTTAATGTGTGAGCTTGCATGACGAACCATCAGCAATAGGTTAATTGAATGACCAACTTAATTAACCACTACAAGTATTACTTAACTCAAATCAATATCTAGGAAATTCATTAATTTAGACAACTGGCCATTGCTTGAATTAATCTGTTTTCTAAGGATTAGTAATAACGAATGTGAACCTAATTACCTCAATCGGTAACTAATGAAGAATTAATCCGAAACATTCACTATAAAATTGTCCATGGGATCAAATGAGTCGAACCTAAACAGAAGTCCTCTTAATTATTGAATTTAGCGGTAATAACTTGTTTTAACTGCTAGTTAGTTAAATTGTGTGTTAGTTAGTTTATTTAAGTTTTCTAGTCTTGCAAAACTAGAGAAAACCTTTCATTTTATTACTTGTTTTTTAGATAATATTAGCTATTAGTTTAAATTTTCCGTTTCCTGAGTTCAATACCCTACTTATTTAGCTACACCACAATTGATAGGTCCACTGCCTTTGTGTGTTAATTTTATAATTAAAAGTAGGTTTAAAATTAGTTGAGTTCACACACATCAAGTTTTTGGCGCCGTTGCCGGGGAACGGTTCAAAAAATTAACTAATTTCTAGTTTTATCGATCCTTTGTGTGAGATTTATCTTGCACAAAGTTATTTCTTAGGTAACTTAGTAATTAGGATAAGTTTTAATAATTTTATGTTTTTAGAAGTTAGTAAGTATTTTTTTTTGCTCTGAACTTGCCAAGTGCAATCGAAGCGACTCGGCGAGTCCATCGTTGTTTCACAGTTTCGTCTTTTATTTTATTTTTGTTCCTTTTACGCGTTTTTCTTGCTTTGTTTGTAGGCATTACATGACCAGAGGATGCAACACACCCTTGGTTCCTCCATACGAAGACCCAGAGTCCGCTTTAAGGAAAAACAAAGGTAAGGAGGTTGAAAGCTCTAATACACCTAAGAATTCACCTTTGAAGAATATCAGACATGTTTTCAACAAGAATAATAATAGTAAATCAGGAGGATCCAACATTTCTTTGGCGAACGAAGACCCAATCAAGGAGGACATCGAGTACGAATCCGAAACCGAGGAAGAGAGCGACTTTTAAGGCGAACTAGCTAACCCCATGACTAACATCGATGAAGTTCCCATGGGAGAATGGAAGAAGAAGATGCGTGAAGACACCGGTCTGGGGCTCGTGCAACCCGCGATTCCCACAAACGCCAAATTTGAACTCAAAGGCCACATACTCGCCCAACTTAAGGAGATTCCATTCTATGGAAAAGATCACGAAGACGCGTACAAGCACCTAGAAGAGGTCAGCGACATAGCCGACTACTTTAATTTTCCTAATGTGGCCCGCGATACCGTTTTGCTTCATATGCTTCCCGTCACGTTCAAAGGTGCTGCAAAGGATTGGCTCAAGTCAGTTCCTCTCGGATCCATCACTACATGGGCTAAGATGAAAGAAGAATTTATTGACCAGTTTTGCCCACCTTCGAAGATAGACAAGTTGAAGAAAGTTGTTGCCAACTTTGAACAACAAGCCGGAGAGTCCCTTTATGAGGCATGGGAGAGATACAAGGGCCTACTAAGGAATTGCCCACATCATGATCTAAACATTCAACAAGAAGTCTCCATTTTCTATGATGGAGTCAATGTAACAACTAGGCAGCTCCTTGACTCGCAAGGACCCATCACAAAGAAGGCACCCCCGGTGATCAAAGAGCTAATTGAAGAATTCTATAAGCACTATAGAGAATACCATAACCCAAGGAATGATTTGACTCGAGGGGCGGTAAATTCCATTACCGATGACATGGCAACAATGATGGCAAAGTTGGAAAGCATGGACCAAAGAATGACTAAGATGGACCAATCCATCCATGCTATTAGGGTGGGATGTGAAAACTGTAGAGGTCCTCACCTTACAAAAGATTGTGATCTTGATGAGAATGGGAACCGGAAGGTACAAGTGTGCTATTCAAGTGGTAATAGGTTTGATGATAATTGGCAAAAACCGAAGAAAGAATGGCTACCATATGATGAGTACAAAAAGACAAGGGAAGAAAAATATAAGCAAAAAGATAGAGGTTTTTACCAAAAGGATGAACTGGTACATGAAAAGAAATCAGATTTAGAAGACATGCTTACAAGATTCGTGACCGCATCCGAGAAAAGACACAATGATACCGATGCTACACTTAAAGATCAACGAAATATGTTGAGAGAACACCAACTTATGATGAAAGATCAACAAGCTTTTCTTAGGAATCAGCAAGCATCTATTCTCAACATAAAAAAGCAGCTGGGGAAACTTGCACAACAAGTGAATGAGAGAAGACCGGGTGGACTTCCGAGCAATACCGAAAGTAACCCAAAAGGTGCACATATAAATGTTGTCACAACTAGGAGTGGGAAGATTATAACCCCTTCTGACTCCTATTCAGCAAGAAGATCCTAAACTGGTGCAAGAGGATAAAAAAGAACATGCAGAATCACAGAATCCCGACCTGACTCGACGAGTGCCCCAGCTGAGCAGAAAAACCAACCCCCGGTTAAGCCATATCAGCCTCCACTTCCCTTTCTGGCTTGAGCTAGATAAGAAAAAAATGAAGCTGACTACCAGAAGTTTCTAGAACACATAAAGGCTCTCCAGATTAATATGCCATTCATAGAGGCAGTTGCACAAATGCCGAAATATGCCAAATTCCTCAAGGGGCTTCTAACTAATAGAAAGAAGATGGAAGAAGTAAAGAAAGTGGTCCTAAATGAGAATTGTTCAGCTGCCATGTTGAACAAACTACCTAAGAAGAAAGGTGATCCGGGAAGCTTAACATTACCTTGCCAATTTGGGAACTTGGCTACCATTTATGCATTGGTTGATTCGGGGGCAAGTGTAAATCTCATGCCATACTCGTTTTTCAAAAAATTAGATCTTCCTGAGCCAAGGCTAATTTGAATGGCGATTCACCTAGCAAACAAAACGGTTACATTCCCAAGAGGAATATGTGAAGATCTATTGGTAAAGGTTGATAAGTTTGTGTTTCCTACAAAATAAAGTCAGTCACTCGATACTAGAAGGACACGATCTTATACAATAAAATTCAGTTTCAAAAGATGCGTTGTGACCCGGTCTAACTCTGTATTTAAAAAAAGAAGAGAAAAGAGTTTGGGCCAATAACCTAAAATGGGCTTAAACATCCCTATTTTGGGCTTCTTTCAAGTCTTTTCTTCTATGAGCTACTCCAACAACAAAAATATGGGCTAGTAATGCAAGAGAATTTTCGCTAGTCAGCTACTCAGCGCTTTCTTGCTGCGATTTGACCTAGCAAAATCCAGTTTAAGAAGATGTTTTGCGGTCCAGTTTAACTCACACCATTAAAAAAAGGATCTGGGCTAACGATTCAACATTTGGGTTCATCCATAAAAGGGCTGCGTGCCATTCTATTTTGGATTTCTCCCATACTTGATCATTTAGAATATCTCAACAATTAAATGAGCCACTTTAGCAAGACAAAATCAACAATTTAATGTTGGCGTGCCGCAAACTCCGCTCAACAGAATACACTTTCAGAATACGTGTTATGGCTCAGATTACTCGATTTTTTTTCAAAAAAAGGAGGGGGAAGAGTAGTACATCACTACTACTTGTGAAGCATTCTGAAATAACCCTCAACAATTGTGTTGCTCGGCTATCAGCAACTGTGTTGACCAACTTCAAGAAGTCTTGCTGCTCAACTCTCAACAGCCGCATTGCTTGGACCACAGCAGTCGTGTAGCTCGACCCTCACTGGCCATGTGACTCAGCTCAGCAGCTGCAAGGCCTAGTCATCAACAGTTATGTTGTATGACTCCCAGCAGTCGTGCTAATCGTGCTACCCAGTTTTTGTTAGTACTTGGGTCGCATAGCTTTTCTCAGTAGTTGTGTTGCCTAATTTCTTGCAACTATGCATCCATCGCTTCCATTCCTCGCTTCCTCTAAGAAAGGGGGGGGGGGGGTAGGGTTGGTACGAAACTATGTATAAGTGATTTTTATTCCCAAGGGGAAGAGTTAAAATACATGAAGAACTGACACTATGCATGATGGTTCATCCCCGAGGCGACATTGGTATTCCAGATTGAAAAAGTAGTCTCGTAGTTCGACCTTTAGAAGTCTCGCTGCTCATCTATCGCTACCATATCGATGCTCAGTTCTCAACGGCCATGTTGACCAGCTCTCAATGGCAGTCTCGCTACGCACCACTTGACAACAACTACATTATACAACTCTAAGTAGCATCGCTGCATAGCCCTCGACAGATAACCAAGACAGCGAGGCACCAATCATCACAACAACCAGTGGTGCAGCAAAGCATCAGGCGCCATTACACTTCAACACGAACTGGTCACCTGGGCTAGACACATAGATTATAGGATGCTATGCCCAATTCTTCAAGGTTCAGTACCCTCACCTCGAGTCGCCTGGCTTATCAGCCCGACTCCATTATAGCGGCAAGCTCCGCATGCGAGGTTCAGTACCCTCGCCTCGAGTCGCCTGGCTTCTCAGCCCGACTCCATTATAGCGACAAGCTCCACATACGAGGTTCAGCACCCTTGCCTTAAGTCACCTGGCTTCTCAGCCCGACTCCATTATAGCGGCATGCTCCGCATGCAAGGTTCAACACCCTTGCCTTGAGTCGCCTGACTTCTCAGCTCGACTCCATTAGCGGCAAGCTCCGCATGTGAGGTTCAGTACCCTCGCCTCGAGTCGCCTGGCTTCTCAGCCCAACTCCATTATAGCGGCAAGCTCCGCATGCGAGGTTCAACACCCTTGCCTTGAGTCGCCTGGCTTCTCAGCCCGACTCCATTATAGCGGCACGCTTCGCATGCAAGGTTCAGCACCCTTGCCTTGAGTCGCCTGACTTCTCAGCTCGAATCCATTAGCGGCAAGCTATGTATGCGAGGTTTAGTATCCTCACCTCGAGTCGCCTGGCTTCTCATCCTGACTCCATTATAGTGGCACGCTCCGCATGCAAGGTTCAACACCCTTGCCTTGAGTCGCCTGACTTCTCAGCTCGAATCCATTAACAACATGCTCTGCCAACTAGGCTCAAAGGCTCGCAACCTTTGCCTATATGAATCCACGCGATGATTTCCCGCGTGATGTACTTACGATCGCTGGCAGCCAAGCCCGATCTATTCCACGCGATGCTCTCCCGTGTGATGTATCTACGATCACTAGCAGCCAAGCCCGATCCATTCCGGGCGATGCTCTCCCGCGTAACATCTCCATGATCGTCGGTTGCTAAGCCCAAGCTATTCTCCTAAGTCGCGCACCATAAGTCGCGCATCACAAGCTTATTCGGCGACTAACACCATGATCTCGGTGCTTCCTCTCTCACAGTCATCATGGTTCTCTTGTGCTCGGACGATCGATGAAGTGTTATCCACATTAAAACCTGCTATAGTGAGGTTACTCTCCAGCAAGAAGGTCATCCTGACAGCGGCCCTGCTACCTACTACCTTTCAGCATCTCTGTTTCCCAGCTCTCGGAAACAGTCTTGCTGCGCAACCCATACCTCTGGCCTTACCGCTTATCCCTTAGCACCTCTGCTGTCTGGCTCTCGGCAACAATCTCACTTCATATTTCCTACATATAGCCTCACTGCCTGTTCCTCACGAATTCTGTTGTCTGGCTATCGACAATAGTCTCATTACGTGACCCTCGCTAGCAACCTAATCGCCCAGCTCTCGGAATCTCTGCCACTTATATTATGGTCAGCAACCTTACGGTTTATTGGTTCGACAACATAGTCTGACGCGGCTACCTACTTTACCCACATCAGACTGGGGGGAATCCAGCTAGGTGTAGCCCAAGCAAGAAATACCTCCAAGACGGTTATTAATGCAGACTATGTAGATGGTTATCAGTGACATTCCATTTGCGTGTAACTACAACAACATTTGTGCCGAATAACAGTTTTAGAGACTGTATGGCGAGGTTACGGTTCTTAGCTACCCCGATCCGACATTTTATCGACATCAGTGTCACGTAACACTCTCTAGCAGCCTCGGCCTGCATTATCGCAGCAACAGCTACGTTGCATCGCACATATCGACTCACACTCCTGTCAATGAAGGACTATCAAGTCAGCTCAAGCTACATAAGCAATGTTTGGCTCATCGCACAACCCCACGACTCTCGTGGGTGAGGTTTGGTCGTTCTCTCTATTATTTAATGTATTTGTGCGTTATCTAGTCCAATCCGATTGTCAGCAACCCAATAGCATCAGACTAGGGGGACTTGATGACACACAGTTTATATGACTAAGTCTAGTCCGATGTTATTGGCCGCGTACCAATAACATCAGACTGGGGGGACTTGATGATAGATGGTCCATTAGCATGGCTGAGACTGCCCAAGCGCGTTAGCTTGGCCTGGCGCGCTCCAGCCAACCCTGCCTGGCGTTCCCTTGCCAGCCGTGCTGGGGACTCTCCTGCCGGCCCGACCCTGACGCCTCCGGGCGACATTGCCCAGCTCCTTGCTAGTTGGGCCTGAATTGGGCTGGCCCAAGGCCTAACCTAATTCCCCTTGACCTAATTGTCTACTATAAATAGAATAGTGCCTCCTCTATGAAGGATGAGCTTTTCCCTTGGACCTTTTCCGTAGACCTTGGCCCCAGGACCTTTCCCTTGGGCTCTTCCCCCATGGCTCAGCCGCCACACTATACTCCGACCGAGTGGTTCAACCGCTACCCGCCGCCGTCAGCCACCATACACCACCACCAACACCAAGATGGTTCTCTCTAGCTATGGAGGACCATCTCAGATCTTCTAGTTGATCTAACTTGACCATCGGAGCCTGCTCCCGGGGCACAATCCCTGGGGCGGCTCTAATGAGCTTGTCTGTTTTGACCTCGCAGATCCGTCTCCGGTGCAGAAGCACTTCCTCAGAGCAGGTGGTCGGAGCCGATGTCGCATCAAGTACAATGAATCATGCATAACAATGTTATATCCCCTGGATCTATGGATGTAGTCTTTAAAAGAATTGACTTTACCATACAAAAGACTTACCAACGCAACTTGTTGCCCGTTTTCCTTCTTATTTGTTGTATGATGATAACTAAGATCTTTTAGTATATAAAATCATTTTTTGAACTTAAAAAGGATGATGAATGTTCCAAAAATGGAATATGGAACATATATACTCGAAATAGATCATATAATCTCTATATCTCTTAAAAAACACATCAAGCAAAGATATTATGTGTTTCTCAATTCGAATTAGGTCTGCAATTTGGATTTGTTTTGTTTTTGGATTATCCTACTTCTGAATTCGTGTATCCCAAACAATAGAGACGAAATACAAATTTCGGAAAGTATTTGAAAACACGATCCTAAAAATTATCCAAGTATACATCTTGTCATTCTCATTCCCTAAAACTAACAAATATATATATATATATATATATATATATATATATATATATATATATATATATATATATATATATATATATATATATATATATATATATATAATGTGTAAGATGGAATTAAGAAGTGAATATATTTTTTTTTCTTCTTTGGATAATAAGGGTCCATGAACCAACTTTGGAAATCAGTAAATCACACTTGTGTTTTATAATTTTTGTAAACCCCACATGAACCAACTTTGGAAATGGGTAAATCACACCCGTCTGATGTGTTTTACCATTTTTAGTAACTACATTATGATGGATGGATACCCACTAGATAGACTAATCCAATCTATAATGATGTATCTAGAAATACAATATTTTTGTTATTTGACCAATCATCATGAGAAGCAAATACGATGGGTACACTAATCAATAAGATTAGTGAAGTAACATTCAATGCAAAAACAATCAAATGAAAAGTATGATTCATGCTTTGTGAAGTAACATTCAATGCAAAAACAATTAATTGAAAAGTATGATTCATGCTTTTAGTCCTCCAAGTTATCAAACCATCTCAAAGCTCTTAGTTAAGCTAGACCTGACAATCCGTGTCTGCGTGTCGTGTATTCGTGTCAGACACGAATTTACACGACACAGATTTGTTAAACGCGAACACGATACGAATTATAAAACGTGTTTGGGATATCAAACACGAACACGACATGTAAAAAAATCGTGTGAGACGTGACACGACACGAATATACACGTTTTTCAGCCGTGCTACATGAAAACATGAAAAAACACGAATAAACACGTTTTTATTGGCTTTTTTAGAGCTAGGGCTATAAACTAATTATTGACTTTTAAGAAATTGGTCCTTAATATATTATAAATATAAAATTTAACCCTAAAGTATATATGTGTATATACGTGTTTATACGTGTCACGTGTCAACACGAATTTGTATCGTGTCTTATACGTGTCTAAATAGGTAAATTCGTGTTTGACACGTATAAGACACGAAACACGAATTTAAAATATGTGTTAGACACGAATAAACACGAAACATAAATTTCTAAAACACATACACAGAAAACTCGTATCGTATTCATGCCGTGTTAATCGTATCGTGTATCAAATTGCCACGTCTAAGTTAAGCCAACTTTGTTCATCAAATGAAAACATACAAAATCTAGTACCAAACAAACCACATGGAACATACGAAACATCTCTAAAAAAAGGATGGTTATCTATGTGGTCATTATGAATGATATTTGGATTTTTAGGTAACTTCTTTGAAATGTTTTAAGTAAGATCTCTTTATCATTAATACATTCAAAAATAGTCTAACATCAAATATAATATACAACCATAAGAAAATGATATTATTAATTTGTTATTTTTATTTTATAAAAATAATAAAAGATTAAATATCTGAAGACATTTAATATTTTTCCATTTAACTCGGTTTTTTTTTATGTTCTTTATGGGTTAATAACATATATATTTAGTTTTTTCTGATTAAACTGTAATTTTATTTTATTTATAAAAAAGCTCTTATATTTTTATATTTTTTATTTGACCAATTAATTTATAGTTAATTACATAAAATATCTTATATACTAGATTCTTTTTCAGATTTAACATCAAAGTTAATTTATTTTCCTAAAATCTCTTATACATAAAACCAGAAGATTACTTTTAAAATGGTCGAATAAATTTTTTTTAAAATTTAAGAAAAAAATCCAGAAAAAACTAATATATAGAACTTTTAGGAATTGAACTCTTTTTTTTTTTATAAAGTGTTTTTTTGTGTTTTTCAAATGGGCCCAAAACGTCAGCTATGAACTTCAGTTCATTTGGGTTTTGACCGATCGGGTGGGTGGGCTATCGATCATAGAACCACCGTTCACCTATGAAGAGTGAAGACTCCGATCAAATGAGTTAACTCTGACTACTTAACACTCAGAATTCTGAAATAGCTTCTGATTTTCGAGTTATCGTGCATCCTAATTGTTGCTATTTTAAGACGCGAAATGCGAAGCTCAAACTCCGGCAGCGCTACAGATGATGATGAATCCGCCACCATCTCCGACGAATACGACGCCACTATGGAGACGGATACGGACGTTGTAAGTAAAGATGGCGCCGTTGAGTCTCTATCGACTCCCTTCCGTCAAGGAGAGAAGGTCTTGGCTTATCATAACCTTCGCATTTACGAAGCTAAGGTGCCGTTATGTGCTTTCGATTTAGTTTATCGTAGTATCACTGATTTTTTTTAATCGTTTCTGTTTCGCACTTCTCGCTTTTGTTCCATGGAAGCAATGATTGTGAAATCCCTATGGAAATTGAGTATGTGATCAATCTGCCCACCTCAGCTTAATTCATTGATTCAGGACCACAAAAAACAATGAAGAGCGACCCTAATGCTCAAGTCAAGGGCTCCCACTTTGGTCGTAAACCTCCATTACTAAACAATTATGGAAGTTACAAATCTAATGTTTTAATGATCTTACATAACCTGCTAGGATATTAGGGTAGTGAATTGGAATGCTCTGTATTCTAATATGATTGCAGAGAATTTTAGATATAAGTGCAAAAACATAGTCACCATGTGATCCACTGATCTTGACCACTTATAATACCAAAAATTCGTAGCTCAAATCCCATGTGCATCATAAAGACCTCTACACGTTGTCTTTCTAAATATCTGATTACAAAACTTCATAACAAGTGAATACGTGTAAGACTATTGATCTTATGTGAAAGTGAAACCCCAATTTCTATTGAAAATTTCACACAGAAAGTACTCCATTTGACATTATAACTCCATGTGTATCTTTTTATACAATAGTTTCCCCCTTACCCCTTTAGCATCTGATGTGTCCCCTCTGTATCTAACAGGTGCTAGAAGTTGATTCCAAGGAAAAGCGTTATTATATCCATTATCTAGTAAGTATTATTAATCGATCTATTTTCAATTCTTAAACAATGTGCTCCATATGATTTTTGTATAGTAGGTTCTTACGCTTTTGTTACCATTGTATTCATATAACATTTCTATGAGGCTTAATGCTAACAGTTTACATTTGTTTTGTATTTACAGGGGTGGAAACAAAAGTGAGTAATTTTATCTTTATATATACTTGATTTTACATAAGTAATTATGATTGTAGCTGATATATTATTTGGTTTGAATTTTGATAGATGGGATGAATGGGTTGGCATTGATCGTCTCATGAACATAAACAACGAAAATCTTCAAAAACAGAAAGCACTCGAGAATGAGTTGAAGCCCAAAAATCCTAATAGTTAGAAACAACATTCTTTTAAATCTTAATCCTAGTTTTTGTATATCAACCAAAACAAATTTACTAAACTTGGATTTTTGTTTCTTTAATATATTGCAGTGACAAAGGGCATGAAGAGGAAGACCATGTCCAAGGTATTCTTTTTTTTTTTTTTCTTTTTTTTTTCAGTTTGGACTAAAATACAAATTGTATCCCTTGTATGCAAGGGCACTGTGTCTTATGAAAAGCTGATTGATATCCATATACCATCATCACTGAAGAAGCATTTGGTGAATTATAGTGAATATATAACTCATATGGGAAAGGTAAACCAATGACTAATTATTTTTTTAAACTTTTAGTCTCTATATATTTATTTTCTCCAAAACTCTTTGTTTCAGCTTGTTAAACTTCCTTGCTCTCCAAATGTTGATGACATATTGAAACTGTATTTGGAGCATCGATCAAACAAGGATGGAAGGTTTTCTCTCTTTTTCCACATATATATATATATATATATATATATATATATATATATATATATATATATATATATATATATATATATATATATATTTTCAGATTTAGTTAATTTATTTACTTTTATTATTTTTATATGAAGGGAATCAGATACAGCTGGAGAAGTTGTAAGTGGATTACGTTGCTACTTTGACAAAGCATTGCCTGCAATGCTTCTTTACAAAACTGAAAGCCAACAGTATCAACAAGCAACTGCAAATCAAATTTCTCCTTCTAAAATTTATGGAGCTGAACATCTGTTACGTCTTTTTGGTATTTTTCTGTTACACTTTTATTATTAAATTAAGTACAAAAATCTTGTTTTTGGGGTTTCAACGTTGCATTGTTTGATTTTTTTTGCAGTTAAATTGCCAGAGATACTGTTCCATGCTAACATTGAAGAGGAGACATTGAGAGAACTGCAACACAACTTACAAGACTTTCTCAAGTAATAGCAATCTTCTTTAATTTTTTTTTTTTTTATCACAACAATTATTTTTCATGCGAAATTTATATAAAAAGAAAAATTATATGTTTTATAACGCAGGTTCCTACAGAAGAAACAAAGTTTGTTCTTCCTATCTAGCTATGAGACACCAGATGGTTCTTGCACAATCGAGTAACAACACTGTTTATGGAGCAACAAAATATTGTTTGTAAAATTGGTTTTGGTTCTCCTTTTAGTGCATTGAATCATCTTTTGTTGTAATGTAAGTGTGTTGCTATTATTGTAAGAATATTGCGATGTTTGATTTTATACATAATTTGACAAAAACGTTGGACTATTGAAGAAATGTTTAGACCACTATTCAATAAGAACAACAAGAAGAAAGCTTATGGATCAAAATCAAATTACTAATTTCTAGAGTACACATGGGTAAAAAACAAATCAAAATTGAAAAGTTTTAAAAAATAATGCTAACATTTTTTTATGGGAAAATGACTTAGGAGGGTAACTACCTCTTATTTGTGTTCACATATTGATAACTTTTTTTTTTTTTTTTTTTTGTACATAAGAAAACAACTAACTTGTTTTAACTGTTTAAATTATACCAATATTACCAGCTAATACCTGTTTTAACCGGTAACTCAAATTAACTCATTTAAAAGAAGTTACGTGGCATACACAAGATAATACGTGGCATCTATGTGGCATATACACATCACCTCATTATATAAAGGGTGTTATATGGTTCGTTTGTCGTTAAAGCCCTAGATCGACAATGGCTTCTTCTTCTGCTTCATCTGTCTCTTCCAAACGCAATGTTGAATTGCAAGCTGACCATCCATGTAAGTGCGACATGCCATCGCGTGTGAAGATTTCAAGAACACTTGACGATCCTGGAAGAAATTTTCGAGTTTGTCAAAACTCTTTGGTAAATATGTGTTTTTTTAATCATCCCTAACTGAATCTTCTTCTTCATTTACTCTTCAATTTAACTTTTTTTTTTTTTTTTATCCTTTCCTGAAGAGTGCAAGAACTCCAAAATGTAATTTTTAGGAGTAGCTGGAAGAGGATGAGTACGAAGTAGAGAAGAATATTGATTTGGGACAAATCTACAATCTAACATTGAAGCTTGGAAATTTGGAAAACGAAATTAGTATATACCAAGAAGAAGTTGGAAGAAGAGAAGAACTGTGATTTGGTTTTCAGACAAGAACTAGACAAAGTCAAGTGGAAGTTGTTTACTCTTAGAGAGTATAGACTACGAAGAGTTGATCAGCCAATTTGCAATCAAGAATGCTATGAGAGCTTCAAGGATTGTCGGTTAGCTGTTAGGATATGTTATTAATCATTAAAACTATGATTTGACTATGTTTATTGCTATAAGGTTTATCGTCATTTTAATAAAAAAATTAGTTTACGTAATTTAATTCCTTACATTGTTACACGTTAAGGTCTAAGGTCATTTTTTTTTATCTGTTTTGTCCTGGGCATTTGAATCCTTAGAACCGCCCTGCACATAGATGACACGTATTATCTTGTGTATGCCACGTAATTTTTTTTTAAATGAGTTAATTTGAGTTATCAGTTAAAACATGTATTAGCCGGTAATATTGGTGTAATTTAAACAGTTAAAACAAGTTAGTTGATTTCTTATGTACAAAAAAAAAAGAAGTTGCCAATATGTGTACACGAATAAGAGGTAGTTACCCTCCTAAGTCATTTTCCCCCTTTATTTTAAATGAGTTAATTTGAGTTACCGGTTAAAACAGGTATTAGCCGATAATATTGGTGTAATTTAAACGGTTAAAACAAGTTAGTTGCTTTCTTATGTACAAAAAGAAAGAAATTGCTAATATATGAACACAGATAAGAAGTAGTTACCCTCCTAAGTCATTTTCCCTTTTTTTTAAGAACAACCTATTTTTCTTCCTTTGAAAAAATAAAGGAAAGTTTTCACAGAAGGATTCTTGTTTTGCTAAGGGTGCGATAATGTTAGAAGGGTTTTGCTTTGGACCATAGTCTCCACTTGTCGAGATAAAAAAGTATTCCTAAAACATTTGTTGTATGTTTGCTGTTATTAATGAATGAACAATGATCCTAATGACTTGATTTATTGTATTCGAAATCAACACTATGATCCAACATAACCAAATGACATTTCAATTAACAACTCTCTTCCTAATTCTTCTTAAACTCTATAAATGAAATCATTGGACTTTAAGGCATATAAGTAATTAGTAAAAACAAACATTGTTTCACTTAAACCCTTATGGTTTTCTATGTTTAAATTACTGGATCTTTTAATATAATCCACGATCCAAAATTTTCTTTCAATTTGCCGGATTTAGTGGGGGATATCCTCAAAACATTGTCAAGATAGTTTTGAAAACAAATTTTGATCTCCAAATCATTAACACCATATGAACTTTATTGATTAGAGACACTATAAAGATTTTATTTTTTACATAAATATTTGTTTCCCGTTCCATTATAAAATTTACCACATTCTGTTAAAAATATCATTTTTTTAATGTTATTACTCTTTATTATATTTTATTATTTATTTTTCAATAAATCCATATAATACGCATCATATAATAAAACAATATTATAAAATAAAATCGATTATTCCGTAAATAAGTTTTGAATAAAAAAAACTTTCAAAAGATCTTTTTAGGGTGAACTTATATAAGTTCGAAACCACACTTACATCATGATCATGTTAGACCACACTACCCCACATTCACAATTCACATACACATAAAAACACTATTCAAAACTCTTGTCAAGATAGTTTTGAAGACAAATCTAAAGTTTTTGATATCGTACATATAACGTGCTAAGATAAGATGAATATCAGTTTTGAAAATGCATCTCTAGTGCAATCACTAGTTGATAGA
This sequence comes from Lactuca sativa, assembly GCF_002870075.4. NCBI lineage: Eukaryota > Viridiplantae > Streptophyta > Magnoliopsida > Asterales > Asteraceae > Lactuca > Lactuca sativa. The sequence continues at coordinate 28,785,559 of NC_056623.2, read as the reverse complement.
TTTGGTTAATAGGACAAGGGGTTAATATTTTGTTAAAAAATGTATGTTACAAGTATTTATGTGTGAAAAGATGGCATCCTCGATTGAATAATTTGCAAAATTAATGTAGAGTTTAGAAAATCCAATTTGGTCAGCATATGAGACTTGTTCCATGCAGCTATTACTTATTTTCCCATGTTCAATGTATCTGATTAATTTTCTATATGTCCAGATTCATCTTCTCCTGAGGTGTGAGTTCATCAATGCGTCTCATTTTGTGGTAACCAACCTCTTGTAACGTTGAGTGAGTCTATGCAAGCGACAAACTAAATTGTTACATGAATATGCCTTGTTTTTCCATTATGTTGGAAAGAACCTTGGACTATTGTTTATTTATTTTGAATGGGAATTTTAGCAATTAGTGGATGTCTTCCTTTATTCATGTCCATGAATTACCTACCATCAACTTTAGTAACTACAGATAATTCAATTGGATTCTTATTTATTCACATAAACATATCAATTTTTTCTCAATGTATGTTTACTCTTGATATCCCTCCCTTGGACATACCAATATTCAATTATTTAAGTTTTAAATCTTCCTACTTATTCACATTTCAACTTATTGAATTGCTCTATTAATAACCATTTACATTTGGTCCAAGACATAATAGCATCTCCTTGAAGTTGTACAACTTCAAATGTCAAATTTATCGCTAAAAACAATTACAAGGCTGAGATTTGTAAGCATTTGAACAAAGGTAAAGTTGATGGATTCTCTTGATCAGAATGCAAGAATTGCAATGGCTGTGGTTTGTCAACATCTCCTTGAAACACTTCCGCTAAAAAAAAATTAAAACATTTATAAATACTTTCGTTTAAAAAAAGTTGTATCAAAGTTTTCTCTAGAACTTATAGTATACAATTCTCATCCTTTACATGACAACATTTAGTTTTGAATAGTATTAAATTCTGCTAACGTAGTTTTACAATGACAAGATGATTGATGATTGGATTCCATTAGGACACATCTTTGAGGACTTACACCAATTGACCTGGTAAAGGAAATGACTCGAATACGACATTCACCAAAACACATACTAGTCGTCAAATTAGGTATAATAGCAAACTACCTTTCCCCGTTATTGAGAAATTATTATTATATTTATTTTAGAATATATATAAGATTTAATTTAATACATAAATAATAATTTAATTTAACTATTAGCATTGTATACTCGTTATTAATCTACATCCAGAGAGTTTTAATTTAGTCTATTTCAATCACCTGGGTTCAATCTACCCAGTGAGTTAACCCAGTAATCCATATCTTAAAAACTGTCATTACTCATTATATAAATACAAGTATACAACACCCACATACAAGATTTCTATTCAATCATAATGGATCTTCTCCTTCATCTTCTCATGCTCGTTTCACTACTCTCATCTCAAACACCATTAACAACCTCATCATCTTCACCACCTTACGCCTTAAAACTAGGCTCTTCTCTCTTTGTAGACAACAAAGATGATGTCTTAATCTCTCCAGACAATGTTTTCACAGCCGGATTCTACAGTGTGGGAAACAACGCTTTTTGCTTCTCAATTTGGTTCACTAAACCCTTATCCACCGGGTCCCACACAGTTGTCTGGATGGCTAACCGCGATGCACCCGTTAACGGAAAACGGTCCAAGCTTTCCCTAACCAAAACAGGCAATTTAGTTTTACAAGATGCAGATCAAGATCTTCCCATTTGGACCACAAGAACACGCGACTTAACCGATTCAGCTGAATTAAAACTCAACAATTCAGGCAATCTTTACCTCCAAAGTAAAGATGAAAAGATACTATGGCAAAGTTTCGGATTTCCAACCGATACCCTTCTTCCAAATCAACCACTAACCAAAGAATCCATGCTTGTTTCTTCTAGAAGCAAAACAAATCATTCTTCGGGTTTTTACAGGTTGTTTTTCGATAGTGATAATGTTCTTAGACTCGTGTATAGTGGACCTAAAGTGACAGGTGTTTATTGGCCTAATCCAGAGCTTCGAGCATGGGATGCTGGAAGGAGTACTTATGGTAGTGAAAGAACTGCTTCAATTGACACTTTTGGTCGTTTCATTTCAAGTGATGGTTGGTTTTTTAATTCTTCAGATGATGGGATTCAGATTATGAGAAGGGTCACCATAGATATAGATGGAAACCTTAGAGTCTACAGTCTGAATGAAAACAGAACATTCTGGAAGGTTACTTGGCAAGCCATGGCTCAAACTTGCATGATTCATGGAAGTTGTGGTGAAAACAGTACGTGTTCAAATCAGCCAACATTTGGTAGGAAGTGCACTTGTTTACCATATCATAAAATGGTTAATCAAACAGATTGGTCGTATGGTTGTGAGCCTGAATTTGAACAAACTTTATGTGGTAATGGTCACGATAGTTTTCTACATCTTTCTCATTTTGATTTTTATGGGTATGACTTAAAGTATCTTCCGAATGTTACCTTGGATGTATGTAAAGAAGAGTGTATGAACATGTGTAGTTGCAAAGGGTTTCAGTATAAGTTCGATAAGAAACAAGGCATCTTTCTTTGTTACCCGAAATTTCTATTGCTGAATGGGTTCAGCTCGGTTAGTTTCAATGGTTCTTTGTATTTAAGAGTCCCGAAAATTACCTTATTTTCTAATACCACTAAAGCTACTCAAGAGCTTGGGTTAAATTGTTCTGGACATCCTATGATGGTGGAAATGGAAAGAGTTTATGATAAGAAGAATGAAAGAGGGTCTATAAAGTTCTTATTATTGTTCACTTATGTATTTGGGGCGTTAGAGGTCGTTTGTATAATCTACTTCTTCTACAAAACAAGAAAATCAGTTACAAAATCACAAGGTTATCTCCAAGCTGCAACGGGATTTGAGAGGTTTAGTTATCGGGATTTGAGAAAGGCGTCTGAAAATTTCAGCATGGAGATTGGGAGAGGAGGTGGTGCGATTGTGTATAAAGGGGTTTTGTCTGATAACCGAGTTGCAGCCATAAAACGTTTGAAAGAAGCTAATAGCAACCAAGGGGAAGCGGAGTTTTTGGCGGAGATTAGTACACTCGGGAGGCTTAATCACATGAATTTGATAGATATATGGGGTTATTGTGCTGAAGGAAAGCACAGGATTTTGGTGTATGAGTATATGGAGAATGGATCATTGGAGGAAAATCTACACTCGAAAAAGTTACATTGGGATAAAAGATTTGAAGTTGCGTTGGGTACAGCAAAAGGACTTGCGTATTTACATGAAGAATGCTTGGAATGGGTTTTGCATTGTGATGTGAAGCCTCATAATATATTACTGGATCAAGATTACTTACCAAAAGTTGCAGATTTTGGGTTGTCGAAGTTTTTTGATAGAGATGGAAGAGATAACTCGGAGTTCACAAAGGCAAGAGGGACAAGAGGTTACATGGCTCCAGAATGGTTCTTTGTGAGTCTTCCGATTACCTCAAAAGTGGATGTTTATAGCTATGGAGTTGTGATGCTGGAGATGATAACTGGAAGAAGCCCACAAGGCGGTGATCAAAGTGGTGGATATGAAAGACCGATGGTTCAGTGGGTGAGAGAGAAGGTTGCTGATGGATATGGCGGAAAGAGTAACTGGATTGAAGAGATTGTAGACTCTACAGTGAAAGGAGAATATGACAGAATTCGAATGGGAAATTTGATCAAAGTGGCTTTGCAATGTGCTGAGGAAATTAAGGATGCAAGACCTACGATGAGCCAGGTAGTAGATATGCTCCTTCGCGGTGAAGAACTGTAGATGTTTTAGGGTTTATCTGCTCCCCTATGCTGCCTGTGATGAGTGATGACTAGTAGAATCTAGGGTTTGTATACTTCTTTGTAAAAGGTCATGTACATTTTCATAGACCATAATTGAGATTATATCTTTTTCCTTAACCTATTTAACTTCAATTAAACAAGCATGTAACATATTCAAAGAGGAATAACAACAAACATATCAACATTCGATTTCAATCGGTGTATAACATCTAGGGGTGAGTATGGTACGGTTTGGTACGGTTTTTATAAAACCGCATCTGCAACTGCAAATTGCGGTTTTTTAAAGTCAAAAACCGAAAATTGCGGTTTTGATTTGGTTCGGTTTTACGGTTATTTCGGTGCGGTTTCGGTTCTTAACCACAAAATGAGGTGGTGCGATTTTTCAGGTAAAAATGTACGGTTTTTCATCTTCAAAACAAAAATTTTAGACGATTTTTATTTATTTCTAGATTTTTAATTGCAAATAAATCACAATTTTGGTCCGTTTTTATTCTTTCAAGTTGCATTTTATTATGTTATATTAAATTCATTTCATTCAAATCAGAAGAGGCTTGGGCGGCGAATGTCAAGACAAAAGGAAAAGACGAATGAGTGAGAGTTAATTTAATTTTTTTGGTGTTCCGCTTCGTCAGATGAAAGATGCGCCTTCCTTCAATTTTTCAACGAATTTATTTTTATTAATTAAATATAATTATTATAAATATTTAAATAATATATTAAATTATGCGGTTAGTTTGGTTAATTAGTGCGGTTATTCAACATAAAACCGATCCGCACCGCAATTTTTCGGTTTTTCAAAATTAAAAACTGCACCATCGGTTTCGGTTACCTGACTTCGGTTTATGCGGTTATTTTGGTTTTTTTGGGTTTCGGTTCGGTTTCCGCTTACCCCTAAATTAAGATCTCATTCTTTGTTAATAGTTATGGATTTACAGCAGCTTCACATGGAATAGTGTTTTATGCAATTGCACCAAGATTTCACCAAAAACTTCCTACATTGATCTAGAAGAAAAACATATCTTGTTCTTATTCCCGTCAATACCGGGATCGTATAAGACCACACCGGAGAAAGAACTGACGACTATCGCCGGATCGCCGATGTCAAGATGCAATCCTGGCATGAGGATGAGCTATAAAAATATTATAATCAAAGTTTAGTTTTTGAGTTAGACCACAAATATTTCTAAATTCTCATTTAGGTCACCATATATTTCTTTGTTAAAAGCTTCGAAACTAATAAAATACATTTTTAAACTTGGTCCAATTCTACCAACATTGATCAAATATAGGTCCTAATTTATAAAACTTAAGAGTAAATTGTAGGGTAGGTTCCTACGGTACACAAAAGGTATTGGGTTTATGACAGAGCCAAGTTTGAGATGGCAAATCTCCCAGAAATAAGAAGAAAACAGGACTATTTTGTAACATTTTTTTTCTTAAGCAATAATTACAATTTATAGGAAAACAATGCAAACAAGCTACTAAGGAAAAATGCATGTATGTGAAATAAATTTGATCCTAAAATACCGCCACTAACTTTACTAGAACATAATGGAAAAGTGGACCAAGTCTGCAACTAGAACTATTCAATGCAAAGTAGTGAAACAGTTACTAAATGGGTTCGTATCAACACTCCCACCCTAAAAAATGGCCTTATCCTTAAGGCCGAAATTTTGCGGCGCTGTTTTGACGGTCCATGGTGGGTTGGTTTCAGATTGGAGAAACAAGAATTTTGGTGGGTTGCACTGGTGACTCGGTTAATATTTGGTGGTGCAATTGTAACAAAGACCTTCATCTCGTCTTTTTTGCATCTCGATGGGGCTTAACTGCTTGATCGAAAGTGTTGGTGGAAGTGGTGAAGGATCGGGCAATAAGGGTGGTTTCGTCGGTGGAGGCTTCAGGGAGTCATCAGAGGACAAAAGTTGAGCATGGAGCTTGTCTTCGATGAGTTTAGCAAGACCGTAAACATGGTGAAGCAAAGTTTGGTGATAGAGAGCTAACTCGTTCTGTATTTTAACCTTTAGATCGAAAAGTGTAACGTCCTGAAATTCCAAGGTAAAATTTTCATTTTTAAAACAATAATTTATAAACCAATTTGTTCCCAAACCATCAAGTTAAAAAAAGTATTTAAACATCACAGTAAAATCATCAAGGAGGAATAAATTCTGGGGGATGTTGTGCAACCACGTTGGACCCTTCCCTTTCGAACCGGTAGTACCTGAAACCATAAATATGAAACCATAAGCACAAAGCTTATTGAGTTCCCAAAAATACCATATACCATATGTACAAGTGCCATGGGCTACTCTATGGTCTTTCCTTGTAATGCCGAGGGCCAAATCTCGGTCTTACATACAAGTGCCATGGGTTACCCCCATGGTCTTTCCTTGCAATGTTGAGGGCAAAATCTTGGTCTTACATACAAGTGTCATGTGTTAAATCCATGGTCTTTCCTTGCAATGCCGATGGCCAAATCCCGATCTTACATACAAGAGCCATGGGCTACCCCCATGGTCTTTCATATAATTGTCATGGGCTATCCCCATGGTCTTTCATACAAGTATCACAAATACAACTAGCATCCTATATAGTATAGTGAGAAGACTTACATAAATTGAAGAACTCTGAAACACTACGATACGATCCCATTTGCACTGCTTGCTCCGCGAACCCGCTAATTATCACAACCAGGAATAATGTTAATCAAGAGACCTAAATCCTCAAGTTTGACCCAAAGTCAAACTTGGTCAAAAAGTCAACAATCAATGGAAGTCAACAAAAGTCAAAGTCCAAGGTTGCTAAGTACACCCGACGTACTCAACGTACGCCTAGTATACACGGCTTGTCCTCACTCCTCCATTAAGCACTTTATCCATTAAGGCCTTTTGTCCAGAGCTCAGATCTAGACTCAGAACATCGACTTAAGTCATAAAGTTTCCACCTTTATGACTTTCCATGGCTAGAAAAGGTCCAAAAGCTAAAACCCTAACTTATTAATCCGTTAAAACATCATAAATCTTGCATGGAAGGGATGGAAGGACCAAGATCATATTTTTATGACTCCTAATAGCTCTATAATGGATAGAGTTTCCAACTTTATCTATTAGGATGGTCCAAATAACCAAGATCTAGTCTGTAAGTCTCAAAAGGGACCAAAAATGCATATTTCTCAACTTAATCCATTAAGTCCAAATCTCCAACCGTCAGATCATAATCAATATGAGGATTAGATGGATAAAGTTTCCAACTTTATCCATAACAAGGTCATAAACTTTCAAGATCTTAACTTTATGTACTAAAGTGACCAAAAGCTCATAATACTCAAAACTAGCTAGATCTAACAAATGCATCATCAAGATTCAAGCTTTATACCTACAGAAGAAAGATCAAGGTGAACAAGGTTTGGATCTATAAGCTCCAATCATCAAACACTTCTCCAATGAGCTCATTCTTCTCCAAGATGCACCAAGAACACTCCAAGAACACCTTCTTTTGCTCATAAGGCTCAAACTAGGGTTAGCATTTCAAGGGAGGATGGTGGAGAGGTGGAGGCTGAGAATGGAAAGGGTTTGGGGAAGTTAAGGAAATTAGATAAGGCTCAAAACCCCAAAATTAGGGTTTGGGTTCTGATCGCGTACGCCTAGCGTACCAGGTTGATCCTATGTGACCAGTCTTGCCTAGTACCCCCATCGTACACCCCGTACGCCCTTCGTACTAGGCTAAACACAAAACCTTCCGAACTTCGAATGGTCATAAGTTCTTCGTTCCAACTCTGTTTTCGACAATCTTAATGTAACATCCAAAATTTTGGTAAGTCTTAAAACCCTAAGGATTGTAATATGTGCATTAATGGTCCCTTAAGTACGCTGGGCGTACTTAAGTGTACGCTTAGCGTACTGCTTGGATGTGGTTGCGGAGGAATCAAGGTACGCTGGGCGTACCTTGAGTTACGCGGGGCATACGCGCCAGGGTTGCAAAACCCTAATTATCCGGACTTGAGGCCTATTTAAGCAACCTTATGTTCCTTGGACTAAACCCTAGAGAGCCTTCACAGCCTTAGAACGTCCATATACTCCTGGAAACCTTGTGAGATAATTCTTAAGCGTTAAAGTGTGCATTTGTGGCCTTTTTGTGTGTATTTCAAGAAGAAGGGGTGGCCAAGCAAGCTTGGATCAAGTGGGTGCTTCAAGATCCTGCATCAAAAGCATCTTGCAAAGCTTCTGGAGGTAAAAAGCTTGCATCTTTCCTTTCTAATCTTTAGATCTAGCTAGGGTTTTGGTGGTTTGTCCCTTTTATGAACTTTGGATCACTTTTGTTGAGTTAAGCCTTCCCTTTTGATATAAAAGTCAGATTTGAGGTCCCCTAGTCATTTAGGAGTATAAAAATGGAAGCTTGATGAGAGATTTGACCTTATGCATAGGTAAAAGACCTTGGAAAGGTCTTAATGGAGTGGTTGGGTGTGTATGAGACATGCAAGGGCATAAAGTTGCCAACTTTATGCCTCAGGACATCTTTTCAGACTTAGATCTAACTTTTGGTCGTGATGGATTCGAGTATTAAGCACTTAATGGAAAAAGTGCTTAAGCTGTTTGTACGTTGGGCGTAACCAGCTGTATGCGGCGCGTAGTGCCCAAACCTTCAGTACGCTGTGCGTACTAGGGTGGTACGTTGGGCGTACGCAGCTCAGTTGGGCCCTAAGTTGTTTTGGGCATTCGGGCCTCATTTGGTTGCTGGGCTTGATTGGACTCTGTGAGTTAGAAGCCTTTTTACCTGATTGGGCCATGGACTTATTGATTGGGCCTTATTGGGCCAAGGGGCCCATTAAGGATATTGGACTTGGACTTTGGGGCCCATTTGCAAGAAAAGGGTAATTGGGCCTTAAGAATAGACTTTTAAGATTGGGCCTCTATTTGGGTAATTTAAGGCCCTATTATTGATTGTATTATGATTGTTGTTATTCAGCTCGAGAGGCCGCAAATTACTAGGAGGATAGTGTTCGTATTCATCAGACGGAGGTGAGTCTTCTCACCATACCTATGGGTCTACGGCACCAAGGCCGACCCATTATGTGTACGTGTTGTATGTATGTTATTCATTTATGAATTGTTATGTTATGTGATATTATGCTGGTATGGAAGACCCCGGGGGGAGCCTGTTGCATTGGATATAAGACCATGTGGGGTAGCCCATGACATTCCTAGGTAAAGACCATGTAGGGTAGCCCATGACATTGGATGTAAGGCCATGTGGGGTAGCCCATGGTAGTCCTAGGTAAAGACCATGTGGGGTAGCCAATGGCATTCTTGCTGATTGTATTGCATGGTTTCTGTGGCATGTTTGTAGCTTAAATTAGCTATCAGGATATGTGTATGTGTTTGTGTGTGGTATGCTCTGGGAAACTCACTAAGTATTTCGCTTACAGGTTGTTGATTTATTTCAGGTACTTCTGAGCCCAAGGGAAAGGGCCCGACGTGATGACGTGGCGCGCACTCTATCTCTCTTTTAATGTATTTGGGACCCTCTGATGTTTTAAAAAGGAAAACAAAGATGTAATGAGTATTAATTCGAAAACATATGTTTGGGAATCTGTAGTTTACGAGATTGTTTTGATTAACTCAAAAGTGAATTTTTTTTTTAGTAAAAATTGGGTCGTTACACTTAATCTCCACCGAAAGGTATTGAAGAGCCTCACAATATTATATAGATATATTGGACTAAAAACTTCTCAACAAAAATCTTATGCAAGAAGCCCGAACACAACCTTTCCCATTTCACCCATCAGCTTCCATCGAACAGTCCAAGTTTTAAATCACTTGTCCAACATCATACACCTCCAATAGAGTCTAAACTTCATTCCATTGAAGCTCAAGCCCTCTATTTAATCCATTTATTGTCCACAATCCTGAAATAAGAACTCCTTGAAATAGGATTTTACAGAAAGAAAGCAATTTAATAATGCTTCTGGTGTCAACCCATTGACATAATTACTTATCCTTTCAAATTCTATTTGATAAGCGAAGATAGTGGTAAGTTTTTGGATTTTAAAAGTGTAACATCCGTGACTTGAGGTAATGCTAATTATTTAATTTTGTAATTAATTGTAGGACTATGGGACTAATGTTGGATTATTGAGTTGGGATGGCTGAAGACGTACGCTGGGCATAAGCTTGGTGTACACGGGGCGTAGTGTCAACATTAGATACCAGAGGGGGGGGGGGGTGAAGTACGTACGTGCAGCGTACCAAAGGGTACGCGCAACGTACACGAGCTGACTCAAAACCCTAATTTTTAGGGTTTAGACCATATATATACATCATTATGTCCCAAACCCCAGCCTCCTTAACTTAGAAACCATAGAAACCTAACCTTCTTCATCTTTGTGTGATCCTGATCTTGTGCAACCCATTTTAGTAGCTTGGAGCTTGGAAGGAGAAAGAGGAAGTTGGTGAAGAAGAACTTGTGTAGCTTGAGCTTAAGGATCTGAGACATCATCATCATTTAGCACTCATTTGAGGTAAAAAGTTTAAAACTTGCCTCACGAATGCTTAGATCTCTTGTAATGGGGTTTTGGACCTTTTTGGTCCCAAGAAGGGACATATATGGTTCCAAATCCGTTTCTAGGGCTTAGGGTTTCCACCGTTAGTGCTATTTGAGTCCCAAAGATAGAAAAGTTACCATCTTGAAGGTCTTGATGTGGCCATGCATGAGTATTAGTCATTTCTATGGAAGTAGGTTGCCATATTTCAAGTTTGGGTCCATTTGGGAGTTTGCAAGCCACCAAGTAATCGACTTTATGGGTTAAGGCACTTTATTGGACTCATATTTGTGTTTGGAGCTTAAGGTCTTAAGGGGTTAAGCCCTTTTTGGAGATTATGGCGTAACAGGGTAGTACATTGGGCATACAAGCTCGTACGCGCAGCGTACAAGCCATGCAGCCTGTACGCTTAGCGTATAGAGGAGTATGACTGGATTTGGGCTATGCGTCATTTGGGCCTCGGTTTGGGCCATTCCATGGACTTTGCTATCTTGAGCCATAGTGGGCCATCAGAAACCAGTTATTTTGGGCTAAGAATATATTTTGGCTTAAGGGAAGGTCCATTTGAGGAGTTGGGCTCAATTTAGAGAATTTGGCCATTGGTGGGCCATTAATGGGCTTGGAAATGCTATCTAGAATTGGGCCTTTCATGTTATGGTTTTGGGCCTTAGGCATGGACCGAATTAGATCAGGGGTAAAATGGTTATTTTACCCTAAGAAGGATTATTGGTTTTTGACTAAGTGTTATTTTGGTAATGATAGCTCGGGGAGTCGTCGGGGCAACCGCTAGAGATTTCGTACCGTAAGATTCTGCATTCAGCTTTGCGAGGTTAGTTTCCTCTTGTATAAATGAGTCAAAGGCACCAATGCAAGCCCATATAGTTATGATTGTATGTTCCGGACTAAGGTCCTATGCCAGGCAGTGCCCGATGTAGGTTTATATGCTTTCCGGATTTCGATTCGATGTCAGGTGGTGCCCGAGGAATGTTTATATGCTTGATGTCTTCATGATTCTTGCATGTGTCTGTAATGTATGTTTCCGAATTACGGTCTATTGTCGGGCATTGCCCGAGGAATGTTTTTATGCTTCCGGATCTTGGTCCGATGTCGGGTGGGGCCCAAGGAATGTTTATATGTTTATGTTATGTGATTATGTTATGTGTATTTGTTGATATGTTTATATGTATACCGAGCTTTGCTCGATATCAGGCGAGGCTCGATGCCGGACATTGTCCGATGCCAGGCGAGGCCTGATGAAGGGGCAGGGCCCACGATATGTTTATACTTGATTATGTGATTATATGTATGATATGTGGTAGTTTGGGGAGACTCACTAAGCTTCATGCATACAGTTTTCAGTTTTGGTTTCAGGTACTTCCGGTAGCAAAGGGAAGAGCTCGGGATGAATACATTGCACACACTATGATGTTTTAGGCTAGGATGTTTACTCTTATATATTTGATAGATGATTTTGATTGATATAACGTTCATGATGTTTTAAGATACTATGACTTATGTTTTGTTGAGATGATTTTGAAAACTATGGTTTTATTTAATAATTAAAAATGAAATTTTTGGTCACGATTTTTGGGATGTTTCAAGTTAGTATCAGAGCCTTGGTTTGAGGGATTCGGGCACACTCTCAGGTGTGGTTGAACTTAAATTGAGGACTTGGTATAAAAATTTCAAAAGAAAACCATTTTTATAAAAAAGATTTTGAAAAGAGAAAAGGGTGTGGTGCATGCAATCAGCCGAGCTCAAGTAAGTTCTCCCAAATTACCCATACACGTTTATGTTATGATATGAATTGTGAATATGTGAACTATATGATAGATTAGGGCTAAGGATCTAGGAAGGATGCCTTGTATGCCTACTGTATAAGCTTATTGAACTGCATGCTAGTACTGATTAGTCAGTAATATGATGGCCTGATTAGGATATCCTGGTTTTGTTACTTGATTCCCGAATGTTGCTTGCTTTGTGATTTTAGGACTTCTAGTTATCTTTATCTAACTAGTAAACGAATATGTTAAGTTACATATTACGAGGACTAAATAATTTCAGAAGGTTAGGTTTAGCCTTATTTCCCAACTCTCGTTTGAGTCTAACCGTTGTAGGGAGAGACCTCTCATTCAAAGAATTATCTAGTCTTAGTAATATGTAATGGTATTCGCGATCTAGTTAGGGAAAAGTAGCAGGGACTTCTTATGTAGCTGATGGCGGAGGGTGGGTCAGAGATTACCCTAGGGCAAGGCTAGGATGAGAGTAGCGCGGAAAATAGTAGTAGTGAAAGGGTCTTGGTCGAGTCAAGGAAGTTCTTGAGGAAAGTACAGATAGATGTGGAAGGTAGTATGGGTATGTACTACTGAAAGCAGAGGATCCGTACTCGAATCCGGGGAACTTGTAGTATGTGAGATACCTCGAGTTATGATGAGTATTTTGATGATTTTTATGGTGTATTTTCAGTATGGTGAGTCAACGCACTAGACCAATTGGCAGTTCTGGTGCCGACGAGGGATCAGGCTCGGGCTCTGGAGCCAGGCAACTCGATGATCAAATGAGGGAGTTCATTTCATCTGTGATCACTCACAGTATCATTGACCAGACTCCTGTGATATTCGGTACGGTCAAGGAGGGCATTTTGGAGAATCTTGAGAGGTTGGGTGCATTCCGTACTGAGATGGCGGCCATGATGGGGGTGCGCACGATGAAATTTAAGGAGTTCAGAGCTTATGGACCTCCAGAATACCATGGGTCTAGGGGCCCTCATTGCTAGCAGTAGGTGGTTGGCGGATGTTGCCAACGCCTTTCGCACCAACCGCTGTCCCGTGGGGGACAAGGTCTGACTTGCTTCCTGCCTCTTGAAGGACAGGGTGCAGGATTGGTGGGAGGAGATTGGACATGTTATTACTGATGTTGCCCTTGATACTATGACCTGGAGTGACTTTTGGACCAGGTTCAGGGCTGAGTTCGCACCTATGATTGAGGTGCAGCGGCTTGCGCGGGAGTTTCAGGATCTCCAACAGACGACTGGGACGGTGACTGGGATCACCGCCATGTTTAGGGATAGGGGCCCTTCTTGTTCCACAGTATGTGGTGGACGAGGAGATGAAAAAGGCCCGATATCATGATATACTGCAGAGTGATATCCGACAATTTGTTAGCCACTCCACCTGCAAGACGTAGGAGGATATGATAGCGAGGGCTCGGGAGAGGGAGCTGGATTTGGAGATGGAGAAAAAGAGGAAACCAGAGGGGGTTCAGACATGGAGTTCATGCAAAAAGCCCAAGGTATCGGATCATAGATCGAGGAGCGAAGGTCCATAACCGCTGTGGAAAGTGCGACAAGATGCACAGGGGGTGTGCAGGGCGAGTAGTTCGAGCTGCTTAAAGTGCGGCCAAACTGGTCATGCCAGCAGGGAATGTACTGCTACCACCACCACCACCACAGTATTAGATCTGATTTGCTTCCAGTGCAATCAGAGGGGCCATAAGAGGTCCCAGTGCCTGAGTTTAGCAGTAACAGGACAGGTGGTTGAACCCGCTCCTACTACATTGAGGATTACCGATGGCTGTTAGGGCCGGACAGAGGCACCTACGGCGAGGAGCAGGGCTTTTCAGCTGACTGTGGAGGAGGCACATGCATCTCCTGATGTTGTGACGGGTATGTATCATCTACTTATTTATTTATTTATTTATATTGATTTGTCTCTTATGTTTATGTGTTTCATTATAGGACTGTTCTTAGTGAGCGACATATCTGCTCTGGTATTATTCGATTCGGGGGCTACACGATCTTTTGTATCGCTCGCGCTTAGCAAGCGATTTGTTGGAACTCCGGGGGATCTAGACTGTCCTCTTGATGTAGAGATTGTGGATGATAGGATAGTATGACTTGCGAGGGAATAAGGTTATCGTAGGTATGGACTGGTTGAGCCATAATAGGGAAGTTATCGACTACGAGCAGTAGCTTGTACGAGTTCGGACCCCAAGTGGGGGAGGTTTGGTGATTCAGGGCGAGAGGCCGCAATGTGGACCGACTTTGTGTTTAGCAGCGAGGGGGAGACGCTATCTACAACTGGGTTGTGCAGGTTATGTCGCCTATGTCATGGATATCCCAGATAAGGGTAAGGCAACCGTGGATGATGTAATTGGTCGTATGGGAGTACCCGGACGTGTTCCCAGAGGATTTGATTGGGGTACCTTCAGAAAGGTAGGTAGAGTTCAGGATTGACCTAATTCCTGGTGCGGCTCTGATAGCCAAGGCACCATATTGGTTGGCTCCTCTGAAGATGTAGGAGTTGTCTACACAGCTGCATGAGCTATTAGACAAAGGATTTATCAGGCCGAGCAGTTCTCCATGGGGAGCCTTGATTCTATTTGTGAAGAAGAAGGATGGGTCACATCAGATGTGTATAGATTACCGGGAGTTGAATATGGTAACGGTGATCCATCAGGTACCATTTACAAGGACCACAAGATTTGGGGGCTATGGTTTTCGCCCTCAAGATTTGGCGACACTATCTCTATGGGGTTCGTTGTACCATTTACAAGGACCACAAGAGCTTGAGGTACCTGATGGATCAGCCGAATCTGAACGTGCGACAACGTCGTTGGTTGGATGTGGTGAAGGATTATGACTGCGAGATCCTTTATCACCTGGGGAAGGCCAATGTAGTTGCCGAGGCTCTCAACCACAAGGTGGTTGTGGCTCTGATTCGGGATCTATGTCTGAGGATGATAGTGATTACTCTGTTGTTGGAATGGATTCGGGAGGCCCAGGTTGAGGGTATGAAGGAGGAGGCCGGAAGTGTGAGAGGATCATAGCTCAGGTGGCATCATTTGATTATGACAACCGTGGGTTGTTGACCCTGTATCGGAGGGTCTGGGTTCCTTACTGGGGTGGTGTATGCTAGGTTCTGATGGATGAGGCTCACAAGTCGAGATTCTCCATCCATCCCGGGGCGACGAAAATGTATCGGGATCTTCGCCCTTCTTATTGGTGGCCTTTCATGAAGTGGGACATAACATGGTATGTGGAGCGATGCTTGACTTTCAGGAAAGTCAAGGCCGAGCACCAATGACCTCACAAGAAGATGCAACCATTGAAGATTCCCGTCTGGAAATAGGAAGACATCACTATGGATTTCATCACGAAGCTTCCCAAGACCGCACATGGAGTGGATCCGATTTGGGTCATCGTGGATTGGTTGAACAAGAGTGTTCTTTTCATCCCAATCCAGGAGAGTATATCGGCTGAGAAGCTAGCCGAGATATATATACGCGAGGTGGTGGCACGTCATGGAGTGCTGGTGTCGGTTATGTCAACCGAGATGTTTGCTTCACTTCCAGGTTTTAGAAGCGGTTTCATGACAAGATGGGTACTTGTCTTCACTTCAGTATAGGTTTTCACCCTCAGATAGATGGGCAGAGTGATAGGACGATTCAGACTCTAGAGGACATGCTGCGTGTGTGCGTATTAGATTTTGGAGGGAGTTGGGATACATATCTTCCGTTAGCGGAATTTTCGTATAACAACTATCACGCTAGTATAGATCGATGTCCCATCGATATGCTCTATGGGAGGAAGTGTAGGACCCCAATATGTTGGGGTCACCTAATGAAACCCTAATTAATGTAAAAACTTAATTTGGAACTTTGTTGGCATGCAGTTGGGTTAGAAGCCCTAATTAGAGTTTAGAAAACCCTAATTGTGAACATGTTAGTTTGGAATTATCAGGACCCGTGTTTTGGACCATTGGAGTGAAGTTATGACTGAAGCCCAAGTACATTGTATGTTTGGACTTAATGGATTAAGTCCTTAAAGGTTTAAGTAGGAACACTTAACCCTAATTGTCATTTTATGTGAAAAAACCCTAATTGGGTTTGGGTTCTTGTTGGGCCATTTCTTGGACTGCGTTGATGTGGGCCTTCGTGTGCCAAATGGAAACATGTTTATGGATGAAGGAAATTATTAGGCTTTAGGATAAGGCCCATTGGAATGACTTGGGCCCAATTTGGAAAATTAGGCCATAAGTGGGCCTTGATGATTATAAGGTATTGGGCCATCAGAATGCCAAGGTTTTGGACTAGAATAAATGGTTGGTCCATAAGAAAAGACCATGTAGAGGTTTGGGCCCAATTTGGAAAATTGGGCCATATATTGGGCTTTGGTTCACTGTTTGACTTTTGGGCCTTCAGAGTGTATGTTTGGGCCTTGGGCTTGGACCAAGCTAGGTTGGGGGTAAAGTAGTCTTTTACCCCAAAGATGGACTTATGGATGTGTATTGGAACCCAATTATTAACTGGGTGTTGTTTTGATGTTGACAGTTTGAGAATCTGTCAACCAGCAACTAGAGTTTTATCCGCTGGACTTCGGCAGTGTGAGGTGAGTCTCCTCACCATACCAATGGGTCGAAGGCACCAAGGCTGACCCATTTTATGTTATGTGGTACACTAGTTGATGTAGTGATATGTGGTATGTTAGTTGGTTATATGCTATGTGCCATGTTATTAGTTTATGTGATATATGCATGAAAGACCATGGGGGGAGCCCATGACACTTGGATGTAAGACCATATGGGGGAGCCCATGGATTTCCTATTAAAGACCATGGGGGGAGCCCATGGAACCTGGATGACAGACCATGTGGAGAGCTCATGGCTTTCCTATTAAAGACCATGGGGGGAGCCCATGACACCTGGATGTCAGTCCATGTAGAGAGCCTATGACTTTCCTATTAAAGACCATGGGGAGAGCCTACGACACTTAGGTGTAAGACCATGTGGGGAGCCCATGACATCCTGGAGTAAGACCCTGGGGGAGTCCACGACATCCCTATTTGTTTATATGCATGACTTGTGTAGTTGATACAGTTTATGTGATTATGTGTGTAAGACTTTGGAGGATTTCCATGACATCCTATGCATGGCTTATGTTGCTTATGTGATTGATATGGTTTATGCGGTTATGTGTATTATGTGAGGTATGCTCTGGGGAACTCACTAAGCTTCGTGCTTACAGTTTTGTTTATGGTTTCAGGTATCATTGGTTTGGGAAAGGAAGGGTCCGGCTTGATCGCAACACACACACACACACACACACCTGTGTTTTTGCAATATATGATTTTGGGACGAACTCTGATAAATGTTGTTAATTAATCATGTTTTTGGAATATTTGGATTTAAAATATATATGTGTTTTCCTATAATAAAAATAAAATTTTTATCCTTGATTTTTGGGTCGTTACAGGTTTATCTAGTTTGTTCTCTTGTTTGGGAGGCATGATAAGGAAGATGAAAGCACCAAATGATAGAGACAAATTTGAAATGGCAAATCTCCAAGAAATTAAGAAGAAAACGAGACTATTTTGGAACAATTTTTTTGCTTTCTATTTCTCAAGCAACAATTACAATTTATAGGAAAACAATGCAAACAAGCTACTAAGGAAAAATGCATGCATGTGAAATAAACGTGATCCTAAAATATTGCCACTAGCTTTATTGGAACATAATGGAAAAGTGGACTAAGTCTTCAACTAGAACTATTCAATACAAAGTGGTGAAACATTTACTTAATGGGTTCGTATCAGTTTATTCAGTTTTCTTGTTGTAACTTTTGGTCGTGTTTGGTAGTTGATAACTAATAAAAAGGTTAGTGTGTATGAAGTCATTTACGGGTCAACAAATCAAATATTAACTAATAAAAAGGCGGTGGCTAGTTGATGTGTTGGTTGGTGAGGAGATTGACAAGAGTAGACATGTATGTGGTGAGTTTGTTGAGTCGAGTGTTGGTGGCGGTGGTAAGGTGGATGAGAGCGTGAAGTTGGTCTTGAATGGAGAGGGGTTCATCGGGTTTGTTCTCTTGTTCGGGAGGCATGGTAAGGAATATGAAAGAACCAAGTGATAGAGCCAAATTTGAGATGGCAAAACTCCAAGAAATTAATAAGAAAATGAGATTATTTCAGAACAATTTTTCTACCTTCTATTTCTCAAGCAACAATTACAATTTATAAGAAAACAATGCAAACAAGCTACTAAGGAAAGATGCATGCATGTGAAATAAACGTGATCCCAAAATACGTTCAGTGCATGTGAAATAAACGTGATCCCAAAATACTGCCACTAGCTTCACTGGAACATAATAGAAAAGTGGACTAAGTCTTCAACTAGAACTATTCAATACAAAGTGGTGAAACAGTTACTTAATGGGTTCATATCAGTTTATTTGGTTTTCTTGTTGTAATTTTTGGCCGTGTTTGGTAGCTGATAACTAATAAAAAGGTTAGTGCATATGAAGTTCTTTATCGGTCAACAAATCAAATACTAAGATTCAAAACTTCTATAATTCTTATGAGTTTGGATTATTAGCGCTCCATATAAATATTAGAATTTTAGTCTTTAATTTTCTCAACCATTTCTTTTGTATAGAATCTGAGTGAGTTAATCGGCCTAATTCTTTAATTTTTGAAAATGCATCTCCATGTCCGTATTGTCTCATGCATGTTCTTGTAGTGACATTTATTTAATTTAAAAAAAAAAGACAAAATCTCATAAATGGTCCATGTGGTTTTCTGAAATCTGTGATATAGTCTTTAAGTTTAAAAAACCTCATAGATAGTCCCCTATGATTTTCAATCTTTATCGTGGTTGGTCTCTCACCAATATAAAAAGACTTATATTTCATTTCTATGTATTTTTAGAATTAATTTTACCTAATTTTATTTAAAAAATAGAAAAAAAATCTTGTATACCCCTTTCTTTCTTTCTCTCTCTCTCTCTCTCTCTCTCTCTCTCTCTCTCTCTCGCGCGCGCGCGCGCGTATTCTTCCTAAAGAACATATACATACATACATTGAAAACACACTTAAACACACATACACACACACTTTTTGAAAATTAAAAATGCATAGACACCATCCTAATCCCACCGTCTTCTCCCTCCCCTTAAACATCATTCTTTCACAATTAGAAGAAATCACTATCAATCTCTTTCCATCGTCATCGGCCTTTTGCCATCAACGCCAATGTCAGAGGATTGAGAAGCTGGAGACATATCAGGGGAAGATCACGAGTATCCCCTATAATTTCCGATGCAATCCAAGTCGCCCCAAAGAAAAGAGTAAAACACAAGATCGCACCCAAAACATCGATTGATTTTTTTAATTTCTCCATTTGGGTTGTTTTTGGTTTGTTATTTTGAAAACCCGCAACTCACACAAATAGATAAAGAAAGATAAATTGCTTTTTCAGCAGGTAGCGTTGTGGGTGACTGTGTGATTGGATGGGATGAGTTTCATTGGTGAAGGGAAAGAGCTTGTGATGGAGGTGGTGGTTTTACTAGTAAAATAATAGAAAATAGAGGAAAAGGATTTAAGGAGCAGAGGAAAGGAGGAGGTGGGACTCCATCCCTCATACCCATTTGATGATGACAAGAACCTAAATTGTACATCTGGTGGCGGTGACAACTCATCGTCATGTTGTTATGCATCCCTCCGTACATCCTTCCACCACAATCATTATATCTACCTGAATCCACATTGCCACCACTCCCTTCTCCGCCAACAGTCGCACACCACCTCTAGATGACCCATCATTTTGGCCTAGTCTTCCTAACATCTTCTTTTCCCCTCCTATCTCCACGTACTTTACCAAATACACCTTCAAATCTATTAATGCTTCTCATATTTAATCCAAATTAAAACATAGACAAAGTTAATTTTGGTTCTAATTAGGCTTTCACCTTCTTTCATGTCATTGTAAACTACCATCTCGCTTACCTCTTTTCTCCCCATAATCATTGTAGGATATTATAGGGTTTGTGGTGGAGATCTGGAATCCAACTTGGATCGTGAGAACACTTTCCTAACTGATATTTCTACCCTATGCCTGGGTTGCAAGAAATTTAGCCTAGGATAATCTAAGTGGACACTTACGATACTAGGTACAGAAATCGTAAGCCAAATTGCTAGAAGGATTCTGTGAAAGTTTGAAGAAAAAGCTAAATTTCGTGCGTATCTGCTGAGAAGGAAGAACCGTTTATATAATAAAGGAGATAAGGATTTCATTAGGGTCGGGCCGTCATGAATTGCTTTGGAAGCAAGTCAGGGTAATCCGGATTTAAATGGGGATTTAGGGTTACCAAAACTAACGGGTTTCGTTAGTTTTACCATAATCACCCTCAAGAATCCTAATTTACCACTAAGTTCCCATTTAGGATAATCCAAGAGGGAACCCAACCAGGGGCTCTGTCCCTTGGACCCCGCTAGGGGCGTTGCTCCCGGACCCCTGACTTGACGTTGAACCGACTTCTAATTCGATCTTATACATGCGTGCACTCCGCACCAACCCGTACATATATTAGAGTACAAATTAAGAAGCCCCTTAGCTCACATGTTAGTTCCAGTTATATAAAATTACATGATGACATTAAAATCACCAACAATCATCATCAACGCCGAAGACTGCCTCTTACCCGTTGTTTGTCGATCATCCACCATCATCTCTTTAGATCATCTTCTCTATTATCCACCCAAAAAATCACCAACAGGAAGATCAAGCACTTCTCTTCCTCATACCTCTCGTCAGAAACCACATGTGGTGTGATGGTAGTGGTTAGGTGTTTTTTTTTGGAAACGACAGATATATTAAAGCCACTGCTTAAAAAGCATAAAGCAGGGCAAAAAAAAAAGACAAAAACCTTACAAAATATTAAAAGTGGAACAACAACATTTTGCCCATATATAATTACCAAAATTACCCCTAAATTTAACACATTCAAAAACTAAAACAAAGACATTATCCACCAAATTTGTAGTGATCAGACGTTAATGGTGGTGGTTTGGGACTTTTGGTTTTGAATAAAAGGAGAGAGAGAGAGAGAGAGAGAGAGAGAGAGAGAGAGAGAGAGAGAGAGAGAGAGAGAGAGAGAGAGAGAGAGAGAGAGAGAGAGAGAATAAATTAAAAAAAGGGATAAAAGTCTTTTTAGATAGGTGAGGGACCAACAATGATAGAAACTACAAACCACAATGATCTTCTATGAGATTTTTTTAAGTTAGAGACTATATCCTAGATTTTGGAAAACCAAATGGATCATTTATGATGTTTTGTCTATAAAAAAGAATGTTATTTTATGTATTAAGCAAAATGTGATTCATGTCATATTTTATGGATAATACTTTATGGAATGCATAATAATTGTGTAATATTAATATTGTAAATTTTTATGGGGCGGATATATGTATATTCGGTGGGTAAGGGTATAACTTTTATTGGTGGGTACGGGTATAAGTTTTATTACTCAAAACATACGGATTACGAAAATGGGTTTGAATAAAATATTGAAATTTGTTAAATGGTTTGGATCAATTGATTTGTTCGAAACTTGTTATAGTGTGAACACTCAGGTCTTCTAGTTAGATGATAATATTCCATAGTTTAGCCTTGACTGTCTCAAGAAAATAAGTTGTTAAGCCAAGCGGTTAAATGTGCAACAAATAGTGACTGTCAATATATTTTTTTAACAGTTAAATTTTATTAAAACTAGAAAGAAGATAGCAAAATAAACCAATTACAACAAACTAGCTAAAAGAGGATTTTGGAACCACAAACATATTGTGAATCATTCGAACCATAGCCAAAAACTTTTCATATATTTGGACACATTCTTTAATTTACTTTAAAATTTATAAACAAATTGATCCTTAGATTATTTATATTCGATAACTTTCATTTTCAAACTTCAAATGATATAAACTAATTCATTTGAGTTTAGTTTTATAAAGTTATAAGTATATTGAAACATTTTTTGCTTTACTCAATAAGTACGTATTTCAGTCCATCAAGGGTTTCAAAATTATGGAATATATTACGCTAACACTTCCAATATATATCCAAAATTAATCTTGAACCGGTTGAAAAACATCTATTATATAAATACATTAGTTCTAGTAAGGTGTTTGTTTGTATGTAGTTTTGTACTAATATATCCCACATGTTGACATCTTTTTAAGTTGTCTGTTTGCCTCATCTACAACTAACAAATAAAAAAAAACAAATATATTAGTTATAGTAAGTTGTTTGTTTGGTATTGGTGAGAACAGTTTGCTCCTCTCACAGTTTGTAGATCTGGGAAACTTCCTTTTATATATTTGGGTGTTCCGTTGGTGATTGTATGACACGTTTTAAAGGATGAAAGCCTATGGTTGATCGGTTTGAGAATTGAAGATCTCCACTTGAAAGGTAAATATGTTATCTAGTGATGGTTGTTAATGTTGTTACATTTGGTGTTGGGTTCGATGCTAATTTTCTATGCGTCCCTTTTCCTTATGCCGGGGGTAGTCAACAAAATTTTGGAATCCTTTAAAGCTTTTTTTTGTTGTTGTAATTCTATTGATAGAAAACTTCATTGGGTCGAATGGGAGAAAGTGTTAGCTAGTAAAGAAAAAGGTGATCTTGAAATCAGCTCTCTTATGGCTTTCATAGGACGTTGCTCTATAAATGAAATTGCGCTTCTTGACAGAGAAAATAGCTTTATGGGTAAAAATCATTAACGTTATTCGTGGACAAGATGCTAGTTTTGGTTGGTCTAGCAATGTCATTGGCGGCAAAGGGGGTTGGAGTAGGATTTAGGTTCGATTAATTACCTTCATGAGAGATATACTATCTTGTGGTTGGCTATCACAAAAAATATGGGTAACAGCTCTTCCACCATATTCTAGAAGGAGTTTTGAATTGGTGAGGTACCTTTTGTGTGTCATAAGAGTAGGTTGTTTGCTTTGGAAGTTGATAAAGATGGGCTGAGAATGATTAGATTTGGAATTATAGACGTGTTATTAGAGGTGGTGTGGAGCAATCTCGACTAAATGAACTTCCAAATATTCTTTTGTGATTTTGAGCCCACGATTTTAGATGATATGTGCACTTGGAATGTGGTACGTGATGTGGGTTATTCGGTCTGAGAAGCTAGAAAAACCATTGATGATTTTACTTTACTAGATGGACATTTTTCTACGAGGTGGAACAAGTTCTTTCCTACCTAAAGGTATTAATATTCCTTCGATTTTATGTCCTATCCGTTCTTCTTTCCAAGAAGAGGTGCCTCACGTTTCTACTTCTTGTGAGATAGTGTTGAGTTATGGTCATTTATTAGCAAATGATACGATATAGCTATTCTACATTGTTCCCATTTTGACGAGATTCTTCTTTGGTTGGATTCTTTTATAGAGTGGCGAGTTATTTGGAATTTCAAAAATGGTTTCAGTCTTTGGTGATAATAGAATGAGAAGGGGATCCTTAAAAGAGTTTATTGTTGACCACTCTTTTTCATGGTTTACTAGTAGGAAGGGACATTTTAAAAGACAAAATTACAAAAATGGTCCTGTGGTTTGCCAAAAGTCACAAAGGCAGTCCCTATTAATTATTTTTTGATGCAAATGGTCCTCGTGGTTTGTAAAACTTGCAAAGTTGGCCCTTTGTACTAACACACTGTAAGGGCATTTTCGTCACCATTTTTGAAAATTCTTTGAAGAAATGAATTAATTTGCTGAAGGAGGGAAGGTTCGAACTCACGACCTCCACCTCCCTTTATTGCCAAAGCCTTAACCAGTTGAGCTGAATGCTCAACTGGTTATTTGTTCCTAAAGCTAATATATATAATAATGAAACCGTTAATATTTAAATAATAAATAAATTACAAAAACATTTTTTACCTAATTTTTTTTAATAAAGCAAAATGTATTTTAGTCGTATTATAAAAAAAAAATTTACAAACAATTTTTATGTATTTATTTTACGTAAATATATTTTTTATGTCTTTAAAATATACATTTTCGTATAAAAAATATGTTTTCGTAAAATATATTTTTTTATGACTTTGAAATAATAATAATTAATACTACTCATGACATAAAAAATATATATAAGTTCTTTTGGGTCGCTAGTTATCAAATACGTATTTCATCTTATTTAACATACATATTTCATTTTATTTAAAATACGTATATAATCTTTTTTAAATACATATAACCGAAAAATGGTTTTCAAAAAACCGATTGAACCAATCGTTTTCTAAAAACCGTTTTTTTTTTTGTTTAGATACATAACAAAATCATTGTTAAGTTGTTTTTAATACACATAACCGAAAAAACGGTTTTAGAGCTTGCAAACAAAAAGAATTTATATATTTTTTTATGTCATGAGTAATGTTAATTATTATTATTTCAAAGTCATAAAAAAATATATTTTACGAAAACATATTTTTTAAAGACATAAAAAATATATTTTACATAAAATAAATACATAAAAATTGTTTGTAAAAATATATTTTTTTATAATAGGACTAAAATACATTTTGTTTTATTAAAAAAAATTAGGTAAAAAAATGTTTTTTTAATTTATTTATTATTTAAATATTAACGGTTTCATTATTATATATATTAGCTTTAGGAACAAATAAAGGCTTTGGCAATAAAGGGAGGTAGAGGTCGTGAGTTCGAACCTTCCCTCCTTCCTTCAGCAAATTAATTCATTTTTTCAAAGAATTTTCAAAAATGGTCCCTGTGGTTTATTAAATGTCACGAATTCAGTCCCTTTATACTTGAAAAGACGAAAATGCCCTACAGATTCAGTCCCTAACGGCGTTTTACTAACGGTGTTAGTAAAAAGGGGCAACTTTGTAAGTTTTACAAACCACAAGGACCATTTGCATAAAAAAAAATTAGCAGGAACTGACTTTGTGACTTTTGGCAAATCATAGGGAACATTTTTGTAATTTTGTCATTTTAAAATTAGACGGATATATTGGCTTTTAAACCCTATTATGTATAAGATTGTTTGCTAGCCATTTGCTAACGTGTGTTAATACAAATTTATTCAGTTGTTCAAATAGAACTTACTTGGAAAGGTCCATTATATATGGTAAATCATCATCGTCGTCTGAATTGGCATCTACATATATTGTTTAAGAAAATATCAACTTCTTTAGTGATATATTGTGTTGGTTGATCGTCGTGAACTTTATCTATAAAAAAGAGAATTCCGTATATGCTTTTATTAAACGTCGAAATATCATATTTATCTGGCCTAACATATAAATATCATATTTGTCATTCTTAATGTTTTAAAATATCATATATACCCAAATTTATTTTTTTAATTATTTTTTATTGATTTATAGTTCCCTTTTATATTCTTAAATCATTATAATTGAAAAAACATATTAAAAGGAACAATAATACCCTTACTTCTAAATGACAATACATCTAGGGGTGTAAGTGAGCCGAGCTACTCGTGAGCTACTCGGGATCGACTCGTTAAAAGCTCGACTCAAGATCGAATTAAACGAGCCTGAGCCGAGCTCGAGCCTAAAAATGAGCTTAAACGAGCCTATATATATATATATATATATATATATATATATATATATATATATATATATATATATATATAGTTTAGGCCTGATTAGGCTCGTGAGCCCATTAAAGTGTTCACGAGCCGAACTCGATCTTCATTTTAAGGCTCGAATTGAGCTTAAGCTCGAGCTCGAGCTTCCTCAAAATTAAACGAGCCGAGCTCGAGCTTGGTCAGGCTTGGGCTCGAATCGGCTCGTTTACACCTCTAAATACATCTCAATCCCACAAAATCTGACGTTGATTTACTTTGGCAGCCTCCTATCGACTTACGGTCACAGCCTCATGTTCACCTGTTGTCGCGGCTTCATTCCTGCAATCACACGATCACGCATAAGGTAATCGACTACTTCCTCTATTCCTATTTTCTTTTTCTACAATTTTGTTTCTGTTGCTGATCGATTTGTGTATGGTGAATGTGTTGAAACTAACACGTGAATGTGTTGATACTTATCTAATGTGATTGATCATAAACCCCTCAACATGTTGGTGAAAGTGAACAAAAGGATATAAATATTACCTCAAAATGTCCATTTATGAGTTATGACACAAATAACTTACCTTTTCAACAAGTTTGACATGATTAACACTTGGAATAGTCATTGTAAGAGAAGAAAAGTACAAAACAAAGCCACGCGAAACATATTGAACATCAATCATGGATAATTACAGAATATTTCGGAAAATATAATTCTATATGATGTTTGAACAATCCCATAGTATTTATGATGCCCACAACTCGATTTTGCACGATTTCTCCATTTCCCTACATCTTTTTGCATTCAATTTCATCAACCAAGTATGCTAATGATGACAAATTTCTAATACTATAAAGCTCAAAACCTCAAACATCCAGGGGAAGAATAATCCGTATTATAATAAATGAATAGTTTTAATTTTCTTTTGTTAAGTGTCCCTATAATACAACTCGTCATAAATATTATGCCATGTGTTATGTGAATATAATAGGCAACTTATTTCAAAATTCAAATTTTAAACGTTGAAATTAAGAATGAAGTCATACAAAATATATCATTATACATAAATGTCATCAAGAGTTTTAAAATAAGTCGATTCGTAAATATGGTATTTAATTTTAATTACATATTTTGCAAGGCGTACGTTTGACTTTATGTTGGTACACCGAAAATCCTCTTCCTTAATTTGTACCTAAAAAATTAAGGCGAATAGGAATATAAAATAGATATTACTAAGCATTAATATAAATAATTAAAAAGGGTATGTGGATCTCCTACGACCGGCTAAAGACAACATACCTCTCTAGTGGTATCGATTCGTATGTGGAATTAAAGTAGTTATTCTATGTACACATTGTTTTTTAATTACATAAACAAATATGAGTAGCCAAACATAAAAATGTTATCTTTACGTAGGAAAAATATTTTAGTTAACTAACAAACTAAACAAACTAAATAATATAAGTTTAAGAGTTAGGAGTTTCAAAACATTAATATGTTTATTAATCAATCAATTAAGTAACATATGTTGAATTTTTTACAGTCATTATTTAAAAAACATTTGAAATATTACATTTTAAATGAATTTTGGTTGAAGTATTTTGACCTCTATTATAATATATATATATATATATATATATATATATATATATATATATATATATATATATATATATATATAGTGAGAGAGAGAGAGAGATGGAAAGTATAACATATGTATGAGTTTTAATTAATTATCTTTTTGAAACGGTACAATTATAAAACAAAAAAACATATTTAAAATATTTAATTAAATTTTTTCGTGTAACGACCCAAATTTTCCAAATAATATTTTCGTTTTTAATTAGTCAATCATAATTCATAAAACTTAAAAATCCCATAATTGTTTTCATATCCACCATCATTATACATTATTTTAAAACATCAGAGTGTCCCCAAATCATATCAGAAAAAGAGAGATAGAGTGCATGCCGCATCATCACGCCTTGCCTTTGCCCTTGGGCTTCGATGTACCTGAAACAAATCCACAAACAGTAAACTGAAAGCTTAGTGAGTTCCCCAGATCATACCTCACACCATAACCACATGTCATATTAGCTATATAAGCTACATCTCCCTCTACCACATAACACATATCAATTAGCTATAATAGTTATCTCTACCATTAGCCATAAAGGCTATCTCTACCATCAGCCATAAAGGTTGTCTCTACCATTAGCCATAAAGGCTATCTCTACCATTAGCCACAAAGGCTATCTTTATCGCATATTGCTACAATTAAATATATCACACACGTCAACAAAACAAGTATATCAACTATCATAAAATGGGCTGGCCTTGGTGTCTTAGACCCATTGGTATGGTGAAAAGACTCACCTCTCAAAGGCTGAACTAGCAAACTGAAGTCAGATATATCCCACGCTGCTCCTCCAAAACTGCCTATAATCAATGAGTAAATAACTCAACATAATCCCATAAATACCCCCAAGGTCAGTCAAGGTCTATAATCCATGATGACCCTGACTCGTCGAATGTGACCTGACACTCGTCGAGTTCCTTGTTTAACTCACCAACTCATCGAGTCACCCTAATGACTCGTCGAGTTCCTTGATGTTCACGACCGTGAACTCCCCACCGGAAACCTATGTCCGTGAACCCTTGACCGTGAATGAGAAAACCCTTCCCGACTTGCCGATTCACTTTCACGACTCGCCGAGTTCCCCTAGTCTAACTTGTTTACGGTCCTTCCTAGTGGGACTTAAGGTCCCAAACTTCAGATCTATCTTCTTCTAGGGCAGATGTCACGTAAAGTTGCTAACTTTACGTGCATGCATGGCCTCACATGGCCATGCACCAAAATTAATCCTTTAAATGAGGTCTTCATGCATGAAGAAGGGATAAGCATATAAAAAGATGCAACTTTATGCTATTTGGGACCTAAGAAGGTCCAGATCTCTAACCATATCACTGTGATAGATCCAGATCCAAGCTTGATTCCATTTTCCCTCAATAATGACCATAATAATCCAAATGGAGATCTAAGACTTCAAGGCTTAAGATGACGAATTAATACCTCAGTAAAGTGCCCAAAACGAAGTATATGTTAGGTCTGATGTTTCTCCCTTGATCCTTCTTCCTTCAACTTGAAATCCTTCCCAAGATTCACCAATTTATCTCACCAAAGCTCTCACTTCTCTCACAAGAGGGTTTGCGGCCATGAACAGTTTCTATGGTGCAAATGGGATGCTATGGAGGCTATTAATGATGTTTATATAGAGGGGCAAACCCTAAAATTAGGGTTTTCCTTAAACAACCCTGACTTGCCGAGTCGGACCTTCCGATTCGTCGAGTCTCTTCCGACTTGCGTCCATGATACACAACCCTACTCGACGAGTTGGACTCCCAACTCGCTGAGTCCATGCATATAACCTCCTCAATTGGAAAATTTCCAACCAATACCCGAAACAGGCGTTACAAGTCTCCCGCACTTGAACTACACTTCGTCCTCGAAGTCTGCCGACCCAAACAAATCTGGGTAATGCTCTCGCATCTCTTCTTCCGACTCCCAAGTCCATTCGGATCCCCTCCGATGCTGCCATTGCACTTTTACGAATCTTACTTCCTTATTCCAAAGAACCTTGGTCTTCCTATCCAGGATCGCGACAAGATTCTCAATGTAGTTCAGGCTCTCATCCACTTGGATGTCAACCAGCGAGACAACCACGACCTCGTTAGTGACACACTTCCGAAGCTGAGACACATGGAAGGTGTTGTGAATCTGGCTAAGTTCTTTCGGTAAATCCAGATGGTAGGCTACTTTACCCACTCAGGGCGAAATCAAGAATGGTTGAATATATCGGGGTCCTAGCTTACCCCTCTTTCGAAATCTGATGATTCCCTTCCAAGGTGACACTTTCAATAGTACAAAATCCCCTACCTGAAATTCCAGGTCTGAATGTCGTCGGTCGGTATAACTCTTTTGATGACTCTACGCAACTCTCAGTCGGTCACGCACTTGCTAAATTAATCAGGTAGTCTTGAGAACTACCTCAGTGCTCCCCATGACCCGGTGTCCAACCTCATCCCAACAAATCGGGGTCCTACACCTTCGACCGTATAACATTTCGAACGAGGCTCGATAGATACTGGCAAAATAATTGTTATTATCACCGACCGATCCAACATCGGTCTGCACACCCTATTCATGAGATCCATGAACCCTGTTGGGGGCATTGGTGAGCCCAAATGGCATCACCACAAACTCATAGTGCCCATACCGAGTCCTAAAAGTTGTCTTCGGTATGTCCTCGTCCCTAATCCTCATCTGATGATACCACGACCGAAGATCAATCTTGGAAAACCAAGAGACGCACCCTGCAGTTGATCGAACAAATCATCGATCCTCGGCAACGGATAACGGTTCTTCACTATTAGCTTGTTCAGTTGCCTATAATCAATGCACATCCTGTGGGTTCCATCCTTCTTTTTCACGAAAAGGATCGGTGCTCCCCATGGGGAACTGCTTGGACAGATGAACCCTCGGTCTAACAACTCCTGAAGTTGTGTAGATATCTCTTGCATCTTAAGTGGTGCCAACCGGTATGGTGCTTTCGCAATCGGTGCGACACCTGACACCAAGTCGATGCGAAACTCCACCTGCCTCTCCGGAGGAACTCCCGGTAACTCCTCGGGAAAAATGTCTCAAAAATCCTTTACAACCGGCACGGTGCACACTTCCTTCGTGGTCTCTACCCTTGTATCCGAGATATAAGCCATAAATCCTGAACAACCCTACTGAAGGAACCTCCTAGCCCTCGCAGCCGAACAGAGGGTCGGCCCATGCGATGCCCTATCACCATGTATCACCAATTCTCCCCCACTTAGGGTTCGAAACCTCACCAACAGATGCTCACATTCAATCATGGCCCCGTTGGCCCCCAACCAATCCATTCCAATAATCACTTTCAACCCTCACAACGGTATCGGGACTAGGTTGACACGAAATCTCTCACCAAGCACATTCAGGACACAATCCCGATACACCCTCGCAGCAGTAACGGTGCGGTCGTCCGCAATCTCTACCTCCAGTGTGGAACCCAAAGCCCCTGGCGTGTCCTGGAACTTTTTGCTAAGCACAAGTGACACAAACGATCGGGTAGCACCCGAATCACAGAAGACATGAGCAGACATACCATTGACCATAAAAGTCCCTATGCAAGCATAGATTACACATAAGTCATACAAGAATAATATAAACAGAGAATATTAGATACGTACCAGCTACAACATCCGACGCAGCCTGAGCCTCCTCGGTAGTCAGCTAAAACGCGCGGCTCTTTACCATCGGGGATTCCACCTTAGCTGGGTGGCCATCGGTAATTCTCATTGTGGCAGGTGCAGGTGCTGCGGTCGCTGCAACTTCGGGCAGTCGACCCACTTATGGCCGGTCTGGTTGCAGTGAAAACAGACCAAGCCCTTTGTGGGGCAGTCCCTGCTCATATGGCCCTGCTGACCACATGCATAACATCCCGAGCCTGCCATACGACAAGCTCCACTGTACACCCTACTGCACTTGGCACACCGACCCCGACCCCGCTGAACCTTACTGGAAGTGTCTGAGGTCTTAGGCTTCTTAGCCTATCCCAATGTTGTTTGTGCCTGATCCGGCTTCCGCTTGGTGCGGAAGTCCAACTATATCTCCCATTCCCGGGCCTTCTCTACCATTTCATTCATTTTTTTTCACCCTGTAAAGCTTACAAACTCCCAGATATCATCCCTTACCATGGAATGATATCTCATCCTCCTCATATCCTCATCAGTAGCATATTGTGGGATCAACAATGCTCGCTCCCGAAACTTGGCGGTGATCTCCGCCACAGTCTCGGTGGTCTGCTGGAGTTCCTGGAACTCCCTCACCATCCTCTGCACCTCAATGGCTGGTGCAAACTCCAAATCAAATCGCCGCACGAATTCGGCCCATGACATCTCAGCCACATAGCTGCTCCCACCTGGCAAGTAACTTCACCCCACCAATCTCGGGCTCTATCTTTCAGCATACAGGAAGCAAATCCCACCTTTGACACATTCGGACAAGAACTCGTGTGCTGGGCGTTCTCGATATCCGCGATCCAGCGTCGGCTAACAATGGGGTTCCTGACCCCAAAAAAATCTAGCACTCTGCATGCCTTGAACTCCCGAAACGAGGGAGTTCGGGCCCCAACTTGGCCCGCATCAATCTCAGCTCTGAATGCCCGGAGCCTCTCCTCCACAATCTCCATCATGACCTCCTTGACCGTCCCAAAGATGACTGGGGTAGCGTCAAGGATGCCCTTCGTAACCTCGGCCGCAATCAGCTCGCACAGCCTCTCATCAATGCCATTGGTAGTGTCACCTGATCCCGCCCCGTATCCAGATCTAGATCATGATCCTTATGCTCCAAATCATGTCACCACCATGCTGAACTGAAATAACATAATTCATAATGATCAGTATTACCATATAAGGAATCTTTCGACACCGGTCCTCCATGAAGTTACCAGATCTAGCATTGGTTCGGGTATAGGTCTTGTGATTTCAGTAGTACGGGCCCAATACTACCTTCCACACCTACATGTACTTTTCCCAACGCTATATCTGTAACGCCCGTAGATCCGGGCTAGTCAATTTAGAGATAATAGGGGTCGAAAATGACTCTTTGACAAAAGATTATTTAGAATAAATAATCTTAACCAAGCTGTAGAATATGTCTCAAAGGTTTCGTACATATAAAGAGTGCCGAAATCCGAGTTATAACGAAGAAGTTATGACTCGTCGAAGTTTAGCAACGGAACCGGCACGACACCGCGAAGACGTAAATAATTAATTTATGATAGAGTGACTTTTAGCCTTAGTAATCTAAATGAAAGTCGTGGAATATGTTAACCAGAGAGCGTCCATAAAAAGAACACCCAAATCTGACTTCGTATGAGGAAGTTATGATTTTTTGAAGTTCCGGCTTAGCGGTGTACAGCCCGAAGTTCGAGTATTAGATCGAGCGGTTTTTAGCCGACACAACCTAAACGAGAATCGAAGATCTCATTATTATTAGCCTAACAATAAAACGACAGACGAAAATGGACATCGGATGAAGATGTTATGAGATTTTAACGGACCAATCATGTCCCGACCTGTTAAAAATATAACTTTAAAAATAAAGTCAAAATTAGCCGACGGAGTCTAAATGAAAGTTGTAGAGTACGTCTCCGCCTATACATGCATATAAATAACGTCAAAAACGGAGTTCGTATGAACGAGTTATAAATTATAATAGCATATTTACATATTAAAATAAAGTATAAATCATATATACGTATACATATATATATACAAATGAATATATCATTAGAAAGGTATCGACGATGCGGTCATTATAAGACTAATGTCGAGTTCTTCGACATTAGTTTAGTACAAATATCGTTAAATCTATTTAAAATACTATTATAAAGGGGTGTTTAGTTGTTTATATAACTATAAGGTCATTAAGTAATTATGGAGGGTAATTTTTGAAAATTCAATTACTATAAATAAGAGGCTTGGGCTCTCATATTTCTTGTACCATTCTCTTGATTCAAGAGTCTTTCTCTTCCTATCCCCCGAGCATTTCGGTCCCTCGTGATTCGACTTCTCTTTCTGTAGTTTTAGTATAGTAAGGTGAGCATCGAAGTGCTGCACGAATCTTTCTTAGAAATATTTAGCGACGAAGTTCTGCCCCTGTAGAGCCCGACTCCTTGCTAAAATCCATTGTAAGTAAGTTATGCTTACCCTATTTTAAATATAGTTTATATTTAAAATTAGTATTGTTATTATAAATTTATAATAAATATTTGAGCTATTATTATGACTTATATAAGTGTCGTTATAATATCTTTTTAACTACTCGCGGTATGGGGAATCTGGTTTAAAGGGCCGCATAGGGTTGTTGGATTTCAGAAGTGCTATATGCACAAATGGTCTTGCCCTCCGGTGTTTTATATGTGGCCCCTGTTTGTACATAGTGGTTGGAAAGTATTGTTTAAACGCTTATATAATAATAATAATAATAATAATAATAATAATAATAATAATAATAATAATAATAATAATAATAATAATAATAATAATTAGTCACGATAAATATTAGACTAAAATCTAGTGGTAATAATACTAGGTTTCGTCAAAGGAAATTATTTTAAAGTAAACGAAGCGTTGTCCGAGTACTGAGTCACCACCTTCTCAAGTGAGTGCATGGTCCCTTTCATTTTACACATAGATATGAAGTATTTAATATATATTACGTGTTGTGAGTGCATGGTCCCTTTCATCTTACACATAGATATGGAGTATTTAATATAAATTACGTGTTATGTGTGCATACTATCTGAATACTTGCTGTTTATGTTGGGTGAAAGATTTTTATACATGTTTTAAATGTTTTAAACTGTATACGTATTTTATATCCACAAAATGTGTTGGGTAAAACATGGGTAGATGAATGATGAGGGATGAAAGCTGATATAAAGGAACTTTAGTAGTATGGACCTAGTGCCCTATAGGTGAACATTGGCAGCAATGGACCTAGTACCCTATAGATGAGCACTAGCAGTTGCGCCACAACTTGTCGATGTTTATGATCTACGGTAAACGTCCTAGCAGCTGCGCGCTAAGGACAGTATCGGCAGCTGCGCCTAATAGAGAGCCTTATGACCATAACAGTAGCATTTAAAGGTCAATACCGGCAGAAGCGCCTCATAGAGAATGTCACAATTCTGGCAGCTGCGCCTAAGTGATAATATTAGCAGCTACGCTCGACCACTGTGTCATTGGCAACAATAGACTTCATGTCATTTCCTTAGGATGATCCTTAGGAATGAATGGACAAGGATTAGCTGATTCTTAGGGTAAATCCTTAAGAAGATAATGAGGATGGGTAATTGGGTTGATTATTTGATGTTTAAATATAATAATTATATTATTGTGGGTGGAAAACCCTATGTACTCACCAGGTTTCCCAACCTGACCCACTCCAGCTTATTTGTATCACAGTTGTCGATACGAAGCTACTTTACACTAAGAGATTTAAAAGAGATGTAGATCACTAGTGTAAATAAATGTAAATTCTGTTTATGGTTATGTTCCTGTATTGACGATGACATCCCAATGTTTTAAAATGAATAAAAAAATACATTTCTTCGGAAATGCTTTGATAACGTAATTTTTATGTTTTTCAGGGGACAAATTCCGGAACATTTTTATTAAAAGAGGTACTCTGATTTTTATAAAGCATAAACAAAATCAGTCTTTTCTGGCCGAGAAAATGGGGATGTCACAATATCCAATGACCCCAATTTGTCCTAAACTCAATAATGTCTTCCAGACTACCCATAACTCAAATCCCAGGCGACCCTAAGATCTGCTCTACCCGTACTAATCAGAACAATCATAGCCGGTTTCCTTTATGTATGCAAATTATACACAGAAAATGATCAAATAGATTTTCGAATAAAAGATTCTACCCTAGGACCACAACCAGACAAGAAACATGAAATAAGGCCAAATCAATCATTCTAAGGATATAAGTTCCTAACCATATACAATTTTAAAAGCATACACATAGCAAGTTCCATATAATCAACAAAGTTCAAATATCAGTATAACATGACTTAACATATTGGGGAACTACTTACTTGGCTCGGCTGATCACGCGCGCTGCACTCTCCTCTTTTCATTTATTTTAAAACTTGTTATGTTACTTCTAAAAAAAATTTACTTTTTCCTTAGTTTGAGTCCCGACACGCCCGAGAGCATGCCCGAATCCCTCAAACCAAGGCTCTGATACCAACTTGTAACGACCCAAATTTTCCAAAGAAATTTTTCGCTTTTAATTAGTCGATCAAAATTCATAAAACTTAAAAATCCAATAATTGTTTTCAAATCCACCATCATTACACATTATTTTAAAACATCAGAGTGTCCCCAAATCATATCAGAAAAAGAGAGATAGAGTGCACGCCGTATCATCACGCGTTGCATTTGTCCTTGGGCTCCGATTACCTGAAACAAATCCACAAACGGTAAACTGAAAGCTTAGTGAGTTCCCTAGAGCATACCCCAGACCACAACCACATGTCATATTAGCTATATAAGCTACCTCTACCTCATATATCACACTCCTCAACACAAAAAGTATCAACTATCATAAAATGGGTCGGCCTTGGAGCCTTAGGCCCATTGGTATGGTGTGAAGACTCGCCTCTCAAACGCTGAACTGGCAAACTGAAGTCAGATATATCCCATGCTGCTCCTCCCAAACCGCCTATAATCAATGAGTAAATAACTCAGCATAATCCCATAAATACCCCCAAGGTCAACCCTGGTCAAAGTCAAGGTCTATAATCCATGATGAACCAGACTCGTCCAGTGTGACCAGACACTCGTCGATTTCCTTGTTCAACTCACCAACTCGCCGAGTCACACTAGTGACTCGTCGAGTTCCTTGATGTTCACGGTCGTGAACTCCCAATCGGAAACCCATGTCCGTAAACCCTTGATCGTGAATGAGAAAACCCTTCCCGACTCGCCGAGTCACTTTCACGAGTCAGTTCCCCAAGTCCAACATGTTAACGGTCTTTCCCAATGGGACTTAAGGTCCTAAACTTCAGATCTATCTTCTTCTAGGGCAGATGTCACGTAAAGTTGCAAACTTTACGTGCATGAATGGCCTCACATGGCCATGCACCAAAATTAATCCTTTAAATGAGGTCTTCATGCATGGAGAGAGAATAAGCTTATAAAAAGATGAAACTTTATGCTATTTGGGACCTAAGAAGGTCCAGATCTGGAACCATATCACTATGATAGGTCCAGATCCAAGCTTGATTCCGTTTTCCCCTAATAATGACCGTAATCATCCAAATGGAGATCTAAGACTTCAAGGCTTAAGATGAAAAATTAATACCCCAGTAAAGTGTTGGAATAGTGTCTAAGGCTGTAACTATATTTGGCAAGTATTTGACCCGGTTGTGCATGGTCCTTTTGGGTTGCCTTCACCATAGCAACTTGACAGGATGATTTGTAATGAGAGAAGAAATATTATTAATATATTATGAGAATTATAAGGAATAGTAATATTTTTATTTAATTAATATAAGTCATAAATTAATTAGGAATTAATTTGGTGACTTAAATAGATTAATTGAATAAAAGGGCATAAACTGTCAAATGTGTGATAATTGTATTTTGGGCTATGAAT
Organism: Lactuca sativa; assembly: GCF_002870075.4. Lineage (NCBI taxonomy): Eukaryota > Viridiplantae > Streptophyta > Magnoliopsida > Asterales > Asteraceae > Lactuca > Lactuca sativa. Next base: position 28,748,566 of record NC_056623.2, on the reverse strand, counting down.
CTTTATGGATGAGAGGGTGGATGGTTTTAGGGTTTGGAAGATCCTAGAAATCATCCAAGGCCTAGTCTATAGGGATCATTGGATTGCTTAGGGCCTAAGTTATTCAATTAGGGTTTAAGGTGTAACCCTAGTAGCTCATAGTATATATAGACCCATTGGGTGGAGGAAATCGGCACTCATGCAAGGCAAGAATCCCTAGGTCGATTTTCTCACCCTCTTCCCTCTCTCTTATATCATCCTCTTGCTATTTGGTGTTTGTAAGCCATTAGAGGAGTGACAATTGTGACTCTAAGCTCCAAAGACAAGAAGATTCAAGCAACCAACTCAAGGTATTCCTTTAGATTTGATTTCATATGTTATGAATTGATTGTTTACACTAGATCTATCAATCAAAGTCTTGGATACATTGCATGTTCAATTAGAGAAACCTAGATCCAAGCATTAGGGTTTGCATGCGCACATAGGAAAGTTCTTATGGCTCAAACCCATCAGTGGTATCAAAGCCTTGATTGGTTTCTATTGAATTGATGCATTGGTTGATTGCTTGTTGGTTGCAAAATTCGATTTTTGTCCATCTGCCTGATGAACTCGGCGAGTTCCATAGTGGACTCGGCAAGTAGGCCTCAACTCGGCAAGTCCGTTGTCGTACTCGGCGAGTTCGAGCGTCAGATGGAGCTTGTTTCGGGATTTCTTGCTGTTTTTCTTATGGAAACTTGCCTTAATCTTTATGGGTCAATAAAATCCGATTTTCAACATATATGTGAGTATGTTCTTGACCTAACAAAAGATATTTAACAATTAGTTGAATAATAATTTCCTTATATGATATTAATTGATTATTTTAATTGAATTGGTGAATTGTTTTGCAAGAAACATTTAAATAAATCAACTATGGATAATTATGAGATTAAATGGTTAATTTAAATTATTTGTTATTTGATCCCTTGTGTTTTGAAAAGTTTAAAACTAATCCTCAAGTTTTGAAATTTAGTTTTGTGATTAAAAGTTTAATTTGGAAAATTTAAATTTCAAACCCTAGAATTTTACAAAGTTTAAAATTCAACCCTATACTAATAAAATATTACAAGACTAATATATATACGTATAATTAAAATGCTAGTCTTACCGTTAGTAGGCCTCATTCACGAAGCCAGTCTATAAGGTGGGTATAAGCTTGCTGCCTATAAAATGGCGCTTAATGGGTGTACACTCACACCCACCACTTGCTTGACCGGTGGAGGGTCGTTAGCCGAACGGGTAGGACAGGGCAATTCTATCTCCTCATTAAAAGTATAATGTTAAAATACAAAGTAACTACATGTTTTACAAATTCTCAATCCTAGTTACTTTAGGAAAAGTGAATTGATGCAATCCCATGAAATTACACTTTGCACCCTTGCTAAGAAGTTAGTAGAGCGTGTGTGGTTTACCGGCACACTAATTGGTTCTAAGTAAAGGTGGCAAAGGGTGATTCATTGTTTATCATAGTTCGGTGGAGCGTGTGTGGTTTACCGAAACATCGAATAGGTGATTGTAACAATGAAGGCACCGTGTAGATTTGCATGGTTATTCATACCCACTTTGTGATCCTCGGAATCCCAGTCACAAACGATAGGGGCATATCGAGATTTAAACATGCCATTGAAAAGTTCAATGAATCTCATCGAAATCTAGGAATTCTCAATACATTTAGAACTTAAGGTTATGTTTTCATGGTGGAGAATTAGTGAATCGTCCTTCACTTGCCTTCAAATTGTTTGCATGTTGGATTACGGCATCCCTTTTCTAATGTGTAAATAATGTTGTTGGATCCTAGCCCTAATTTTTCATATTGGGTGATAATTAGGGATTTAAATTCTAATCATACTTTGTCCTTTCTATTTGTAGATGTCAAATGCGAACAACACTACTGCTAGCTCATTCACGTTGATGAGCCTTTGCCAAAAAGTGACTTTCGATGGAACGAACTTTAGTGAATGGATAAGATACATTCGCACGATTGCTCGCTACGAGGAGAAGGAGTATGTCCTTGATGAGAAGCTCGAAAAGATCAATCCAGAAATCGCTACTACGGCTGAAATGACTGCTTTTGAGACTCATGAGCGTGATGCAACAAAAGTTCATTCCATCATGATTGCCACAATGAACGCCGAATTCCAAAAGTCCTATGAGGACATGTATCCGTACGAGATGCATCAAGACTTGTTGGAGAGATACCATCAAAACGCGAGGCAGGAATGTTACAAGATCTTCACTAACATGATCACTACTAAAATGGGAAATGGAGAATCTCTAACCGTACACTTGTAAAAGATGCAAAGGTATGTCGATCGTCTTCGCAAGTTGAATGTCGACTTTGGGGAAGATTTGGCTATCGACATGGTCCTTCACTCCTTGCCTCCGTGTTACAACCAATTTAGGATGACCTACCACATAAATAAGGAAGAGGTCACCCTAAGCAAGCTCCAAGTGCTCCTAAGGGTTGCTGAGAGCAACCTTAAGGACAAGTCTGTTGCACAAACTCCCAATCCACCCACTACTCCTGTTTTGGCTACAGAGCAGGGAATGGGCAAGAAGAGGAAGGCTCCGTCAAAGAACCACCACAAGGGAAAGTCCCAAGATGGTTCCTCTTCTAGTGGGACCAAGGTTGATCCTGCTAAACCCAACCCTAACCCGAAGGAGGCAGAGTGCCATCATTGCCACAAAATAGGGCATTGGAAGAAAAGCTGCCTGGAATATCTGCAAGCCATCGAGGATGGAAATATCAAGCCGTCTTTCGCAGGTATTTACACAATTAAATCTAATGATTCATCTCATGCTATTTCTTGGGTTCTTGATACCGGGTGTGGTTACCACATTTGTTTTGAATTGTAGGGACTAAGAAGAAATAGGGATGTGGAGCATGGAAGAATAAATCTAATCATGAGAAACAGAAGATTGTCGCCTGTCACCAAGATTGGAGTGTATTCTTTAGTGCTTAGTAATGGATTAAGTTTAGATTTGAATAACTGTTGCTACTCGTCAGATATGGCAAGAAACATCATTTCGTTTCATGGTTTGTTTAGACAAGGATTTAGATATTCGTTTAATAATGAGAATGGTTCGATTTATGCTTATCTAAATGGTATTTTATATTTTGAAGCAATTCCTTGTAATGGAATTTATGAAACTGTTATGATTGTAGATAACCTAGGAAATGATGTATTATGCATGGATTCTTCCAATAGTATGGATAAAGCATGTTTGTGGCATTGTCGTCTTGGACATGTCAACAAGAAGCGCATAGCCCAACTCCAAAAGGATGGAGTGTTGGAGTCATTCGACCTTAGGGAAGATGACACGTGTGAATCTTGTTTGCTTGGAAAGATGACCATGTCACCCTTCACTGGTACTTGTGAGAGGGGTGAGGGTTTGTTGGATCTCATACATACCGATGTATGTGGACCCTTTAGATCCACCACAAAGGATGCGAACTGCTTCTATGTGACTTTCACCGATGATTATAGTAGATATGGGTATAACTACAAGAAAAAAGGCCTTTTACGACGCGCAAAATACGACGCTCATTGATCTATGTTACGCAAAGGAGAGTGACATTAGAAAAATGTCATCTCTTCAAAAAAATTTAGGATAGAAGACACGCATTATTGCGCGCCCTTAAATTAGTGTCTAAAAAAAACACGGAGGGCACCTATAATAAAATGCGCGTCGTCTAAGGATGTCGCTTTATATTTTTTGATGGAACGCGCGTTCCATCCTTTAATAGTGGGGGAAAGGGGGAAATGAAATTCTGAAAAAATTATAAACACCACCAAGCTCTCCTCTACCTTCTTTCAATCGTTCTTCTCTCTCTCTCTCTCTCTCTCAATCAAATACCAAAAATCGACTATTGTTGGAACTAGGGTTCCGGTTCTTAGTGAAATCGAAGGTTTTTTGGTCACCAGGCCATGAAATTGATCAAAGGTTTTTTGGCCTAGAACCACCAGACCACCCTTTTCCTTCATCCACCATTACCATTTGTAGCTCTCTCACCCCATCTTCACTATTAAACCTTGCGAAATCCTTATATAACATTCCGACGACAATCAGATTCCGGCGCTCTATGACTGTCGACGGGAGCAAAAACCTAATTTCAAGTCAATGGCCTATGTGTATATTCTGGTACAGAACTCGGAGGAGGAGGTACGAGTGGATTTGGAACAACTTCTTAGAGAAGGCAACTGATATCCTTGACATCTTAAGGCCGAACAAGTGCCTCTCGATCTCATTTCACCATTTATAGTTCCATTACAGAGTTTATAACTATGAACATGTTCTGAACAACAAGCGCCTCTCGTCATGCTTTTTCAATTGCAGATTCTGATTTTAGGTCATCTCCTCTCCTCGCCTCTTCTTTGTTTCTTTTCTATTCTACTTCTACATATATACTTCTTGTACAGAGGATTAACATTATTCCATTCTTAAATATTTATAAAATCGGTATTATTTGAAGTTCAGTGTTTATAGTTTAGTTAGATGCGAAAATCTGGTGCTCAATCTTTAGTCTATGTATTTGTAAAGGGGATTTTTCTGATTTGGGAACCAAAACATACGAGACTGATGAATGGTTCAAACCTAAGCATCATTGATGAAAATTTTCTTTATATGACACTTCTATTTTATTTCTTTTGCCAAATTGGCGATCTTGATATTGATCTTCCAATCTAAGGGGGGAATTTGAATAGAGATCTATAATTAGGGCTTAGAATTGAGAAATGTTTAATTGCCTCGGTATGAAATTTCATAGATTAGAAGTTTTGTTTCGTATATAATTGTGTAGCAACATATGAATTCTTAGAAATTGGGGAAGAACAGCGTCCTGATTATAAATGCATTTTTCAAAATTTTGAATTGGGGAAAATTTTGATGATTACGTTTACACTCTTCTCTCAACCATATCCTTGAGCAGATTTGGAACATTCAATTTCTTCATAACACTAAACCTATTCTTCTATCAAACTTAATGATTATATGAATTGTTCAATTTGTTTTCACATCCACTGATCCAAATCTTCTTCAAATTCAACAGATCATGCCTGGGCAGAAGATTGAAACAGGTCATACATACATAATCCATGATGTTTGTATGGATTACTATGGAAAACGAGTAATATCCACCTCCTCTGATGCCACAATCAAGATAATCAGTGTCACCACCACCATCAGCACCGCCACCTCACACCCCCTTACCACATTGACATGTCACAATGGTCCAGTCTGGCAGGTTGCATGGGCCTACCCTAAATCCGGGTCCCTTCTTGCATCACATTCTGATGGGATTCTTCTGCAACACATTCTGCTGGGGGATTCTACAACCAAAGTACCTTCTTTTCTCAACTATATAAATTATTTTATGGGTTTGTCTAATTTAGTTTTTTTTTTTAATGTTTGATCAGATTATGAATTGAGAGGTTACAAAATTAGTGTGGGAATGGCTGAGAAATCTGCTCCAAGGGCTCCTCCTGCTCATTAGCACAAGTCAAAATTTGATATCACTGGGTCAATTTTGTATGTTATTTCCTAGTCTATACCTGATAGAAAAATTCCATATAAAATATTAAATTTCTTAAAAAAGAAGTAAGTAGCATTTGAAAATTCCATATAAAATATTAAATTTCTTAAAAACTAAGTTAAGTTGTAGCATACCAAAAACAATCTATAAATTGCAGGAAGTATACACAGTTAGTGTGAATAATATGTTATTTTTGCTACTTTAGTAAGTGATACTATATATGTATTTTTTATTACTTCAGGGGATTGAGAAATTTGAGACAGATCTTAAGACCATGCACCCTAGTTTGACTGAATGCCGTGTATTGAAGTCAAAATTGGAGCTTTCTGTGATCCAATATGCCATTGGTATAAGTTCTGAAGCTCACACTAAGGTATATATCATTATCATTCCACTATGTAATGACTAAACTGAAATTAGCTCATTACTAAATAATCTTCAATTTCTCAGTGCATATTATAACATTATAAGTTGCTTGTATATGGTGATTTCAACTTTTGGTGATATTAAGTAACTACTTTTGGAGTAGGTAATGAGGAAAATGAAACCAGAAATGAAGAGTATCAGATGGAAAAGCATATTTCTTCACCACACCAAAACTCTTTTGGTTTATCATCCAGAAGAACTTCATAATTTTTCAACCCAACACCAAAAGTCGTTTTTTGTTTGTTTGTTTGTTTGTTTGTTTTTTTTTTTTTTTTTTTTTTTTTTTTTTTTTTTTTATCGTTGCTGTCCATTTCATATGTGCTAATGCTCCAAAAGTCTTGTGCCAGATTGGGTTTATTTTTATTTATGGTTTTATCTTTTTTCAGATTTCCATGTGGCTGTTTTTTTTTTTATCATGGAATAGAGATATAAGTTTACCCTTCCACTTTGCCATTTGCCATTGGTGTGGAAAATCATCATCATCATAGACGTGGTGTAAGGAAATCGGCTTCTAGGGAGGGTAGTAGTAGTAGTAGTAATGACAACAATTTACTATATTGCCCTGATGCTATTGACTTAGAAGACAAAGATTTTGAACATTTTCAAATGCATTGGAGAAGAGGCTAACCAGTTGTGGTTAAAAATGTCCTAAAAAAGACATGTGGACTTAGCTGGGAACCAATGGTGATGATGCGAGCTTTTAGGAATGCTAAAAAAAGGTTAAATGAGGAAAATCAATGTGTCAAAGCTATCGACTGTTTGGACTGGAATGAGGTAAGTTTTATATCCCTATCTTTTAAGTTTTAACAATTCATTTTTTTATTTATTTGCATAAAAAACTTGTGTTTTTTTAAATCTTCTATTTATTTTCATAAATATAAAACTCTAGACTTTATGCATCATCACGACTCAGTTTCTTTTCATCTATTATTTGTAGGGAAATGTTTTGGAACATATACTAATGTTAGGTGTTGAAAGTCAATGGGCACCTGTTGTCGTACATTGTGCGGTGAGATAACTTATTCCATGTGCTTTTGATTCATACGTTTTATACTTAAGAAAAAAATAATAAAAAGATATGAAAGTAGGTTTCTATTTGAGATACATACATAGGTGATCTGATTTTTGGACACCAAAAGAATCTTGAATGCATAGGTGATCTAAAAGCTCCACAACAGACAAGAGATGGACAAGTTTCTAACCTTCGTGCATAACTTGGGGTGATAAATGGTAGGTTTTTATTAAAAATTTTAACTTTTTTAGATTTTTTTTAATGTTGTCTATTTTCTCTCCTATTATGTTTGTCTGAATTAGAACTTAAAAGAAGAGATCTCAGAGGCCATTGATCAGCTAAGGGAAGTTGAATATGAAGTCATTATCACATGTTGTAAAAAATTCGTTTATTTTATTCTTCACCCTTCTACAAGCCTTTTTAACATGTTGCAGGAACCTAAACCTAAGAAACAGTCCGCTCCTACAGCTAAAATTGGATCGAATAAAAAAACTGTTAGTAAACCTGTAAGTAGTTCAGATGAATCTGAATTTGAATCTGAATCATCGGATGATAGTGATTCATCAGATGAAGAAGTGAGTCAGAGTGTAAATCTCTTGGCACTTGGATACAGTTTGTCTAATTTCACATTAATTTTGTCACTTGTTAGCAGCATTCTCTACATGATACATGTTGTTCTCCACTTTTCTAAGTATTCTTCTATGTAATTTAGGAGGCGCCAAAAAAGCCAGCTGCTGTTGCCAAGAATGGTGCTGCTGCAGCCACCAAGAAAGCCAAGTGAAGTGATGCGTCTGATTTAGAAGACAGTTCAGATGAATTAAGAGAGCTTTTTGGTTTTGTGTACAATTTTTACCGAGTGAAGTGATGAGTCTGTCATAGTTACTTTAAATAAGGTAGTGTGTTTGGTATGCAGTAATCAAAGAGGGAATGGAATCAAGCATTACAGTGTAATCTGATTCCTGCAATTGTTGCTGCAATTGATGCTGATTTCTTATTGTAAGTGTTGTTGCACTCTTCTGCTGATTTCTAAAAGATACCAAAGGGTACAAATGTTTTTTTTCATGGATAAGAGCTATTTCTGTTCTTCTTCTTCTTCTAGTTGTTGCACTCCTCCATTCTTCATTATGGGTATGCAGCAGCTCCAAATGACAGGGTATAATTAATTTTACTTCTTTTATTATATAGAAGTTTATTTAGTGAATTCTTTTGGTTTATCGTCTAGAAGAACTTCATACTTTTTCAACCCAACACCAAAACTCGTTTTTTTTTTTTTTTTTTTTTTTTTTTATCATTGTTGTCCATTTCATATGTGCTACTGCTCCAAAAGTCTTGTGCCTGATTGGGTTTATTTTTATTTATGGTTTTATCTTTTTTCAGATTTTCATGTGGCTGTTTTTTTTTATCATGGAATAGAGATATAAGTTTACCCTTCCACTTTGCCATTTGCTATTGGTGTGGAAAAGGCTGTTTTTCTAGTAGTGAATTATGCAGGTTTTGAAGTTTTTGATGGAAAAGAATAGTGTTAATGCTCTTCATAGAAAAGTATGTTGGTATTTTAGGAAATTTGGCTAATAATTTAGTTAATTATATAAAAAATGTTGAAATCTTACATTTGTCTACTATTGGAATGATTATTTATAGTATTACATTTGTCTACTATTCGAATGATTATTTGTATAACATTAACTTTTGTGCAATGCATTGTATTATTTGTATATGGTATTTTATTTTCCATTATGTGACATAAAATGCAAATTTAATATGAAAATAAGTAAATCCATAAAATTTTTTTTTTTAAATTTAAAATTACGATACGCAAAAATGTGTGTCATCTTCATTTATGACATGGCCTTTCTTGACAGGGGCTTTCTTGATACGCATTGCGTGTCATTAACACGCGCGTCGTAAGGTTACGACACGCGAATGCGTGTCGTCTTCCTTTATGACAGGGCCTTCCTTGATACGCATTGCGTGTCGTAACCGCGCGTCGTAAATGCGTGTCGTAAATGCGCGTCGTCTCTAGACGACGCGCAAATGCGCGTCGTCTATCTTTATTACATGGCCTTCCTTGACACGCATTTGCGCGTCGTCTGAGCCATTTACGACGCGCAATGAGCGTCGTAAAAGGCCTTTTTTCTTGTAGTATTTACTTAATCAAGCACAAGTCAGAAACGTTTGAAAAGTTCAAAGAATTCAAACATGAAGTGGAGAATCAATTGGGCAGGAAAATCAAGATGCTTCGATCCGATCGAGGAGGAGAGTACCTAAGTCTTGAATTCCACAACTATCTCAAAGAATGCGGAATAGTTTCGCAATTGACGCCACCTAGGACACCACAGTTGAATAGTGTGGCAGAAAGGCGTAATCGAACCTTGCTAGACATGGTTCGTTCTATGATGAGTCGTGCTTCACTACCTATCTCATTATGGGGGTATGCCTTAGAGACTGCCGTCCATATCCTTAACCGAGTCCCTACAAAGAAGGTTGCCACCTCACGAGATGTGGATAGGGAAAGCTCCCTCGTTTGCACATATCAAGGTTTGGGGTTGCGAGGCTTTCGTAAGACGAGATACTCACGACAAGCTCGAACCTCGTAGTGAGCGATGTATTTTCATTGGCTACCCGCAGAAATCCTTTGGATATCTCTTCTATAGACTGAATGACAATGTTGTCTTTGTTGCGAGGAGAGGGGTTTTCCGAGAGCAAGAACTCATAAGCTAAGGAGACAGTGGGAGGCAGATCGAGCTTGAAGAGATTCAAGAATCGAGTGATGAAGGAACCTCTGCCGCTGGCGCTCAACCCGAGGAGGAAACTCCGGTTGAACCTATTGACGAATCCTTACCTCTTAGACGTTCCGAAAGAGTTAGAGTTCAACCCCAGTTTTATGGTTTTCATATTACTACCGAAGGGGACACGTATATTAGTGATGGTACACTAATAAATCTAGATGAACCTAATAGCTATAAAGAATCCATGGCAGGCACAGAGTCTACAAAATGGAAAGAGGCAATGGACAGCGAGATTCAGTCCATGTATGACAACCAAGTTTGGAATTTGGTTGATAATGTGCCTGGACGTAAGAACGTTGGGTGCAAATGGATCTTCAAGAAGAAGACCGACGTGGATGGGAATGTACACACATATAAGGCGCGATTAGTTGCGAAGGGCTTTACTCAAACTCCAGGAGTTGACTATGATGAGACCTTCTCACCAGTTGTGAAAATAAAGTCTATTAGGGTGATGCTAGCCATTGCTGCATTTCATGATTATGAGATATGGCAGATGGATGTCAAGACCGCTTTCTTTAATGGGAAGTTGGCTGAGGATGTTTACATGGCTCAGGCAGAGGGTTTTGTCGATACGAAGCATCCAAATAGAGTGTGCAAGCTTGAGAAGTCCATTTATGGGCTTAAGCAAGCGTCTCACAGATGGAATCTTTGCTTCAATGAGAAAGTCAAAGAGTTTGGATTTGTACGAAGCGAAGATGAATCATGTATATATGTCAAAGCCAGTGGGAGTATAGTTAGCTTCCTCGTTTTGTGTCGATGACATACTACTCATAGGAAACGACGTCCCGACATTGCAGGAGGTTAAGTCCTGGCTCGGGAAGTGTTTCGCTATGAAGGACCTCGGAGAGGCTCCCTATATTTTGGGAATAAGGATAGTGAGAGAACGAAGTAAGAGACTAATAGGACTTAGTCAAAACACTTACTTAGATAAAGTACTAAAACGTTTTAGTATGGAAAATTCGAAGAAGGGAGAGTTACCAATACAAACTAATGCCAAGTTGAGTAAGACTCAAAGTCCAAGTATCGAAGCCAAGATAGCAGAGATGAGCCGAGTACCTTACGCTTCCGCAGTTGGCTCAATCATGTATGCTATGACTTGTACTCTCCCAGATGTAGCCTTTGCTTTGAGCATGGTTACTAGATATCAGGGGAACCCTGGCATAGCCCATTGGATTGCGGTCAAGAATATCCTTAAGTACCTTCGGAGGACCAAGGAATGGTTTTTAGTCCTCGGGGGGAGTGTTGACTTAAAGGTGCGAGGGTATAGTGACGCCAACTTCCAGACCGACAGGGACAACTACCGTTTGCAGTCGGGCTGGGTCTTTACCCTTAATGGAGGAGCAGTAACTTGGAAAAGTTCCAAGCAGGAAACCGTAGCTTATTCAACGTGCGAATCAGAGTACATTGCATCAAGCGAAGCGTCGAAGAAGGCAATATGGTTGAAGAACTTCATTGGTGATCTTGGAGTTGTGCCTGCCATAAAGGAGCCTGTGTAAATTTTCTGTGATAATGAAGCAGCGGTTGCCTTGACCAAGGAACCGAGGGATCATGGTAGATCTCGACATATCGACAAAAAATATCACTTTATTAGACATCGAGTAGAAGAAGGACACCTCGTGGTTAAGAGGATATCATCAGAAGATAACCCAGCAGATCCGCTTACGAAGGGACTGAGTAGGGTTTAGTAGTATTGGGTTGAAGGATGATATTAGTTTAGATTAGATAGTTTTAGAAACTTGTAATAGATAAATGTAATTGACATTTGATGATTAAATAAAGGAGTATTATTTGTAAGTAAAGTTACTGTCTTATGTTAATTGTTTAACTATTTTTTCACTTTGCATGTTTTGACTTCCTGAATAATTGAGTTATTAAGAATAATCGAATTATTCGAATGGTCCACCATCGTTCATATGTTGGAAGTAGATATGAAAGAAGATTGTCATGAATTGGTATGTAGATTGTCTAAATGGTATTAGACATAGCAAAGGTTTGCTGCAACGTTCATGAGTGCTTATGAACTAGTTTTGAGCATTGGAACAAACCCACGCTTGCTGGAATCACTTTAAGGTGTATATATATATATATATATATATATATATATATATATATATATATATATATATATATTTTAAGTGATCGCAAGATGATAATATCATATGGTCTTAAAACCTAGATATATGGTTTGTTATTTGTTAATTGGTTGTACATTGATGATGCGAAACCGCATCAGTAAATTGATGTTATAAAATGCATTGTTGTGTATAATTGATTGGCGAATAAGTAAATGCATATAAGTCGAAGTTTATCTGTTACTTTTATCCTAAGAGGGTAAAAGCGATATCTCGGCCGCTCGATGATTTGATTTGACTTATGTGCCGGGCCCGGTCAGAACTAAATTGATGTGTTCAATTAAGTTCTATGTCGAATAAATCTGATATCGAGAAACTAAATGCTGGACTATGATTGTGTCTGCATGATATCTAAACAGAGGACTGTACGATCCCTTATCTAAAGGACATGACTGATAAGATCAGAGTTTGACAGCGTTTTTGAGAGCTACGATTGCTAATCGGATTGTGCTTGTGTATATAGTTACTGGACTTATCTAAGTGGGAGACTGTTGGAATAGTGTCTAAAGCTGTAACTATATTTGGCAAGTATTTGACCCGGTTGTGCATGGTCCTTTTAGGTTGCCTTCACCATAGCAACTTGACAGGATGATTTGTAATGAGAAAAGAAATATTATTAATATATTATGAGAATAATATAAGGAATAATAATATTGTTATTTAATTAATATAAGTCATAAATTAATTAGGAATTAATTTGGTGACTTAAAGAGATTAATTGAATAAAGGGGCATAAACTGTCAAATGTGTGATAGTTGTATTTTGGGCTATCAATCTTTATGGATGAGAGGGTGGACGATTTTAGGGTTTGGAAGATCCTAGAAATCGTCCAAGGCCTAGTCTATAGGGATCACTAGATTGCTTAGGGCCTAAGTTATTCAATTAGGGTTTAATGTGTAACCCTAGTAGCTCATAGTATATATAGACCCATTGGGTGGAGGAAATCGGCACTCATGCAAGGCAAGAAACCCTAGGCCGATTTTCTCACCCTCTTGCCTCTCTCTTATATCATCCTCTTGCTATTTGGTGTTTGTAAGCAATTAGAGGAGTGACAATTGTGACTCTAAGCTCCAAAGACAAGAAGATTCAAGCAACCAACTCAAGGTATTCCTTTAGATTTGATTTCATATGTTATGAATTGACTCTTTACACTAGATCTATCTATCAAAGTCTTGGATACATTGTATGTTCAATTAGAGAAACCTAGATCCAAGCATTAGGGTTTGCATGTGCACATAGGAAAGTTCTTATGGCTCAAACCCATCATAAAGTTCCCAAAATGAAGTATATGATGGGTCTATTGTTTCTCCCTTGATCCTTCTTCCTTCAACTTGAAATCCTTCCCAAGATTCACCAATTTATCTCACCAAGGCTCTCACTTCTCTCACAAGAGGGTTTGTGTTCGTGAACAGTTTCTAGGGTGCAAATGGGAGGCTATGGAGGCTGTTAATGATGTTTAGATATAGGGCAAACCCTAAAATTAGGGTTTTCCTTAAACAGCCCTGACTCGCCGAGTCGGGCCTTTCGACTCGCCGAGTCTCTTCTGACCCACGTCCATGATACACGACCCTACTCGACGAGTTGAACTCCCAACTCGCCGAGTCCATGCATATAACCTCCCCAATTGGCAAATTTCCAACCAATACCTGAAACATGCGTTATATTTTTACGCCACCCTATATAACATATGATCAATATATTAACAATTAAACCACAATAGACAACGACTGTATTACAATAATTCAAAAACCAAGAAAATATAAAAACGAATTAGTATAACAAACTTACAAATTAAAAACTCTAATATAATAGCATATCTCCAAAAGTGGTCATAAGACCTCAACCCAACACAAAAATCTTTAAGTTTGTTTTCTTTCTGAAATTTGTATACGATTTGTATGCATGTCTTCCCAAAAGATTGACATTTTTATAATAAACTTTTCACTAAATGCTAATTAAACATAATATAAGTTACAAAACTTTTGAGAGTTAAATAAAAAATGGGGTTTCAAATGAATGTGGTTTGAGGAAGTTAAAAAAAATGTATACATATATATATATATATATATATATATATATATATATATATATATATATATAGAGAGAGAGAGAGAGAGAGAGATGAAAAGTATAACATATATATGAGTTTTAATTAATTATCTTTTTGAAACGATACAATGACAAAAAAAAACATATTTAAAATATTTAATTAAATATTCTCGACATCACCGTATATAACATATTATCAATATATTAACGATTAAACCACAATAGACAACGACTGTATTACAATAATTCAAAAACGAAGAAAATATAAAAACGAATTAGTATAACAAACTTACAAATTAAAAACTCTCATATAATAGCATATCTCCAAAAGTGGTCATAAAACCTCAACCCAATACAAAAATCTTTAAGTTTGTTTTCTTTCTGAAATTTGGATATGATTTGTATGCATGTCTTCCCAAAAGATTGATCTTTTTATAGTAACTTTTCACTAAATGCTTATTAAACATAATATAAGTTATAAAACTTTTGAGAGTTAAATCATTATTAAGAAAACTTTTGAGTTGCATTAGTTAAAAATGATGGGTTTTGGCCATATGAACATTCCTATGTGCACATGCAACCCTAATGCTTGGATCTAGGTTTCTCTAATTGAACATACATTGAATCCAAGACTTATAATGGCTAATATACAATAACAATAATATGAAATCAAAGATTAGAAGTTTACCTTGAATCACTTGCTTGATCTTGTTGTCCTTGAGGCTTTAGAGTCACAATTGTCACTCCTCTAATGGCTTACAAACACCAACTAGCAAGGAGGATGATTTGAGAGAGAGGAGGGAAGAGAAATTCGGCCAGGGTTTCTTCTCTAAGCACAAGTGCCGAAATCCCTTAGCCCTTGGGGTCTATTTATACTTGTAAGGCTCCTAGGGTTTCACCCTTAAACCCTAATTGAATAACTTACGCCCTAAGCAATCCAAATCCTTTCCATGATAAGCCTTGGATGATTTTATGGCTATCCTTAGCCCTAGAAATCGTCCACCCCTTATCCATAAAGGATATATAGCCCAAAGTGCAACTATCAAACAATTGACAGTTTATACCCCTTTATTTAATTAATCTCTTTAAGTCACCAAATTAATTCCTAATTAATTTATGACTTATATTAATCAAATAATAATATTATTATTCCTTATATTATTCTTATAATATATTAATAATATTCCTTCTCTCATTATAAATCATCCTGTCAAGTTGCTATGGTGAAGGCAACCCAAAAGGACCATGCTCAACCGGGTCAAATACTTGCCTAATATAGTTGTAGCCTTAGACACTATTCCAACAGTCTCCCACTTGGATAAGTCTAGTAACTATATATACAAGTATATTCCGATTAGCAATCGTAGCTCTCAAAGACGCTGTCAAACTCTGATCTAATCAATATTGTCCTTTAGATAAGGGACCGTACAGTCCTCTGTTTAGATATCATGCTGACAATTCTATGGAACAATTTTGTCTAGCATTTGGTTTCTCGATCTCCGATTCATTTGACATAGAACTTAATCAAACACATCAATTCAATCTTGACCGGGCCCGACACATAAGTCAAATCAAATCATCGAGTGGCTGAGATATCGCTTTTACCCTCTTGGGATAAAAGTAACAGAAAAACTTCGACTTATATGCATTTACTTATTCATTAATCAACCACACACAACAATGCATTTTATAACATCAAGTTACTGATGCGGTTTCGCATAATCAATGTACAACCAATCAACAAATAACAAACCATATATCTTGGTTTTAAGACTATATGATATTATCGTCTTGCGATCACTTTTTTTTTATCATATTCCATAAAATGATTCCAGCAAGCACGGGTTTGTTTCAATGCTCAAAACTAGTTCATAAGCACTCATGAATGTTGCAGCAAACTTTTGCTATGTCTAATACCATTTAGACAATCTACACACCAGTTCATGACAATCTTCATTCATACCTACTTCCAACATATGAACGATTGTGGACAATTTGAACAATTCGATTATTCTTAATAAACTCAATTATTCTGGAAGTCAAAACATGCAAAATGAAACAATAGTTAAACAATTAACATAAGACAGTAACATTACTCAAAAATAATACTCTTTTATTTAATCATCAAATGTTAATTACATTTATCTATTACACGTTTCTACTACTATCTAATCTGTACTAATATCACCCTTCAGCCCAATACTCCTAGCATGCTGCAAGTGCTTAACCCTACTCAGTCCCTTCGTAAGCGGATCTGCTGGGTTATCTTTTGATGATATCCTCTTCACTATGAGTTGTCCTTCTTCTACTCGATGTCTAATAAAGTGATATTTCCTGTCGATATGACGAGATCTACCATGATCCCTCGGTTCCTTTGTCAAGGCAACCGCTCCTTCATTATCACAGAAAATCTCCATGGGCTCCTTTATGGCAGGTACAACTCGAAGATCACCGATGAAGTTCTTCAACCATATTGCCTCTTTCGACGCTTCGCTCGCTGCAATGTACTCTGATTCACACGTTGAATCAGCTACGGTTTCTTGCTTGGAACTTTTCCAAGTAACTGCTCCTCCATTCAGGGTAAAGACCCAGCCCGACTGCGAACGTTAGTTGTCCCTGTCGGTCTGAAAACTAGCGTCACTATACCCTCGCACCTTCAAGTCATCACTCCCTCCGAGGACTAAAAACCATTCCTTTGTCCTCCGAAGGTACTTAAGGATATTCTTGACCGCTATCCAATGGGCTCTGCCAGGGTTCCCTTGATATCTGCTAACCATGCTCAAAGCAAAGGCTACATCAGGGGGAGTACAAGTCATAGCATACATGATTGAGCCAACTGCGGAAGCGTATGGTACTCGGCTCATTTCTGCTATTTCAGCTTCGGTACTCAGACTTTGAGTCTTACTCAACTTGGCATTACTTTGTATCGGTAATTCTCCCTTCTTTGAGTTTTCCATACTAAAACGTTTTAGTACCTTATCTAAGTAAGTGTTCTGACTAAGTCCTATTAGTCTCTTACTTCTTTCTCTTACTATCCTTATTCCCAAAATATAGGAAGCCTCTCCGAGGTCCTTCATAGCGAAGCACTTCCCGAGCCAGGACTTAACCTCCTGCAGAGTCGGGACGTCGTTTCCTATGAGTAGTATGTCATCGACATACAAAATGAGGAATCTTACTATACTCCCACTGGCTTTGACATATACACACGATTCATCTTCGCTTTGTACAAATCCAAACTCTTTGACTTTCTCATCGAAGCAAAGATTCCATCTGCGAGACGCTTGCTTAAGTCCATAAATGGACTTCTCAAGCTTACACACTCTATTCGGATGCTTCAGATCGACAAAACCTTCTGGCTGAGCCATGTAAACATCCTCAGCCAACTTCCCATTAAGGAAAGCAGTTTTGACATCCATTTGCGAAATCTCATAATCATGAAATGCGGCAATAGCTAGGATTATCTAATAGACTTAATCTTCGCAACTGGTGAGAAGGTCTCATCATAGTCAACTCCGGGAGTTTGAGTAAAGCCCTTCGCAACCAATCGCGCCTTATATGTGTGTACGTTTCCATCCACGTCGGTCTTCTTCTTGAAGATCCATTTGCACCCGACGGTCTTACGTCCGGGCACATTATCAACCAAATTCCAAACTTGGTTTTCATACATGGACTGGATCTTGTTGTCCATTGCCTCTTTCCATTTCGCAGACTCCGGGCCTGCCATAGCTTCCTTATAGCTATTAGGTTCATCTAGATTTATTAGTGTACCATAACTAATATACGTATCCCCTTTGGTAGTAATATGAAAACCATAAAACTGGGGTTGAACCCTAACTCTTTCGGAACGTATAATAGGTAAGGACTCATCAATCGGTTCAACCGGAGTTTCCTCCTCGGGTTGAGTGCCAGCGGTAGAGGATCCTTCATCTATCGATTCTTGAATCTCTTCAAGCTCGATTTGCCTCCCACTGTCTCCTTGGCTTATGAGTTCTCGCTCTCAGAAAACTCCTCTCCTCGCAACAAAGACAACATTGTCCTTCGGTCTATAGAAGAGATATCCAAAGGATTTCTGCGGGTAGCCGATGAAAATACATCATTCACTACGTGGTTCGAGCTTGTCGTGAGTATCTCGTCTTACGAAAGCCTCGCAACCCCAAACCTTGATATGTGCCAACGAGGGAGCTTTCCCTGTCCACATCTCGTGAGGTGTTTTGGCAACCTTCTTAGTAGGGACTCGGTTAAGGATATGAGCGGCAGTCTCTAAGGCATACCCCCAAAAAGAGATAGGTAGTGAAGCATGACTCATCATAGAGCGAACCATGTCTAACAAGGTTCGATTGCTCCTTTCTGCCACACCATTCAACTGCGGTGTCCTAGGTGGCGTCAATTGTGAAACTATTCCACATTCCTTGAGATAATCGTGGAATTCAAGACTTAGGAACTCTCCTCCTCGATCGGTTCGAAGCATCTTGATTTTCCTGCCCAATTGATTCTCCACTTCATTTTTGAACTCTTTGAACTTTTCAAAAGTTGCCGACTTTTGCTTGATTAAGTAAATATACCCATATCTACAATAGTCATCTGTAAAAGTCACATAGAAGCGGTTTCCATCCTTCGTGGTTGATCTAAACGGTCCACATACATTGGTATGTATTAGGTCCAATAGACCCTCACCCCTTTCACATGTACTTGTGAAGGGTGACTTAGTCATCTTTCCAAGTAAACAAGACTCACATGTGTCATCTTCCCTAAGGTCGAATGACTCCAACAGTCCATCCTTTTGGAGTTGGGCTATGCGCTTCTTGTTGACATGTCCAAGACGACAATGCCACAAGGATGCTCTATCCACACCATTGGAAGAATCCATGCATAAAACATCATTTCCTAAGTTATCTACAACCATAACAGTTTCATAAATTCCATTACATGGTATAGCTTCAAAAAATAAGACACCATTTAGATAAGCAAGAATAGAACCATTCTCATTATTAAAAGAAAATCTAAAACCCTGTCTAAACAAACCATGAAATGAAATGATGTTTCTAGCCATTTCTGGCGAATAGCAACAATTGCTCGAATCTAAAGATAAACCATTCCTAAGCACTAAAGAATACACTCCAATCTTGGTCACAGACGACGATCTTCTGTTCCCCATGATTAGATTTATTCTTCCATGCTCCACATCCCTATTTCTTCTTAGTCCCTACAAATCGGAACAAATATGGTAACCACAACCGGTATCAAGGACCCAAGAATTAGCATGAGATGAATCATTAGATTTAATTGTATAAATACCTGCGAAAGATGGCTTGATCTTTCCTTCCCTTATGGCTTGCAGGTAGTCTGGGCAGCTTGTCTTCCAATGCCCTATTTTATGGTAATGATGGCACTCTGCCTCCTTAGGGTTAGGACAGGGTTTAGCAGGATCAACTTTGGTCCCACTAGAAGAGGAACCATCTCGGGACTTTCCCTTGCAGTGGATCTTAGATGGAGCCTTCCTCTTCTTGCCTCTTCCTTGCCCAATGGCCAAAACAGGAGCATCGGGTGGATTGAGAGTGGGTGCAACAGACTTGTCCTTTAGGTTGCTTTCAGCAACCCTAAGGAGACCTTGGAGCTTGCTTAGGGTGACCTCTTCCTTGGTCATGTGGTAGGTCATCCTAAATTGATTGTAACACGGAGGCAAAGAGTGAAGCACCATGTCGATCGCCAAGTCTTCCCCAAAGTCAACATTCAACTTGCGAAGATGATCGACATACCTTTGCATCTTTTGCAAGTGCACGGTAAGAGATTCTCCATGACCCATTTTAGCGGAAATCATGTTATTGAAAATCTCGTAACGCTCTTGCCTCGTGTTCTGGTGGTATCTCTCCAACAATTCTTGGTGCATTTCATACGGATACATGTCCTCATACGACTTTTGGAATTCGACATTCATGGTGGCTATCATGATGCAATGTACCTTCGTTGCATCACGCTCGTGAGTTTCAAAAGTGGTCATTTCAGCCGGAGTAACGATTTCTGGGTTGATTTTCTCGAGCTTCTCATCTAGGACATACTCCTTGTTCTCATAGCGAGAAATTGTGCGAATGTATCTTATCCATTCGCTAAAGTTCGTCCCATCGAAAGTAACCTTTTGACAAAGGCTCATCAATGTGAATGAACTAGCAGCAGCGTTGTTTGCATTCGACATCTACAAATAGAAAGGACAAAGATAGATTAGAATATGAATCCCTAATTATCACCCAATAAGAAAAATTAGGGCTAGGATCCAACAACAATATTTACATATTAGAAAAGGGATGTCGTAATCTAACATGCAAACAATTTGAAGGTAAGTGAATGACGATTCACTAATTCTCCACCACATAACTTTAAGTTCTAAATGTATTGAGAATTCCTAGGTTTGGATGAGATTCATTAAAAACTTTTCAATGGCATGTTTAAATCTCGATATGCCCCTCTCGTTTGTGACTGGGATACCGAGGATCACAAAGTGGGTGTGAATTACCATGCAAATTTACATGGTGCCTTCATTGTAATGATCACTTATTCGATGTGCCGGTAAACCATACACGCTCCATCGAACTATGATAAACAATGAATAACCCTTTGCCACCTTTGCTTAGAACTAATTAGTGTGCCGGTAAACCACACACGCTCCACTAACTTCTTAGCAAGGGTGCAAAGTGTAATTTAATGGGATTGCATCAATTCACTTTTCCTAAAGTAACTAAGATTGGGAAATTTTTGAAAAACATGTAGTTACTTTGTATTTTATATTATACTTTTAATGAAGAGATGAGGTTGCCCTATCCTACCCGTTCGGCTAACGACCCTCCACCGATCAAGCAAGCGCCATTTTATAGGCAGCAACCTTATACCCACCTTATAGACCGACTTCGTGAATGAGGCCTACTAACGGTAATACTAGCATTTTAATTATACATATATATATATATATATATATATATATATATATATATATATATATATATATATATCTTGTAATATTATATTAGTATAGGGTTGGATTTTAAACTTGTAAAATTCTAGGGTTTGAAATTTAAATTGTCTAAATTAAACTTTTAATCACATAAATTTCAAAACTTGAGGGCAAGTTTTAAACTTTTAAAGACATAGAGGATCAAATAACAAATAATCTTAATTAACAATTAATTTTATAATTATCCATATTTGATTTATTTAATGATTTCTTGCAAAACAATTTACCAATTTAATAAAATAATTAATCAATTATCACATAAGGAAACAAATATTTTATTAATTGATAAATATCTTCAATTAGGTCAAGAATATACTCATATATATATCATAAAATCGGATTTATATTGATCTAATATGATTAAGGCAAGTATCTCAAAGATAAACAGCAAGAAATCCGGAAGTTTCCTTGTTCTGACGCTTGAACTCGCCAAGTACCCAGATGGACTCGCCGAGTTGAGCCTACTCACCGAGTACCACCATGGGACTCGCCGAGTTCATCAGCCAGAGGACAAAAAAACGATTTTTTCAGCAACAAAACAAGCAATCAAAGTATGAATTCAATAGAAACCAATCTAGTCTCTGATACCACTGATGGGTTTTGGCCACATGAACATTCCTATGTGCACATGCAACCCTAATGCTTGGATCTAGGTTTCTCTAATTGAACATATATTGAATCCAAGAATTCTAATGGCTAATATACAATAACAATAATATGAAATCAGAGATTAGAAGTTTACCTTGAATCACTTGCTTGATCTTGTTGGCCTTGAGGCTTTAGAGTCACAATTGTCACTCCTCTAATGGCTTACAAACACCAACTAGCAAGGAGGATGATTTGAGTGAGAGGAGGGAAGAGAAATTCGGCCAGGGTTTCTTCTCTAAGCACAAGTGCCGAAATCCCTTAGCCCTTGGGGTCTATTTATACTTGTAAGGCTCCTAGGGTTTCACCCTTAAACCCTAATTGGATAACTTAAGCCCTAAGCAATCCAAATCCTTTCCATGATAAGCCTTGGACGATTTTATGGCTATCCTTAGCCCTAGAAATCGTCCACCCCTTATCTATAAAGGATATATAGCCCAAAGTGCAACTATCAAACAATTGACAGTTTATACCCTTTTATTTAATTAATCTCTTTAAGTCACCAAATTAATTCCTAATTAATTTATGACTTATATTAATCAAATAATAATATTATTATTCCTTATATTATTCTTATAATATATTAATAATATTCCTTCTCTCATTATAAATCATCCTGTCAAGTTGCTATGGTGAAGGCAACCCAAAAGGACCATGCTCAACCGAGTCAAATACTTGCCTAATATAGTTGTAGTCTTAGACACTATTCCAACAAAAAAATGGGGTTTCAAATGAATGTAGTTTGAGGAAGTTAAAAAAGGAGGTTTCAAATGCATGATATTCAAGAAAAAATGTTAGTTTTATACGTATGTATGATTTAAAGTTATAATAACTTAAATTTTTTGATATATCTCTTAATTAATAATTTATTTAAAATGACTTATTTAAAATAAATGATTAATAATTATAAATTTTTATTATAAAAGTTTAATTAATTTTATAACTGTGGTTCCCACGGGTTATAAACTAGTTAGACAATAAAACAACCTAAATGAATTATTTAAAGCGACTTGTGTACTCAATTCATTCCAAATTCTAGCAACTTTGTAAGATACATGTAATCGAAATCATGTCCTAATTCCAATTACTATTTTGAAATAAATCGGTCAACAATACAAATGAAATTAGAGAGGGGAAAAATAGAAAGAGGGTCAAATTTACTTACCAGATGTGTGTTATGTGTGATTGTAAGAAGAAAGGTGTGACAACAGGGAAGAAGCTATGATGCGATAATACATAAATCGATCAGCAAAAAAACGAAATTGGAGAGAATAAAAATAGGAATAGGGTCTAAGTAGTCGATTACTGATGCGTGATTGTGTGATCGCAGGAATGAAGTTGCGACAACACGAGAATAAAAGGTTGCGAACTTGCGATCGTATAAAAGGCTGCCAAAGTTAGGGGTGAGTATGGTGCGGTTCGGTGCGGTTTTTGCCCAAAATCGAACCGAAAACCGCAACTTCGGTTTTTTGAAATTTAGAAACCGCACCGTTCGGTTTTTATGCGGTTCAGTTTTTGCGGTTTTGTTTTCTTTTGCGGTTTTTTCTTATTTTTTTTTTTGGGTTTTCATTTTGCCTTTTTACTAAAACTCAAGTAACTCGGCGAGTTACTTTGACTCAGATGAGGAGTGCTAATCATTTTTTGGAGATGAACCGATACCACCACCTATTGGTTTGAAAGCAAACTACATAACCACTCATTCACATGGTTCTAATGCTTGAACATAATACGAATTAATATAATATTTGTTTCACATGTACATGCAATAATATCAATTAATGTATTCATAAAAATGATACTATCATCACTAGTACTCTTCACATTTAAATGTTAAAAAATGTCATAAACATTAATTGTTATTGTAAATACCACTGACTGTATGCTTAAAAATATACAATCATCATCCGATAGATAAGATAGATATTTATATTTATAGAAATTTTAATTGACATAAGTTCTTGATTCTTATAAATATCAACACTTTATATATATATATATATATATATATATATATATATATATATATATATATGCGGTGCGGTTCGGTTTTTTGCGGTTTTTGTGAGACTAAAAAAAGCACCGCACCGAGTATTTTCGTTTTTTGCAAAACTAAAAACTGCACCATCGATTTTCATTTCGGTTTTGGTTTTTCGGCTTCGGTTTATGCGGTTTTTTTGGTTTGCGGTTCGGTTTTTGCTCACCCCTAGCCAAAGTAAATCAACCGTGACATTTTGAGGGAGTGAGATGCATTGCCATTTAGAAGTAAGGACAGTATTGTCATTTCAATATGTTTTTGCAATTATAATGATTTAAGAATATAAAGAAGAATTATAAATCAATAAAAATTATTAAATAAATAAATAAATTTGGGTATATATATATATATATATATATATATATATATATATATATATATATATATATATATATATATATAATATTTTAAAACATTAAGAAGGACAAATATGATATTTAGATGTTAGGTTGGACAAATATGATATTTCGACGTTTAATAATGACATATATGAAATTCTCCATACAAAATAAACTCCCAACTCGTCACTACGCATCAAGCTTTTACACGAGTTATTTCATAAACTAGTTGGACATAGGGTGTGTTTGGCAAAACTAGCTGAGAGCGGTTAGCTTGTATCTTGTAGCTTGTAGTGTTTTGTTAAACGCTACATGAAGTAGCATTTGAATTTAAAGCGTTTTGATTAAACTCAACGCTAGAAGCTTGTAGTGCCAAACAAAGCTTTTTGTTTTAAACGGAGCGTTTTGTTAAACGCTAGAAGCTAGAAGCTCTCAAACACTCCAAAACGCTCCGTACCAAAAACACTTTTTTTTAATCCAAGTACGAAACTCTATTTAAACAATTACCAGTAAGCCGGTGACTTTAGAAACATATATGTTTTGAAATAGTAACGCCATCGTCAATCATAATTCCAAAAGATATCAAAATTATATATTTTTAACACCAAAGTCTTTCAAACTCAAACTATACATTAAATTATCATATCGAAATTGTTTATTTTATTTTTTTGAAACCAACAAGTAATATTAAACTTAACAAAACAACCCCCCTAGCAAGATGCTAGGAGGGTATTACAAGGTTTTAAAGGAGAAAGTTACAAACAAAGAAAGGGATTAATACACAATTTGACCCAACGAATATTACAACTGACTCTCATGTGTCTTATCTATGTAAAAACTATGTATTTTACCATATCTGCCACTTTGGCAGGGGTAGTTCGAATCTTCTTGAAGACCTGATCACACATTGCCTTCCAAATGAGTCATGCCGTTCCATAACATATACTAATTAAGTTTTTCCGTTTCTTTGAACATGTTCCCCATTGTAAAAGAAATTTCACAAGCTCCCCAATTGACTCGAATTATGTAACAGGTAGCCCACACCAGAGAAACACCCATTCCCAAACCTTGGCAGCCATTGGGCATCATAATATCACATGGGTAGCGTCTTCTTCTTCAGACTCGTAATAGGAGTAAATGGGGGATCCAATTTGTAAACCACGCCTAAGTAGGGCGCTTGTTGTTGGGATATGATCCAATTTTACCCTCCACATAAAGCAGTTCACCTTTTGAGGGACTTCATGAGTCCAACTTATTAGTCCCTCCTTTGTTGTTGTATCTCTCCCATCAATTCTTGATCTAAGGATGTCCACATGAAATGACTTGTCACTTGATATGTTACATATCCAGTTATCTCATCGTGGGGTCAGTTGGAAGTTGCTGACCATGTCAAGAAGTATGTCAATCTCATTGATTTCAGCCGGAAGAGTCGGAGCCGATTTACAATCCCATCTAATCCCTCTGTGTTGTATACAGTCACTAATTTTACAACGTTTTTTTCGTTCCAACTTGTATAATTATGGGAAGGATTCTTTTAATGTTGTTTCTCCAATCCACATGTCAGGCCAGAACATGGTGTGGTCCCCGTTGCCAACATTTTTTGAGATTATATCATTTATATCAATTCCTAATTTCTCCAGTTCTGCTTGTGCTCCAGCCACATTTTTCCATACTCCGGGTATCGTTTTTTTGGACATGAAGGCAGAAGGTTTATTGTGAAGATTATGAATCCCTTTAATGACCTTGGACCATAAACCTGTGTTATCCACTCTCAACCTCCACCACCATTTCACAATTAGGGACAGATTCAGAGCTTTAAGCGAGCCTAATCACAGACCACCATCCTCTTTAGGGGCAATCACCTTATCCCATGCCACCCTTTATGTTTTTTTTCTCATCTGCACCACCCTAAAGGAATCTTCTTTTTAATTTTTCCAAAGTCTTGATAACTTCTGTTGGAGCAACAAATAAAGAAAAATAAAATGTTGGAAGGCTTCCATGGACAACTTTGGCTAATGTTAGAAGACCCCTTAATGATAAGGTCTTAGATTTCCAAGAGTTAAATATCGATTGGAACCTTTCGATCACTGGTTTCCAGCTTTTGAGAGGTTCATCTTTGCCCCAACAGGAACTCCAACGTATATAAAAGGAAGCTTGGTTGGCTCACAACCAAGAGGCGTTGCAAGAGTTGCTACTTTATGTTGATCACCCCCAATGCCAAAAACTCATGATTTGGTGAAGTTCACTTGAAGCCCCGATGATACGTGAAAGCATCAGAGAATTCTAGCCAAGTTCTTGATGTTTTCTTCGCTCAATTCCCCCACAAAAGTGCATCGTCTGCATAGAACAAATGCGACACACATAAGTCACTGTTTGGGATATTTTTTCCTTTGAAAATTCCTTTTTCTCATGTCCCTTTCATCGCGATATTCAGCCCCTCCATAGCTATTATGAATAAGAATGGTGATAGGGGATCACCTTGCCTTATTCCCCGACCAATTTCAAACTCATTTGTTGGTGAATCGTTAACTAGAACTGGCGCTCTTGAGGACCTTAAGCATCCTTGAATACAACCCCACAACCATTGTCCAAATCCCATTTGCATTTGAACAAGGTCCATATATTCCCAGTTAACCGTGTCAAAAGCTTTATTGAAGTCTACTTTGTATTGAATCAATTTTTTGTTCACCTTCTTGGCCCATGAACACATTTCGCTGATTACTAAGGGCCCATTAAGGATGTTCCTTCCTGCTACAAAGGCCGATTGTACTTCTCCAATACATACACCAATGATCTTTGTTAGTCTAATAGAGAGGGACTTCACAATAATCTTATACAAGCTACCAATAAGGCTTATTGGTCTATAGTCTCCAATTTTTAAAGGATACTTTATCTTAGGGACAAGGGTAAGGAATGAGGCATTGCATCCTCTACTAATTACTCCAAAGCGCTCAAAATGTTTGACAACATTCACGATGTCTTCTTTCAGGATGTCCCAGTATCTTTTTATGAATTTAAATGTATAACCATCTGGTCTGGGAGCTTTTTCGTTCCCACAAGCCCATATCACCTCTTTTATCTCCTAAACTGTGAATGGAATTTCAAGGTTTTCACGTGTAGTTGGGTCAATAGATGAGAAGTTCCGGCTAATAAACTTTGGTCTAGAGGGCCACCTTTCTTGGAATTTTTTCGGATAGAAACTATAAATCTCTGACTTAATTATTTCATGCTGTGTGACCCAAACTCTATCAATTACTAGCCCCGAGATCTTGTTTCTCCTCTTCTTGTTGTTGACGAGGTCGTGAAAGACGGCTGAGTTTTCATCTCCATCGATAAACCATTTAATTTTTTCCTGTTGTTTGATATCCGAGACCGTCATTCTCTCCAATTCAGCTATTCTTCGGAAGCCTGTCCTTCTTTCTACTATCTCCATTTCATTGAGCAACCGCTCTTCCACTGCCAAATCAATTTCTTGCATTTTGTTCTTTGTTTCATGTAGTTCTTTCACCTCTTTGGGATACTCAATGGCTCGTCAGTTCTTAATCTCATTCTTTAGGTATTTCAATCTAGATTTCAAGTACGAGTCTGGTGCTCCGAATCCTCTAAATTCCTTCCATGCCTTTATTAAAACATTCTCAAACCATCTCGGTTGAGCCACGAGTTAATGAACGGGTTTCCCAAAGTCCGGGAAGGATGTTTGTAGAACTATCGGGAAATGGTCTGATAGCTCTCTTGGAAGAGCAGTAACTGAGGAGGAAAGGAATGCATCTATGAAGTTATTGCATATCAAGAACCTGTCAAGTTTGCTGATGTAACGCCCGTGTTTTTGGGATTGCCATTTTTAGCAATGTAATAGTCTAGGTTAACCTTTGTAACTCAACTTGAAATAATAAGAATGTATTATTTGTGAATTATGTGAATTATGTGATTTATGTGTTTATTTTCTTGATTTTTATAATTTAATGAATTAAGAATGAAATAAGCGTCACAATTAAAGTGTGAGATATGCCCGATATCTTTGCATAAAGTTGTAGTGGTTGAAACAAGGATTTCGGAGATATAAGGAATGCCAAAATCCGAGTTATAACGAAAAAGTTATGACCTGTCGAAGTTTCGCGATGGAACCGGCACGACGCCGAGTGACGTAAAATATGAAATTAAGTTAGAGCGATATTTAGCCTTAGCGATCTAAACGAAAATCGTAGATTTCGTTAAACCGAGAGCGTGCATAAAAGGAACGCCCAAATCTGACTTCGCATGAGGAAGTTATGATTTTTCTAAGTTTCGACGTGGCAGTATGCAGCCCGAATACTCGATTCGAGATCGAGCAATTTCTAGCCGAAACAATCTAAATGAGAATCGAAGATCTCGTTGTTAGTAGCGAAACGATGAAAAGATAGGCGAGAACGGACATCGGACGAGGAAGTTATGAGTTTATAACGAAGTTTTCCTGTCCGAGCCTTCTAAAAATAATTAATAAAAATAATAGTCAAAATTAGCCGACGGAATCTAAATGAAAGTTGTAGAGTATGGTCTGACCTTCGCGTGGATATAAAGAACGACGAAAACGGAGTTCATATGAAGGAGATATGAATTTTTGAAGATTAATAAATATTTAATATTTATTTTTATTTAACCTCCGATATTATCCGAAGAGAAGGAGAGGCGGTCTATCCGAAGTACGCAGCGCGTACTGCTGTACGCCCCGCGTATAGCGTAGAGCACTCGAGTTCTGCGGAGTAGTGAGTCGTAAGCGATGACGTAGAGGGGCCCGGTGACGCAAGCGCTGACGACCACCGAGGCGTACGCCCTGCGTAGCCTCATACGCCCCGCGTACGTGCGAGGGTTCAGCACCTATAAAAGGAGATCCGAAGCAGCCGAGTTTCCTTTGCAAATTCCCTCATTCTCTCTAGCCCTTTGCCTCGATTTGCGTGCCGATTATACCCCGAAGCCCCGGTATTATTCCCGAGCCCCGAAGCGAGGTTTGAAGCCCCGAGGATCCCGAAGAGCGTTATTCCCGAGCCGAAGCCCTGCCCGCGAGGAGCCGGTTTTTGTGAAGATCTTCCAGATCTGCGGAGAGACGCTACTTCTATAAGCCGTAGTGCTGCCGGATCATCTTCTGATCAAGTGAGTGTATAGTCCCTTTTCAAAACGCAATATTATGAAGTATTTAATATAAAATACGTGCTACGTGTATATATTTTGTGGTTATATGTGTGAATGTATATTCACTCTCTTCTATCTCATAGATCTGATATATTCTCTATGAAATACGTGTTATGTGTGTATGCCTCATCTGTTATGTGGAATATGTATTGATTAAAGCATGCTATACAGGTTTTTAAACAATGTATAAAAATGTATATTTTTATCTACTAATATGTTGGGTAGAACATGGGTAGATAATTGGTGTGAAATAAACAGATGAGAGGCCTCGGTGTTATTGGTGTTATTCTAGTCATTCAGCAGAGTATGGATGACGACCACGGACTATTCTAGACTGTCCTGTGGAACACTAGCAGGCTCATTACCTGTAGGTGTTGTGAACGACGTGTTCACCGGTGTACTCTATCCCCCACATGGTTGCCTTTAGGACACTTATTGTTGAGGAAGCCCCTCTGCAGTAATGTCCGTCCCGATGAAAATCCTGAATATAAGTTCCTTATAATAGACGTTATTTTTAGGAACGTAAGGTGAGGATAACGGGAATGGGTAATCGGGTTTATTGTTGATTGATGAAATTAAATATAATTATTGTGGGTTTGAAAACCCTATATGCTCACCAGGCTCCCAAGCCTGACCCACTCAGTTGATTTGTATTACAGGAAGTGGCGCAAGAGCTTAAGATGGGCAAATCATCAAGTCATTTTTGTTTACAAGTCTGCATATGTATATATTTGTTGAACGACTTGTAATATCATCGTTTATGCTTTATGATCTATATCGGAACATGACATCCCGACTTTTGATTATGAAATGAAATCATATTTCTATATGAAATGTTTTGATAAATATCTATTTTATCATGTTTTGTTTTTGGGAACAAATTCCGCATCTCTTTTAAAAATCAAACGGATTTACTCTGAAAATGTTTTAAAAAGCATAAATGAAATCGGTCTTTTCTGGCCGAGATTTTGGGGATGTCACAGTTGGTATCAGAGCATTAGTTTAAGCGAACTAGGAATTTGTAGGATTTCTAGACTTAAACTTAAGATGCTAAGTGGAGATTGGGAGATGTGTGTCTGATAAATTTAGACACGAGCACTAGTTTATTTTAGGAGAGTTGCCTAAAATGCTTTTATGTGCTAAATGTTTTATGTTGCCATATATGATATTATTTATTCGGATCTACGGTTTGTTGCCAACCGGATCTGAAGGTTTATGTGTTTAGGATTCTAAGCGTATGTATACGACATTAGAACTAGCATGTAATCGTTTGGAGTAATAAGGTGAAATTATTGCGGTGTGTAGATCAAAAATGGTGAGAACAAGAAGCGGAGTTGGAAATGCTGATGAAAACAGGAATCAACCACCTGTAATTCAACAAGTACCTGTCGTAGCTGATGCACCTGAGCCGATAACAATGGCTGGTGTACAAATGATGATTCAAATGATGTTGGATCGTCAGATGGAAGAAACAAGACGCCTGCTTAGGCAGAATCGTGAAGAACCGTCAATTCAAGCAGAAGAGCCCGAGGAGAATGGAGGGCAGTCTGAAGGAGAAAACTTTAGTAGAATCATTGGTCAAGACGAACAACCGGTGGTTAGACGCAATAACCAGTATGGAGGAAATGATGGTCGTGGGTGCAAGTATAAGGATTTCATGGCATCCAAACCACCATGTCTATCCGGAAGCCCGACGCCGGTGCAAGTTATGGACTGGGTCTCCGAAATGGAGACTATGTTTGAAAGTTGCGAATGCAGCAACAGGCAGAAGACCGCTCTTGCGATCCCCCTGCTAAAATCTGGCGTGTTGAGTTGGTGGAAGCTGTTAGCTGACTCTATGCCCAAGGGAGAAGCAAGCAAAATGTCTTGGGAAGACTTTGTGGAACAACTAAAAATGCAATACTGCTCCGAGCAGGACCTTCTGGAAATCAGTAATGAGTTTCAGAATTTGAAGAAAAGGAAATTGAGCGTTACTGAATACGCTGCAAGTTTCACAGAAAAGATGAAGTTTATCCCATATTTGGTGCCTACAGAACTCTCTAAGGTCAACAAGTTTGCCCTTGGACTACCAGCGGACTATGGTCCAATGGTTAAGCAAGCAACCACATTGAAAGCCGCCATCTGGGCTGCTAGAAATGTTGAGACCCAGATCAGGGAAAAAGGTCTGGAAAGGTCAGAGGTTGGCGAGAAAAGGAAAATCGATGGATTTTCAGGGTCCAGCAAGAAAAGTAAATTCTCGAAGTCTAGTTCGAGAGGAAGTGGAGGAAAGGTAGAGGCGAAATGGTGCGACAAGTGCAAGAAGAAGCATCATGGGAAGTGTGGCGGGGAAACCACATGCTTCAAATGTGGAAAGCTAGGGCATTATGCCAATGACTGCACCTTCACCAAGAATGTTTGTTATGGTTGTGGTGAGGAGGGGCACATCTCAAGGGATTGTCCGAAAAAGAAGGAAGCAGCAAGACCCAACATTCCGCCAAAGCCAAAGGCGAGAGCATTCCAGATGACACTGGAAGCTGCTAAAGATGAAGCTGATGTCGCTTCAGGTACCTTTCTCGTTAACAAATTGCCTGCCCAAATTTTATTTGATTCTGGAGCCAACTACTCCTTTATATCGCATGAATTTGGTAGAAAACTAGCTTTGCCTGTTGATAGACTAGATAATGCTTTATTAGTCGAAGTTGCTAGTGGCAAGTTTGTACCTGTTAGCCATCGTATGAAAAACATCTTAATTGATCTGAATGGGAATAAGTTCCACGAGGAATTATTGCCTATCGAACTTAACGGTTTCGACATTGTTTTGGGAATGGATTGGCTTAGCGCCAATGATGCTGAAATTTTATGCAAGAAGAAAATAGTGAAAGTGAATCCACCTGGTAAGGAATCGTTTATGGTGTACGGAGATAAACGCAGAGTAAACTCTGGAATCATTTCTCTAATGAAAGCCAGAAAATGTTTGACCAAGGGGTGTACATCATACTTAG
The DNA here is from genome assembly GCF_002870075.4 of Lactuca sativa. Taxonomy (NCBI): domain Eukaryota; kingdom Viridiplantae; phylum Streptophyta; class Magnoliopsida; order Asterales; family Asteraceae; genus Lactuca; species Lactuca sativa. The sequence goes on along the minus strand of NC_056623.2, from coordinate 28,716,439 downwards.
CATTCGTGATCGACGCTAAGAAGGAAAAGAAGGTGATGCAAAATATTCCTGTTGTGTGTGATTATCCGGAAGTATTTCCCGAAGATCTTCCTGGATTACCGTCCGATCGACAAGTAGAATTTCGTATCGACTTGTTGCCCGGAACAACGCCAATTGCAAAAGCACCTTATCGATTAGCACCAACGGAGATGAAGGAGCTGATGATGCAACTTCAGGAGTTATTGGACAAAGGTTTCATTAGACCTAGTTCATCACCCTGGGGAGCTCCGGTGTTATTTGTAAAGAAGAAAGATGGAAGCATGAGGATGTGCATTGATTACCGAGAGCTGAATAAGGCAACAATAAAGAATAGATATCAATTGCCAAGGATTGATGACCTATTCGATCAGCTACAAGGTTCCAGTTATTTTTCAAAGATCGACCTGAGGTCAGGATATCATCAGCTGAAAGTAAGGGAGCAAGATATAGAGAAGACCGCATTCAGAACGCGATATGGACACTATGAGTTCTTGGTTATGTCGTTTGGACTAACCAATGCTCCAGCAGCATTCATGGATTTGATGAACAGAGTTTGTAATCCGTTCCTTGATAAATCTGTGATAGTGTTCATAGATGACATTCTGATTTATTCAAAAAGCCAAGAGGAGCATGGCAGACACTTACGAGAAGTGTTAGAAGTCTTGAAGAAGGAGAAGTTGTATGCGAAGTTCTCCAAATGTGATTTCTGGATTCGTGAAGTCCAATTTTTGGGTCACGTGGTCAACCAAGAAGGGATAATGGTTGATCCAGCGAAGATCGAAGCTGTGACGAAGTGGGAACAACCGAAAAGTCCCACGGAGATCCGAAGCTTTTTAGGATTAGCCGGATATTACCGAAGGTTTATCCAAGGCTTTTCTTCGATCGCTAGTCCATTAACAGCTTTGACCCACAAAGGAGCTACTTATGCTTGGAGTGATAAGCATAAAGAAGCATTCGAGAGACTAAAGAAGAAACTATGCGAGGCACCAATACTTTCTCTACCCGATGGAGTTGAAGACTTCGCGGTTTATAGCGATGCGTCTGGAGTTGGATTGGGTTGTGTTTTAACCCAAAGAGATAAAGTGATCGCATATGCGTCTCGACAGCTGAAAGAGCACGAAAAGAACTACCCGACTCATGATTTGGAGTTGGCAGCGGTAGTTTTCGCACTGAAAATATGGAGGCATTACCTCTATGGCACAAAGTGCAAACTTTTCACTGATCATAAGAGTCTCCAATATCTCTTTAGTCAGAAAGAATTGAATATGAGGCAACGACGTTGGCTGGAATTACTTAAGGACTACGACTGTGAGATACTTTACCACCCCGGTAAGGCCAATATTGTTGCTGATGCTCTCAGTCGGAAGGTCAATCTTGAAAAGAAAAGGCCAAGAGCGTTGAGAATTGAAGTTGTCTCGACTATTTTGGAAAGTATAAAGAAAGCTCAAAGCGAAGCTTTTGAGAAAAATGACCGAATGGAGGAACGTTTGGGCAAAACGTTGGTGTTCGGTGTAAACAGTCACGGACTGAAGGTGTTCCAAGATCGGATTTGGATACCTAAGACAGGAGGAGTCAGAGATCTTCTGATGGAAGAAGCTCACAAAACCATGTACTCGATTCATCCCGGTAGCACAAAAATGTATAGGGACCTGAAACCCTATTATTGGTGGCCGACGATGAAGCTCGACATTGCGAAGTATGTGGCCGAGTGTGTAACCTGTGCAAGAGTCAAGGCACAACATCAGAAACCATACGGGAGTTTAGAACCATTACCTGTGCCTATGGGTAAGTGGGAAGACATTGCTATGGATTTTGTCACTAAACTACCCAGAACAAGGAATGGTCACGACATGATTTGGGTGGTCGTTGATCGATTCACTAAGAGTGCGCATTTCATAGCAGCCAACGAGAAATGGTCAATGGAAAAGCTTGCGAATTCTTACGTGAAGGAAATTGTGAGGCTTCACGGTGTTCCGTTAACAATTGTGTCGGATCGTGATAGTCGTTTCACCTCACGATTTTGGAAAAGTCTACAAGAGGAATTGGGTACCAAGTTGTGTTTAAGTACAGCTTACCATCCGCAGACTGATGGTCAGAGTGAAAGAACGATACAAACACTTGAGGATATGCTGAGAGCGTGTACCTTGGAATTCCTAGGTAATTGGGATGAACATTTGTCTTTGGTAGAATTTTCCTATAATAATAGTTTTCACTCGAGCATAAAGATGGCACCTTATCAAGCATTGTATGGACAGAAGTGTCGTACGCCGTCTTGTTGGCTTGAGGCTGGGGAAAAGCAGTTTATGGGACCGGAGTTGGTTCATCAAACTGCTGAAAAGTTGAAAATAATTAGGGAAAGAATGTTAGCAGCTCAGGATCGTCAAAAGAGCTATGCTGACAAAAAGCGAAGACCGATGACTTTTGAAGTTGGAGATTCGGTTTTGCTTAAAGTCTCGCCGTGGAAGGGACTTATAAGATTTGGTAAAAGGGGAAAGTTAAGTCCAAGGTTTATTGGACCGTTTAAAGTTCTTCAGAGGATTGGGAACCAAGCTTACAAACTCGAACTACCAGAAGAACTGAATGGAATTCATAACACTTTTCATGTGTGTTACTTGAGGAAGTTCATGGGAGAAGTTCCCGACATAATTCCACTTTCGGAGTTGAGGATCGATGAGAACAAAAGGTTGATCGAGGAACCGGAGGCAATCGTTGACCGAAAGACTAAGAAGTTGCGACGTAAGATGGTTGAGTTAGTGCTTGTCCGATGGAAACACACGAATGGGCCGAATCTCACCTGGGAGACGGAGAGTGACATGATGAGTCGCTATCCGCATTTGTTTGCTGGTGTGTGATTCCGGGGACGGAATCATTCTAAGGTGGAGAGAATTGTAACGCCCGTGTTTCTGGGATTGCCATTTTTAGCAATGTAATAGTCTAGGTTAACCTTTGTAACTCAACTTGAAATAATAAGAATGTATTATTTGTGAATTATGTGAATTATGTGATTTATGTGTTTATTTTCTTGATTTTTATAATTTAATGAATTAAGAATGAAATAAGCGTCACAATTAAAGTGTGAGATATGCCCGATATCTTTGCATAAAGTTGTAGTGGTTGAAACAAGGATTTCGGAGATATAAGGAATGCCAAAATCCGAGTTATAACGAAAAAGTTATGACCTGTCGAAGTTTCGCGATGGAACCGGCACGACGCCGAGTGACGTAAAATATGAAATTAAGTTAGAGCGATATTTAGCCTTAGCGATCTAAACGAAAATCGTAGATTTCGTTAAACCGAGAGCGTGCATAAAAGGAACGCCCAAATCTGACTTCGCATGAGGAAGTTATGATTTTTCTAAGTTTCGACGTGGCAGTATGCAGCCCGAATACTCGATTCGAGATCGAGCAATTTCTAGCCGAAACAATCTAAATGAGAATCGAAGATCTCGTTGTTAGTAGCGAAACGATGAAAAGATAGGCGAGAACGGACATCGGACGAGGAAGTTATGAGTTTATAACGAAGTTTTCTTGTCCGAGCCTTCTAAAAATAATTAATAAAAATAATAGTCAAAATTAGCCGACGGAATCTAAATGAAAGTTGTAGAGTATGGTCTGACCTTCGCGTGGATATAAAGAACGACGAAAACGGAGTTCATATGAAGGAGATATGAATTTTTGAAGATTAATAAATATTTAATATTTATTTTTATTTAACCTCCGATATTATCCGAAGAGAAGGAGAGGTGGTCTATCCGAAGTACGCAGCGCGTACTGCTGTACGCCCCGCGTATAGCGTAGAGCACTCGAGTTCTGCGGAGTAGTGAGTCGTAAGCGATGACGTAGAGGGGCCCGGTGACGCAAGCGCTGACGACCACCGAGGCGTACGCCCTGCGTAGCCTCATACGCCCCGCGTACGTGCGAGGGTTCAGCACCTATAAAAGGAGATCCGAAGCAGCCGAGTTTCCTTTGCAAATTCCCTCATTCTCTCTAGCCCTTTGCCTCGATTTGCGTGCCGATTATACCCCGAAGCCCCGGTATTATTCCCGAGCCCCGAAGCGAGGTTTGAAGCCCCGAGGATCCCGAAGAGCGTTATTCCCGAGCCGAAGCCCTGCCCGCGAGGAGCCGGTTTTTGTGAAGATCTTCCAGATCTGCGGAGAGACGCTACTTCTATAAGCCGTAGTGCTGCCGGATCATCTTCTGATCAAGTGAGTGTATAGTCCCTTTTCAAAACGCAATATTATGAAGTATTTAATATAAAATACGTGCTACGTGTATATATTTTGTGGTTATATGTGTGAATGTATATTCACTCTCTTCTATCTCATAGATCTGATATATTCTCTATGAAATACGTGTTATGTGTGTATGCCTCATCTGTTATGTGGAATATGTATTGATTAAAGCATGCTATACAGGTTTTTAAACAATGTATAAAAATGTATATTTTTATCTACTAATATGTTGGGTAGAACATGGGTAGATAATTGGTGTGAAATAAACAGATGAGAGGCCTCGGTGTTATTGGTGTTATTCTAGTCATTCAGCAGAGTATGGATGACGACCACGGACTATTCTAGACTGTCCTGTGGAACACTAGCAGGCTCATTACCTGTAGGTGTTGTGAACGACGTGTTCACCGGTGTACTCTATCCCCCACATGGTTGCCTTTAGGACACTTATTGTTGAGGAAGCCCCTCTGCAGTAATGTCCGTCCCGATGAAAATCCTGAATATAAGTTCCTTATAATAGACGTTATTTTTAGGAACGTAAGGTGAGGATAACGGGAATGGGTAATCGGGTTTATTGTTGATTGATGAAATTAAATATAATTATTGTGGGTTTGAAAACCCTATATGCTCACCAGGCTCCCAAGCCTGACCCACTCAGTTGATTTGTATTACAGGAAGTGGCGCAAGAGCTTAAGATGGGCGAATCATCAAGTCATTTTTGTTTACAAGTCTGCATATGTATATATTTGTTGAACGACTTGTAATATCATCGTTTATGCTTTATGATCTATATCGGAACATGACATCCCGACTTTTGATTATGAAATGAAATCATATTTCTATATGAAATGTTTTGATAAATATCTATTTTATCATGTTTTGTTTTTGGGAACAAATTCCGCATCTCTTTTAAAAATCAAACGGATTTACTCTGAAAATGTTTTAAAAAGCATAAATGAAATCGGTCTTTTCTGGCCGAGATTTTGGGGATGTCACAACTGAGTTTGATTTCATACTGACAAAGGAAGGTAAACCTACTTCCGCCCATTCTTATGTCACGAAGGCTAGCCTCTGATATGAAATAGTTGAAGTGGAATGCAGAGGAGGGGCAGAAGTGAGAGTTAATCTGTTATTCCCTTCTTCTTATGGTGTTAAACTCCCCGAAAATTATACAGGTACCTAGTTTCTCTCTTTTCATTTGAAGTATTTTATCCCACAGTTGCTTCTTCTCTACCGGATCATGAGGCCCATAAATATTTGCACATATTTTCACCGGGAATCCCATCCCATGTCCCAATTGTAATCAATAAGCATCTTGACTTTATGGTTTCAGAAACATTGTACAAGTTTGAGTCCCATATACTTAAAAGACCACTAGACCTACCCACTGATTGAATTGAGGAAAATCCAAATTCATTTGAATCCCAGGATCCATTTACATCTATTGCATCTATGTTCACCAATTGCGTTTCTTGGAGCCCCATGAATGAGATCCTATTCTGCACTTTAAGTCTCTTCACCCATCTTACTTTTTATTCTTTGCTGATTCCCCTGACATTTAGACTAAGTCAATTCATTGGGGAGTTATGTTCTCACCTTCTTCTCCCATTACCTCTCGAAGGATGGGGTTGTTAGGGCCAATTTCAAACCCTAACTCCATTCTAACTTTAGCGGTTTTGAATCTTTTTGATACCTAGGGGATTCCGATGTCCACTTCGGCTTCCATGGTTTGATCTGTAGGGGGTGTTAAGGTCGATTGGGCTTTTAACACCACATTTATCAAATAAATAAATAAATAAATTAATGAATAAACAGTAGCCCTAAAATCAATAATTATATAGCAAGGTGTTGGTCTCGAGGAGCTAACTGTCACAATTTTAGAAGTCGGAGGTTAAAAGTGTAAATTTCAGATTGGTTTCGTAAATAATTATGAAGGCAGGGACTACTTGGCAAATTATTAGGACTTAATTTGAAGAGATTTCAGAGGCTAAGGGGCTGAATGGTAACATATGGACTTCATTGAAAATAATTTGTAGAGGAGGGGCTATTAGGTAACTATTGGACTACATATGAAAGGAATTATGGGAGCAGGGGTAGGAAGGGTAAATTATGGGCTTTATTTGAAAGGAATTAGTTTGGAGGTGCTGATAATGCAAATATGGGAAAGTTGTTCATAATTGGGTATATATCCTTCACCATGTCACCAACCTTAACCCTAGGAGTCCCTCATCAACCGCCGCTACCATCCTTGTGCCTCCCTTCACCACAGGCGCCGCCATAGCTGTCGGAGTCGGAAAACCACCACCAAGTCGAGTGTCACTGTCTTTACTATCCCGTGGTTGCTGAAGATGAAGACTGACGTGAGATGTCGTTGTTTAGATGGAAATGAGGGGAACAAACCTATAGCGCCACTGTCGCCACAATCTCCGGCGGATGGCGCCACCGCTGCCCCTATCCTACTGCCGGACGTCGTGAACCGTTTTCGCACAACCTAAGTCCCAATGAAACTGTCGATTCTTAGTTAACCGCCACTTACCCCGCCGTGTTCACTCCTCCTCTTCGTTTCGTCGGCGCTGCGTCTCAGCTCCGGTGGCGCCACCGTCGCCCGTTTCTGTTGAAGACAAGTTGTCGCCGGTTCAAATGTATTCTGCTCGCGTGTGTTGACATGTTGCTGGGCAGAGAATCAAGAAAACCCACCGCCACCACCATGAGGTGGTGGTTGTCGTCGAAAAAAGCCGCTACTGTCATCTTCATGTTTCGCTACCGCCACCGTACGCCACCAAGTGGGTGGCTCAGTCCATTACAAGCAGCAAAATGTGTGGGTGCGTGTCTTGTGTGGCCAGAAAACCAAGGAAGCCACCACTACGACCGTGAGATGGTGGTTGTCACCATGTACCAGCACCGGCCACCACAAGGGTGGTTGTGTTTGTGTGTGTTTATCTTAATATGTGTGTGTTTATTTGGGATTTGGTGTTGTATGTTGTAATCGGTGACAGAATAATCAAATAAAACTCATAACCACCACTGTGAGGTGGTGGCTGCCGCCACCAGTCGTCGTGTAGGGTGGCGGTGTGCTTTTGCTTGTGTTTAGCTTGCTTTTGGATGCTTAGACATAATTGGACTAGAACCATAACCACTACCATGAGGTGATGGCTGCGAGCCTTCCTGAGCCGCCGTTGACCACCACTACCCATGGTGGTATTGGGTGGTGCTCGACTTATGAAACCCTAGTGGGCCTAATGAAACCCTAATGGATCTAAGGACTCAACTTTTGGGCCTATTGGGTTGTGATTGGGTTGGAAACCCTAATTAGGGTTAGAAAACCCTAATTTTGGATATATATATATATATATATATATATATATATATATATGTTTTGGATTGTCGGGACCCGTATTTTTAGATGACCGGATTGGGATTATGGATTAAGCCGTGATTGACCCAATAAATTGATGGACTTAATGGGTTAAGTGGGACAAACTTAACCCTAATCGTCATTTCATGTGAAAACCCTAATTGTGTTGGGTTTAGATTTGGGCCTAGATGTCTGGACTCTTGATGAGACAACTATAAACAAGTAAATGGACTAGAACACTTGGATTGGGCTGAAGGATAAGGCCCATTGGAAAGGTTTGGGCTAAATTTGGAAAATTGGGCCATAGATGGGCCATAACTGGGCCTTGATGATTATGAGATATTGGACCATCAGAATGTCAATTGTTGGACCAAGAATAAATGGTTTGGCCTTAAGGCAAGACCATGTAGAGGTTTGGGCTCAATTTGGAAAATTGGGCCATAGTTGGGCCTTGGTTCATTATTAGACTTTTGGTCCTTTGGATTGGGCATTGGGCTTGAATCAAGCTAAGTTAGGGGTAAAGTAGTCTTTTACCCCAAGCATGAACTTGTGGATATGTGTTAGGACCCAATTATTAATTGGGTGTTATTTTGATATTGACAGATTCGAGAATCTGTCATCCAGCAGCTAGGGTTTTGTCTGCGGGACTTCAGCAGTGTGAGGTGAGTCCTCTTCCAGAAGGAACATGCTAAGGAAAAAGGTCGGCCCATTTATGTAGGTTAGCATTGTCGGGGTTAGTCCAATGTAGTTATATGTTTCCGGATTTCGTTCCGATGTCGGAGCAAGCCCGAGGAATGTTTGTATGCTTGATGTCTTCGTGATTCTTGCATGTGTTTGTTTATGTGTTCCGGACTTCGGTCTGATGCCAGGGCAAGCCCGATGAAGGTTTAGTTTATATGTTATGTGTTATGTGTTCCGGACTCCGGTCCGATGTCGGGGCAAGCCTGAGGAATGTTTATATGTTTATGTTATAAGATTATGTGTTATATGCTTGTTGATATGTTATATGTTTACCAGACTTCGGTCTAATGTCGGGCGGGGCCCGATGTAGCAGACAAGGCCCAATGTATGTTATTATGTGATTATGTGTTTGGTATGTGGTAGTGTGGGGAGACTCACTAAGCTTCGTGCTTACAGTTTTCGGTTTTGTTTTCAGGTACTTTCGGTAGTCAAGGGAAGAGCTCGGGATGATTGCAGTGCATACACCATTTGTTTAGTCTGTGATGTTTATACTCTGATATATTTGACAGATGTTATGATATTTTTGAGATACACTATTTATGATTTTTATATAATGTTTATTGACTATGGTTTTCTTAATGATTAAAAACAAAAATTTTAAACTGTATTTTTGGGATGTTTCAAGACTGTCAATGAGCGATGCAGGTGGTGATTCCAGGAGTGGTACCGAAATGGGAGGTGGGTCTTGCTCCGACAAGTTGGTCATTGGGAAATGGTAGGGATTATGATTCCATTCTCGCGAGTCACTAGTCTCCGTCTTTTGCCAATAGAGTCACCAAGTCTAAATTGTTGGGTTGACTTAGTCGTTGCTAGTGGGATGGAACCCATTAAAAGACTCGATAGTGTTTGAGGTTGGGGTGATAGGAGGTTGGGCACATGCTGTTGTTGTCACGTGACCTGTATTTTGAATCAAACTGTTAGGAATTAATGTCTCAAGATTCCTAGGAGTCGTTACATCTACCACCGTCATTGTTTCCATCACCATCGTCGCTTCCCCGTGTGACCATATCTCCCGGGTTCGATGTCCCAGTAGTCGTCGCCAGAACCCTAGCGCTCTCCGGTGGGTTTGATTCTTCGGAGAATCGCCATCTATCTTTTGTGTTTCAGATCGAATTTCACCTTCTTCCATTTCTACGTTATCGACTTCCATTACTATTCCAGCTTCAACTTCGATGTAACAATTTTTTTAAAAACTTATTAATATCATTTTAATGGGTCACAATTTTTGGCCCTATCATTTGGCTACAGTATCTTTTTGGCTCTAGAATATCCGTTATTTTGGTGGGTCATAATTCATTTATTTTATGTTGTCGTCTCTTTTGCAGTTTTGTTGGAACTTGGAAATCTTTGGGTCGAAGCCCCACCAAATTGTCGGTTTATTAATTATTAGAGTTGTTCTAACAAGCATTCACGTTAACAGTATTTTATCGTAAGAGTTCATATCAATCAATGTTTCATTTTGGATTTATACCAAGGTAAGACATTTCAACATCATTGTTTATTTTTCATCATGTCAAGTATAAATTATAAAGTATTTTTATTTTCTTTCGATTTTAAAGTTTATCCACAATCAGATATAATCCGACCAATGGTTAAAATAATATTCTCTTTAATCTATATATACAACCAATACCATGAATCAAACTCAATGTTCATCATTTATCAACTACTTATTGTAATTAAAAAAACGTATTTTATTTAATAGTTTTAGATATACATTTTTTAACAATGGACCGATTAAAAATAAAAAACTAACAAGACACTTTCAAAGAAATAGTCAAAATTGTATTTAACAATCAAGAAATCTTACTAACACTAATTTTTCTATTCTTATGAACAAACCAATTATAAAAATAATCAACCAAACTATCAAATATCCAGTCTAGGATTTTGACCACCAATATAACATTATTACGAAAGTTCCAAATGAGTCACTAGAGTCATAACGACCGATTCCATCATCGATCTTTCAATTTGGATATCGGAGCTAAATCTAACCATTGAATCATATCTACTACCGTATTGAAGTCCGTGATTTGAATATCGCACCACCTTCCAAAGCTCAACCGCCACTTCACAAAAATAAAAAAGATGATTAATATCTTCCATATCTGAGTTGCAAATTACAGAAGGAACAAAAAATATCTAGGAAATCGTACCATTAGAAGGAAATCCCTATACAATGGTCTTTCCAACAAGTTGTAGCGAACCCATCACATACCTATTTTTCGATGGAACCACGAGAGATAAAACTTGAATCATGAAGCTTTCACCATCTACTTATTATCCTCAACCAACCACCCACTTCAAATCTGAATTGGAAATCCACCCAATCTCACCATCACGACCATGAAAGACTTTAAGGACTTTGAACCAAAGATCTTTCTTATTATTGAGAAAACATAATTCCCATTTTAATGCAAAGATTTATTAAATGCATATAATGAGTCAATATTCGACACACATTTCCATTTAGAAGCCAAAACCCATCTCATTTGATCCAATGCATTTTCAAATACATATTATTCACTGTTAGATGTCATTTTATGTATCTTTTATGGTAATTTTATTAGTATTTTGCATCATATATTATGCATTTGTGTATGAATTAGTTTAAATAATGTTCAACTCATGAATTTCGTCAGAATTTTCATACTGTTCATGTTTATATGTCGTTTTCAGATATTTCGAGTGGAGCTGTAACGTCCCATTATCACAACAAAAAATTTGCATTTTTATTAGAGAAAAACTTCCCAATTATAAATCCTTTATTAATAAACCATTTATTCCAACATACATTTATTGAAAATAAGAGTCATATTAAAGCGTGAAATCTTCATTGTTGTTGATGAATGTGTACAGTCATGTCTTCGCCTTCCCATGATAACCGATGATACCTGAAACAAAAGCAATTGGATAAACACAAAGTTTAGTGATTTTCCCTCCAAAATACCCCATACGATAAACATACAAGCATACATGATGGCCCACAATCATCAAATTGGAATGCCCAGACCCAATCAGTCGACAGACTGGAATGTCAACATGCAACGGGTCCAATCAGCCATCAGACATGAATACCTAGGGTTTGTTAACCTACCACCTCAACCCAACCACCCTTCCCAAACCTTCGTACTTACGACTTACAGCCGGTATGTACTAGGTATCTTGGTCTATAGCACAAAGCAGGACCGCCTCAACCCATTACCACCATATGTCTACATATAAACAATCAAGGATCAAGTAGACACATAATACAGACAAACACCAATCATATAAGTCACTACCGCCTATTAGTCCTCTCATAACATACTTTCCCGCTACCAACTAACCTCCATGAAATGGATAGCCATAAGTAACCAGAGGTGAGATTGCCACCCGAACAGATGATCCTACTCTAGAGTCACAACCAAACAAGGAACAAGCTAGAAAGCCTAGATCAAGAGTTCTCAGTCTATCCTACTGATGGGTTTTGAGCATTACAAGATTCGTATGTGCACATGAAACCCTAATTGATTTGGATCTAAGTTTTTCTCTGTTGAATATGCAAATTCAAACTCCAAAGCAATAACCCTAGGTCTAGCATATACAATTTTTTAATTCACATATGAAATTAGGGTTATGAAGTTACCTTGCTTGTTATATAGTAATAACAAGTATAATCCTTGCTTGATCTTGACTTTGAAAGCTTAGTGCCCCAAGTGTTGCACCTCTAATGGAGTCACAAACACCCAATGCAAAGAATAACTTAGGAGAGAGGTGAAAATCGACTACTCTAGGGTTTCATAAAGCTTAGGAAAAATATCCCATAGTGGAGGGTTCCTTATATAGTTGTGTGGGTTGCTAGGGTTTCTGGAGGAAACCCTAATTCCTACTTCAGGCTTAAGCATCCCATGGACCTCCACTATAGAGCCCTTCGACGAAATCTATAGGGCTTCCCTATAGGATTTTGTCCACTCCACTCTATGGAGTCCATCAACCCAATTTTGCAACTATCAATGATTTGCAAGACCAGTCCCTCTATTATTAATCAGTTCCTTTAATCCAAAAATTAATATCAAATTAATTTCTGATTAATTACTAATTAATAATATGATTTCAAAATAATATATTAATCTTATAATATATTAATAAAATCATTTTGAGTACCAATTTATTATTTATATAATAAATCCTACTCTCCCTCTCTCCACTTGTCATCCTATCAAGTTGTATGAGTGAATACAACCCAAAAAGACCATGCTCATAATCAAATGAAGTACATACCAAATATAGTTATGGGCTTAGACACCTAATCCAATAGTCTTCCACTTGGATAAGTCTAATAACTATTATTGCAAGTATGGCTTCAGAATCTAATTAACAATCGTAGCTTTCAAAAGCCATTGTCGAACTCTGATCTTATCAGTAACGCGTCCTTTAGATAATGGATCAAATATTCCTCCGTTCTACAAGATATCGTATGGACATGAGACATGGATTATAATCCTTCTCTCTGTCCAAGGTTTGTTTCCCGACTTTCGATTTATGACAACTAACTTAGACTATAATTGAACACATCAACTTAGTCTGAGCTTGGCCAAGCGCTTAGCTTGTCATCAGTAAAACATCGAGGGGCCCACATATATCGCTTTTATCCTATTTAGGGTAAAAGGAACGGATAAACTTCGACTTATATTCTTGTACTATTTACCCATTAAATCACACACAGCAATACGTTTTATAAAATCAAATTACTGATGTGTTTACAAATTATCAATGCACAACCGACTCGTAAACAACAACTCATATGTCTCCATTTCAAGAATATAAGATATTATTGTCTCACAATCACTCGTGATAAAATGCATGAAGTGATTCAAATGAGCCTGGGTTTAATCCAATACTCAAATTCCTATTTTAGGAATACTCATGAACACTGTAGCAAACATTTTCTATGTCTAAGTGTGACAACCCAAACTCATTGTCGTTACATAATCCCGTTTTCACTAACAGAATTCGTCGTTATGTATTAATTTCCGAAATATTTGAAGTCGTCAATAAATAAATATCTAGTTATTTATATTTTCTTGACATTATCATTTTAGTATAAGTAAATATAACTGGTAAGTGTTAACCCTGTTTAACCAAATAAAGTTATATTACATTTCAACCACTTCACCCGGGTAAAAAGTTTTAACCCCGTTAAACTTTAGCATCGGGTAGCCGTGTACCGGGTGCAATACCCGAGGCATACTTAAGGAAATTGAATTCCACTCTACACCCTTTTACCACCCCAAACATACACTCTCTCACTACTTTCTCTCTCTAGACTCGATCCTGACCCCGAAAATCGCGAATTCCGGCTTCCAAACGTAAGAGTTTCTTCCCTATCTTGTTCTAAACATATTCCATTGTATTTAGAACACAAAAATCACAAGAATTAGTAGAAAACATGGAGTTTACGACGTAGGAAGCCCCTTAGGCTGTAAACACCCAAAACTTGGCCAAATGCCCCATTTTTCCTTCCTTTAAGCTTGTATACTAATTAAGGAAATTTCCTAGATGAGTTTGGACATCAAAACATAAGTTTTTAGGGTCTAAAAGAGGGTTTACGGCCCAAGCTTGTGCTTAGGCCGTAAAAACCCATTTCCATGTTATATTGCCCCAAAAACTCATCTAAGGCATGAGAGAATTTAGATATGATCTTGAGAAATGTTTAAGGACATAAAACAACACATTTTAGAGCCTAAAAGGGGATTTTACGGCCAAGACTATGCTTGGGCCGTAAACACCCAATTTCCATGCCAAAATGTCCCAAAAACTCACCTAAGGCCTTCTAGAATTTAGCTATGATTTAAGGGAGTGCTTAGGACAATTTAACAATCCATTTTGAGGGACAAAATGGAGTTTACGGCCCAAGCACAAGCTAGGACCGTAAACTCCCTCCAACACCACCAAATGAAGGTTTTAACCCCCTAATTTGGTCCTAGGCATTCACTAGAAATTTAGGGGATGGAGTAAAGGCCTTATCTTGCATTTTTGGGTGAAGGACAAGAGTTTACGGCCAAGCCTAGGGGCTTACGGCCGTAAACTCCCAAGGAGTGGCCTTTGGGCCGTAAACTCCAAGGGAGTAAACTCTTGGACTCCCCCGTAACCCCTATTTGGCCTTATACGATTCCCGGGAGCCCCTTCTAAGCCCTAAGACCCCGAATCAATGCTAGAATGTCTAAATGTTTTCATAAAAGGCATAAAATGATTAATTCTTTGCAAAACACATATTCCACATGTTAATAGGGTCCTAAAAGGTGTACAAGTCCTTATTTGGTACAAAACGCTCAACCGACACTTTCACCCGATTTACTCGGTTTTAGGTGAGTTCATACCCCTTTAATGAACCTTTCAAATGTTTTTTTTTTATGTTTTAGGGGGGGGGGGGATACAAGTCAATTATACATGTTTATGGAAATTTATACAAGTCAATTATACATGTTTATGGAAATTTATACAAGTCAATTATTCATGTTACAGAAATTAATCACATGTGATTCACTATCCGTAGTGCAAATCACATGTGATTTACCACTATGTTTTATAAAAAGGATTTTCGTTTTCAAAACTATTTTGGATAAATAAACAATTTTCTAAATGTTCCCTTTTGACAAGATTTTTATTAAATAAATTCCTTATAAAATGTAACCACACCAATATATTTATATAAGTAAGACTTGAAGGACTTAGGACCGATAGCTCGCCTTATTTCCTGTTCTTGTTTGATTGTGGGCTTAGGGTAGTTGTTTATCCGTCCGACTGTCGTTGATTTCTTAGTTATATATCATATATATTAGTGTTGGATACGAGTATTTTCATTTCATTCGATATTTAAACCACTAAACTGGCAAGAATCATACACACCATGTTAACTATAATAGGTATAGTTAAGGCCACTATTACTCGCTATAGCTACTACTCTACACACTATAATACACTCTATTACGATACTATGCACTAACAAGAGAACGCACTACGAGTTATACAAAAGACTACTGCACTATAATACAAGAGAAAGCACTAATCAAGAGATAACACACTAACCCACTACGAGATACTCTATTCGCTACGCACTACGCCCAGAGTCTTCTGACAGGAAGACGACGCTATATGTATAGATCTATACGGGGCAGACGCTATTACATCCCGACTGTTAACTTCAGTCCAAGCCACGCAGGCCCAGGGATGCCGCTACTTCACTACACTGTGCATGACCGGGAAGGTCATGGGGTCCGCTATTATACACTTTATTGGTATCATACAAGGAATACACTATAACCACACTAAAACACTAAACTAAAGACGAAGTTAATATCCCGAAGTAAACAAGTATTTAACACTAAAGAAAGTTTGCACCACTATTATTGACTTCAGGCATAATCTACCGTATTGCATTACTTATTGGAAATTCACTATTATACTTTTACAGTAAATGGTTTTCAAAGATGAAAATAACATGTTTCTTAAAGGTTTTCACTTACAATGTATTTTTGGAAAATATAGGATTTTCTACTACTTATGAAAGTAAAATTGCAGCTTTTCTTACTATCGGTTCTAATGCTTTTATACAAAAACTTACACTAAACTCTTATGAACTCACCAGCTTTATGCTGATATACGTTTTCAAAATAACTTGTATCCTCGGGTCAAAGATAGACAGGTACAGGTGCAGCATTTTGGAGAAGGTGGAGCATACAAGATCCATCTCTTATTTTTGTATTACTTTTGGTGTTTGCTAAACATTACAAAACACACTTGTAATTAAAATCACTATGTAATGCAATGGTTGTATGTTTCTTGTTTTTACTATTATGCAATTGTGATGATACTGTACATGACGTCCTCCACCCCGAAACGTATTCCGCCGTTATCGGTTTTGGGGTGTGACACTAAGCACTTAAATAATCTACAGTCAGATTCATGACAGTCTTACCTCTTTACTTACTTCCAAAGTATGATCGACTGTGGATGTGTGAATAATATTATAATTCGGGAAGTAAAACATGCAAAGTGAAACACAAGGATAACCTAATTCAATATGGTCTCAAACTTTTGAATATAAATACAACACTTATTATTTAATCACCATATTGATTAGACCTTATTCATTGTTTACTGTTTCGACCAATCAACTCAATACATGAATTAAAACAATAGTCATCCCATGCTCCAAGCATGCATACTATGTTTATCTGTGGTCCGTCCTTTGTGAAATAGATCAATTGAACACATTTCCAATGATGCTCATTTCACAATTACCTAATCCTTATAAGTGTAAGATATGTGCATATTTAATTATATATTTTGTGTAGAATCTTAATACTTTTTGCCTATTTTATTGCAATTAACGAACAAAATATACTTAATTATGTTTAAATTGTATTTTCAGCCTAAAAGACGTGCTTGGAAGCAAAAGGAAGCGGGAATAGCAATCGGAAGCTCGAGAATTGAAGAAAGAAGAAAAAGAGTCAAAAACCTGAAGAACTCGACGAGTTGGACACCTAATCGACGAATAGAAATGAACATTCGCGGACCATCAAGTACCTTACCACGCACGGATTTTAAGCGATGGACTCGTCGAGTCGTTCTATGGACTCAACGAGTCGCCCCTGTTTTCAGAAAACTATATAAAGGGCATAAACTCACGAGATAAAGACTTCTCTCTGGAACTCTTAGATATTGAATTGCAATTAAAAGTGCTGCTGTAGCTCTGGAAATCGAGGATCAACCTTAGCATTCAATTTTGAGGAGATCGAAAGAAACAAATATATTCTCTTTCCTTAATCTAGTGTTTACATTATGTTTGAATCATTAGGTTTAGTTTGTGAGATAATTTCTGCTATGAATATGAGCTAAAAACTCTTTGCTTCTGGTTAAGGTAGAAAAACTTATAACTATGGTTTGAATTTTATGGCTTGGATTATTTAATTTGGTGAATTTTGTTTTGTTAAGCTTGTTAAAGATCCTTATGTGTTGACAATAATTATTTTATGTTAATTATCAAGTCTAGTAAGTTGCATGAACATCTCTTAATTGATTGTCTCATATAATTTATGTGAAAACAATATTATATGCCCTGGAATAGTGAACATCAAACTAGGGGTTAACTAGAAAATAGTTAAGTCAATGTGTGAGCTTGTGTGACGAACAACCATACAAGAAGTTAATTAAATTAGTAATTTAATTAGCCAACTACAAGTCTTACTTAACTCGAATCAATAAACTAGGAAACTCATCAGTTTAACCAATTGTCCACTGTTTGAATTGATTTATTTTCTAAGGATTAGTAATAGTGAACATGAAGCTAATCACATTAATGAGTAGCATATGACAAATTAATCCATTGCACGTGCCATAAAATCAACCATATAAATAAGTAAGTCGAACCTGAACAGAGGTCTCCTTTATTATTGAATTTAGTTGATTTTTATTTGCTTAGCTGTTAATTATTTCGTTTAAGTGTTAGTTAAGTGCTTAAGTTTCTACTCTTGAAAAACTAGAGAAAACCCTTCTTTTATTGCTTGTTTTTATTTAGATAATTCTAGTAATTAGCTTTATATTTTTCGTTCCCTGTGTTCGATACCCAGCTTTCTTAACTATACCACCAATTGACATGTACACTACCTTTTGTGTGTCTAAATTATATTTAAAAAGTAGGACTAAAACTAGTGCATTCAACACACATCAAGTTTTTGGCGCCGTTGTCGGGGAATGGTTCTGAAATAATTTTTCATTGCTAGTATTATCGGTTATTTGTGTGAGATCTATCTTGCACAAAGTTACTGTTTTAGTAAATTAGTTATTAGGTTTGAGTTATAGTTTTTCTGTTTTTAGGATTTTAGTTCTATTTTTTTTTTTCTGTTTTACCTTGAAATCGTCGAGTCCATCGCAATATTTCAGTTTCGTTTTTAGTAAAGTTTTGTTTTTTTACGCTTGTTTTTCTGTTCCTTGCAGTGTGTTTATGATTTGAGGATCATGCACACCCTTGATCCCGCCACTCGAAAACCCGGAATCAGCTCTTAGGAAGGACAAGGACAAATCTGTAGAAGCATCTTCAACACCAAAGAAGTCACCGTTTAAGAGCTTCAAATCAGCCTTTCGCAAGAAAAAGGGCCAAAAAGTTGGAGAATCTAGCACGACACTGAAGGACGACGACACTTTTAGTGATCTAACGAAGGAGGATTCAGAGTAAGAAATAGAAAAAGAAGAAAATGACCCCGAAACCGAACCCAATAATACCATGGCTAACATCGATGAAATGCCCATGAGCCAATGGAAGAGAAGGATGCGAGACGATACCAGCCCAGTACTCGTGCAATTTAGAGACGATAAGCGTCAAAAATGAATATTTTATAGAAGGGTTTTTAGAATAAATAATATTAACCAAGTTGTAGTATATGTTACAAGGTTTCCGTACATATAAAGAACGCTGATATCCGAGTTATAACGAAGAAGTTATGACCTGTCAAAGTTTCGCGACAAAACCGGCACGACACAGCGCGACATAAATAGTGAATTTACGATAGAGCGATTTTTAGCCTTAGTGATCTAAACAAAAGTCATAGAATACGTTAAACTGAGAGCGTGCATAAAAAGAACGTCTAAATCTGACTATGTATGAGGAAGTTATGATTTTTCTAAGTTTTAGCTTAGCAGTATGCAGCCCAAAGTTCGAATATGAGATCGAGGGATTTCTAGCCGAAACAATCTAAACGAGAATCGAATATCTCATCGATAGTAGTTCGACGGTAAAAAGACAGACGAAAACAGACATCAGATGAAAAAGTTATGAATTTATAACAGAGTTTTCCTGTCCCGGCCTACTAAAAATAATATAATAAAAATTAAATCAAAATTAGCTGACGGAGTCTAAACGTGAGTTGTAGAGCATAATCTCATCTACGCGTGGATATAAAGAACTTTGAAAACGGAGCTCATATGCGACAAATATGAATTTATGAAGTTCGAGGCACGAACTTCCACCACTGTCAGAGTTCATGACGTGAACAGGTGATGTAGGTCTTCCAGAGCCTGATAGACCCAAGTTGCGATGATGCGCCTGATGATGACTGAACTCACGACGTGAACATTTGAGGTTCACGACATGAATCCAGCAATTCGACCCTATAAATAGAAACTGAAGGGCAACCGACCATGGTTGCTAATTCACTTACTCTCTCACTCTCTACACCCTCTCTAGCCCTCTTGAAACACCCCCGAAGCCCCGATATCATCCCGACACCCAAAGCAAGTCCCGACGCCCCGAAGATCCCGAGAAAAAGAGTTTTCGAGCCAAAAATCTGCCCACGTGAAGCCCGGTGGTTGAAGATATCCCGGTGTCATCAAAGAATAGTACTTTATAGAGCAGTAGTGCTGTCCGATCATCGTCTTATCAAGTGAGTGTATAGTCACTTTCATCTTACACATATATATGAAGTATTTTACATGAAATATGTGCTATGTGAATATATATTGTTTGTTTATTTGAGATGAATGTTGAATGAATGATTTATACAGGTTTTAAATGATTTAAACTGCTTACGTATTTTATATCTACAAAAAAGTTGGGTAAAACATGGGTAGATAAAATAGTGGGTATATGTTGAAAGATGAGTTGGATACATGAAATTATCGGTGATATATATCATGAGATGAGGGTGAGGGATGAAATATGAGAGAAGCCCTTACCTAAGCGCTGGCTCCTCGTCATTCAACAGAGTATGGATGACAACCATGGACTATTCTAGACGGTCCGTGGTTCACTAGCAGGCTCACAACTTGTAGGTGTTGTGAACTATATGTTAATCAGTTGTACTCTAAAGTCCCATTGACATGTATTGCAGGTGGATTCCCATGAATAATATTGTTGATATATGAGAGCTATGGACTTAGCACATGCTGTATAAACCCTGGCAGCTATGAACTTAGTGCATGTTGTATAAAACCTGGTGACGATGTGACTGCGTGCCTATTCCTTAGGATAAATCCTTAGAAATGAGTTATATAGATGATTCTTAGGGTAAATCGTTAAGAAATAAATAAGATAATGGGGTTGGGAAATTTGGTTGATTGTTTAATTTTTAAACATAATAAATTTATAATTTGTAGGTTGAAAACCCTATATGCTCACCAGGATCCCAAGCCTGACCCACTCAGTTTTTCTTTGTATTACAAGTAGTGGCACAAGTGCATAAGTTGGATGACTTATCAAGATATTTTCAATATAGACCGGTAGTTGTAAATAACTATTGTAAGGACTATTTAGTACTATTTATGCTTTTGGTCTGTATCAGAACATGACATCCCGAGATTTTGTTATTTAATGAAAATACATTTTCTTTAAGAAATGTTTTGATAAATTCTTATCATATTTTGTTTTGGGAACAAATTCTGCAACTCTTTTAATCAAAGGATTACTTTGGTTTTATAAAACAAAGCATAAACAAATCGGTCTTTTCTGGTCGTGAAATTGGGGATGTCACAGGTCACATTTAAGGGGGCTGCAAAATATTTCCTGAAATCACTTCCCCCAAGATCCATCACCACTTGGGCAAAGATACGTGAAGAGTTTATTGATCAATTTTGCCCTCCCTCAAAAATAACAAAGTTACAGAAAGCCATAGCAAATTTCAAGCAACAACCGGGCGAGTCACTCTATGAGGCGTGGGAGAGATATAAAGGATTGTTGAGGAACTTCCCTCACAATGATCTAAACAGTCAGCAAGAAGTCTCCATTTTCTATGATGGAGTGAATGTGACAACTAGGCAGCTCCTTGACTCATAAGGACCACTCACGAAGAAAGCATCTGCAACTATAAAGGAGCTAATTGAAGAATTCTCTAAGCACTCTAGAGAATATCATAACCCAAGGAATGGGTCAACTCGAGGGGTGGTGAACTCTATTTCCGATGACATGGCAACAACGATGGAAAAATTGGAGAGCATGGATCAAAGAATGACTAAGATGGACCAATCCATCCATGCCATTAGAGTGGGATGTGATAATTGTAGAGGGTCTCACCTTAGTAAATAATGTGATCTTGATGAGAATGGGAACTGGAAAGCCCAAGTGTGATATTCAAGTGGTGATAGATATGATGATGATTGGCGAAAACCCAAGAAAGAATGGCTGCCATATGATGAGTACAAGAAGGCGAAGGAGGAAAAGTATAAGCAAAAAGCAAGAGGTTTTTATCAAAAGAAGGAGTCGGTGCAAGAAAAAAATCGGACTTGGAAGATATGCTTACAAGATTCGTAGCCGCATCTGAGAAAAGGCATAACGATAGCGATGCTGCAATAAAAGATCAACAAAACGATTTGAGAGAGCACCAAATTATGATAAAATATCAACAAGTGTCACTTATGAATCAGTAAGCCTCTATTCTCAACATTGAAAATCATCTAGGCCAACTTGCACAACAAGTAAACGAAAGGCAACCGGGTGGACTTCCAAGTAATACCAAAAAGAATCCAAGGATAGCTCAAGTAAATGCAATAATAACAAATCTAAGAAAATTTTCATTCCTTTAAGTCCAATCTGGAAAGAAGAATCAAAACCGGTGCAAGGGAAAGAAGAAAAAAGTCAAAAATCGCATACAACGACATTGACTCGATGAGTCCAAGGTCTGATGACAAAAACGGCTTTCTTTTAAAACCCTACCAGCTCCGTTTTCCATTTCCGAGTTGAGTCGTACAAGGTGAATGGATTCAAGAGTATAGGAAGTTTATAGAGCATATAAAGGCACTCCAAGTGAACATCCCGTTCATTGAAACAATAATTCAAAAGCCAAAATATGCAAGCTTGCTTAAGGGCCTCTTCACGAATAGAAGGAATATGGCAGAAGTAGCAGAGATAGTTTTGAATGAGCTGCCAGAGAAGATGGGTGACCCGGGAAGCATCACTATAGCTTGCCAATTAAGAAACTTAATTACCACTCGTGCGCTGACCGATTCGGGGGCTAGTATAAATATTATTCCATATTCTTTCTTCAAGAAGGTAAACATTCTGAAACCAAAGCCTATTCAAATGACAATTCATCTAGCCAATAAAACAATAATACATCCAAGGGGAGTATGCGAAGATCGTCTAGTCAAGGTGGATAAATTAGTATTCCCTGCTGACTTCATAGTGTTGGATATGGATGAGGACCATAAAGTCCCAATCATTCTTGGGAGACCATTCTTGAATACCGCTTGTGCCTTAGTAGATGTGCATGAATCTAAACTAACACTTAGGGTGGGTGATGATTGGTGATTTTTAAAGCCGCAAGAGAAGATAAGACTTCCTCAATGGATTTGGATGATGAACTGTTAGAAAAAGAGTTGGCACTTTGGCAAGAAAATAATCCAAATCAATTCACACTTTCTTTAGAAGAAAACTTTGATGCCGAAAAAGACTTAAGAGAATTAGAGAAACTACTTGAAAAAAATGAGGCTAATGAAGATCTAAGAAACTTTGAAGAAACAAACTTGGCTTGTCTTGATACAAATTTGCAATGTAAGGAAGCAATTCAACATAACAAGAAGGAAAGCTTGGAAGATGAATAGAACACTAAGGTTTGGAATAATGATAAACATAACTCTTCCATTGGGTCACACATGACTGATCAAGGAGTAAAAGACGACAATCCCATCACAATTAAGAAAACCAAACCTCGCGGTGTAGTTTCTACCACTTTTGAAGTATTCACTTTTAAACCACCAGATTCTCAAGCGTATGAAGAAAGTGAGGTAGAATTCGTAACCTCGAGTGATGTTGAAATGATCACCGCAAAGGCGATTGAGGTAGATAAAGGAGGAATGGAAACAATGGGGGCACACAGAAGAAGAAAAGAAGAAGAAATATGGTAAAGGGATAAAGCGTAAATCTGAGGAAAATGCCACAAGAAGGAGAAAGGAGGAGTTGAAAAAGGCGTATAAGCGAAAAATCCATGCTTACAAAACAAAGTATAAAGCACAAAGGATTAAGCAGGAATTCCCGATGGAGGAAGCCGCTGAAACGTAGAGCGGGTAGGAGTCCAGCTAAAGACTCCGCAAAAAGAAGCGCTTACGGGAGGCAACCCGTCACTTGAGTTTGCTTTCTTTTTTTAACTTTCTTTTTCGTTTTATTTTTCATTGTTTATTGGTTTTCTTAGGATTTGTCTATCTAAATCTTCTTATTTGTCTAAAATGATTGCTTGAGGACAAGCAAGGTCTGAGTGTGGGGTGTGGTGGATTTATTTTAAAGAGAGTTAAATTTATGAAATTTATTTCAAACAAATCAATTTACTCGCCGAGTCAGGTTACCTGCTCGATGAGTTCGTGCAAAAAACTCTGAAAATTTTAAAGAATAGCAACTCTACTCGATGAGTCGGGGAACATACTCGACGAGTATGGTCTATTTTCGGGAAAAAAATGATTTTTACTATTCTGTAAAATTAGGGTTTTAACCCTAATTGGTAAACATTTGTCTCATTCATTCCAGTCGACACAAACACTCCCACTCGATGTGCCAAGTTCTTCTCAAGTAACCATCTCCAGTTCTTTTGATTTCTTCCAATTTCTTCCAACAAGGTAACATTTTTCTGTCTTATTTCTGATAAAGGTTCGATCTTTAGTGTTATGATGGCCTTAATTTGTGAAAAAAAAAATCCGATTTTTGAAATTTACTTGAATTCTAGGATTTTGATTTTGGCCAAATTAGAGTGTTATAGTTTAAAAAAATTGTGAATTAACACTTGATATACAACCCTAGACAAACCCCTGAAACAAATTTTGAGTTTTGATGGATGATTTGGTCCGAAATAGAAGTGCGACTCGACTTTTTCTTCAGACTCGCCAAGTCTATTCATGGACTCGACGAGTCCATGCTGCAGTTGTCCAGATTTTTATTTTTTTTAACATTTATGTGATTTTGTGGTGTTGTTTTGTTTTGTGTGATTTTACAGAAAATGTCCAGGAGAGGCCACAGTTCTGGAAGCAGCCATGGGGATATTCCTTGGTTGATTTTTTCACAAATAACTTCAAAGTCATCATTGGTTAGGGCGAAAAAGAAACTCGGCACATTAAGGAAGAAGGAGATTTATGTTCCAAATGAAATAAATTGGGAATGGTTAGGGCAGGTTGGATTGGAAGAAGAACTGACCCCGTATTTGGTCAAAACTGTTATGCACAATGGGGTGACCATTACATGTGACAGCTGGAATAGATTGTTCAGGATTCAGGAACCGATGTACCAGGAGTTATGCTGGGATTTTTTTCTCGACCATTACCTTTCGAGGGGGTAGTGATTATTATAATCTGGGTGTCCTCTCTTTTTTCTTGGTGGAGAAGTCCGTCAATGTAGTATGGCGGAGCTTGGATGGATGATGGATATTTATGACCATTCCGTGGTCATGTCTGAAGCTTTTGGAGCATTTCTTGAAAACTGCCATAAAGATTTACCGGAGGGTACATTTTCTTCCACATGGTGGAACACAATAGCGAGTAGAGTTTACATTCCCTCGGCGGCTCAAGAGGGAAGCATTCGTTCGCCTATTCACCAGTTGATTCATCGTTTGATCGCTAGCACCATAAATATGTGAAAAGATGACGATAAAGTCCCGAGCCTTGATATCTTTTACTTATGGTGTATCATTATACCGAACACATTTTGCAACAAACCTTATTGTTTGGAAAATATTTGGGCGAGGAAGTGGTGAAGAAGTGAACTACTTCAAAGATAAATGGTGGGATGTTTGTGACCCGTTTAGCGAGATCTTATGGTGTAATGGATAGAGGAGTCGGGAATATGTTGACAATGATACCCACATCTCCATTTAGTATTATGCTTTACCGGAGGGTAAGAATAGTTGAAGATTATTGAGGTGGTCACTTTACAATTTCGGGTGATGATGCGGTTGTGACACCCGAGGAGTCAGGTCGACGTGTTAGACCAAGGAAAGAAAATGTACATGAAGACCCACCGGTAATTTCGGAGGAAGATGAGATACCAATGGATTGGTACAATATGGGAGTAAGAAAGTATCAAGATGGCCTTGGAAGAAGCATGAATTACAAAAATAGGTCGCTTCATCACTTGTTCAATCACTTGAATATTCCACCCATGGACGAGCCTAAATACCCGTATGTGAGGAGTTGGGACGAGAGGATAAATTCAAGACAAAGTGGAGCCGGGGGAAGCGGAATGGGAGACGATAATGAAGAAGGAGATGAAGATTAGATATCTTCTATTTTTTGTGTGGTTTGATTTGAGATAATTTTTATTTGTTTTTGTTTGCTTTTGGTTGATGTTTGGACTTATAGTAATTAGGAACTATGTAGGATGTTTTATTTGTTTTCCTTTCCTATCACTTGTGTTTGTTTTGATCTTTTCAGTTTGAGGGTAAGGAATGCATGCAAGAGTATGGAGTCATGGCTGACCAAGAAAAATCGAGTCTAGGCAAGAAAAAGAAAAAAAAAGAGAAGTTTTGAGTCTAATTACGAGTCCGATAAAGGAAGGGGTTATTGAGAGCATATTTATTGAAGGAAAATGAGGGAAAGTATCAATTTTATATTACCCACACACTTGAGCAACGAACTTAGAGTAGAAACAAAATTTGTCCATACAGCAATGGACTCAGCGAGTGCATATATGGGCTTGACGAGTCCAAGTGTAAAAACTCGACTTCTGCCAAGCATCACGCTTCAACTAGCGAGCCACCCTAGGAACTCGACGGGTTGACCCTTATTTTCTCCTTCAAGCCAACGATTTGATGACATTTGACACGACAATTGGCTACATTTTTGAAGATCATTTTCCAAGCGTTTCCAAGAGTTTTTCCGTCTATATTAGGAGTTGTACCACACGAGATTTGACGCCCAAGGCATGGATGAGCTATTCCCAAGAGTTTTTCCATCTATATTATGTGCATATTTAATTATATATTTTGTGTAGAATCTTAATACTTTTTGCCTATTTTATTGCAATTAACGAACAAAATATACTTAATTATGTTTAAATTGTATTTTCAGCCTAAACGACGTGCTTGGAAGCAAAAGGAAGCGGGAATAGCAATCGGAAGCTCGAGAATTGAAGAAAGAAGAAAAAGAGTCAAAAACCTGAAGAACTCGACGAGTTGGACACCTAATCGACGAATAGAAATGAACATTCGCGGACCATCAAGTACCTTACCGCGCACGGATTTTAAGCGATGGACTCGTCGAGTCGTTCTATGGACTCAACGAGTCGCCCCTGTTTTCAGAAAACTATATAAAGGGCATAAACTCACGAGATAAAGACTTCTCTCTGGAACTCTTAGATATTGAATTGCAATTAAAAGTGCTGCTGTAGCTCTGGAAATCGAGGATCAACCTTAGCATTCAATTTTGAGGAGATCGAAAGAAACAAATATATTCTCTTTCCTTAATCTAGTGTTTACATTATGTTTGAATCATTAGGTTTAGTTTGTGAGATAATTTCTGCTATGAATATGAGCTAAAAACTCTTTGCTTCTGGTTAAGGTAGAAAAACTTATAACTATGGTTTGAATTTTATGGCTTGGATTATTTAATTTGGTGAATTTTGTTTTGTTAAGCTTGTTAAAGATCCTTATGTGTTGACAATAATTATTTTATGTTAATTATCAAGTCTAGTAAGTTGCATGAACATCTCTTAATTGCTTGTCTCATATAATTTATGTGAAAACAATATTATATCCCTAGGAATAGTGAACATCAAACTAGGGGTTAACTAGAAAATAGGTAAGTCAATGTGTGAGCTTGTGTGACGAACAACCATACAAGAAGTTAATTGAATTAGTAATTTAATTAGCTAACTACAAGTCTTACTTAACCCGAATCAATAAACTAGGAAACTCATTAGTTTAACCAATTGGCCACCGTTTGAATTGATTTGTTTTGTAAGGATTAGTAGTAATGAACATGAACCTAATCACATTAATCGTTAGCCAATGGCAAATTAATCCATTACACATGCCATAAAAGCAACCATAGGAGTAAGTAAGTCGAAGATGAACAAAAGTCTCCTTTATTGTTGAATTTAGTTGATTTTTATTTGCTTAGCTGTTAATTGTTTTGTTAAAGTGTTAGTTAAGTGCTTAAGTTTCTAGTCTTGAAAAACTAGAGAAAACCCTTCTTTTATTGATTGTTTTTATTTAGACAATTCTAGTAGTTAGCTTTATATTTGTCGTTCCCTGTGTTTGATACCCTTCTTTCTTAACTGTACCACCAATTGACCGGTACACTGCCTTTTGTGTGTCTAAATTATATTTAAAAAGTAGGACTAAAACTAGTGCATTCAATACACATCAGTGTAAGAATACATAATTTTTACCACTACTAGAATCCGTTGGAGTCAAAACTTACATGCAATGATCCTATTGTAATTTCAAGGCACCAAAGTCATAGAGACTTTTCCAATGATATCACAAAACTTTCCACTGGAGATTTATTACAGAATAATTCCATGGAGATGAAGTCTTACATTCAAGATACATTCATTGAACATCGTTCTTGCATAAAAGTTTCTAACTTACACATAGATTCTTAATATCCAACTTCCATTATGGAAACATTTCCATAATTTCCATATGACAATCCATTCATAATATAATCCTATCTATTCAGAATTATATCAATATGGTCCATCAATTACTATACTCCCAACTATCCATAAGCAACCAATCTTCGGTAAACCTTAGATTGTCCTTGACAGTTGTTTAACAACTTTAGTCATATCCGGTTCTGGTTGCGTTTCCCTCTTAATGCGCTAGGCACTCGAAAATATCAGAATAGACAAATATTATAGCATATGCAATCGATCCTATACCCGAAGTATATGGGATACGATTCATAAAGACATGATACCGGATTAGTCTCTCGCTATAATATTTCCACATATAAAATTTCTTATGTCGAAACATTTCAACATGATATTCATATACGTTCATGACTAAGTCTATTAAAATTTCAATCTAAAACTTTTAGATTTGAAATGAAATATTGATGCCCTCTCCCTTAAACCTTACTATAGCGAAACAATTTCCAAATTATGCAACTTTGCAAATTTAGAACTTTGTTTCCTATAAATAATATTACTAACTTGCAACATCTTTCATAAAAATCATTCTCCAACTATCATAACAATTATGTTCTTATCAGCATAACAATTATGCTCCCACTAGCTTTGACATGTACCCAACAATTAGGTGGACTTCAAGGAATCAATACCTATTGACTTTCTTACCAAAGTTCATATTTCTGATATGTGGTGCTTCGATAAGTCCTTATCTAGACTTCTCAGACTCATACACCATTCATTGGATAGCTTATGTGTGCATCTAAACCCTTTCAAAACTTATGATAATAAGTCCCGAATGTCCATACTATTTTCCATTTCTCACAATTCGAACTATGAAAAGGGATGTCGTAATCATACTCGAATTTGAAAATGCAATCATCACAATGGCTAACTCTAGTCCTTTAAAATCTACAAGTGAAAGCGTTTCCTCACAATGATTTTCATGAAGTAGAGAGAAAACTCTTACCACTTAGATTGTATGTTGTATATGTTCCTATCCATGTGGATTTGTCATTTCCAACCACTATCATAAGACAAATTCAAACTCATATGGACTGAACTTGCTTATTCACAATTTCTTGCCATCCGCTAGCACAAGGGCCTACCATTGCTTCCAAGTTATTGATTAGCTCACATACATTGATCAATGTACTTTCACTGATCAAGGTTCTTTGCCTTATGCAATCATTTGAGAACTCATAGAACTCACATGCATATTTAACTTAACTGGAATGACACAAAAACAAGAATATGTCAACACGATAGGTTGTCAACCTCAAGTTGTGTGCTAGTGATTACTAAAAGGTTTATTCTTGATTAGCTCTTGAAACTATTCAAGACCATTAAGACTCTCACTGGCCTCTTGACATATAAGATTCTCCATTAAGCAACATTCCTTGACAAACAAATATTCAAGAGTTGGTGTTGATTCTTATCAACATAACACTTCATGTAATTGGTATTAGTTGGTCTTTGTTTAAACCAAAACATCCCAACTACCAACTTCAAATATGCAAGAGTAAGAAACATTAATACCCCACATTTCATGAGGTGTTGTAAACCTACTTAGAATATGTTACTCAAGGTACAAACTTGGAGTAACTAGAGTATGCCTCTAAGACTCGATTTTGGAACGAAGTATGACTCATCTTCTTGATTTAACCATTTCAAAAATTCCTGATACCTCTTCTTAGTCATGCAAATGCACTAAGGTGTCCTTAGAGGATCAATTGTGACATGGTTTCAAAATCTTTAGGATGATCATAAAACACGATACTAAAGTACTCTCCTTTCCTTTCAGATTAGAGAAACTTTTATCTTTCTATCTAATTGATTCTTCTTATTCGTTCTGCTATACTTTGAAACTTTTCAAGGTATTAGAATTACACTTGATCTTGTAAGCATAACCATATTTACTGAACTATTAGTGAATCGAATAGTCTTTATCGTCCTATTTTGTGGATCTGACCAGTGCACATCAAAGCGTACTAGATCCTTTAGCCTTTCATTTGACTTACGTACATATGTGAGCAAGGAATTAGTCTCAATTTACCAAGGATCAAGATTCTCACAATTCAAATCGTATGATTCCAAGTTTATGTCCAATTGAAACTTAGGTGATGAGAATCCTTCCCCACTTGGAAAATTACGACACTACCACAACCGATATAACCAAGAATCAAATCCATTTTCAACATTGTCAATAATAGAAATATATAAACACCAATTTTCCATAAATTCCATTGCAAGGAAACATAAATAAAACAATTTTATTAATAATGTGCGGAAAACTTGTCCTTACAACGCAAATACATATGAAAATTATGTTACTAAATATTCCTAGGCAATCTATCATAACTCCTAAGTAGCAGCTCAAAAATCTGATCATCGAACCATGCGAGCGAAATCCATCTCTTCACGATCAGACTCTGCTTATTCTCCTTTTAATCTTCCTTCCTTTTCTTCGATCCTACAAGACATCAAAAAGCAATCTTATCACATCATATATTAAGAATCTATAAATAGGAACTTAATAGAGTTAGATAGTGGATTTACCTGAAGTAGATTTATATAGTTTGACTTTACTATCCTTGCGATCTTTCAGGTAAATACGGCAGCTTCGCATCCAACGCCCCTACTCTTGGAAATAGAAACATATGGACTCTTTGGGAATGAAACATGGGACTATCTCAGGACTTGCCTTTCTCATATGATCAAACTTTTCGACCATGGCCAATTTCTCTCCTTTAGGAGGAGAAACCATTTTCGGACTATCACCTTTGCCATAACCAATGTTCATGGAAATTTGGGAGGTCGATCTTTTAGACAAATCTGCTTGACAGGTGCACCAAAAAATTGTTGCTTCAGCAGCAATTAGCAAATAAGTCAGATCAACAAGGGTTATGTCGTGATCTGTTATATAGCAGTCTTTAACAAACTAACCATATGACTCGGGAAGTGACTGAAGAACCAAGTCAATAGCCATTGCCTTTGGGAGAATGACACCCAACATTCCCAATCTGTCAAGGTGCGACATCATGTTTAGAACATGTGCACATACAAAGTGTCCATTTTCGTGTTTGCATGCCAATAGGGCTTGAGTAACCTTGAACTTTTCAAGTTGATGAAACCGTGGGTCGGGAAGAATCACTGGAGGAGGTAGAGGTAGAGAAGTATGATTTCTAGTTCCACCTTTGCATGAAGAAAGGATTGATCGTTCACCTTGATCGACACGTGGAATATCATCTTCATGAGAAAAGCCTTTTCTAAAAGGATGAGGAAGACTATAGTTGTCTAAACTAGACATCTACAAAAGGGGAGAAATTCAAGTTACTTGATTTAATCCTTAATACAACACCCAAATGAAATATTAAGGCTAGGACCCAACACAATAATTCACAATTCGAAAGAGGGATGCCGTAATCCAATTGCAAATTATTTGAAGGTGGGTAAATGACAATTTACCAATTCCACCACGAAAACAAAATTTTAAACGAATTAGGTTTTGGATGAAATTCCTAGATCTTTTAAGACTCACTGAACTTTTCAATGACACGTTTAATCTCGATTATGCCCTTCAAGTTTGTGACTGGGATACCGAGGAACACAAATAAGGTGTGAATAACCATACACATTAGCTTGGTACTCTCGATGTTATTTATCATCTAATCGATGTATGGGTTAACCATACATGCTCCATTAATCAATGATAATTTACAAGCTACCCATTGTCATCCTTCATTAGTCCCATATTAGTGTGTCGGTTAACCACACTTGCTCCACTAACGACCAATAAGGTGCAATGTGGAATTTCATGGGTTAACATCAAATTCACATTTTCCTAAAGTAAATAAGATTGGGATTTATAAAACATTTAGTTACTTTGTACTTTCATTATACTTTTAATGAGATTTAATGTCCTATCAAACAGGGGCGGAGCCAGGATTTCAGAATGAGGGGGGCTTATATCATAATATAATATGAAATATAATTTATATCTAAACCACCTTTGTGGCTAGTATAGCTTAAGATCATAAGTCTTTTCATGTATTATGGAATAAATAAAAAAATCTAAATTTATTTATTTTAAAATTTTCATATTATTTTCATTTAAAGTTTAATATTAACCGACTCCTCAATATTATTATGTCTTAATTAATAGTTAAAATAATTTATATGAACAATTTAGAAGATGGAAATACTAACTAAATTATTAATAATTAATAACAAACATATTTATTTTCAATCAAAACCAAAGCTAACTTAATAATAAATATATGTTCTAAAGAGAACATCTTAACATTATCACTATAATGTGGGTAGGTCACACCAATAATATTCACTAACATGTAATTATTAGTGAAATATAGATAGCAATATAAAACTTTGAAATTAGAATTTTTATTATAAGTTCAAAAATGATGTTGAAACTTGGAGTTCTGTAGTCGATGGCGGCGTTATTTGTCGATGATAATGAATTGGGTATAAAGGTTCTAGTTTATGTGTTGAATAGAGTGATTTTTAATTTTATAAAGATTATTTAGGAAGTTTGTATAAGAAAAGAAAAGTAAATAAATTAGTTGGTTAAAGATAAAGGGGATATTTGACTTATTGGAAAATACCATGAATGTGAATTGGTAAAAGATAAACAGGAGGTAATATCATATTTTATAGAAATCTATTTATCGGCCTACTCTAATTGGGGGTGGCAATGGGTAAAATGAATAAATGAAACTATGGAGAATCTTATAGCATATCTATTAGTATTCATATTCTTAGAGTAATTAAAAGGGATAAGGGGGGGTTGAACACCTGTTGACCCCTGTACTCCCTCCGCCCTTGCTATCAAACCCGTTCGGCTAACAACCCTCCACTAGTCAAGGGCACGGTGGGTAAGAGTGGATACCTAATGACGGTCATTATATAGGCCTCTTCCTTAAACACCCCTTATAGACCAGCTTCGTGAATGAGGCCTACTAACGGTAAGACCGACTATTCTTATATATATATATATATATATATATATATATATATATATATATATATATATATTAAACTTTTAATTTATTTAACTTTAAACCATATTATGGAATTATTCATTGTCTCTTTTAATTAAATTATTAAAAAAAAACCATAATCATACCTTCTATGTGTTTCAATTTGAATTTTCAAAATTAAAACTTGTAATTTTAAATTTAAATCACAAAACCAAAAGGGTGTATTTTAAAACTTTTCAAAACACTATGGTTTTAGAATTTTATATTTTAAAATTAAACTTTTAATTAAATTTTAAATTCCAAGACTTAAGAGGGTGCAATTTGAAACTATTCAAAATTCTAGGTTAAATCTATGAATCAAAATATTCTTATATTATCCAAATTTAACCATATCTTTAATTTTGATAAGCATATCTCATACCAATCAGAAAAATCGAATTTAGGCATTAAAAACGAGTTATGATAATTATCCTAATCAAAATCTGGCAAAAAAATCAAAAAATTCGGCACCAGACGAGTCAACTCGCCGAGTTGGCAAGTGAACTCGTCGAGTCCTCTATGGAACTCATCAAGTTCATCTGTCAGACAACAGAAAAATCGATTTCTTGTTCTTTTGGCAGTCCACTCTTGCACCAATTCAATAAAGAAACAACCTAGGCTCTGATACCACTGATGAGTTTTGAGCATTACAACATTCCTATGTGCACATGCAACCTTAATTACTTTGGATCTATGTTTTTCTCTATTGAACATGCAAATACAAAATCCAAAGCAATTACCCTAGATCTAGCATATACAATTTTCTAATTCACATATGAAAGTAGGGTTATGAAGTTACCTTGCTTGTTATATAGTAATAACAAGTATAATCCTTGCTTGATCTTGACTTTGAAAGCCTCGTGCCCCAAGTGTTGCACCTCTAATGGAGTCATAAACACCCAATGCAGAGAATAACTTAGGAGAAAGGTGAAAATCGGCTACTCTAGGGTTTCATAAAGCTTAGGAAAAAAATCCCATAGTGGAGGGTTCCTTATATAGTTGTGTGGGCAGCTAGGGTTTCCGGAGGAAACTCTAATTCCTACTTCAGGCTTAAGCATCCCTTGGACCTCCACTATAGATCCCTTTGACGAAATCTATAGGGCATCTCTATAGGATTTCGCCCACTCCATTCTATGGAGTCCATCAACCCAATTTTGCAACTATCAATGATTTGCAAGACCAGTCCCTCCATTATTAATTACTTCCTTTAATCCAAAAATTAATATCAAATTAATTTCTGATTAATTACTAATTAATAATATGATTTCCAAATAATATGTTAATCTTATAATATACTAATAAAATCATTCTGAGTACCAGTTTATAATTCATATAATAAATCCTATTATCTCTCTCTCTCTCTCTCTCTATCTATCTACTTGTCATCCTATCAAGTTGTATGAGTGAAGGCAACCCAAAAGGACCATGCTCATAAACAAATTAATTACATACCAAATATATTTATGGGCTTAGACTGATGGTTTTTGAGCACTATAACATTCCTATGTTGCACATACAACCCTAATGATTTGGATCTAAGTTTTCTTTAGTTATACATGCAATTTTCATTTTCCAAAGCATGAAGCCTAACTAGCATACAACATTGACAATTGAAACATAAAAAATAAGTGAGATGATTACCTCTTTGTTGTAGCTTGTAGAACTTGACCTTTCAAGAGCTTAGCACCTCAAATGTGATGCCTCTAATGGAGTCAAAAAACACCAACAAAAAATGAAGAATAATGAGAGAGAGGTTAGGATGCACTAAAACGGATAGGGTTCGTCTTGGAACTCTTAGGACCTTTTGGTGATGCTAGGGGTTACATTTATAGTGTGAAATTCCTAGGGTTTCACTTGTAAACCCTAATTCACTTCCTTGGGCCTTTAGTGCAATAATCCATATGATAAGCCCTTTGGACTAACTCTTCATGGACTCCCACATCAAATTAGTCCATCCTAATCAACATGGATCATTAGCCCCAAACTATATGTATTACTGATTTACTCAATCAGTCTTCGTTAATTTAATCTGTCTCTTTTGATCACTAAATTAATTTCAAATTAGTTCTTGACCAATACAAATTAAATAATATGATTTCTCAATTAATATATTATTCTTGTAATATATTAATAAATTACAAATAACCTCTTTCTCAAATATCCATCCGATCAAATTGCTCTGGTGAATGCAACCCAAAAGGACCATGCTACTATTGGGTCAAGTACATACTAATTATAGTTATGGGCTTAGATACCTAATCTAACACCTACATACCTACATACAGCCCCTAGGGCAATCCACTAGATGATAACCAGTATACCACTACTACAACATCCTATCATATAAGGTTATATACATTGGTCTAGCAGATCACTATAACAAATGCATCATCAAGATTCAAGCTTTATATCTCCCAAAGAAAGATCAAGGTGAACAAGTTCTATATCTACAATCTCAAATGCAACCAACAATTCTCTAATGATCTTCTTCTTCTCTAAGATGCACCATGAACACTCCAAAGCATTTAAAAACACATTCTTTTACTCACAAGGATCAAACTAGGGTTAAGGTTTCAAGGGAGGATGTTGGAGAGGTGGAGGCTGAGAATGGAAAGAGTTTGTGAAAGTTAAGTAGCTTAAATAGGGCTCAAAACCCTGAAATTAGGGTTTGGGTTCTGATCGCGTACACCTAGCGACTCCTGATACGCCCAACGTAGCAAGTTGAATCTTCGCGATCATACTTGCCTAGTACGCCCATCATACACCTGTTCGCCCAACGTACTAGGTTAAACCCAAACCCTCAAACCAAGGCTTTGATACCAACTTGTAACGCCCCAAATTACAACCCAAAATTTTCGATTAAAACTTTAAGTATTTATTTAAATCACAAGTGCAATATCTTAAAACATTTATCAGAGTAACATTAAAAGTTATCAAGTACACAAGCCCCACATTGATGCGATGTAATCTAGCCCTGTCCCTCCTTAAATATAAGAAAAGATGAAACAAGTAAACCAAAAATTGTAAGCACAAAGCTTAGTGAGTTCCCCAAAATACAACATACATCACAACACAAATAGACAGCTATGGGTTATTAGCAACCCTGGGGACTATCACCAGTCCCAGAGGCTAACAGCACGCCTGGTGGGTTATCAGCAACCCTGGAGACTATCCACAGTCTCAATCACATATAAATAACATAACATAATAATAACAGTTAGACCCATCTGGTCATCACAAATATAGCTATTCTACCACATAGGCACATACAAACATGCGAGAGTCACAAAGACGGCTAGCATCCTACATACATAATTTAGTGAGCCAGCATTGGTGCCTTCAACTCACGAGCACTGAGAGAAGACTCACCTGAATGGAAGAACCCTGAAACACTACGACACGATCCCTTCTCTGCATTGCTTGCACCCGCAAATCCACTAATACCATAACCAGATAAAATCTTAATTAATAGCCCAAAACCCTCAAATTTGACCCAAGGTCAAACTTGGTAAAAAAGTCAACGGTCAACGGAAGTTAAAGTCAACAAGTCAAACTTCAGGCTAAGTACGCCTAGCGTACTTGGCTCGTACGCATGGCATACTCACCGTCCAGAATCGGGAACCCATACGAGTACGTGCAACGTACTCGAAGGTACGCCCGATGTACTCGGCCAAATGACATTTTTCCATTAAATGCTTAATCTCTTAAGTCCTTTCATTCAACACCCAGATCTAGTCCCACAACATCATTCTAAGTCATAAAGTTTCCACCTTTATGACTTTCCATGTCTAGAAAAGGTGCAAAAGCTAAAAACTTAACTTATTAATCCATTAAGATATCATGGCACTTTCATGGAAGGTATAGAAGGATCAAGATCACATTTTATGGATCTAAAAAGCTCCATAATGGATAAAGTTTTCTATTTTATCCATTAGAATGGTCCACACCACCAAGATTTAGCCTTTAAGCATCAAATGGGACCAAAAGTGCATCTTTTTCAACTTAATCCATTAAGTCCAAGTCTCCAACCTTCATATCTGAATTACAATGATGATTAGATGGATAAAGGTGGAAACTTTATCCATAACAAGGTCACAAACTTTCAAGATCTAAACTTTATGCACTAAAATGTCCAAAAGCTCATAACACCCAAAACTAGCTAGATCTAACAAATGCATCATCAAGATTCAAACTTTATATCTCTAGAAGATAAATCAATGTGAAAAGAGTCTAGATCTACAAGCTCCAATGCAACAAACACTTCTCCAAGAAGTTCCTTATTCTCCAAGGTGAACCATGCATACTCCAAAGCATTCGAAAACACATTCTTTTAGCTCACAAGGCTCAACTAGGGTTAGGGTTTCATGGAAGAGGTGTTGGAGAGGTGGAGGCTGAGAATGGAATGGTTTTAGGAGTTAAGGAGCTTAAATAGGGCTCAAACCACAAAAATAGGGTTTGGGCACTGATTGTGTACACCCATCATACTCCTGGTATGCCCAACGTACTCAAGATTCCCTTAATACGCCCAACGTACACCTCCTTGTACGCCCAACATACTCAGCTTGGTCTAAAACCTCCCAAACTTCAAACAATCATAACTTCTTCGTTTCAACTCCGATGTCGATGATCTTTATATCCATGAAAATGTATTGAGGAGCTCTACAACCCTATATAATTAATGTTGACTTAAAACACATCGAACTAGAATCTCTAATTCATAAAAGAAGTCTAAAAAACTACTTACCATTTCACCTTTTGTGTAACACACATAAAAATGGCTCCAATTTAAAACATTTTAATTCATCCAAAAGCCATTAAGTTATTACAATTTGTTTTCAAAAGAGTTTAAACATCAGAGTATCCCCAGAACCAAATCACAAAATCATGAAGTATGAGGAGCGGTACGATCACACCTTCGCCTTGCCACGATCTCCTGAAGTACCTGAAACCAAAACACTACAACCGTAAGCCCGAAAGCTTAGTGAGTTACCCCCAAAATACCAACCATACTCATATCATATCACAATACAGAACAACCATGCATATCAAGTCTACAGTGTGACTGGTCCGCCCGCACTGGGCCTTCAATCCACCTGGTCCACTCTCTGAGTCTACAGTATGACTGGTCCGCCCGCACCAGGCCTTCAGTCGGTCTGGTCCTCTCTCCGAGCCTCGGCATGTCTGGACCACCCTCTTGGGGCCTTCAACGTATCCGGACTGCTCGTTGGGCCTTCGGTCTATCCGGTCCGCCCTGGGTATGTTGGCCTACAACACAAAGTAGGACCCGCCTCAACCCAACCCCAGCCAAACGACCATGTGCACATAAAATAGTTAATCACATAAAAATCCTCAGCCAAACAACGAATCTATCAGATCATGCAGCATAGCAACATCCTAACCAGGATACTGACCTAACCGGTCACTAACATAACATTACCCTACATACCAGGATACCGACCTTAACCACGTCACTAACATAACACCATCCTCAAACCATGATGCAGATCTAGAAACTCAACAATATATCAAACAAATACCTGGATTCCCATCCGATTAAGGGTCGGCCTTGGTGCCGTAGACCCTGTTGATATAGTGAGGATAATTCACCTTGCAACTGCTGAACCGAACCACGAAAGCACTGACCTGAAGCACTGCTCCAAACTCCAATACCTAATGCCATCAATGGACCATGACATAAATATCCAAAATACCATAACACCCCTGAAGGTCAAACAGGTCAAAGTCAAAGTCCTGGCCAACGTCAACCTTCCTGATTGACTCTACTTGCCGAGTCATCCCGTAGACTCGCTGAGTTCTCATACTCAGAAAACTCTCATAGCACGACTTAACTCGCCGAGTCGCCCCAAGACTCGTCGAGTCCAACGATCTCTGAGTCCCATCCTGTCCAACTCACTGAATCGCCAACCGACTCACTAATCCAAGGATTTAACCAAAAGAGGTTGGGGTTCTGCGACCTGACTCGCCGAGTCCAAGAACAGACTCGTTGAGTCCACGACAATCTTCAACAGACTCACCGAGTTGTTTTTCCAACTCGTCAAGTCCATGCCCATCTTCATATGACTCGCCGAGTCCACCCATGCGACTCGCCGGGTCTATTCAGTCCTTTATCCATACAAAGGCTTTTCGAGCCATGCAGGGGCTCCAAACTGTAGATCTATTCTTCTAGGGCCTAACCCCCACATAAAGTGGAAAACTTTACGTGAAACCAAGGAGTTAAAGGTCCAAATCACTCTAGGGCTAGGATCTAAGACAAAGGGGCTTCACCAACAACTCAATGACTGATGCTTTATGACTTTCTGGACCAACACAAGTCTAGATCTGAAGTAGCAACCTCAGATCTAAACTCCAAACCCGAAATTGATCTTAATCATACCAAAATGGCCCCAAATCTCATTCTAGAAAAGATCTAGAAGCAAAAAAGGAAAGGTAACAACTTATTACCTCCAAGATGTGCCCAAATTTCAGTAGATTCTAGATCTACACTACTTTCTTGATGCAAGCCCTTTTGATCCTCAAGTTTCTTCCACTAGAACACCTTTCAAAGCTTCAATCTCCCTCCAATGGCCTTACACACACGAGCTAGGGTCTTCTGTCTCTCAAGGGCAATAAGGAGGCTGAGAGAAGGACATAAAGTCCTTTAAATAGGGTGCAAACCCTAAGATTAGGATTTTTCTCATTCCAGCACCAACTCGTCAAGTCCAGCTTCCGACTAGGCGAGTTGGTCACTTAATTCGCGACCCAAAACCCGCTCCGACTCGGTGAGTAAGCATACCTACTCGTCGGGTCCCTTCTTCAAAATTACACTTTAAACCCTTAAATTATACTTCTGAAATTTGGGATGTTACAGTTTGAATCTAATTCACAAATCGGACTCTTAGATCATACAATCTACATTACCCACATCCAAATGGGTTTAAACCTCTCGTTACCAAATCCTGAAGCCTTGTGATACTTGATCTTCGGGTCATGGTCCCGAATTATGAAATAACCCGAAACACGGTGTTCCATACGACAACAACATCCTCAATGAGAGAAGCATATCGCTCATCAAAAGTCTCAATCAGTGTGGTCTTGATAGACCCAAACATCTCTAAAATAGCCTTTGTGATTGCTGCTGCCACCTCCATGGAAAAAATTCTTCAGATCTCAGCATCGATGGCACTCAGTCTCTCGTGGTCGCTGGAGCCTAAACCTTGGTTAACCACCATACTAAAACACATAAGAAAAACTATCAGAAACCAGGATAAAATGCATATACCGACACCCACACACTCCTACAAGCCCTTTAGTTCCTTGAGGGTACTCCTCGAGCCGTATACGGATCCAGTGTTTCTAGTAGTATGGGCCCAATACTACCTTCCACACTAACCTGTATTTGTCTCGAGTCGTCCCCTCATGAACCTAAGGACTCTGCCTCCTCAAATTAGTTATGGACTTGCCCTTCTGGTTCCTTAGAACCACAACTAAGCATCTAGACACTGACTCTAGATTGCTCCCATCACTGCTCTGTCTCACAAGATCTCCGCTTTCCTCGTTACTTGCTTCGTGTATACCAATTGTACATAATACGAGACTCAATAGACATTCGAATAAATGATCCTACCTTAAATCCACAACCAAACAAGGAACAGAAAGAAAAGCTAAATCAGGCATTCTGAGGCTATAAAATCTTAACTATGTAGAATTATGTAGCATACACTAAGAAAATAGTAAAGACAGATTCAATCTCATAAGAATGAACTCCTAGGCTAAGACATCACAAATCAGGCAACATTACCACACTATTCCTATAAGATTCCTTAGCTCATCACTAACTAGCATGCAATTCATTAGCTCATCATATATATATATATATATATATATATATATATATATATATATATATATATATATATATATGCTCTACACTACTCATAATACTAATTGAGGTATTCTGGGAAACTGCCGCTCGAGCATTGATCGATTGTACACACTACTTCTCTAGGTTTTTTCTTGTAAAAGTCTTCATTTCTTTGGTGAGTTCTTCAAAAAATTTCAGATCCATAGTTTGAGTTTGGAATCACCCAAAGGTTCCAAATCCCTCGAACCAGGGCTCTGATACTGATAGGTGCATTTTATGCACCTATTTTGCATGTTTATTTCCGTCTTTTTATAGCATTCTACTTCATAATTCTTGCATTTAGTTGATTATTAGGGTACTTGCATATTTCATTAAGAATTTCTGGTACTTCACTATTTTTGATTTATTTTGCAGGCATTATGGAGCATGGAACGTGGAGCTTGGATGCATGGAGCTTGGATTCTTGGAGCTTTGGAGCATGCAAAGAAGATGAACCGGTCATTCCATGGAGGAAAGCATGAAGACATAACCCGAGTCATTGTTGCATTATCATCATAGCAAAGGATTACGTTTGAAACGCGATTCTTGTCACTTTGACACGGGTCGTTTTGTCCTTTATCATCTCATATTTGAGCAACATGACGCGTGGTGAAGCTAGACTGAAGATGGAGCCAACAGTGAAGACTTTTTAGAATTTTAGCAAAAAGCATGGGCCATGCCAAAAACACATGGTCAAGACAAATGGCCATGCCAAAAACACAGGGCAAAAGGCATGGCCATGCTAAAAACGCATGGCCTTATGGCAAGTCACGTGAACTTTAATAAAAGAGGAGGAGACGTCATTTTGAAGGACATAACGGTTTTGGGAGCAGTTTCTGGCGATCTAGGGCGATTTTGGGAGAATTCTTGGAGATTTTGAGGAGACTTAATCATTGCAAACATTTTGATTTCATTTTTTTAAGCATTAAACATTTCAATTCCATCATTTTTCTTGTTTGATTTGTTCTTAGCCATGTATGGCTAAGAAACCCTAGTTTCTAGTTCTTGTTCAAAACATGTTGATTGCTTGACTTGAAGCATATGATTTGATGTTTGATTTGTGATTCTATTCTAGTGATTATGTTTTTGTTTAAACTAGAATCCTTGAATTTGATTTGTGTTTGATTGGCCACTTTCATGAATTGAATTTTTGTGTAGTTAATTAACTTTTAGGGAACCTAATCGTTCTGTTGAGTCAATAATTTTTCTTATTGTAAAACATATATCACATGTTTTCACACTTCCGAGCGTATGAGAAGAAATGAACATTGTTGGGAAGCTTGTACAAAACTTAATGCAGTTTTTCAATACAATCTAAGAGCGTGTTTAGGTTGAATTAGTAAGGCTAGGTCTAATCAAAGAGCGTGTTTTGGTTAGATAATGTGGCAAGCGAGAGTTATTAGAGCGTGTTAATATCTTTTAGTACCAACATAGAATAGCAATCTTGAATTACATCAAGTCATAATCAAGTTGAACAACAACATTGAGAACTAGAATTAGAACCATTCAATCAATTTGTTTACAAATCTATTTCATTTTGTGTATGCTTTTAAAGTAGATTGTTATTTAGTTATTTACTTTTGCAAACAAACCCCCTTTGTGACCAAAGTACCTTGTGCAAAAAGGTATAGACTTTTGTCCCGTGTCTCTGTGGTTCGACCCTGCTTGCCTTGTACTACTTTTTAGTGCCTTAAAGTAGTGTATTTGGAGTCTATTGTATCCCTTTATTTGTTGGTTCTGACACGCCTAACAAATTGGTGTCGTTGCCGGGGACACGGTGTTACTAATTGTTTATGCCTAGATCTTTTCGTACAGGTACACCACTGCCAATTGACTCAGAGATAGAGAAGACTGCAAAGAAGTTAAGGAAGCAAGCCAAGCTTCGTAAGAGGCAACCAGTTTCCGGTACTTCTTCATCATCCAATCCCCCGGTCATTAACATTTAGGAGGATATTCCCCTCTCAAGTGTGTCCGCATCCGAAATAGAAAGTCCATCACCTTCACCTCAACCATCCTCATCCATAAATACCACTCCACCCTCTTCACCTACTCATTACAGCCTAAACACTACACCCACAGAAACTTCAACCACTACTCATACCATGGGAGACAACCATAGAGGGAATCCACCTCCAAATCCACCACCCGAACAAACCCTTCGCCAATGGGCGAGGCAAGAGATTACTCAACAACCTCTTTGCATCACCTATCCGGCAGCCACAAACCTTGAATTGAAATCCGGTCTCATTCACTTACTCCCAACCTTTAGAGGCTTAGAAAATGAAGATCCCCACAAGTTCCTCACGGAGTTCCATGTTGTGTGTGTTGGCATGAAACCACACAATTTCACTGAAGACCAAATCAAGCTTAGGGCATTCCCCTTCGCAGTGCAAGACTCAGCAAAAGATTGGCTTTATGACCTTCCACCGGGGACGGTCAACACATGGGTAGATCTTGCACGCCTCTTCTTAGACAAATACTTCCCAGAAATGAAAGCCTCAGCCCTAAGAAGAGAGATAATTAGGATCAAACAACACAAGAGAGAAGCCTTTCATACATATTGGGAGAGGTTCAAAAAACTTTGTGCACATTGCCCAAAGCATGGTATTAGTGAGTATCAAATCCTTCAATACTTCATTAAAGGCATGACTCCTTGGGAAAGAAGACTTCTTAATGCTTCAAGTGGAGGATCTTTGACTGATAAGACCCCAACGGAGATTCGGGATCTCATAAAAAACATGGCGGAGGATTCAAAGCATACTAGTCAAGATGAAGATTGGTACACAGATGCACCTCAAGGTGTAAAAGAGGTGCACGCTCCTTAAATTGAAGCTCAACTATCCGAGTTGACTAAGATGGTAATGATTCTTGCTAAGGACAAAGGTGTGCAATCCACACCCCGTCCCTGTGGCATTTGCACTCAAGTGGGACACCCGACTGATATGTGTCCTCAATTGCAAGAAGAAGCAAATGTTATAGGAGGCTATTCTGGGCATAATCAAAGAACTTATGATCAGCCCCGGGGAAATCAAGGGTGGAACAACAACCAAAACATGAACTATCGAAAAAGACCACCACCCCATTACCAAGCAAGGCCTCCATTCCCACAACAAAGTTACCAACCGAGGCAACAACAACCTCCTCCTCAACAAGTCAGATCCTCAAGTATGTCCTTAGAAGACATAGTCAAAAGCCTTGCCACCAGCACCCAAAGTTTTTAGAAAGAGACCAAAGCAAGCATCAAGAATCTTGAGCAACAAATGGCACAACTTGCTCAATCGGTGAGCAAGATGGAGAATCAAGGAAAGCTACCTCCTCAAACTGAAAAGAACCCAAAGCATAATGCTTGTGTAATTAGCTTGAGGAGTGGAAA
This sequence comes from Lactuca sativa, assembly GCF_002870075.4. Taxonomy (NCBI): domain Eukaryota; kingdom Viridiplantae; phylum Streptophyta; class Magnoliopsida; order Asterales; family Asteraceae; genus Lactuca; species Lactuca sativa. Next base: position 28,672,200 of record NC_056623.2, on the reverse strand, counting down.
GAAATATGACGGCTCAAAGATGCCCAAAGAAGAAGAAGAAGAGGAGTTGGTGATAGAAGAACCACTAAAGAAGGATGAAAAGAAAGAAGAAATGGTGGAGAAAAAGAAGCCGGAAGAGAAAGAAGCAAAGATCACACCACTACCTTTTCCATCAAGATTGAGAAGCAACAAAAAAGAGAGAGAAGATAGTGAAATCATGGCAATGTTCCGGAAAGTTGAAGTCAACATCCCTCTCTTAGATGCAATCAAACAGGTACCTAGATATGCTAAGTTCCTTAAGGAACTTTGCACATCTAAAAAGAAGCTGCGAGGTAATGAGATAGTGAAAGTAAGTGAAAATGTGTCTGCAACTTTGCAGAAAAGGATGCCCCCAAAGTGCAAGGATCCAGGTGTTTTTACCGTTCCTTGCAAATTGGGAAACTTGTATGTCCCCCGTGCTATGTTAGATTTAGGTGCTTCAATTAATGTTTTACCATACTCTTTTTATAAATCTATTGGCATAGGCACTTTAACAAAAACAGGGGTGATCATCCAACTTGCAGATCGTTCTATAGTACACCCAAAAGGTGTATTAGAGGATGTTTTGGTGCAAGTTAATGAACTTGTCTTTCATGCAGATTTTTATGTGCTTGATATGGGAGATGATGACCATCCATCTTCGAGTTCCATACTTTTAGGTAGACCATTCTTGAAAACAGCAAGAACAAAAATTGATGTCTACGATGGTACATTGTCCATGGAATTCGATGGGGATGTCATCAACTTCAATATCTATGAAGCAATGAGGTACCCAAGTGATGTTCATTGCATAAATTTTGTTGATATAATCCAACCTTTGACTGAAAAGTGCTTTGAGTTGACTAACCATGATTTGTTGGAGTTAGTTTTGAGCAGGAATTTTGATAACAATTCAGTCAAAGAGATTGCAGAAAATTTCAAGTTAGATGAAGAGTTGCTGGAAATTGTGGAAAGCATGGAAGAAAAGAAGAAAATGAGGTATGAAAATAGCAATGTGAAATTGCCCATTTCTAACACAAAACTTCTTCCTTCCGTTGTGCAGGCACCTAAGCTAGAGTTGAAGACTCTTCCAGATCATTTGAAATATGCGTACCTTGGGGAAGAGAAGACTTTGCCTGTCATTATCTCTAACAAGCTGTCCATTGTAGAAGAAGATGAGTTGGTGACTTTGCTAAAAAAAAGTATCAGAAAGCTATTGGGTGGACAATTGCGGACATAAAAGGTTTGAGCCCTTCCTTGTGCATGCATAAGATCCTCATGGAGGAGGACTTCAAACCAACTCGAGAGGCACAGAGAATACTGAATCCACCCATGATGGAGGTGGTAAAGAAAGAAATCATGAAGCTTTTGGATGCAGGTATGATTTACCCTATCTCAGATAGTAAATGGGTGAGCCCCGTTCAGGTAGTCCCAAAAAAAGTCGGGGTCACAGTTGTCAAGAATTCTGAGGGAGATTTGGTGCCAACCCGTGTGCAAAACGGGTGGAGGGTTTGTATTGACTATAGAAAGTTAAATGCCTCAACGAGAAAAGACCATTTTCCCTTGCCATTTATTGACCAAATGCTAGAGAGATTGGCGGGTAAATCTCATTACTGTTGCTTGGATGGTTTCTCGGGTTTTCATCAAATTCCGGTAGCCCTGGAAGACCAAGAGAAAACCACATTCACTTGTCCCTTTGGCACATTCGCCTATAGGTGTATGCCTTTTGGTCTATGCAATGCACCTGCAACATTTTAGAGATGCATGGTGAGCATTTTTTCTAAATATGTTGAAAACATCATTAAAGTTTTCATGGATGACTTCATAGTCTATGGAAACTCCTTTGAGGAATGTTTGAGGAATCTAACAAAAATTTTGCAAAGGTGCATTGACACAGATCTTGTGCTTAACTATGAAAAATGTCATTTCATGGTGGACAAAGGATTGATTCTTGGTCATATTGTGTCCCGAAAAGGCTTGGAAGTTGACAAAGCCAAGATAGATGTTATCAAAAGTCTTCCTTACCCGACAAATGTTCGAGAAGTTCGTTCGTTTCTTGGCCATGTAGGTTTCTATCGGCGGTTCATTAAAGATTTTTCAAAGATTACAGTGCCGATGTGTCCACTACTCCAAAAAGATGCTGAATTTGAGTTCACTCAACCATGCAAGGATGCCTTCGATCGTTTGAAGGATTTACTCACCTCTGCTCCAATCATCCAACCACCTAACTGGGATCTCCCATTTGAGATCATGTGTGACGCAAGCAACACGGCTGTAGGGGCAGTATTAGGTCAAAAGGTGGATCGAGCACACCATGTCATCTACTATGCATCAAAGACCCTTGATAGTGCACAATGCAACTACACCACAACAGAAAAAGAGTTGCTCGCTATTGTTTTTGCGCTAGAGAAGTTCCAGCAATACGTCCTTGGAACTAAAGTGATCATATATTCGAACCATGCAGCCATAAAGCACTTACTTACCAAGAAAGATTCGAAGCCGAGGTTAATACGGTGGATGCTGCTTTTGCAAGAGTTCGATATTGAGATCAAAGATAAGAGCGGGAAAGAGAACCTAGTCGCCGACCATTTGATCCGAATAGTTCAACCCGAAGATGCGACTCCCATCCATGACACATTCCCGGACGAGCACTTGTTTGCTACCCAAACACCACCTTGGTATGCGGATATATGCAACTTCATGGTCACGGGAAAGTTCCCACCCGACCTCACGAGGTCACAGAGAGATAAGATCAAGAAAGATGCGAGAAGGTACATTTAGGATGAACCATACCTTTGGAAACATTATGCAGATCAGGTAATAAGAAGATGTGTTGAAGAACATGAGGTACAATCTATTCTCAACTTTTGTCATAGTTATGCTTGTGGAGGGCATTTTGGTCCTCAAAGAACTGCCAGGAAAATTTTAGACTGTGGATTTTATTGGCCCCGACTTTTTCATGACTCTTACACTTTTTGTAAAAGTTGTGAGAGATGTCAAATGACCGGTTCTTTGAGTTCCCGAAACCAAATGCCCTTGACCCCCATCTTGGTTTGTGAAATATTTGATATATGGGTATTGATTTTATGGGTCCTTTTCCTTCATCCATTAGGAATTTATACATCCTTTTGGTTGTTGACTATGTTTCCAAATGGGTAGAAGCAAAGGCAACAAGAACTGACGATGCAAAAGTTGTTGAAGATTTTGTCAAGGCTAACATTTTATGTAGGTTTAGAACTCCAAAATCCTTGATCAGTGACAGGGGCACACACTTCTGCAACAAAACTCTTGGATCAGTTCTTAAGAAGTATGGAGTCCAACATCGGGTGTCCACAACTTATCACCTGCAAACAAATGGACAAGCTGAAGTGTCAAACAGAGAAATCAAGTCCATACTTGAGAAAACAGTGAACACAAACCGCAAAGATTGGAGTTTGAGATTAGAAGATGCTCTTTGGGCATACTGAACTGCATATAAAACTCCAATTGGGATGTCACCCTATAGACTTGTGTTTGGCAAAGCTTGTCACCTCCCTGTTGAACTGGAACACAAAGCTTTCTGGGCTGTCAAAAAGCTAAACATGAAGATTGATGACACGGGTGTTCATCGAAAGTTAGAGATCCAAGAGTTGGAAGAGATAAGAAATGAAGCATTCGAGAGTTCACGCATCTACAAAGACAAGACCAAAGCATTCCATGATAATTACCTCTCCCGTAAGACCTTTGAGATTGGTCAAAAGGTATTACTCTATGACTCTCGACTTAAATGGTTTTCCAGTAAGTTACAGTCCCGGTGGGTGGGACCGTTCATTGTTACTAATGTATTTGATCATGGTGCAGTTGAGATTAAGAGTAAAAAAACTGGAAAAGTGTTCAAAGTTAGTGGCCACAGATTAAAGGTTTTCTATGAAGGTTTTCAAGAGAAAGACATGGAGGTTGATAGCTTGGAATGCCCGGACTACATTGAGTGAACCTAAAAGGCAAAGTCGAGCCAAAGACTTGAAACAAGGGCGGCTAACCCAGAGGCAACTCGGGAGTATTTCTTTCTATTTTCTTTATTTTGATTTATTTCATCCGTGTTGCAAGTTTTTACGTCTTTTCGAGGGTCCCGCACAAATAACTTTCCTATCTAACGCTCAAAGAAAATTTGGTTAAACAAAAAAAAAATTGTGAATTCCATGTTAACAGAAAGAAAACGCACGGGGTAAGCCAAAAACACACGGGCTCATGCTAAAACGCATGGTCATAATTTTTTGTCCGTGCTGCCACTTCGAGGTTTTTAATAAAAAAAAGATTTTGGCATGGGCTAGCTTGAAATCGCATGGGTAAAGGGCCAAAACACACGGCCTAGGTGTTAGACCGTGCGTGTCATCGAGAATTGTGGCAACAGATTAGAAACGCACAGCCTCAACCCTACAGCACGACTTGAAAGAAAAAAAATGCACGGCCCTAGAGCTAGACTGTGCGTCCATATCACAAGCAGTTCTCCCAAGAAAAAAAACTCACGGTCGTGCAATATTGTAGAATAGCTCCTGAGAAACACAAGGTACAAGGTACGCACGCTCAAATCTCAAAACTCATGGCCACACCTCTGGATTGAAATCGCACTCTTCCAAATCTCATGGCCAAGGAATCGAACATCTAAACCATCGATCGCAATCTCTCGTCCTCAAACTCTCACGATCGTGCGTTCTTCTTTTCCCTTTCTTCTCACGGTCGTGTTTCCCCACTTCCTTCCCCTCACCATTCTCGGCCGATTCCCACAACCCTAGGCTAGGGTTCGATTTTTTTCTCCAATTAATCCAAGATTGAGGCACAAAGGTATTTTACTATCGCTTCCTAACTTCACTTCATTCATCATCTAGGTCGAATTCATCAATCAATGGGTAAAAATTGAATTTTTCTTTATAAACCCTAGTTCTTGTTTTGTATAGTTTGAATTAATTCTCGTATTGGGTTTCAAAAATTCTTGTATAGGGTTCAAGACCAAGCTTGGGGAGGTGCTTTTGGAAAGAAGATTAGAAGCTTTCATCTCCAATTGGACATTCCACCATTGAAGAGTTCAAGCCTTCTTGAGGTTGAAGATGAAGTGAATAATACAAGCCAACACCTCAAATCCAAGAGTTTAAACGGTACATTCCTTGCATATCTCAAGTTTTACGCATTGAATTTAAAATTGTGTGGTCGGAATAATTGTGAATCCGTTCTTGTGCTTCATATAATTGTTCATTTGTGCTTGTCTAGTTGTGTTATCATTTTTGGGCACCACCCATTTGTCATAAATCCGGTTTGTCATCATGCCAAAATGAAAAACCCACAACCAAAAGAAAAATGGGAATCCAAATATGGTGTCACCACCATCATTCACAACTCTCTTGAGCACCGTGAGCGATTCCTTCACCTCAAGGACCGCGAATATTCTCAACAACGGTTTGTAGATATTCCCACTCTCCAAGAACTAGGAGTTTATGATGGCGTCCATAGATTGTTTAGCAACATCGTTTGGGAGAGACTTCTCACTTTGGCAACAATGGAATCGTATAAAAACACAACCATTGAATTCTTACAATCTTTGGAATTCAATGACAATGCCGATTGTCTTTCATTCCGTCTCATGCGTTTGCAATTTAAACCGAGTCTAGACGATCTTAATGGGTTTGTTGGGATTTCTAAATTCAATACATATGGTCCTAAATTAGGCTACATGCGAGAGAAAAATAATCTTTTTAAAGCCCAGGCCAAAGCCTTTTGGAAGGAAATCACGGGACTTGATGTATATGAGGCTCGATCCGCCAAAGCATCTCATATCATCCATCCAGTCTTAAGGGTGGCTCTCCGAATTATTGCTAACCTTGTCTTCCCCCAAGAAGACGTTAGCAGAGCCGGTAAGATGGAGTTAGAAATTCTTTGGTGCATGGTCACCGGCTTGAAGAGACCTCATTTTGGCGCCTTCCTTGCTTCCAAACTTCTTAAGGTCTCTACCAGCGATTTTGGCCCTATTCATTATGGCGGGATTATCTCCTATTTTGCCACCCGCCTTGCTTGTGCCGAGCTTTTTGAGAGCAAGCGCCCAGACCTCGAGAAAATCACACAAGGCACTAATACCATCACATCCAATGTCCTTGTAGCCTCATCTTTCTTCTGTAAAGAAGGTGATGGTAGTATCACATGGCTGGTGCAAGGTGAGCCATACCTCCGAGTTCCTGCTGGGGATTTCAGCTCTCTTCAACTCCAGCAGGACATCACTCAGACTCAGTGGTGTCTACCAAAGAACACTTCTGCAAATCCCATCCTGCACGCCCCCGCGCCCATCCTGAGAGCTCCTGAGCGGCCATTCGTCGACCACGAAGACGACATCCTTATTCCTCCCGCTCACTCCATTGCTCCTACTGCAAGGGGGTCCACTTCTGCTGCCCCAGTAGAGACTGCACGTTATTTCTACACCCGGCGGGCGACTCAGTACCACGACATATACATAAGGCGTTTTGATCACCTTGATCAAGCTGTTGCTGACATTCGCGCTGACGTTCAACAATTGACACAAACGGTACAACAAGCCATGCAGTTCATGCAGTGTTGGGCCCCTCGCAGCTAGTAGATTGCCCTACCCTCTCCGAGCATCGAGGACGATGCTAAATCTTAAGCTTGGGGAGGGGTCTTTGTACATTAGGTTCTAGTTAGTCTCCTCATGAATTTCATGAAAATAAATAAATAAATAAATAAATAAATAAATAAATAATAAAAAGATTTTCCGTTTTCAACATCTTTATCTTTCCGCATCATAAAAAAATAATAATAAATAAATAAATAAATAAATAAAAAATAAATAAAAATATTATTAAGTTAATCTGTGACCTTTGGGATTCGAACAAGTAAACTCCGAGGGGTGTTTTACACCTAATCGCCTAAAGCTGAATAGTTTGGGACTGATTGAGTTGAAAATTCGTTACATGGGTTCCATAGAAAGTCATGAACTTAATAATAACAAATAAAGCTAATCTGTGGCCTTTGAGGTTCGGGCAAGTAAACCCGAGGGATCTCTTTAAATCTAGCACACTAAGGTCGTCTGATTTGGATGTGTTGGTTGGAAGCCCGTTACATGGATTTCAAAGAAAGCCACGAGTTTATTTGCAGAAAAATATAATTAGATAGTTTGTATATATTTATGTTTATAGTTTAATCGAATAATGTGTTTGAAAAATGTTTGGTTGTAAACATTGGGACTGACTGTAAATTACTTTGACTGGTGTAAGTGGTTTGAAACATGTAACCAATCTGGGTAAATATTAGGGAATTTTTAGAAAATATTTTTTAGAAAAAGATTGTTGTTAGTCAACAAATAGCTGGAGTCGGTCATTGTCATGATTTGAAAAATGAAAATGAGCATATTTTGCATCACATGTTTTCACGAGAGTAAGACCATAATTTGTTCCATGTGCTAACCCAATACCTATAAAAGTGAACAAGTGTTGTAACTTTTGATTTTGTTGAGTTGCGTTAGGGAATGGCTAAAAACCTTGTTTTACTTGTTATAAATCTTTGTGGGGTTAATGTCAAGTTATCTTAAGGCCCGACAGGTACACCTTCGACTGTATGACATAATGAGGTTAATTGGATTGAATATGTTCGTTTGTTTTGTTCATTGCATTAATGTTTGAAAAAAAATATCTTTTTGTACATATGTTATTTTCTTTAGTTCTTCTTTTATTGCATGCACGCATTCTTAATTCCATTTTAGTCCTTTTCGTTCCTTCCATTCTTTTCATCTTAGTTTCTTTTTAGTCGTCTATCGTCTTCTCTAGGTTGATTCTCAATTTTGTTCTTTCTTGAGGACAAGAAAGGTCTAAGCTTGGGGAGGTTTGATAGGTGCATTTTATGCACCTATTTTGCATGTTTATTTCCGTCTTTTTATAGCATTCTACTTCATAATTCTTGCATTTAGTTGATTATTAGGGTAGTTGCATATTTCATTAAGAATTTCTGGTACTTCACTATTTTTGATTTATTTTGCAGCCATTATGGAGCATGGAACATGGAGCTTGGATGCATGGATGCATGGAGATTGGATGCATGGATGCATGGAGCTTGGATTCTTGGAGCTTTGGAGCATGCAGAGAAGATGAACTGGTCATTCCATGGAGGAAAGCATGAAGACATAACCCGAGTCATTGTTGCATTATCATCATAGCAAAGGATTACGTTTGAAACGCGGTTCTTGTCACTTTGACACGGGTCGTGTTTGTCCTTTATCATCTCATATTTGAGCAACATGACGCGTGGTGAAGCTAGACTGAAGATGGAGCCAATAGTGAAGACTTTTTGGAATTTTAGCAAAAAGCATGGGCCATGCCAAAAACACATGGGCAAAAGGCATGACCATGCTAAAAACGCATGGCCTTATGGCAAGTCACGTGAACTTTAATAAAAGAGGAGGATACGTCATTTGAAGGACAGAACGGTTTTGGGAGCAGTTTCTGGCGATCTAGGGCGATTTTGGGAGAATTCTTGGAGATTTTGAGGAGACTTTAATCATTGCAAACATTTTGATTTCATTTTTGTAAGCATTAAACATTTCAATTCCATCATTTTTCTTGTTTGATTTGTTCTTATCCATGTGTGGCTAAGAAACCCTGGTTTCTAGTTCTTGTTCAAAACATGTTGATTGCTTGACTTGAAGCATATGATTTGATGTTTGATTTGTGATTCTATTCTAGTGATTATGTTTTTATTTAAACTAAAATCCTTGAATTTGATTTGTGTTTGATTGGCCACTTTCATGAATTGAATTTTTGTGCAGTTAATTAACTTTTAGGGCACCTAATTGTTTTGTTGAGTTAATAATTGGTAACAAGCAATAAGTTTTCTTATTGTAAAACATAAATCACATGTTTTCACACTTCCGAGCGTATGAGAAGAAATGAACATTGTTGGGAAGCTTGTGCAAAACTTAATGCAGTTTTTCAATACAATCTAAGAGCGTGTTTAGGTTGAATTAGTAAGGCTAGGTCTAATCAAAGAGCGTGTTTTGGTTAGATAATTTGGCAAGCGAGAGTTATTAGAGCGTGTTAATATCTTTTAGTACCAACATAGAATAGCAATCTTGAATTACATCAAGTCATAATCAAGTTGAACAACAACATTGAGAACTAGAACTAGAACCATTCAATCAATTTGTTTACAAATCTATTTCATTTTTTGTGTGCTTTTAAAGTAGATTGTTATTTAGTTATTTACTTTTGCAAACAAACCCCCTTTGTGACCAAAGTACCTTGTGCAAAAAGGTATAGACTTTTGTCCCGTGTCTCTGTGGTTCGACCCTGCTTGCCTTGTACTACTTTTTAGTGCCTTAAAGTAGTGTATTTGGAGTCTATTGTATCCCTTTATTTGTTGGGTCTGACACACCTAACAGATACCAAATTGTAACACCTCAAATTTTAGCCGAAAATTTTCATTTTTAATTTACCAAAGTTAAGGTTTCACAAACCAAGTTATCAAATACATAATTATACCAAAACAACCAGTATTACAAATATCAGAGTTTATAAAATGTCCCAATAGTAAATCTCCCAGCGAGTGTGTACAATCAGACCTTCGCCTTCCTGTGGTCCTCGGAAGTACCTGTCACATATAAAATCAACAACTGTAAGCACGAAGCTTAGTGAGTTCTCCAAGATACCACATACAGTACATCATAAATAAACAACCGTGGGTTATTAGCAACCTTGGGGACTATTAGCAGTCCCAGTGGGCTAACAACACGTCCTGTAGGTTATCAACAACCTTAGAGGTTATCAGCAGACTCAATCACATATAAACAACATAACATAATCATAACAGTTAGACTCAATTGGTCATTAAAGATATAATTGTTCTACCACCCAGGTAAGAATAAGTGAGGAGACTCGCCTGATACTGACGACAAGTAAATCTCATACCGAAACTGTCGGATTTAGACTCCGCCTAATCAAAAAAATAATTAACGCTAATTAATAATTAAGGTCCAAAACTCACTCACGAGTCCAAATCCCACAACTAAATCTTTTAAGGGTAAAAAGACTGTTTTGTCCTTCTCATGGTCTAAAACCCTAAATCTTGACCAAAGGTCAAAAGTCAAAAAAAGTCAACTGCACATCGAGTATGTTGTACGTACTACTTCTTAAGAGGGGCTTACAACGAAATCAAAATCCATCAGGAGTGGAACCGGCTACGTAGGATGTAGCAGGAGTACTCCCATCGTACTCCGGCTGCCTCTACTTCCACCAACTTAGTGTCTTAATCCCTTAAGACAACTAACCCAACCTCCGATCTGTCTATTCTAAGATGTCTTAACCCATAAAGTCGTTGGTTTTAAGCCTTTGCATAGCTAGGAAGGACCCAATGCAACAATCTTTAGCTTCTAACACACTCTAAGCTACTTTACTCATACATGAGCCAAAGGGAATGATCAAACAACCATTTTTATGAATGTATAGGTCCTAAAATGCATGAAAGGACAGCTACAATTTCCTGGAGTGCTCCAAACTCACAAAGGTCCAATATTGGGGACAAAAGTTCATGAAACTTCAACCATAAAGATCTAATGAAAAGCTTGTCAAGGTATAGACTTTATACCTGGAAATGATGCACAAAGAGGAAAATTTTTTGGATCTGCAAGCTTGTAGCACCCACTCCTTCTTCTCTAGTCTCATTCTTCCACTACAAGCACCAAGAACACTCAAAAACCTACAGAAACTCACACAAGCAACTCAACTCAGGATTAGGGTTTTAGGGAGGGTTTGGTGGCTGATAAGGATAATCAAGTGGGGACATCATGTTCTTTAAATACGGAGCAACCCTTAAAATTCGGGTTTGAAGATTGGGCTAGTACGCACGGTGTACCACACGTACGCCCAACGTACTATCTGATCTTCCGCGTTCCTAAGCTTCATGAGTGCGTTGCGCCTACTCTTACATACATCGTGCGTACAACCAAAATCACAAGCCTTTTTCTCCAAGGGACCAAATGAGCCACTTTTATAAAAATACAAGAAATAATAGAAGTGCGTGATATGTGGATGTTACAAAACTAACATATTCCTAAATATCACTTATGTCTTCTGGTAGTGTTTTTAAGATCTTAACTGTTTTTTATCAAAAAAGATACAAAATCAACGCCTTAAAAACTACCAAAAAGTAATTGAATCTTAAAACCGCAAAAAGGTACCAAATCAACAACAAACACATGTTGTTAAAAACTACAAACATGACTATATAAACTAACTGCATAATCGTACTGTTACATTAACCGCACCATTCGATTTCTAAATTTGAATAATCACATTGTTTGGACAATGATGATCATAGTGATAAACATACTAAACCATTGTATTGTGAACCCCGTCACATTTACCCCTAAACAAAACCACATGGCAATATTCTTTTTTTTAATATTTTGTTTCTATTCATCCTTATATTCATGTTAAATGGTTTAATAGAATTAATAATATTTTAACATAGATAAAAGGATATATAAAAAGAAATTAGCCATCATAATGATCTTAGTTGTTAGGTCACTATATAACAATATATTATACAATGTGATTTTAACCATCATAAATGTCACTATAGAACGATATTCAGTATTCATATATAATTTGGTTAATAGTCTTTTCATGTTTATATCTTTAGCCTGTTAAATGTAGACATAGGTCTATTATAACTTATTAAGGGCATGTTTTGGTCTCCTTCATGGTCTCTTCATTTTGACGACTTGTCCCTTCACTTTTACAATTTTACTTTTGTTGATTCCATTATATTACCACTTTGATTATTTTCTTAGTTCATTATGAATATAATCTCAAAGCTCAAAGAAAAAAAATGAAGGTATGCGACGGGAAAAAAAATTCCAACATAAATGTTTTTAACTATACCAGCTGTTAGGTGTTAGTTGTTATATAAAATTATGAATTTTAAAAGTGGTTAAATGACTAAAATGAAGATTTTATGACAAAATGTGAAAATGAGTAACCCTCATTAAATTATAAAATAATCATTCAAGATTTTGGATGACAAATTTTGCAAAATGCATATGTTTATAAAATGGATAATGATTTAAAAAGCAACATAAGTAAATAGATTTTAGCACTTATATTTATTTTGTATTTTTTTTTAGTCAACAAGTTTTGGTTTCCATTAGATTTTTAAACTACAAGTTCAATTGTCATCGTACAACGAGTGAGATGACAAATGAGCAACAAGCTGTGCCATTAAGCCTTTTTCAATGGTAAAACTAATTCTTTTAAAAACTACATCCGAAGATCTACGATATATAACATTACTATGCATGATTCGTTGTACTTTTTTAAGAAGCTCTACCGCATCCGGTGCGAGGAAACCAAACGTATCAAATGCAAATGGTATGAACACGTGTTGATTTTCCATGCACGATCTCGCAATCATGATAGGTGTACAATATAAAAAAATATAAGAAACTAAATATATAAAAGAATATAAATATTTAAATGTATATAAAAACATAAATAAATATAATATAAATTATATTATCCTTTAAAATCTTTATCCATTTATAAAATTATTTTATGAATAATCTCGTTAAACATTCAAAATAAAGAAATAACTTGCGGGAAGGTTGCTTTTGAACGTTAAGCTGCAAAATATTTTTTCACAAAAAAAAAGTATTTTACAAAATAAAACAAATTTAAGAAAACATTTCCATTTTCCCAAGAATTCACCATTGCTCACTCATTTTAGAAATCAACCATTTTCGAACATTTTATTAAATTATTCCTAAATTTCGTTAAAGTATTAAAGAAAACATTTCCATTTCGAAAGAATTCAATTCACCATAATTATATTTGTATATACGAACGAAAAACTGATTATAGATATGCAAATCAAACTACCCCAAATCCTAATAACTCAAACGAAGCTTATCATCATCATCACCAATGGCAATTACCAAATACCAACCCACTTTCTATATTTTCATCAAAATCACTACTACTCGATTCTGTTCACATCCATACGATTGATCAAAGCATTCTCGATAACACCTTCAGCTTTCTGGCACTTCCCCTTTTTCTCCATCCCAGACATGTAATGCCTCACTTCATCTTTTATCATTTCCTGCATCACCGCCATTAATTCCGGGTTGAAGAACTCATAATTCGGACCACCACTTTGCAGCGCCGTCGCCTGTGGCGGTGGCGGTGCCGGAGTTTCCTCTAGGAACTTTTGTCTCAGTTCAGATCCAGGTAAGGACAAGCTTAACGAAGTCGGTGGATCATTCAGAACCGGACCATTGTTCAGAAGACGATGACTCGAATGCCTAAAGTCGTCAGACCCGGTCGGGCTGTTAGGGTTCAGAAACAACGCAGAGCAACCACTATCCGGTCCGAGGCTAGCAGACCGCTTTAATGGCGGTTGATAATTCACCAGATCTTGCCTATCGAGGAACGAAAAATCATCGTTAGACATCGACGAACACTTACGCTTGAGCGTTGAATTCCAGTGGTTTTTTATGGCGTTATCTGTCCGGCCGTTGAGCAACCGTGATATGGTGGCCCACTTGTTCCCGAACCGCGCGTGAGCCCTGACGATTGTCTCATCCTCCTCCGGCGTAAACGGACGGTGCTCCACCTGCGGCGACAGCTGGTTGCACCACCGTAGGCGGCAGGATTTACCAGAGCGACCAGGAATCGACTTGCTGATGAGCGACCAGTTCCGAGCACCGAGTTTTTGAACAAGCGTCTGTAAGAGGTCGTCTTCTTCAGGACTCCATGGACCCTTGATCCGATCCGTGTCATTCTTAACTACCACCATTGGAATAATTTTGTATCTATCTGGTGGAGAAAATGAAAAGCCCTAAATCCGATCGGTTATCATGGGAAAGATTATCGGGGTTTTGGTGAGTAAAAGGTTAAGAAAATAAAATTCGAGAAATTTGAAGGAAAGAAGAGTGGGGGTTTTATATAGGGGAGGAAGATGGGGAGATAAAGATGAGGCGATAACCGGAAAGGCAGTTATGATTATACAACTGGCAGTGGACACGTGTTGAATTGCGAGTGCGTGATGGCTGTAAACATGCATGAAAACAGAGTTATGAAAAACAAAAAATTAAACTATTTATTTAGTTAGAGAAATGACCAAGATAATCATTTTGTTATAAGTATTTTTTTTTCATTGTCCTTCCATTTCTTAGTTTGTAAATTGAATCTTTTCTTGTACGTTTTCTCCCGCCTTGGGTCTCTTTTATATAATTATACTAGTTGTGAGACCCGTATATTATACGGGTTAATTAAAACAAAATGTTAATATAAACGATTAAATGAAAATTTTATTTGAATTTAAAATTCAAAATAACTGAAAATTATGAGAAAAAAACATGCAAAAAATAAATAAATTAAAATTATGTGTTTAGTTATCAAATTTATGTACTAAATGGGTAAATTATAACAAAATGTTAAACATAAAGGTTTAAACTGTAAATTTATTTGAAATTGAAATTAAAATTTAGAATTTGAAATTTGAAATTAATAGTCATTATTGTAGGTTTAATTTATGAAAACTAAATTAATAATATATTGGAAATGAAAAATGAAGTAAATGACAAGTGAAAAATAAATATATATCTTAAAATTATGACAAAATGACATGTGGCCAATTGAATAGGAGAATGACAAGTGGCTAAATCATTCTTATTTATTATGGTAGATTTGTCTTTTAAAAAAAGACTAAACTGTATAAATGGTATTTGTGGTTAGTTGAAAATTACCACTTTGATCCAAAAAAGTTTGGATTAACACTAGATGTCCAAACTTTTCATTTTGTTGCGATTTTAGTCCAAATTCTATTGATCTTTTTTATAATAATGATTTTCTCGTTACCTTTTTCTTTTTCAGTTTATTTATTTACTTAAAATACTTTTCCAATTAAAAAAAAAAAGAAAAAATCTCTCTCTCACTCTCTCTCTCTCTCTCTCTCTCTCTCTCACATAATCATATATCACCATATAAGTAAACCCTTCAATAGCTTACATCTGGAACAAAATCGAGAAAAGGAACTGGAACAAAATGCGTGTGAGGAACAGAGCACCGAAGGTGACTTCCATGGACGGGAGCTTAGTCACTGGGCCAAAGATGGTAAATAAATGGGAGATCCGGCTAGATGAGGCAAATCTTCGATTTTTTTCATTTCCGTTCTTGAACATGTTTCTTGATTTCCAAAAACAACCACCAGTTCTTGTTCTTGAAAAACAGATCTTGAAACCACTTTTGTTGTTCATGCCATGTTCTACAGTAGAGATTTTGTTGTACACGGATTAGATGGCAATCTTCCCAAATCATAATCGAAAACCCACAAAGTTAGGGTTTTGATAAGAAAGGGGTGAACATATCTGTTTTCTGGATTTGTTCTTGAACCCAGATGTTTTTAGGATTTGATTTGGGGATTCAAATATTTGTTATTGAAGATCATTTCAAAAAACATGTTTCCAGATCTGTTTTAAGGATTTGTTCTTGAACCCAAATCTAAACATGATATGTGCTTAAACCCAAATATGAACATGATGTTCTTGAAACTCATTTAGACCTGCAAACTGAAGATAAACCATCAATTTCAAGAAATATTGTTTATGTGTATGTTCAAGAAAAGGAGAGAACCAAGATTTCTAAACCCAAAAAATAGATGAAGTTCGGAAAAGGAAAGAGAAGGGTGGTGGTGTCTTGTTGCGACAGGGGATGTCCGGTTGGGATTTGCAGTGGCAGCCGGAGATGGTGGCTGCAGTTGGTGATGGCGGAGTAGGTCGTCTAGGGTGGTGGCAGTCGGTGTTTCCAACTGCTTTTCGAGTTGTGTTTCTCTTCCTTCAGTGGTAATGTGTGCGATGGTGGGTGGATGTCGGAGCGGTAGTCTGCAGGTGGGTGGCATCAGTGATGGAGGAAGATGTGGTGGTCGAAGGAGGTGACAGTGGGGTGTTTTGGGCTTGCTCCGATCAACAGAAAAAGAGAGAAGAAACGGAGGGCAGTGGCTGGTTGTCGGAACAAAAGAGAACGGAGGGGGAAACGATGGTGGATGTTGGAATGGAAGCAGCAATCTCCATCCTTTGTCTTTATTTTTTCGGCAGTCACGGTAGGATGGAGGATGGCGGTGGTTTTTGATGGAGCAAGGTGGTCATCGGTCGTTGTCAAAAAGAAAGAAACATGGTGGTCTCAAGCAAAGAAATAGCAACATCAGGTGGTGTATATTTTAGTTTTGGGTTTGTTGTGAAATTTGAGAGAGAGAGTGAGAGAGATAGATTTTCTTTTTTTAATTGGAAAAGTATTTTCAGTAAATAAATAAAATGAAAAAGAAAAATGTAAGGGCAAAATCGTCATTATAAAAAAATCAATAAAAATTGGACCAAAATCGCAACAAAATGAAAAGTTTGGACATTTGGTGCTAGTCCAAACTTTTTTGGACCAAAGTGGTAATTTTCAGCTAACCACAGGGACCATTTGTGCAGTTTAGTCTAAAAAAAGTAATTATTTATAGGGAAAACTGCAATAAAATCCATACATATTGGCCTCATAATCGATTTAGTCCTTATATTTTTTTTATTCAATTAAGTCCCAAATACCGGTAATCGTATTCAATATAACCCTTTGACCCGGTCAACAGGTCATCCAACTTTCAAAAATTACATTTTTGGCCCAGATTTTAAAATTTATTACAAATTTGGTCCAAAATTTACACTTTTGGCCCAGATTTTAATTTTTTTTTACAAATTTGGTCCAAAATTTTACCCTTTTTGCCCAAATTTTAGAATTTTATTATGAATTCATCATAACTTTAGTTTTTTTTACAACTTTTTTTCTCAAAATTTGTTTCTAATATGTTTTTTCTTTATAAACTCATATTTATACAAAAAAAAACATATTTTCACATAAAAATCTTATTTTTTCTATATAAAAACTTTTTTTTAAAAGTTTTTTGTATATAAAATATCTAGTTATAAAAAATAGGTTTGGATTATTTGTGTGATATCTCTTAAAAAATCAATTAATAAATTAAAAGTAACCCTAAATTATAAAAACATGTTTGGATTATTTGTTCTTTAATCACATTTATATGAAAGTTTAAACTAGTTACATTATATATGAAAGTTTAAAATATATATAATATAATAATATTATATTTTATTCGTAAGATTTTTATAAGAAAAAAGTTAAAATCATAACTTTGATATATTTTTTATAACTTTTTAATAAATATATTATCTAAACAAAACATATCCATTCATGGCACATGTCCGATCTAGGTTGTGATTTTTTATTGTCAATCAACCTCTTCTTACTTGGATTATTTATAATCTTGTATTTCCTTTATTTTTAATGTCTGTTATATGGAATACCGGTTGCAATTTATTATCGATAAACATGTTTTTATAGGAGTGAGAAATGACCAAAAATACAATAGCAACATAAATATATAAAATATTATAACTATCAATAAAATAATAGAATACTTTAACTAAAGTTCTAAAGAATTTACACATGAGTTTGGTTAAAAAAATTACTCAAACACCTGAAACATGCTTGAGTTGAGCTTCACAAGGAAAGTATCACAACCTACTCAAAAACATGATGTCGAAATTTTTTAATAAAATGGGTTTTTTTTTCTATGAACTACAATTAAGAACTGACATTATTTTTCCTATAAATGTGATTAAAGAACAAATAAATAATATTAAAATGAGTGTAACTAGTTTTTGACAAACTATAATTTAGGGTTACTTTTAATTTTTTTTAATTGATTTTTTAAGAGAAATCACACAAATAATCCAAACATATTTTTATAAGTAGATATTTCATATACAAAAACTTTTTAAAAAGAGTTTTTATGTAGAAAAAATAAGATTTTTATGTGAAACTATGTTTTTTTGTATAAATATGAGTTAATAAAGAAAAAACATAAAAGTTGTTAAAAAAACTAAAATTAGGATGAATTCATGATAAATTTCTAAAATTTAGGCAAAAAGGGTAAATTTTGGATCAAATTTGTAAAAAAAAAATTAAAATCTAGGCCAAAAGTGTAAATTTTGGACCAAATTTGTAATAAATTTTGAAATCTAGGCCAAAAATGTAATTTTTGAAAGTTGGATGACCTGTTGATCGGGTCAAAGGGTTAAATTGAATACGATTACCGGTATTTGAGACTTAATTGAATAAAAAAAAAATATAATGACTAAATCGATTACGAGGCCAATATGTAGGGACTTTATTGCAGTTTTCCCTTATTTATATAACATAAACAAAAATCAGAAAAATAACCACACACTCAAAATTTAAGTCTATTTACTTTATTTTAATTGATTAAAAACAAACTATATATAACATATTTACCATAAGTATATTATAGCATATTCAACCATTTTATTCGTACATAAATTATATGTTTGACAAAATCAACTAATAACCGATAGCTAGAAGTTAAACGTTAAAAATATATCTTTAATTAATATAGAAGTTTTTATTTGGAAAAAAATAGATTAAAGTTTTTTAAAAATATAAAATTTCGTAAAATTAAAATGTAAAAGCTTATCAAATATAAAAAAATCGTAAGATTAAAAAACTCTCAGAATATAGTTATAAGAGTAAATTACTGAAATCGTCCTTATGATTTGGTTAAAATTGCACGTTTGGTCCATAACTTTTATTTTGCACTCGGACCGTCCCTATAGTATTATTTTGTTGCACTCTTCGTCCCTCACTGAAATTAAAAGACTA
The DNA here is from genome assembly GCF_002870075.4 of Lactuca sativa. Lineage (NCBI taxonomy): Eukaryota > Viridiplantae > Streptophyta > Magnoliopsida > Asterales > Asteraceae > Lactuca > Lactuca sativa. The sequence goes on along the minus strand of NC_056623.2, from coordinate 28,653,442 downwards.
TATTGCCCTTTATATTTCTTTTCCAGTTTTTATTATTTCTTTTATTATTTATTAGTTTTTAAAAAAAATGAACTAATATGGGTTTATAGATATAAGGTCCTACCACCACCACCACCACTTAAAGAACTGTCAACCACAACCACCACCTTTGGCGACGTCAAACACCAACTCCTCCGCCAACACTTCCATCAGCCAACCAAATTAAGACAACCCTATTTTAGATGCTCAAACCCAGTGACGACAACCACACCTCCGCCATCAACTAAAACCAACAGAAAAACAATCCAGAAAAACAAAAGTTGGATGCAAATTATGATGGAAAAAAAACTAAGATGAAAACTCTGATCTAAACAATCCAGGAAAAACACAAAAACACAGACCCCAAATCTAATCAAAATTGAGGCAAAATCAGTTTTCACATCTAAGAAAAAAAAGCATAAACCCTAAATCAGAGTTTGCATCTGGTTTTATGTGATGGCTTTATTTCGAACAGAGAAAGGAGAAGAAGGATGTTGGTGGATGGATCTTTTTCATTTCATTTGAGTGAAGAAAGAACGCACATATGGATATCTTCCATGGTAGAGGAGTAAAATTTACCAGATTTCATGGAAGTGTTAGCATGTGCACTTCCAACGACCCTCAATCGACATTTGAAACCAACAAAGAAATGGAGACGGTGAAGAGGGAGTAGACAGAGTAGAAGGAGAGGAAACTAGATGCAATCGAGGGTTAGGGGAGAAGAGGTGGGTCGGCGATGGAGGATGAGACTTGGATTCTAGGGTTTTAGCAGAATTAGGAGTTTGCCGGAGAAAGCAACAGTGGTCGGTGGTTTTGATAAAGGGATTTCCATCGGAGGATGTGGTGGCTGTAAAGTCACGATGAATGGGGTGCAGCAGAAATGTTAGGAGATAAAGGTGAGGCTGGGCATAAACATGTTACTTTTTTATTTTATAAATATTTTATAAATAGTAAAAAAAACAATAAATTAATTAAGGAAAAGAATTATTCAGGGTAATTTTGTCTTTTTAGGTATAACAGGGACCAAATATGCAACATAAGCATATTGTAGGGACCGTCCGAATGCAAAATAAAAATTAGGGACTAAACGTATAATTTTGATCAAACCATGAGTATGTATGCCTTTTATAAATAGTAAAAAACAATAAATAAATTAGAAGCCTTTTATTTAAATTAAAAAATTTAAGTTCTATATAACCATCTTTTTTAATATAATCATTTTTTTTCTAATAACCAAAAGCTTTCAAAATTTAGATGCTAAACATACAAAAAAACACCATCTAATTTTATCTTAACCATCATTTTTGTTTTATAAAGGAGTTTGATATAAAATTTAGTAAGTTTAGTTTTAATTTATTTTTCTAAAAGCCGTTCATTAAATGTAAATGTAAAGTTACTAATAAATGAAATAACTATAAATATATAGAAAGTATTTAAACAACCAGAAAAATGTTGGCATATCATGGCAAGGGTTTATCGGAAGGAATTCAAATCACCGACCGTTTGGAAGTTAATGCAGGGGAAGAGAGTGTACGGCATGGGGAGAAAAGAAAGCATGGAGCCATGGACTTTCAGTATGCCAGCCTGGCTCCCATATTGTTTTCCTTTCTTTAAGAATAATAAATATAAAAACATAATCTAAAAACATAAAAGATATGTAAAAATATAAAAGGAAAATAACTTATAAAGGTAACATAGTATTAGATTTGTATAAAAAAAATACCATCAATTTTTTTTTGTACACACATCACCAATCAACTATAACTTTTGTACATATATGACCATTAAACTTCACATTTGTTCAAAAAATACCATTATATTACCAATAATAATAGGTTATTAGCCACGTAGCATGCCACGTGGGTACTGACGTGGATTTTACTGTTTATTATGTACACATTATACCATTAAACTATTTTTTGTACACATTATACCATTAAACTTTTTTTTATACACATTTTACCATTAAACTTTTTTTTTTGTACATATTTTACCATAAATGTTATATAATTTATTGAAAAAAATATCATTTCAAAAAATACATATCATTACATAAAAGTAGGTTTCCCATCACCTGATGTGGATTTTACTGATTTTCTAAATTTTAGTAAACTTATCATTATAAGTCATTTTCCTATCGGTAAACAACGACATAATTTCAATGCACTTTTTTAATCATCAACCATAATCAAGAAGAGAGATGATTATAATAAGGTAACATGTACAAAATGTTTCATGAGTTTATAAGTGTGCCTCAAACGTAGTTTCCTAAGAAAATGACTTATAAGAATATGTTTATTATACATTAGCTAAAATAATGAACAATTGAGTATTTCTTCGCCGTTCCAGATAAAAGTCTCAAGTTCAAACCTTGTGGGTTTCACTTGATGTATGACCAACATAAATTCACAATATAATTGTAAAAGAAAGTCATTAGTATCATTGTAAAAAACAAATTGTTTCCCCCAAACCTTACAAAATCAGCGAGTAACAATAGGTGATGGAAAACCCATTTTATGTAAAAATATGTATTTTTTGAAATGATATTTTTTGAATAAATTATATAAGATTAATGGTAAAATGTGTATAAAAAGTTTAATGGTAAAATGTACACAAAAAATAGTTTAATGGTATAATGTGTACAAAAAATAGTTTAATGGTATAATGTGTACATAATATACAATAAAATCCACGTCAGCAGCCACATGGCATGCCACGTGGCATGTTACGTGGCTGGTGACCTACTATTACCGGTAACATAATGGTATTTTTTGAACAAAGGTGAAGTTTAATGGTCATATATGTACAAAAGCTATAGTTGATTGGTGATACGTGCACAAAAAAAAAGTTCAATAATATTTTTTGTACAAGTCTAATACTTCGTTACCCTTACAAGTCATTTTCCCAAATATAAAAGGGATCTAAAATTGATTATTCTCCTAGGGATGAGTAACACTTCAACCCTACATCGAACTCGACTCAGACTGAAAACTTGAAACCCGAAACCCTTGAATTACGTTAGCTGAAAATTGGACCAGCTTAGGGTATGTTGGATTCGAGTCCTCAAACGTGTTTCATTTTTTGGACCGAATTGGATAATTTATTTAGCTAAACAATACGTTTTATGAAAAAAAAAAAACTACACTTAAGTAACAAAAACCTGTATGTTTTATAAAAAAAAAACTACATTTTTTAATAAAAATTGCACGATTTATAAAAACTACACTTTTTAACAAAAAAAAAACTACACATTTTATAAAAAAATGCACATTTAATAAAGAAACTATATGTTTTATAAAAAAAACTGTATTTTCTATATATAAAAAAAAAACAACACACTTTATAAGAAACGACACTTTTTATATAAAAAAAATCAAATTATAACAAAAAACAACAAAAAAGCATTTTTACTTTTAACTTCATACTCGAAAAGTCGAACCCAAAAAGATCGAGATCTTCAATTGTCACTTAGATCATTTTAGCTAAAAATCGACTGATCTAAAATTCGATTTTTAAACTGTATACTGCTACGCTGAAACTTTGAAATATCATAACTTCCTCTACTGAAATTAGATTTAGACGTTCTCTATATGCATGCTTTCGATTTAATGACTACTACGACTTTCATTTAGATCGCTAAGGCTAAAAATTAATTTATCAAAAAATCGTTGTTTACGATACGCAGAGTCGTGTCGGTTTAATCGCGAAATTTCGAAGAAGTGTAACTTCTTCATACGAAGTTGAATTTTAGCGTTCTTTATATGTACGAAATTATTGTCACATACACTATAACGTTTATTATGATTATTTTTCATAAATAATCTTCTATTAAAAAGTCATTTTTGATGCTTATTATTTCTAAACCGACTAGCCCGAATTTGCGGGTGTTACAACTATCTTCCCCAAGGATGATTACGTCCCATAATCATCAACAAAACAAGGCTTGTATAATGAATATGCACGTTATCTTTCCATCCTAGGTGATAACTGTAACTCTCATGTCTTTTTTAATGAGTTTCTAACTATTAGACTTCTTGGCGGTTGATGGTACTTAATCTTGCATATACTCTTCCTTCTAAATTTTTTCTCTATTGGAGACTTTTGCTCCTTCTTAACCTTTGATAATATATTTACTTCGACTACCGTACCAGACCGATGAGTCATGTTCTAATGACCTCTCATCGTATGATGCAACTATTAGACTTAGGTTTCTTTGATTCAGACTCTAGCATGAAAGATACCTTCATTCGTGTTATAATATGATCTCATCACACTCTATCATGTAACATTTCTAGCTACAGGCTGCTTAATCTTAACGGCGAACACGATACCTCTACTGATCGCTTCGATTATCTTTTCCTTCAATCTAAAGTTCGACGCTACGTCGAACTTTACTTCGTAGATTAGTAGGAATCGATTCGATATGACCACTAAGGTCGGAATATTTATCTTTGTAGTCATTAACGAAACAAAGGTAATGATGGAAATGAACAAAATAACTCAATTACTTAGAGAATTAATAACCTTGTGACTTTCCCTGATCCAAGTGTGAGTCATATGCTTCCATTAGTATAGGCCTCTACTACCTTTCACATCTACTCATACACGTCCCAAGTATTGTTTCACATTCCACTAAGTTATTATCACAAAAACAATTTAACAAATACGAATGTGTCAAAACAATCATAAAATTTCCCTAGGACTTCTTCCATGTGTATCATCAACAGTAATTCTGCTTCAACTTGGTTAGTGGTGGAAATGTCAGATGAGGGATAACTTCAAGGATTATACCAAAAGTTATTTCTTTCTGCCAATCGAAAGTGTACTTCTCCCACACCAGATGTATTATGCATTCTAAAGGCAGATACTGCTCGTACGATATCTTCTGATAGGTATCATTAACTATCGTAAGCCTTCTCATTTCCTCCATTTTCCCAGTCTGCTATGAGTCCTTATCATGAAGTTTTGTACACCAAAACAGGTGTTCGGTGTACCGAGATGAGAATATAGATAGAGAAGGTTTAGGCGTTTAATCCTCCTTATCACTCCAAAAAGTTATATGACAGTTCTAATACCGTAATTAAACGTTTAAAAACTTGAACACATAAAATTTCTTAACTGTAGGTCGAAAATAGACCTTAAATCTAGTAATATCAATTTAAATAGGCTACCTAATGCATGTCAAGGCATCTTATAGATATAGCAAGCAAAAGTCATTTAGAACAATAGGCAAATTAGGTATCTAATCCTAAAGTAAGCTAGTGTTTGTATCAATTCAGGTGTACTACCTAAAATATAATAGACACATTCCTTACGATCATCGCTTAGCTTCCTAAGTTTAAGTCCAGAAATCCTACAAATGCTTAGTTTGCTTAAACTAATGCTCTGATACCAACCGTGACATCACCAATTTAACTGCTAGAAAAGACCGATTTGTTTATGCTTATTTAAAAATCAGAGTATCCTTTATGAGGAATAATATTGAAAAATTTGTTCCCAAAAACATGATAATGATATTATCAAAGCATTTCGGAAGAAATGTATTTTATTTATATTAAAACATTGGGATGTCATCGTCAATACATAAACATAAGCATAACGAAATATTACAAGCCTTACAGTAATTAAACTAGTGGCCTAATACTCCTCGAATCTCTCAGCAGAATGTATCTTTTATATCGCTACTTGTGATACTATAAACTGAGTGGGTCAGGTTAGGAAATCTGGTGAGTATATAGGGGTTTCAACACACAATAATATAATTATTATATTTAATAACCATTAACCCAATTTCCCATCGCCATTAACTTCTTTACTCTTAGGGATCTACCCTAAGGACCATCTATGCTGATAGTACTAGTTCAGGATAACTCCATGTGAGTTGGAAACTTTAATGCAGGAAAGATGTTCAAGGAGTGTACCATGATATTGAGACTTCATTACCATGGAATTGTTTTTAGTAACAAAGTTCCAATGGAACATTCTGTAAGATAATCTTTGGCTAAGTTGTTGTTTGTTTTTCTGAAGAAAAAATTCAAAAAGTTTGCGGACTACCTCTACAAACCTCTACAGCAGAAGATGTTGACCAAACGACTGCAGACTGTAATAAAAAGCATGCTTGTTTTTGTTAACATCTGCAGACTGTTGCAGACATTAAAAAATTAAAATAAACTAATTTAATAAACCGAAAATGGTTTTTAAACATAGAAAATTTAATAATTGTACTCTTAAAACATTGAAATAAATTTCATACAACAAAATTAGTCTTACAATAACATTTTGCAATAAATTTCATACAACCAAAATTTAATAATTCTTATTCGATATTTTGCATCAATTGCTCGACAACTTCATCCCGTAAATGAGTCATATATTCACGGTCCGCAACAATACTATGTGTTGGAATCTCATCTTCATCATCATCAACGACTGCATTGTTATTCCGAACCAAGACATTTGGTTCATCGTATCGTGCAAAATACTCATCACTTAGTCCCTCTCTTCTTATAAAATTATGAAGCGTGAAACATGCAAGGGTAATGTTTCGTTGTGTAACCAACGAGAATGGTGTCATCCTCTTCAATATAGGAATCGTGCTTTCAAGACACCAAAAGCACGCTCAATGATGTTCCAAAGTTTTGCGTGTGCATGGTTAAATTTTTCTTTATTCGTCAATGCACGTCTTCGACGGAAATCTCCAAGCCAATACTTCACATTACGGTACGGTACCATAAAACAATGTTTGCATACGCGACATCACCAAGATAATATTTATCTGTAAAAAGGAAAAAATAAATAACTAAATAAATAAAAATCATTCATTTTTTCAAACTAAGATAAAACTATTTAAATAACCATAAACTTACCTGATGGTGGTAACGGGAATGGTGCATGTGGATTTGCTAATGCTTCTGATAATATTCTAGAATTATGTGCTATCCCTTCCCAACCGGCCACAACAAGCGTAAAAATCATGTTGAAGTCACATATTGCCAACACGTTTTGGTAACAATCGTCTTTCCCCTACTTCTATATAAATCTCGTTTGTTTGCAGGGACAACAACATGTACCAAACTACCAAAGTGCCATCAAGTGCACCAACTACTCGCTTGAACACCCGTCGTAGCCTCTTATTATGTCCCAAAATGTTTGGATTCGGATTAAAAGAGGTTGGTACTATAATGTCATAGGCAAAAAGCAACATTTTGTCCAACACTTCATGAAAAAACTTATGAATTGTTTGCTTTGAGTGTTGAAATCTCCGCTTGATAATCACATAATGTTGGTTATAACCGATCATCATAAAAAACATAGCCATCTTCTCCTCAACCTATACATGTTTGCTATCTTTTAACGCGTAGTTTACTCTAAAATGAGCACATAGCCAGACAAATGATTCACGGGACATGTGTAGCACTTCAACACATTGTAGAGGATTACAGTGAAGTAACTCTAACGTAAATTCATGTCCCTTCATTTTCGAATCGTTGTCTCGCACTCGTTTGACACCTCTTTTTCAAAAGTAGCGGATGTACAAGTAAATTAGAATTATAAGTAATATCTTTTTTTTCGTGATCCATTAGGAAGCTATTAATCAAGAAAAGTACCAAATAACATAAAATAAAACTCAAGAACCAACTAACATAACATAAGATTCAAGTACCAAATAACATAACATAAAATAAAACTCAAGTACCAAATAACATAAATCTCAAGTAACAAATAACATAAAATTCAAGTACCAAATACTACAAATAAGATTCAAGTAGCAAATAACCAAAAAACATAACCACATAGTTCCAGCACATGCAATTAAAACCTAAACAACTCAAACATATAAACTTAAAGAATAATCTTTCCATCCTTTAAAACTCCTAAACTTATAGTTGTCATCTCGATCCATCCTCTTAATATATGTGGTTCATTGGGTAAATTTAACCACATCTCTCTTATATTCATTGTCCCTCCAAAAATATGATACACAACAAATCGAGCAACTCAAGCTTCTCTAAACATTAGGGAATTATTGGACCTTGAGTCAAATGGCGTAGAGATTTTTGCATCTCTAGTGTTAAATCATCAGCAATAATAGAAGCTTCAGGTGAGGCACAAAAAGGTGGATCAGGTGAGGCACTAGGAGCTCGAGGTCTAGAAGTTGAGGGTTTAGCCCTTTTGTTGGGTTACCAAAAGGTGAAGTAGCAGAAGGTAAATCAGCAGAGGGTAAAGCAGTAGAAGGTGGTGGTTGAGTAAAATGCTCACTAGTATGATTAGAAAAGTAATCATCCTCATTTATGTTAATGGAAGGGGCGTCCATAAGCTTTTGTGGTGCGACATAGAAAGAAGATGATCCATGTCCCGATGATGTTTGGAATGTGGCATAGCTGAGATTACCAGAGGCATTGTTTCCATCAAAGAGTTCTACACAAAGCTCTAGAAACAATAATGGGACGGTTTTCAAAGAAGTGGCTTTCGGATGTCCTTAAACCCAATCAATGTAGCAAAAGTAATATAAGAATAAATGGCAACTGTATAAACAAAATACATCTAAAATATTTGTAAATATATATATATATATATATATATATATATATATACCTTTTCAAAGTCCTCCCACTCCTCATTTGTTAAGTTAAAAGTATTTGTTTGTGGATTGTAAAGGTTGCCAGTTTTGTTTTTCAAGTATAACCATCCTGTGTATTTGGCTTTAAAGTTGTCATAGGCGTTTTTCAATTTTATTTGATTCAAATCCACACCATACTTTTCCTTAATGGCTATTCCTAACTTGTTCCATGAATGTTTGTGCAAACTCAAACCTTTTCTACCCACAGTTTGTACTTCTTCAATAAAAGTATTCAATAAAAATTTTGTTTACTCATTAGTCCATGTATGTTTATCTTCCATTGCTAATAACAAAAAAATATGGAATACATACTTTAGCAAAATATATTAATGATATTTCAACATAATAATAACTTAAATTGATGACATTTCAACAACAATGTATCATGAATAAAAAAACATATAAGCAAAGATTATACAATACAATCAACAAATAAGCATACAGTTGCATATAAATTTATGATTTCAACAAATATTTTAGAATATTCAACAATAGTTTTAGCATATTCAGCAAACATTTAAGCAAAATTTATGATATTTCAGCATTTATTTGTGACCATTCAGCAATAAACAATCACTATTATAGTTGAAAAACAAACAACATACAACAACAATAACAAACAACAATAACAATTCAGCAAAGATTTTAGCATATTCAAAAAACATTTAAGAAAAAATTATGATATTTCACCATATAACAGGTGACCTTACAACAACAATAACAATTCAGCAATAAACTTGCATTAAAAAAACAAAATAAGCAACAGTTTCTGATTCAACAACATCATCTTCAACAAAGAAAAAAACAAGAAAAAACATATATATATATATATATATATATATATATATATATATATATATATATATATATATATATATATATATATATATATATATATATATATAAACGATTCAACAACATATATGCAGAAAAAAAGGAAATCAGCACCAATTTATGATTAAAAATAAATCCAATTGCAATATTTCAGGAGGAATCGATAGAAATCAGAAAAAAAAAAATTACATACCTGCGAGGAATAGTTGGACTGCCGGATGAAGACGGATGAAGAAGGAAGAAGAAGGTGCAAATTATGAGCGATTCAACAAGATATATGCAGAAATAAAGGATATCAGCACCAATTTATGATTAAAAAAGAATTCAATTGCCAATTTCAGGAGGAATCGATAGAAAACAGAAAAAAATTACATACATGTGAGGAATCGTTGGACTGCCAGACAAAGAAGGAAGAAGGAGGCGTCAGCGAGGTGGAGACTGATGGGCAGAAGACGATGCGTGATGGGCAGAGGTGTCGTTGTTCGTGGTTCGATTTCTGAAAAAAAAAACGGTCATATGTTTTTTTTTTTTGGATTTTTTAGGTTTAGGTTTGAAGGGGTGGGAAGAGATACAACAAGTGCTTCCCCAAGAAGCACACGGGCAGAGGTTTTAAGCCCCAAAGACTTCTAAAACACAAACTGTTGCGGGACTAAAAGTGTTGCACGTGTGTTGCGTCGCGCGACAGTAAGAGTTTTGAAGAGGTTTTTTTAAGAAAAACAAACAGCACCTAAGTCTCTGTGACTTTGAAGCCTCGACATCATAGAAGGACAATGCATGTAAGCTTGGAATTCTAACTCATTCTAAGTAGTGACAAGAATTTGGAAGTGTGAAATGAGCATCATTGGAATAGTGTCCAGTCAATCTGTTCACAAAGGAAGGACCATATAGAAACATAGTATGCATGTTCATAACATGACATGACTGATATTTAATTCAAGTTTTTAGTTGATTACTCTAAACATGATACAATGAATAAAGTCTTAGTTATTATGGTGATTAAATAATAAGATTTTAATTTTAATCAATAGTTTTGAGACCATAGTTAATTAGGTTATTATTGTGTTTCACTTTGCATGTTTTACTTCCTCAATAATTTGATTATTCGAAATTCCACAGTCGCTCATACTTTTAGAAGTAAGTAGTGAATTAAGGCTGTCATGAATTGAATTGTAGATTGTCTATGGAGATTAGACATTACAATGGTTGCTATAATGTTCACAAGTACTTAGAAAATAAGTATTTTGAGTATTAGATAAACCCACGCTTAGAGAATTCCTTCATGGATTTTATCATGAGTAATTCTGAGACGATAATATCTTATATTCTTAAAATAGAGATATATGAGTTGTGGTTTACAAGTTAGTTGTGCATTGATAATATGTAAACACATCAATAACTTGATTTTATAAAACATATTGTTGTGCATGATTTGATGAGTAAATAGTGTAAGCATATAAGTCAAAGTTTATTCGTTCCTTTTGTCCTAATAGGAAAAGCAATATCTTTGGGCCCCTCGGTGATTCGGTGTTGACTTATAAGTGCTAGGCCTAGCCAAGACTAAATATGTGTTCAATTAGAAGTCTTATGTCGTCATCACAAATCATAAATCAGGAAACAAAATCGTGGAAAATTAGCTTGATTAAAATCCATGCCTCATGTCCGTACAATATCTTGTAAGAATGGAGAGATATTTGATCACTTGTCTTAGGACAGGTAACTGACTAGGTCAAAGTCCGACTTCGACTTTTGGAAGCTACAATTTGCTGATCAATTTGGAAGTTATACTGATAATTATAGTTATAGACTTATCCAAGCGGGAGACTGTTGGATTAGGTGTCTAAGCCCATAACTATAATTGGTATAAACTTGAATTGATAGTAGCATAGTCCTTTTGGGTTGCCTCAAACCTAGCAATTGGACATGATGACTTTTAGAGCGAGCGAGCGAGAGAGAGAGAGAGAGAGAGAGAGAGAGAGAGAGAGAGAGAGAGAGAGATTAATTTATTATGTGAATAATAAATTAAATAAATGGTTTATTAATGTATTATGAAAATAATATATTAATTAGAAATCATGTTATTTAGTTGATAATCAATCAGAAATTAATTGAAAATAATTTTGGGATTAATTGGATTAATTAAAAGTACATTGATTGTTTTGTTATTTATTAATAGTTGAGAAAGGAAGGCTTTAGAATCCCTTGGAGGAGCTGGACGAAAATCTCTAGGGAATCCATATGAGATTTCGTCCAAGGCCCCTTGGATAAGGGGTTCTGGGTTGCTTGGTCACAAAGCAAAGGATCTAGGGATATCCCTTAAACCCTAGCTTTGGAACCAAGTTTCCTTAACTATATAAGAAGGTCCCTAGCCCATAACTTCGTCCATGCTGTAACATCCCAATTTCCAAGACCAAAATTTTTGTTTTTAATTAAGTGACTTATAAAAACCGTTTACTGAAAAATATCATCAATATCATATAAATCCTTAAAACCATAATCACATGTCTCAAAAGTCATATCATCAATAGTAATAATATCATATTACAATCCCATGGATCTCAAAATGCGAAAATCATGTGTGTGATGCGCTGCTACCGTGCCAGCTCCTTCCCCTTCGATGAAGAGGAACCTGAAACCAAAACTGAAAACCATAAGCACAAAGCTTAGTGAGTTCCCCCATCATACTATACATAACACATACTGCCAGGCATATCTGGGTGCCCAACCTACCTTGCTGAGCATATCGGGTTGCTCAACCTACCCCTGCTAGATATACCGGGGTGCCTAACCTACCCCTATCAGACATACCGAGGTGTCCGACCTACCTATCCGATTTATCTCAACCAATTACAGGGACTATTTCACCCCTATTACTACCACATCAAACATAACATAATCATACTGTCAAGCATACCAGGGTGCCTAACTTACCTCTTTGGCCCTATCGACCATATATGGGGACTCTTCCCCTACTACCACTCTCGCATAACATCATATCAGGCTATCACATAAACATATCATATAGCGCAAACCAGAAAATTATCACGAATACAATTATCCATAATCGCTCCTACTAGTGGGCCGACATTGTGGCCTTAGACCCACTTCTACTGGAAGGTAACTCACCTCATAAAGCTGAGTGTTGAATCTCACAGAAAGGGATCTCTAACAGCTGCTCCAATGACTCCTGGCTATCATAATCATAATGACACTCAATCAGAACTTATAACACTACTTAGGGTAAAATGACCATTTTACCCCCTTGGCATAACTTAAACCATCCCTAAGGCCCAATTCTAACTTATTAAATCCAATGCACTCATGGCCCATCAAAGGCTCTCTAAGGGCCCACTAATGGCCTAATTTTCTAAATTGGGCCTAACCTTTCAAATGGGCCTTTTCACAATACTAATAAGTCCTTAGCCCAAAATGAAATAATCTCAAGTGGCCCAATATGGCCCAAAAGGACCAAAACTTCTAATTCCAAATTCCTAGGCCCATAACTATACCCTACAGTGGCCCACAGGTCCCAATAGTCCAGGCCCAACCCTCTAAAGCCCAAAAAGCCCAAGGTAGCCACTCTACATGCGTACGCACGACATACCTGGCACGTACGCCCAGCATACGCTCATCTTGACCGCAAACGGGAAGTTGACCCAGTACGCGCAGCGTACTAAGGTGTACGCTTAGCGTACTGGCCAGCTTCCTTGGGAATTCATTTCTGACTTAATCCATTAAGTCCTTACGTCCAAAATGTAGATCCAGGTCCTTTAAGACCTCCTAATCCATAAAGTCACAAACTTTATGTGCTTGCATGCATGGTTGGGGTCAAAACATGATTTTGGTCCTTTTAACAAGCTTTATGACAATCAAACACTTGCATGGTTGTGGCTTAACCATCAAGGTCCGATTTTTATTACTCTAAGTGCTTCTAAGAGCCCAACAGGACAACTCTTATGTTCTGAAACTATCAAGACTCAAGCAACCTCAACAATCGAGTCCAAAAGTGATCCAAAACACCCCAAAATCAAATCTAAACATGCAATGATCAAGTTTGAAGCTTGATACCTCAAATGAGTCAGAAATGGTGCTAATCTTCTGGATCTACAAGATCCCTTTGAATCCTTGCTCCTTCTCCAAACTCCTTTCTCTTCTAAACACAAAAACAACACTAAAATGCTCTTAAGTGGCTTCCAAATCACAAGAATACACAAATATGGGTTAGGGTTTTCGTGGTGGCTGTATAAGGGTGAGAGGGAGGCTGGACCAAAGGCATAAGGTCCTTTAAATAGGGATAAAACCCTAAAAGTTAGGGTTTTAAAACCTGCAGGCGTACGTTGCGCGTACCCTTTGGTACGCTGGGCGTACGTACATGGCCTTCCCGCACTATCCTTTTGAGTACATTGCACGTACCAGGCATGGTATGCCCCGCGTAATGCCTCTTGTAGCCCAAAGCTTAAGGCCCAACTATCTTGGCCCAAACCAACGACAACCCATTATTCAATAAAATAAATAATATTAATACCTACAAATCCCAGATGTTACACATGCCTTCCCTCTAAGAGCCTTGGACGAAATCTTGGCTCTATTATCCTCTCTCTATATTTTTCCTCTTGCTAGCTTGGGTGTGATTCCATTAGAGGCATGACACTTGTGGTGCTTGCTTCCAAGAGATCAACAAGAAGGTGTTCATTTTTATTTGCTACAATAACAATAAAGGTATGTAATCCTTAACCCTAATTTGGTATTTTCGAAAATAACCTAGGGTTCTTAGGGTTCCTTTTGATGTTCATAGTTATAGATTCAATAGAGAAAACATAGATCTTGATTAGGGTTGCATGCACACTTAAGAGCTTAAGTTTTGTTTGTTTTACATAAATCCAATCAGTGGTCTCAGATTTTGGCTTGTTTTCTATTGAATTTGCTATAATGGTTGAATTGATCTATTAGGGTTTATGGCAATTAAACCCTCTAGGCCATGAATTTTGAAATTAGTGTTTCTTAGACCCTAATTTTCGAGAATTGGGTACGGGTTGTAACCCTTACCTTGCCTCCCAAGTAATCGATTTTAGGGCAAGGTTTCTTGATCCCTAAGTTTTCGATTTTAAGTTAAGGATTGAAATCCTTACCTTCCACCCCAAGCAAACCTTTTTTGAAATGGTATATGTGGTTTGGGTTTCCTAATTTTTGTAATTTTTAGTTTATCTATTAAATAGAATAATTATAAAATTAGATAAACCTACACCCATTTTTTCAAAAATTTGGGGTGAGGATTAAATTATTTGATTAATTTAATTAGATAATCCTACATGATTATTTAAATGTTTAATTAATTATTTGGTTTATTTTTAAATTAATTATTAAATTTTCGAAATTTAAATATAAACCTAATATTTTGAAATTTTTTAAAATACACCTTAAAATTAAAAGTTAAATTATTACTATATGTATAAGACTAAGTCAGTCGAACCGCTAGTACGCCTCATTCACGAAGCCATACTATAAGGAGAGTTTAAGGAAATGGCCAATTAAATGACTGCCATTGGGTATCTATTCTTACCCACCGCTCTCTAGTATGGTGGAGGGTCGTTAGCCGAACAAGTTTGATAGGACAAATTAATTCTTATTAAAAGTATAATGATATTAAGAGTAACTAAAACCTTTTATTTAAAATCCCAATCTTAGTTACTTTAGGAAAATGTGAATTTGTATGCTAATCCATGAAAGCGCACATCATACTTTATATGTCGTTTGTGGAGCGTGTTTGGTTAACCGACACACTAATAGAGACTATAAAGAGATATGATGGACATCTCAAAAAATTATCGTTGTTGTTGGAGTATGTATGGTTAAACGACACATCAATGTGAGATGATAAATGATATCAAGGTTGTCAAGCGAGTTTGCATGGTTATTTACATCTCGTTTGTGATCCTCGGCATCCCAATCACAAAAGTGAGAGCATAATCCGAGATTAAACATGCCACTGATTAGATTCAATGAATCTCAAAAGATCTAGGAGTTTCATAAGATTGAAGTTGGTAAAAGCCTTACCTACCTAAAATAGATTCGAATTTGATTACGACATCCCTATTCAAAGTTTGAATCGAAAATATGGATCCTAGCCTTAATTTAAAATTTATGGATTAATAATTAAGGATTAATATCAACTAACTTGCATTCTCTTTTCTCCCATTATAGATGTCTAGTCAAGGCAATAATGGTCTTCCTTATTATTTTGGAAATGGTTTTCCTCTTTCTTCTGAATATGATCTTCCACTTTCTAATCAAGGTGAAAATGTTTTCTCTTCTTTGGGAAATTGTGGAACTGGACGTCATGCTTCTCTAACTCCTCCTCCTACTCCTCCAGTAACTCTCCCCATGCCACGTTTCCTCGAGTTGAAATATTCAAAACTACTCAGACTTATTGGCATGTTGACATCAACATGAAAATTATGTGTGTGCGCATGTTCTGGAAATGAAATCGTACATTGACAAGTTGGATAGAATGGGTGTCGTTCTCTCTTCTTTCACTTCCTAAGTCATATGGTCAGTTCGTTGAGAATTTTCATACGAGGAATATCGACATGACCCTAGTTGATCTGAACCAAATGTTGATTGTTGTTGAAGCAGAAATGCTTAACAACACAAGCAAAGCAAAAGTGATTGAATGGTCTAATTCCAAAGTTTCCATGGACATTGACAATAGTGACAATAGTGGTCCAAAACAGATTTCTGTTCCCAATGGAAAATGATCGACCAAGGTGAAACTGTTTGATCGTATGGTAAAGAGAAAGGCTAGTCCTGAGATAGTTCCATGTGTTAACACTAAAGAGTCCATACGTTCCTATTGTTAATTGAAGGGACATTGGTTGCAAAGCTACATCATCTAACTCTATTATCTAAACAAATTACTATTCGTAGACTCTTAATACATGATGTGATGATCACATTTTGACGTTATTGTAGGATCCAAGAGAAAGAAAGAAGCTTAAGAAGAGTAAGTTATATCTAATCGTGAGAGATGAACTTCAGTCACATGGTCCGATGATCAAAATTTGGAGCTACTGCTTGGGAGTTAGGATAATTTAATAGATTGATTAGGAGATTTATAGAAACATAGTTTTCATTTTATGCATTGTAAGGACAAGTTCTTATTTTTCGTTTATTATCAATAAAAGTGAAATTTTGGTTTATCTAGTTGGCTTACTTTATATTTTCTTACAATTGCGTCAATGAAAGTGTTGGTTACATTTCTATTATTAGCAATTTTAATTTCGGATTTGATTCTTATTATATCACTTTTGGTAGTGTCATACTTAACTAAGTAGAAAAAGATTTTCATCGCCCAAGTTTTAATTGGATAGAAACTTAGAGTCACGCAATTTGAATTGCATGATGAGAATCTTGATCGTTGGAAGATTATGAATAATTCATTGATCACATGTTTATGTGAGTTGAGTGAAGGACTAATGGATCTATTACATGTTGATATGGACTATTCAGATCCACCACAAAGGATGAAAAATCTATTCATCATGATTTACTGATGTTTCAGTAAATATGATTGTGTTTATAATATTAAGTACAATCCTGATACTTTAAAAGGATTGAAAGAGTAGTAGAACGAATATGAAGAATTTATTAGGTAGAAAGATAAGATTTTCTACAATATAAAAGGAAAGGAGAGTACTTTAGCATCATGTTTTATGATCATCTTAATGATTGTGGAACTATATCACAACTGATCCTCGAAGAACATCTTAGTGCAATTGTATGGCTAAGAAGAGAAATCGGATATTGTTAAAATGGTTCAATTGAGAGATGAGGCATACTTCATTTCTAATCAAGTTTTAGAGCCATGCTCTAGTCACTACATATCGTATCTTGAAAACTTATTTCATACTAAGTAGGTCTATAACACCTCATGAAATGTGGAGTAATAATGTTTTCTTAATGTAACAGATTTAGAATTGGAAGTTCTGATGTTTTGGTTAAAACAATGGATAAACTAAGACCAATTCTATGAAGTGTTTCTTTTTAGCAATCCACACGTATTTGTGAATATTTGTTTTAGCACGTCAAGGAATATTCCTTGAGAGAGAAACTTATATGTTAAGAAGTCAGTGGGAGTCTTATTGATCTTGAGAGTTTCAAGAGTGTCAGTGGACAATAAACCTTTTTGTTATCACTAGCACACGACATGAGGTTGACAACCTATCGTGTTAAGTTGACACATTCTTGTTTATGTACACCTTCCAATTGAGTTGGCAATGCTTATGAGTTCTATGGTTCTCATTTGACTGCAAAAAACAAAGCATGTTGGTTAGTGAAAATATATTGATTAATATGGGTGAGCTGCTTAACAACACGAAAGCACTGGTAGGCTCTTGTGCTACCAGAGGGAAAGAAATTTAAAATAACAAAGTTCATCCATTAAGGCAAGCTAAATTTGAATTTGGTTTTTTCCCTAAACTTATCTTATTATTGTAGGTTGGAAATGATAGATTCACATGAATGGGAACATATACACCATAAAATCTAGTGTAACGCCCATGTTACAACTTCTTCCTTTTCTCTCTAGATTTTGCCTCGATTTGCGTTCCGTTTATACCCCGAAGCCCCGGTATCATTCCCGAGCCCCGAAGAAAGATCCGAAGCCTCGAGGATCCCGAAGAGCGTTATTCCCATGCCGAAGCTCTGCCTGCGAGGAGCCCGGTTTTTGTGAAGATCTTCCAGATCTACGGAGAAACACTACTTCTGCAAGCCGTAGTGCTGCCCGATCATCTTCAGATTAAGTGAGTGTGTGGTCATTTTCTTCCAATGCAATATTATGAAGTATTTTATATAAAATACGTGCTACGTGTATATATTTTGTTGTTATATGTGTGAATGTATATTCACTTTCTTCTATCTCATAGATCTGATTTATTCTCTATGAAATACGTGTTATGTGTGTGTGCCTCATCTGTTATGTGGAATATGTATTGATTAAAGCATGATATATAGGTTTTTAAACTATGTATAAAAATGTATATTTTTGTCTACTAATATGTTGGGTAGAACATGGGTAGATAGTTGGTGTGTAGTAAACAGATGAGAGGCCTCGGTGTTGTTGGTGTTATTCTAGTCATTCAACAGAGTATGGATGACGACCACGGACTATTCTAGACTGTCATGTGGAACACTAGCAGGCTCATAACCTATAGGTGTTGTGAACGACCTGTTCACCGGTGTACTCTATCCACCTCATGGTTTCCTTTAGGATATTTATTGCTAAGGAAGCCCCTTTGCAGTAATGTCCGTCCCGATGAAAAATCCTAGATTAGGTCCCTTATAATAGATGTTGTTTTAGGGACGTAAAGTGAGGATAACGGGAATGGGTAATCGGGTTTATTGTTAATTGTTAAATTAAATATTTATTGTGGGTTGAAAACCCTATATGATCACCAGGCTCCCAAGCCAGACCCACTCAGTTTATTTGTATTACAGGAAGTGGCGCAAGAGCTTAAGATGGACGAATCATCAATTTGTTTTGTTTACAAGTCTGTATATGTATATATTGTTGAATGACTTGTAATGTTATCGTTTATGCTTTATGATCTGTATCGGAACATGACATCCCGACTTTTGATTATGAAATGAAATCATATTTCTTTGTGAAATGTTTTGATAAATATCTATTTTATCATGTTTTGTTTTTGGGAACAAATTCCGCATCTCTTTTAAAATTAAAAGGATTTACTCTGAAAATGTTTAAAAAGCATAAATGAAATCGGTCTTTTCTGGCCGAGATTTTGGGGATGTCACATCTAGGTGGAAAAGGATTTTGCTCTAATTTATGAGAATAATTATAGAAAACACTTTTCCTAGTAGATTTTAAAGATATGATAAAGATCAACATGGTTATTGGTTATGGTGTATAAGCTTAAGAAGTCTAGTTGGAGACTTATCAAAGCACACATGTAAGCTATCCAATGAAGGTGTATAGGCTTAAGAAGTCTAGTTGGAGACCTATCGAAGCATCACGTATCAAAAATATGAACTTTAGTAAGAGAGTCAAAAGTATTAATTTCTAGAAGTTCAGTTGATTTCTGGGTAATTGTTAAGCTAACAGAAGGATAATTGTTATACTAGTGGGAGCATAATTGTTATGCTAATATTGTATGTGTTGGCAATACTATTCATATGGAACAAAGTTTTCAATTTTCAAATTGCAAAGTTTGGAAATTGTTTCTCTATGATAGACTTAAGGGAGAGGGCACTCCAATTTCGTTTCAAATCTAAAAGTTTAGATTGAAGGGTGTAACACTCGGTTTCGAATCCCTTCATTATTCGGGGTCATGGACCGAATCATCAGTTATCATAAGGCTTCGGACCTTGGGGGAAGAGATAACTAGCCCTTTTTGGGATGATGGTATTATAGATTAAGTGATCCGAGTGTTTGATTGTGTTTCGGATCCCAAGAGTATATTGGTGATTTTATAGTTAGGGTCTTTATGAAATGTGGGTTTGTGTTTGGGAAGTCTTAAGGCGAGGATGAGTTGATAGAAGTGTAGAGATTCTCTTTCCTTTTTGTGGATATAAAGAACGTCGAAAATGGACTTGGAATGAAGGAGTTATGACCGATTGACATTTAAGTGTTTTGGAGCTTGGTCGAGTACGTGTGGCGTACTCACCAAGTACGCAGGGCGTAGTGGTTGGATGGGACGAGGATGACTTTTGAGTACGCCGGGCATACTAAGGGGTATGCAGGGCATAATCCCTTCAGATAGAAACCTTAATTTCTAGAGTTTTACCCTTATTTAAGCTTCTTTTATTCATTGAGCCTTGCCTCTTATCAGCCTCCATACCTCTTAAACCCTAATTTCGACCCCTAGCTAGCATCTTGGAGTTCATAAGCTCTTGTGAGGAATTTTGGAGTGTTCTTGAGCATTTTGAAGAGATTGAAGGTTGTTGAAGGACCATCACTTGGAGATCCAGAAGTTATTCAACTTTTTCATCCTATTAAAGGTAAAAAGCTCTCATCTTGACATCTCCTTGGATAGATCTATTTTGGGGTGGTTTATGGCACATTTTGGTCCCTTTGGTTTGTCTTTATCAGGTTGAGCTTGTCCCAAGAGTTTGGACACCAGATCTGGACGTTTTAGGTGTCCCAAATGCATAAAAATGTAATCTTGATAGTTGATATCAACCCATGCATGTGTATTAGCCCTTTTGTTGAAGTTGTAAAGTTAGAACTTGGATTTGGGACCCATTAAGCCATGCAAAAGCTCAAATTTAACAACTTTATGAATTAAGGCATGATTTGGAACTAGATCTGGGCATTAGACGTCGTGGCTTAAGGGATTAAGACCTTTTCTAAGTGGAATGGGAGCAGGGTGAGTACACGGGGCATACCTCCTAGTACGCAACACATACTGAGTCGAGCCGATGTACATTGAGCGTACCAACTGAGTATGCAGGGCGTACTCAATCTGTTTGGTTATCTTGATGTGTTGACTTTTTTGGCCTTGTCCATTAACCAGAAGTTTGACCAGGGTTGACCGTTGGATATTATGAGCCTTTTAGGATATTAGGCCTTTTCGGTTAGGTCTATGTTGGGTTTTGGGCTCAATTGAGATATTTAGGCCTTATTGGGCCTTGTGGTGCCACTTAAGGGATTTGGTATTATGATGCTAGTGGATTGGACTTTGGATTTTAGCAAAGAATGGAAAGGGTTAAAACGGACTTTTACCCTGAAGGCTTGGGCATCGGTCTAAAATTCTTGTTTGGGTCGAGAATAAATTATTGAAGGAATGTTATTTGATCTTGTTAGTAAGAGGATTTCGATAGCAGCTGCTTGAGTGTCCGATTATCTTGGCTTTAGGTGAGTCTCCTCAATGTAATCTGGGTCGAAGGCACCATTGCCGTCCCATTGGCTTATGTATTATCGGAAGACCAAGGGGTGACCCTTAGAATTTGTATGAAATATCTGAAAGTGGCTCCTAGAAAATCTATATGCAAGACTAGGGTTTGGACCTTGGCAATTAGGTAGATAATTAGTGGTAGATTGTATGCTAGTGGTTTTGTGATGCTTGCATGGAAGAGCAGGAAGTGGCTCACAGAACTTTTCTGTAAGACCTAGGGTTTTGGCCCCGACTTGGGAAGGAAAGACCATGATATGGCTCGTGGCATAATGGTAAGACTATGGCTGCCACTGATGTGTGTTGACTCAACTAGTTTTAATCCTACTTTTATTTATAAAATAAACACACAAAGGCAGTGGACCTATCAATTGTGGTAAAGCTAAATAAGTAGGGTATCGAATACAGGGAACGGATAATTAAAACTAAAAACTAATTTTATCTAAAATTAAGTAATAAAAAGGGGTTTTCTCTAGTTTTACAAGACTAGAAACTTACTAACTAATACTTAGACTAACTAACTAAAAACTAGATAAACAAAGATTCAACTAAATTCAATAATGAAAGGAACTTCTGTTTAGTTCAACTCAATTGATCCTATGGTTGATATTATGGTAATAGTGCAATGGATTAATTCTTCTATCGGCTACCGATTCAAGTGATTAGATTCGCGTTCGCTGCATTAATCCTTAGAGAACAAACTAACTCAAATATTGGCCAGTTATCTAATTTAATTCAATTCACTAGGTTATTTATTCGGGTTAATTTATACTTGTAATGGTAAACTAATTTGGTCCTTTAGTTAACCTCTTGTTGACGGTTCATCACACAAGCTCACACATGAATTTACCTATCTTTCTAATTAATTCTAGTTTCACATTCGCTAATCCTAGTCGTATAATAAAATGTTCACATAAATCATATGAGATAAACAATTAAGAGATGTTCATGCAGCTTAATTATATTCCTATTAACAGAAAAATAGTTATCAGTCACACATAAGGTTCTTTACCAAGCTAAAATCAACAAAATCACCAATATTAAATCAATCCTACCATAAATCAAACCATAGTCTCAATATTGTCTCCCCAAACAGAGGTTAAAAGGTTTTAGCTCTTGATTGAGGTAATTGACAGCACAAAAACGAAATCTAAAAGTCCAAACATGATGAAAAACAATAGATTAAAGTAAGAATGATGAAAATTTGCCTCAATTCTCCTCCGTGATTAGATTTAGGGTTGTATCTTCGTTCTCCAGATCTCTTCTGACTCTAATTCGCAACTTGCTTCTCCCCAAGGGTTCCAGAATAATTTGTGTCGATCTGAAAAGTCGTTTTTATAGAGTCGCCCCGACTCGCTGAGTCCATCCCTTAATTCCATACATGGTAAGTCAAGGAGTCTTTATCTTCTCGAATCTTCGATGCGACTCGCCGAGTAGTCTACCCTACTCGCCGAGTACCTTGTGTTTTTAGCATTTTTCTTCTTTGCTCAACTCCCAAGCTCCCAACCGCTTCTCCTGCTTCCTTTTGCTTCCGAGCTTCGCTTTTGGACTGAAAACATAATCCAAACACTTTTAAGTATCTTTTGTCCATGATATGCAATTAATTAGTCAATAAATGATAAAAATCTATACCTAATATAAGACTAAATATGCAAATATCAAAATATCCCACACTTGAATTTTGCTTGCCCCCATGCAAAACTGAATTTTAGTACATTAGAATCACATAGGACAACTTCAATCGTACCCAGCCATTACGCCGAAACCGCAATGCGTGCATTTGTGTCTAAAATTTCCCTAACCCCCCCCCCCAATATTTCAAATACTTACAATCCTCATAAACATTCACCCACTTATCCCGAACAATGCTCATTTTATGCATCCCTCCTAATCCATCCGCAGAAAACCTCCTATTCTCAAGGTATTTCTGGTTGAGCAATCAAAGCATACATAATCTAGAAAATTACAACTTTTCGATACCACTTTGGAGCTATTGGAATTCTTCACTTCTTTGATAATTTGATCTTGATTTCTTTGAATTTACCACCTTCTTTGTTTGATTTTTGGTATCTTCTACTTTTGAACTTTTGGAATTTTGATGTTTTGATCTTCACTTTGATTGCTCCAAAATTCTCACAAATTTTCTTGTAATTCTCTCTTTTTTTTACATGTACCTCACTTCTTTTCACTCAAAACCTACATGCTTAAGCAAGGGCGCTCAACTTCAACCTTTATTGGCTAAAGATAATAATTTTCCTGGATACATTTCTGGTACACGATGCTAAACATATTGCATCCTTCGGGCTAAGAAAGGTTGTGTTTTTGTCCTATGATTTCACTAGAATAAGGAAGCCACAAGTGCACTAGAACGTATATAGGCTCAACTAAACATTTGAGTTTTCATGCAATTATCAACATAATTCCAACATGGAATCCTAATTACTTTATCAAAATTTCTAAATTAAGTCCTAAGCAACTTTTTTGGTATGCAAAATGTTTTCAAAATATACCTAAATTAGGATATTAGGATTCTAAATTTACTAAGATGTAACCAACCCCTACCCCACACTTAATTCATGCAATGTCCTCATTGCATGTAATGCATGAAAAGAAAAATAAAAATAAAAATAAAATATAGAGGGAATTGGAACAAACTCCCCTGGGGTAGCAGTCGCTAGACTGATCATCTTCTATTAAGCTCCTACTTCAATCGACTTTAGACATGGGAACAACTCATCCTTGTATTGGGCATCAAATCGCATGTGGGTAGCTCCAAATGTGCAGGAAAGATACTGTAAAGTCTTCAGGAATTGATTACAAAGATAAAGTGATCAGATGGTGTAGCTAACAGCATCAATTCAGCAGCCCTTGTGGTAGATAAATGAATAACTCGTCGAGTCATATGAACGACTCGTCGAGTCATATCGCGATAATGTTGAAGTCGTGAAAATATACAGCGACTCGTCGAGTAGGACAAATGCACTCGGCGAGTCATTGCTGGGTGGAAAATTAATAAACTCTATCCTGAATCCAACTTTTAGTGGACTTCAAAAACTTCCCATTGCTTCAGTAACCATTCACTCATAAACCCTTTAGGACTGGACTCGACACTTAGACTCAATACGTCGACCTTTCTTGACTTGTTTCCATGTTTTTCTCACATTCTCTAGACTCCTTATGCAAGCATTTCCTAACCCAAATTCTGAAAGAAACCAAGGCAAATAGAACATCAAGCACATAATTTTAAGTCCTAATTAAGACTTCAAAACAAACCAAACAAAATAAATAAAAATTGTTCAACAAAACACAAATAAAAAAAAGAAACTAATTATCATCCTCTTCCTCATCATCGCCATGCACAGCCCCGCTCCCACCAGCTCCTCTTTGCCTTGCACTTATCCTTTCTTCCCAACTTGGAACATATGGAAATTGTCCCCCCATCTACATGTGGAATATAGAAATGTTCAAATAATCGGATGAAAGATTGGTTTGTAAAAATCAAACTCCGACCCAAATCATCTAAATATCTCCTCCCTTCCTCATTTAACCACTCCGGGGAAACATTGTCCTCGGCCGGAATAACCGGTGGATCATGGCGTGCTTGCTCCCGTCTTGGTCGAACCCGCCTTCCTGGTTCCTCGGGTCCGATCACGGCATCGTCATGTGGGATAGCGTAATGACCCCCTCCATAATCCTCAATGATGCATGCCCTGCGAAAAAGAATAGGATTAAAGGGAGATGTCGGGATCTCCGTCAGCAAGTTCCAAGCACCACTATTCATTAACACATAAGAGTGGGCTAAACGTGTCACGAACATGCCACCATTAAATTTTGAACTTTTGCGGTCGTTGACCGCTCCCTCCGCCAAGTACGAAGCTATGCACCATGGAATGTTGCAAAAATTATTAGGTGTAATGATGCTCCAAAGAAAGAAAACATCATGGTTAGAAACCTTGTCATCATCTTTGCTTTGGGTAATGGTGTTTGAAATAAGACGGTGAATAAGGCGGTGCGTAGGTGATCATATGCTCCCTTCTTGAGCCGACTTCGGAATGCAAACCTTGTTAGAAATGGTGTTCCACCAACTTGAACTTGTGATCCCTTCCGGAAATGCTTTATGGCAATGCTCCAAAAAGGTACGAAATGCATCCGTGTTGACCAATTGTTAGTCATATATTCCCAATCTCCAAGCCAATTCCACCATAGAACAATGTCGAACTTCGCCCCCAAGACAATAAGTAATACTTCCGGGATTATAATAATCATTCACACCCTGGAACTGTATTGTGGAAAAGAACTCCAAGCACAGCTCACGATAGATCGGTTCCTGAATACGAAAGACACGACTCCATCCATCACACGTGATGGATACTCCATTGTGTACAAACGTCTTGATTATATAAGGAGCCAACTCCTCTTCATAATGAAATCTCCCCAACCATTCCCAATCAATTATATTGGGGGCACAAATCTCTTTTTTCTGGAGTTCTGCAAGATTCTTCTTCCACTTAGTCCTTGTTGAATTTGAGTCGATTCGTGGAAAATGCAACCAAGGAAAATCTCATTGACTTCCTCGAGAGCTTTGACCCCGTGAAAACATGTTTCTGCTAAAAAAATAACAAACAATCCATAAAACACCGAAACACTTTAAAACAGAATCTACCTGGGTTCCCGACTGGACTCGTCGAGTCCATGACCGACTCGGAGGGTCTGATGAACTGCGCGAGTCAGTCGACGGGTCAGTGAAAATTCACCCATAAAAACTCAAAATTGGTCCAAGGGTTTGTCCAGGAATGTGCATAAGGTGTATTAGTGCAAGAACATCCATCCAAAACACCATAATTAAACCAAAATCAAAACCCTAAAAATTCACAAAATTTAAAAAACGGGTGTTCTATCAAATTGACTCTTCTAATCATCTAAAAATCATGACTTTAACAGTAATATTGAAGAAATTAAGTACCTTGGTTGATGAAATTTAAGAAATTTGAAGAAAATTGGAAGAACTTGATGAGTGCTTGAGAGAGAACAAGAAGAGGCGCACGGCGAGTATGGATGAGATATGTTCAAATTAGGGTAAAAGCCCTAGTTTTACTAGATGTAAAAAAATATAATTGTTATTATTATTATTTTTTCAGTAATTAAAGTCGACCCGTCGAGTCAGGGTCAGACTCGGCGAGTCGAGTCGCGAATGAAGGTTATCTGGATTCTGAATAGACTCGTCGAGTCAGGGTACCAACTCGCCGAGTCACTTGCAAACATTTCAAAAATTACATCATTTTTCCATCTATTAATAAATATTGTTCAATCCACCCCACACTCAGACCATGCGTACCCTCAAGCAAACATTTTTGATGAATCAGAAGATGAAAACAGAAAAGTCCTAAGAAAATCAAACAAAAACTAAAATGAGAAAGATAAAAGAAAGCAAACTCTTATAATGGGTTGCCTCCCGCCAAGCGCTTCTTTTTGAGGAGTCTTTAGCTGGACTCCCTCCCATCTACGTTTCTTCATTTTCCTGCATCGGGAATGCACGCCTAATCTTTTGCGGTTTATACTTTGTCTTGTAGGCGTGTATCTTCCTCTTATATGCCCGTCTCAATTTTTCTTTCCTTTTCCCTGTGGCATCTTCTTCAATTGCCTGCTTGATCCGCTTCCCCGCCTTCTTTTTCTTCACCCCATTCTTTGGCCCCATCTTTTGTACTTCTCCTTCTTCAAACGTAATTACTTCATAATTGGAAAAGACTCGGGCTCAAGGTTTGGTTGCATGTGACTCAATGGATGAGTTATTAGCATCATCACTCCCAGCCTTTTCATTCTCCTTTTCTCCCAAGCTTGCCTCCTTATCAAGCCGCCTTTCTTCATCTCTTTGTATCATCGTATCAAGGCAAGCTACTTGAACATTTTGGAAGTTACAATAATTTTTAACAATTTCTCCTTTTGCTGCTGGACCTTCCAAAGGATCTGGAAAAATCTTCATGTCAAGAACAGGGAAAGAACTTGTAAATAGCAGGTCTAGGTTGCCCACACTTCTGAACTTTTCGACTGGACTTGTCGAGCCTGTCGATGCGACTCGGCGAGTCGATGCGTATTCCACACATTCCATTGATTCTTCCGGATCAGTTCCCTCCAACAACTTCTCTATTTCTTCTAAGTCTTTTTCAGCATCAAAATTTTCTGCAGAAGGCAGTAGAAATTTATTTGGATCTTCTTCTTGTAAGAGTGCAAGTTCCTTTTGTAGCAATTCATCATCCAAATCAATAGAGGAAACTTCTTCTTTTCTTGTTTCATCTTGCTTAATCTCTTGTATAGCCTTAAACACTGTTGATTCATCTCCTACCCTCAATGTTAGTGTGGACTTGCATACATCTATCAATGCACATGCGGTATTCAAAAATGGTCTCCCCAAAATAATTGGAATTTTGGGGTCTTCTTCCATGTCAAGCACTACAAAGTCCACGGGGAATACAAATTTGTCAACTTTTATGAGAAGATCTTCACAAACACCTCTTGGATGAATGATTGTCTTATCTGCTAAATGGATCTTCATATTAATCGGCATTGGCTCTGGTAAATTCAGCTTCTTGAAGAAAAAGTATGGCATTAGATTAATACTTGCACCCGAATCGGTCAATGCTTGAGTAGCAAGTATA
The DNA here is from genome assembly GCF_002870075.4 of Lactuca sativa. Taxonomy (NCBI): domain Eukaryota; kingdom Viridiplantae; phylum Streptophyta; class Magnoliopsida; order Asterales; family Asteraceae; genus Lactuca; species Lactuca sativa. The sequence goes on along the minus strand of NC_056623.2, from coordinate 28,625,414 downwards.
TTTCCAAATTGACAAGGAATCAAGATGCTTCCCGGATCGCCGTTCTTTTCTGGTAGCTAATCTAATACTAACTCCGCTACTTCTGCCATATCTTTTCTAGCAGCAAAGAGACCATTAAGCAAGTTTAAATATTTAGGTGTTTGAAGCATCGTTTCAGCAAATGGGATGTTGACTTGAAGGGATTTAACATGTTCCATGAAAGTTCTTTACGCTTTATCCTTTTCATCAGGTATGGCTCGAATTGGATATGGCAGAGGCGGCCTATAAGGCATTAAAGAAACAACAGTTTTATCTTCAGACCTTGGACTCGTCGAGTCCATTAGAGGGAACCGGCGAGTCGTGACGGGTTTTGCTGAACTCGAATCTTCTGTGTTTTCTGCATGCTCTTTCATTGAGACCTTTTGTGCAGGGGTCAGAGGAGTGAAAATTTCCCCAAAACTAGTTCTTATAGCATTCTCGTTCTCCATTCTCGGATTATTCTTGGTTTTACTTGGAAGTTCACCTGGTCTTCTTTGATTGATTTGTTGAGCAAGTTGCCCCAGTATGTCTCAATGTTGTGGATAGATGCTTGTTGGTTTCTAAGCATTGTTCTTGTTTCTTGGATTGCAGCATCATGATCAATATGTCTCTTTTCTGAAGCAGCTATAAATCTAGTAAACATTTATTCCAAATCAGCTTTCCTTTCCACAGCCAGTTCTTCCTTTTGGTAGAAACCCCTCTCTTTTTGCTTGTATTTCTCTTCCTTTGCCTTTTTGTATTCTTCGTACGGGAGCCATTCCTTCTTGGGTTTCCGCCAATTTTCATCGTATCTGTCACCACTTGAATAGAATACTTGCGCCTTCTTGTTTCCATTCTCATCCAAGTCACAATCTTTAGTTAGGTGAGGTCCCCTATAATTTTCACATCCTACCCGAATAGCATGGATTGTTTGATCCATCTTTGTCATTTTCCTATCTAAATTGCCTAGTTTAGCCATCATTGCCGCCATGTCATCGTTAACCGTGTTCACTACCCCCTACTTACTTCATTTTGCGGGTTATTGTATTTTCTAGAATGTTTAGAGAACTCTTCAATTAATTCTTTGATCACCGGGGGTGCCTTCTTTGTGAGCGGGCCTTGCGAGTCAAGTAATTGCCTTGTTGTAACATTAACCCCATCATAGAAGATGGAGACTTCTTGTTGGCTATTAAGGTCATGGTGTGGGCAATTTCTTAGTAGACTTTTGTACCTTTCCCATGCCTCATAAAGGGACTCTCCAGGTTGTTCAAAGTTAGCAATAGCTTTCTTCAACTTGGCTATTTTAGAAGGTGGGCAAAAATGGTCAATGAATTCTTCTTTCATCTTAGCTCATGTGGTGATGGATCCGGGAGGGAGTGACTTGAGCCAATCTTTTGTAGCACCCTTGAATGTAACTGGAAGCATGCGAAGTAACTGGGTCTCGCGAGGCACATTTGGAACATTAAAGTAATCAGCTACATCATTGACTTCATCCAAGTGTTTATAGGCATCTTCGTGGTCTTTTCCATAGAAGGGAATCTCCTTTAGTTGAGCAAGTATGTGACCCTTTAGTTCGAAAGTAGTAGTAGTGGGAACTGCGGGTTGCACAAGTCCCGGGCCGGTATCATCACACATCTTCTTCTTCCATTTCCCTATGGGGACTTCATCGATGTTAGCCATGATAATGGCTAATTCGTCGCCGGAATCAGATTCATGCCCGAATGTAGGTTCTTCCTCTTCTTCGGTTTCGTATTCGGTGTCCTCTTTGATTGGGTCTTCTATTGCTATAGAGGCGCTGGAAGCTCCTGATTTGCTGCTCTTATTCTTGTTGAAAACGGCTTTAAGATTCTTCAAAGGCGAGCTTTTTGAAGAAGTGGTTTCGCCAACGATTTTTCCTTTGTTCTTCTTTAAAGCAGACTCCGGATCGTCAAGTGGAGGAACCAGTGGAGTGTTAGTTCCTCTGGTCATGAAACAACTGCAAACAAAACAATAAGAACGCGTAAAAAGAACAAAAATAAAATAAAAACTAAAACTATCAAACAACAGTGAACTTGCCGAGTAGCTTCGAGTGCACTCGGCGAGTAGGCTGTATGAAACAGAAAAATTTAGATAGAATTAAATAAAATGATTAAAAACCAATAAATACTAAAACCTAACCTACTTACTAAAAATAACTTTGCGCAAGAAAAACTAACACAAAGGATCGATAAAATTAGGAATTAGATTTAATTTTTGAACCGTTCCCGGGCAACGGCGCCAAAAACTTGATGTGTGTTGACTTAACTAGTTTTAATCCTAATTTTATTTATAAAATAAACACACAAAGGCAGTGGACCTATCAATTGTAGTAAAGCTAAATAAGTAGGGTATCGAATACATGGAACGAAGAATTAAAACTAAAAACTAATTTTATCTAAAATTAAGTAATAAAAATGGGTTTTCTCTAGTTTTACAAGACTAGAAACTTACTAACTAATACTTAGACTAACTAACTAAAAACTATATAAAAAAAGATTCAACTAAATTCAATAATGAAAGGAACTTCTATTTATTTCAACTCAATTGACCCAATGGTTGATATTATGGTAATAGTGCAATGGATCAATTCTTATATTGGCTACCAATTCAAGTGATTAGATTCACGTTCGCTACACTAATCCTTAGAGAACAAACTAACTCAAACAGTGGCCAATTGTCTAATTTAATTCAATTCACTAGGTTATTTATTCGGGTTAATTTAGACTTGTAATGGTTAACTAATTTGGTCCTTTAGTTAACCTCTTGTTGACGGTTCATCACACAAGCTCACACATGAATTTACCTAATTTTCTTATTAATTCTAGTTTCACATTCGCTAATCCTAGTCATATAATAAAGTGTTCACATAAATCATATGAGGTAAACAATTAAGAGATGTTCATGCAGCTTAATTATCTTCCTATTAATAGAAAAATAGTTATCATTCACACATAAGGTTCTTTAACAAGCTAAAATCAACAAAATCACCAATATTAAATCAATCCTACCATAAATCAAACCATAGTCTCAATATTGTCTCCCCAAACAGAAGCTTAAAGGTTTTAGCTCATGATTGAGGTAATTGACAGCACATAAACGAAATCTAAAAGTCCAAACATGATGAAAAACAATAGATTGAAGTAAGAATGATGAAAATTTGCCTCAGTTCTCCTTCGGGATTAGATTTAGGGTTGTATCTTCGTTCTCTAGATCTCTTCTGACTCTAATTCGCAACTTGCTTCTCCCCAAGGGTTCCAGAATAATTTGTGTCGATCTGAAAAGTCGTTTTTATAGATTTGCCCTGACTCGCCGAGTCCATGACTGACTTGTCGAGTCCATCCCTTAATTCCCGTACACGGTAAGTCAAGGAGTCTTTATCTTCTCAAATATTCGATGCGACTCGCCGAGTAGTCGACCCTACTCGCCGAGTACCTTGTGTTTTTAGCATTTTTCTTCTTTGCTGAACTCCCAAGTTCCCAACCGCTTCTCATGCTTCCTTTTGCTTCCGAGCTTCGCTTTTGGACTGAAAACATAATTCAAACACTTTTAAGTATCTTTTGTCCATGATATGCAATTAATTAATCAATAAATGATAAAAATCTATACTTAATATAAGACTAAATATGCAAATATTAGCCACATAACATTCTCTATTGTATGTATGGTTGCGATAATTTGGGGAAATCACTAAGCTTTATTTTTACTGTTTATTGTTTATGGTTCCAGGTACTTCCAGTTCTAAAGGGAAGAGACCGGCTTGATCATAGCGCACACACCCATGTTCTTCCTGTTGGATTAGGTGTCTAAGCCCATAACTATAATTGATATGTACTTGACCTGAGAGTAGCATGGTCCATTTGGGTTGCCTTCACTAGAGCAATTTGATAGGATGGACTTTTGAGAAGAGGTTATTTATGATTTATTAATATATTATAAGCTCTAATATATTAATATGAAATCATGTTATTTAATTAGTATTGATCAAGAATTAATTTGGAATTAATTTAGTGATCAAAAGAGACTAATTAAATTAACGGGGACTGATTATGTAAATCAGTGATATATATATTGTTTGGGCTATTGATCCATGATAGGCTAAGTTGATGTAACTATCCATGAAGAGTTAGCCCACATGAAGCATGGATCATAACCCAAGTGTATGGATTTGTTCATGGTGTTTGTGAACCATTTGAGGCATCACATTTGAGGTGCTAAGTTCTTAAAGGCCAAAACTACAAGCTACAACAAAGAGGTAATTCTATAACTCACTTTTATGTTGTTTATGTCAATTGTATGCTAGCTGTAGGCTTTATGCTTTGGATACAATACTGCATGTATAATTATAGAAAACATAGATCTAAAGCATATAGGGTTGTATGTGCACCATAGGAGGTTGTAGTATACAAAACCCAGCAATGGTATCACAGCCTATGTTAGTTTTCTATTATATTTGATGCATGGCTTATTTTTCAAAGCTAAAAAACTGTTCTATCAGCATGTACTTGGCCAGTTCATGCTTGGACTTGACGAGTAGGTTGCATTTTGTCTTGAACTCGACGAGTCCATAGTTGGGCTCGACGATTTGGATCATCAGATGGTAGTTTTTCGGGGTGTTTTTTGCCAGAATTGGATTAGGATCATTACCACAAACTGTTTATATCATAAAATCAGTTTTTTATGATATGGTAGTGATTATCCTCATCCAATTAAAAGATAATTATCAAAATTTCAAGATTTGTAATAGTTTATATGATAGGTTAATTTCTTCTAAATTGTTGATGTGAATTATCTTGACTTATGGGTTTAATTAGATCATAGGAAAATTATAAGATAATTTTGTTTGTTTAAAATAATCTTCTTAATGCCTTTAATGAATTCCATAACTTGTCCTTAAGTTATGGAAAATGAAAAGTCTCATTTTTAATAGTCATTAAACTCATAAGTTATGGAAATAAAAAGTTTTCAAGAGTTACAAAACTTGCCCTTAAGTTTTGGTATTTGAAAAGTCTCAAATTATGAAAACATTAACTCTTGTAATTGAAAGGTTTCAAAAGATGCAGCTCTTGGGTTCATAAAAAGTTAATTAAATAATTTTAATTTTGAATTTTAATAACCTAGTTGCTTTGAATAGTTCAATTGCACATTATGGACTTTATTAAATTAATTAAAGTGTTTAATTAAAAGAGAATTAATAATTCCGTAATGACATGGTTTAAGTTTAATTAAATTAAGAGTATAATTTATTAATAGATTAAACCATCTAGTATTTTAAAAGTTTAAAATACACCCTTATACTATATAAAATTAAAAAAGTCTAACATATTATATATGTATAAGTTAAAAGTCAGTCTTACCGTTAGTAGGCCTCATTCACGAAGCCGGTCTATAAAGGGGTATAAAGTTACTGCCTATAAAATGGTGGTTTAATGGGTGTCCACTCTCACCCTCCGCTTCCTTGACTGGTGGATGGTCGTTAGCCGAACGGGTAGGATTGGACATTAATTCTCATTAAAAGTATAATGAAAATACCAAGTAACTAAAAACTTATAAATTCTTAATCTTAGTTACTTAGGAAATATGTGAATTTGGTGCTAACCCATGAAATTGCACTTTGCACCTTGTTAAGTCGTTAGTGGAGCGCGTGTGGTTAACCGACACACTAATTTGGGACTGACAGTGTGTGGCAAAGGGTAGCTTGATGTTAATCATAAATCAATGGAGCGTGTGTGGTTAACCAACACATTGATTAGGTGATTTGTAACATTAAGTGTGTCAAGCTAATTTGCATGGTTATTCACACATTATTTGTTATCCTCGGCATCCCAGTCACAAACTTGAAGAGCATAATCGAGATTTAAACATGCCATTGAAAAGTTCAATGAATCTCAAAGAATCTAGGAATTTCAATTCATTTAAAACTTAATAATAAATTTCATTTTTCACGGTTGAAATTGGTAAACCGTCATTTACCTACCTTCAAATATTTTACAATTGGATTACGACATCCATATTCTGAATTGTAGAATATTGTGTTGGGTCATAGCCTTAATATTTCATGTTGGGTGTTATATTAAAGACTTAAATCAACTATCTTGAATTTCTCCCATTATAGATGTCTAGGTCAGACAACAATGGTCTTCCCAAATCTTATGGAAAAAGCTTTCCTCATGAAGAGGATATTCCACAAGACAATCAAGGTGAAAGATTACTCCCTTCTTCATGTTGTAGTGGAACTTCACTTCCTCCACCTCCTCCAATAGTTCTCCCTAACCCACAAGTTCAAAGACTTGAAAAGTTCAAGGTCACTCAAGCCCTATTGGCTAGCAAACACCAAGATGGAAGGTGTGTGTGTACACATGTCTTGGAGATGAAGTCACACATTGACATGCAGGGAATGTTAGGAGTCGTTGTGTCAAGGAAGTTGGCTGTTGACTGGGTTCTTCATTCACTTCCTGAGTCATATGTTGAGTTCATTAAAGATTACTATATGACAGACCGTGACATGTCCCTTATTGATCTTACCTATTTGCTAATTGCTGCCGAATCAATAATGATTTGGCGCACTGGTAAAGCAAAATTGATTGGAAGATCTACTTCTCAAACTTCCATGAACATTGACAATGGAAACATTGGAAGTCTAGAAAAGATTTCTCTTTCCAAGTAAAAGGGAAAGGCTAAGTCTGAGATTGCCCCGTGTACCATTCTGAAAGAGTCCATATGTTTCTATTGCCAAGAGAAGGGGCACTGGTTGTGAAGCTGCCGTATCTACCTGAAGGATCGTAAGGATGGTAATGTCAAAAGGTTTGACTCCGCTTCAGGTAAGTCCACTATCTTACTCTATTAAGTTCCTATTGGCAGATTCTTAATACCTGATGTGATAAGATTACATTTTGATGTTTTGTAGGATCAAATGAAGCTTAAAGGAAAAGCATGCTGAGTCTGATCATGAAGAGATGGATTTTGATCGTATGGTTCGATGATCGGATTTTGAGTTGATGCTAGGAGTTGTGATAAATTTCTTAGGAACATTTAGAAACATAGTTTTCATATGTACTTGCATTGTAAGGAAAGGTTTTCTGCATTTTATTAATAAAGAGAAAATTTGATTATATCTTATTTATATTTCCTTGTAATGGCATTTGTGAAAATTGATGTTTCTATTTTTCTATTTTTACCAATATGGATTTGATTCTTTCGTTTGTGGTAGTGTCATAATTTACCAAATAATGAAAGATTCTCAACACCCAAATTTAAATTGGACATACACTTGGAATTGTGCAACTTGCATTGTGTGATGGATGAGAACCTTCGTCTTTGGGAAATTAAGACTAATTCTTTGTTCACATGTATATGTGAGTCAAGTGAAGGACTAGGGGATCAGGTACACTTGGTTGTGCACTGGTCAGATCCACCACAAAGAATGGCAAGACTATTCGTCATGATTTACTAAAGTTTAGTAAATATGGTTATGCTTACAAGTTTAAGTATAATTTTGCGATAGTGAAAAGGTTATAAGGTATGGCAGAACGAATAAGAAGAATCAATTGAGCAGAAAGATAAAAGTTTCTCCAATCTGAAAGGAAAGGAGAGTACTTTAGTATCGTGTTTTATGATCATCTTGGTGATTATGAAAAACCATATCACAATTGATCCTCTAAGGACACCTTGGTGCACTTGTATGGCTAAGAAGAGGAATCGTGAATTATTGAAATGGTTAAATTAAAAGGTGAATCATACTTCGTTCCAAAATCAAGTCTTAGAGTCATATTTCAAGATTGTACCTTGAGTGACATAATCTTAAGAGAGGTTTATAACACTTATCAAATGTAGAGTAAAATGTTTCTTACTTTTTCACATTTGAAATTTGTAAGTTGTGATGTCTTGGATAAGACCAAGACTAACTCAGACCAATTGTGTGAAGTGTTTGCCTCATAGAATCCGCACTAAATTTTGAATATTTGTTTGTCAAGTAATGTTTCTTGACAAAGAGAGTCTTATAAGTCAAGAGGTTAGTGGGAGTCTTAAAGATCTTGAAAAGCTACAAGAACTAATCAAGAATAAACCTATTGTTAATGACTAGCACACGACTTGAGGTTTGTAACCTATTGTGTTGACATATTCTTGTTTATGTGCCCATTCCAGTTAAAGTTGAATATGCATGTGAGTTCTATGAGTGCTCAATTGTTTGCATAGGGCAAAGCACCTTGATCAGTGAAAGTTCATTGATCAGTAAGGGTGATATGCTTAACAACTTGGAAGCAATGGCAGGCCCTTAAGTTGCCAGGTGGCAAGAAATTAAGACTGAACAATTTCAGTCCATATGAGTTTGGATTTGTCACTAACCTTGTCTTGTGATTATGGTTATGAAAAATTCACATGGATATGAACACATACACCATAAAATCTAAGTTTCATAAGGTTTCTCTCCAATTCATGAAAATGATTGTGAGGAAACGCTTTCACTAAGTAGATTTTAAAGAGTTAGCAATTGTGATATTTGCATTCTCAAATTCGATTATGACTATGGCATCCCTCTTCATAGTTCGAATTGTGAGAAATGGAAAAGGTCTAAACATTTGAGACTTATTGCTGTAAGTTCTAGAATTGTTTAGACACACATGTGAGCTATCTAAGGAAAGGTGTATGAGTTTGAGAAACCTAGATAAAGTCGTATCGAAGCATCTCGTGTCAGAAATATGAACTTTGGTAAGGAAGTCAATAAGTATTGATTTCTATAAGTCCACCTGATTTCTGGGTACATGTTAAAGCTAGTGGCAGCATAGTGGAGCGTGTGCGGTTAGCCGACACACTAACTTGGACTAACAAGGGTGGCAAAGTGTAGCTCGATGTTTTTCATAGATCAATGGAGCGTGTATGGTTAACCGGCATGTTGATTAGGTGATAAATAACTTTGAGAGTACCAAGCTAATTTGCATGGTTATTCACACCTTGTTTGTGATCCTCAGTATCCCAGTCACGAACTTGAAGCGCATAATTGAGATTAAACATGCCATTGAAAAGTTCAATGAATCTCAAAAAATCTAATAATTTCAATTCATTTAAAACCTAAAATTCATTTTCGTTTTTCATGGTGGAAATTGGTAAATCGTCATTTACCTACCTTCAAATATTTTACAATTGGATTACGACATCCCTCTTCCGAATTATAAAATACTGTGTTGGGTCCTAGCCTTAATATTTCATTTGGGTGTTATATTAAGGACTTAAATCAACTAACTTGAATTTCTCCCTTATAGATGTCTAGTTCTAACAACTATGGTCTTCCTCATCCTTTTGGAAAAAGTTTTATTTATAAAGATGATGTTCCACAAGACAATCAAGGTGAACGATTAATCCCTTCTTAGTGTTGTAGTGGAAATTCACGTCCTCTACCTCCTCCAAAAATTCTCCCTGATCCACAAGTTCAAAGACTTGAAAAGTTCAAGGTCACTCAAGCCCTATTGGCTAGCAAACACCAAGATGAAAGGCTTGTGTATGCACATGTCTTGTAGATGAAGTCACACATTGACAGGTTCAGAATGTTAGGAGTTGATGTCTCGAGGAAGTTGGTTGTTGACTGGGTTCTTCAGTCACTCCCTGATTCGTATAGTGAGGTCCTTAAGGACTACTATATGACAGATTTGGACATGACCCTTATCGATCTTACCTATTTGCTTGTTGCTGCTGAATCAACAATGATTTGGCGCACTGGTAAAGCAAATTTGATTGGAAGATCTACTACCTAAACTGCCATGGACATTGGCAATGGCAATATTGGAAGTCCAGAAAAGCTTTCTCTTCCCAATGGAAAGGAATTGGCATAGTCAAGCCGATTGACCAAATGGTAAATAGAAAGGCTAAGTCTGAGATAATCCCGTGTACTATTCCCAAAGAGTCCATATGTTTCTATTTCCAAGAGAAGGGGCATTGGTTGGGAAGCTGCCATATTTACCTGATAGATCGCAAGGATGGTAAAGTTAAAATGTTTGACTCTACTTCAGGTAAAGTCTACTATCTAACTCTATTAAGTTCTTATTTGGATATTATTAATACATGATGTAATGTAATTACATTTTGATTTTTTGTAGAATCGAAGAAAAGAAAGGAAGCTTAAAGGAAGGGTAAGCTGATTCTGATCGTGAAGAGATGGATTTCGATCGCATGGTTCGATGATCATAATTTTGAGCTGCTGCTTAAGAGTTATGATAGATTGCTTAGGAATAGATAACAACATAGTTTTCATATGTATTTGCATTGTAAGGATAAGTTTTCCGCAATTTCATAGATAATAGGAAGAATTTTTTTTTATTTTATTTTAAGTTTCCTTACAATGACATTTGCGAAAATTGTTGTTTGTATGTTTCCATTAATAGCAATATTTGAAAATGGATATGATTCTTTCGTTTGTGGTAGAGTCAGAATTTACCAAATAAGGAAAGATTCTCATCACCTAAGTTTCAGTTGGATAGAAACTTGGAATCATGCAACTTGTATTGTGTGATGAATGAGAACTTCGTCTTTGGGAAATTAAGACTAATTCCTTGTTCACATGTATATGTGAGTCAAGTGAAGGACTAGGGGATCAGGTACACTTGGTTGTGCGCTGGTCAGGTCCACCACAAAGAACGATAAGACTATTCATCATGATTTACTAAACGTTTGGTAGATATGGTTACACTTACAATATTAAGTGTAATTCTGAATCATTGGAAAAGTTTCAATGTATGGCAGAACGAATAAGAAGAAACAAATTAGGCAGAAAGAAAAACATTTCTCCAAATTAGAAAAGAAGGGAGAGTACTTGAGTATCGTGTTTTATGATTATCTTAGTGATTATGAAACCATATCACAATTGATTCTCTAAGGACATCTTAGTGTATTTGTATGGCTAAGAAGAGGAATTGGGAATTGTTGAAATGGTTTAATCAAAAGGTGAATCATACTTTGTTCCAAAATCGAATCTTAGAGTCACACTCCAAGATCGAGCCTTGAGTGACAAAATCTTAAGAAAGATTTATAACACTTATCAAATGTAGAGTAAAATGTTTTTTACTCTTGTACATTTGAAATTGGTAAGTTGTGATGTTTTGGATAAAACAAAGGCCATCTAAGGCAAATTGTGTGAAGTGTTTGTCTTGATAAGAAACCGCACTAACTCCTGAATATTTGTTTCTCAAGTAATGTTCCTTGACATAGTGAATCTTATATGTCAAGAGGTCAGAGGGAGTCTTAAAGATCTTGAAGAGTTTCAATAACTAATCAAGAGTAAACCAATTGTTTATTACTAGCACACGACTTGAGGTTTATAACCTATCGTGTTGACATATTATCGTTTCTATGCCCATTCCAATTAAAGTTGACTATGCATGTGAGTTCTATGAGTTCTCAGATGTTTGTATAACAACTTGGAAGCAACTGTAGGCCCTTATGTTGCCAGGTGGCAAGAAATTAAGGTTGAACAAGATCAGTCCATATGAGTTTGGATTTGTCACTAACCTTGTCTTGTGATTATGGTTATGAGAAATTCACATGGATAGGAACACATATACCATAAAATCTAAGTGTCATAAGGTTTCTCTCCAATTCATGAAAATGATTGTGAGGAAACGATTTCACTAAGTAGATTTCAAATAGTTAGCAATTGTGATATTTGCATTCTCAAATTCGATTATGATTACGACATCCCTCTTCATAGTTTGAATTGTGAGAAATGGAAAAGGTCTAAACATTTGAGACTTATTACTGTAAGTTCTAAAATTGTTTGGACACACATGTGAGCTGTCTAAGGAAAGACGTATGAATTTGAGAAGCTTAGATAAAGTCTTATCGAAGCATCTCGTATCAGAAATCTAAACTTTGGTAAGAAAATCAATAAGTATTGATTTCTCGAAGTCGGCCAGCAGATTTTGGGGTACATGGCAAAGCTAGTGGGAGCATAAGTGTTATGCTAATAAGAATGTAATTATTATGCTAGTAGGAGCAAAATTATTACGTTAAGTGTTGCGAGTTAGCAATGTTAATTATAGAAAACAAAAGTTTCAATTCGCAAAGTTGCAGGGTTTGAAAAGTTGTTTTGCTATAATTAAGGGAGACGAATTCATACTTCATTTCGAATCTAAAAGCTTAGATTGAGATTTTAATCGAATTTAGTCATGGACATATGTGAATTTTATGATGAAATGATTCAACATAAGGAAATTATATATGTAGAAATATTATAGCGAAAGACTGGTAAAGTATCATGTGTTTATGTGAGACATTATGAATCATATTGCATATGCTTCGGATATAGGATCGATTACATATGCTATAATATTAATTTGTTCTAATTTTCCAAATGCCTAGGGTATTAAGAGGGAAAAGGGACTAGAACGAGATATGAATAAAATGGTTAAGCAATTGTCGAGGACAATATGAGGTTTACTAAAGATTGGTTGCTTATGGACATTTGAAAGTATAGTATAAGTTTTGGAAGGTCCATATTGACAAGTTCTAAGAAGATGTAACTCTTGTTCAGAAGTGCTAGTCATATGGAAATATGGAAATGTTACCGTAAGTGGAGGTTAATAATAAAATCTATGTAAGATTAGAAAACTTAATGCAAGAAGGATGTTCAAAGGAATGTACTTTAAATGTGAGACTTCGTTTCCATGGAATTAAGCTCCATTAGAATACTTTGTAATGTTTGTTTCCAAGTCTCTGTGACTTTTGTGCATTTTCATTACAAGAGGATCATTACATATAAGTTTAGAATCTAAAAAAATTATAGCAAATGGAAAAATTTTGGTATTCTTACATTTATGATAAGGATTTGGAATTTTGAAATGAGCATCATTGAAATGTTGTCAATTGATCTATTTCACAAAGAAAGGACCATAGGTAAACATAGTGTGCATGCTTGGAGCATGGGATAACTATTGTTTTAATTCAAGTATCAAGTTGATTAATTGAAACATTATATAATGAATAATGTGTAATTAATATGGTGATTAAATAATAAGTGTTTTATTTATATTCATAAGTTTTGAGACCGTATTGGATTTGATTATTCTTGTGTTTCACTTTGCATGTTTTGACTTCCTGAATAACTAGGTAGTTCAAAGCATCCACAATCGATCATACTTTGGAAGTAGGTATTGAAGATAGACTGTCATGAATGGGTATGTAGATTGTTTAAAGGCGTTTAGACATAACACAAGTTTGTTGCAGTGTTCATGAGTACTCCTGTAATAAGATTTGAGTATTGGATTAAACCTACGCTCATCTGAATCACTTCATAGATTTTATCACGAGTGATTGTGAGACAATAATATATTGTATTCTTGAAACGAAGACATGTGAGTTGTAGTTTACAAGTTGGTTGCACATTGACATATGTAAACGCACCAGTAACTTGGTGTTATAAAACATATTGTTGTGTGTGATTTAATGAATAAATAGAGCAAGCATTTGAGTCGAAGTTTATCCATTCCTTTTATCCTTATAGGGATAAAAGCGATATTTGTGGGCCCCTTGATGATTTAGTGATGACAACCCTAAGCGCTTGGCCAAGCCTAGACTGATTTGAATTGTTCAATTAGTCGGTCGTCATAAATCAGAAATCGGGAAACAGAATATGGACAGAGAGAATGATTATAATCCATGTCTCATTCCATATGATATCTTATAGAATGGAGGAATATATGATCCCTGATCTAATGGACGTGTCATTGACTAGGTCAGAGTTCGACAACGACTTTTAAGAGCTACGATTGCTAGTTGGGTTGTGGAGTCGTACTTGCCATAATAGTTATTAGAATTATCCAAGTGGGAGACTGTTGGATTAGGTGTAACACCTGTTTATTTATTAAATAAATAAATAAAATAATGAACGAATAGTAGCCCTAAAATAAATAATTATATATCAAAGGATGGTGTCGAGGAGCTAATATTCACAATTTTAGAAGTCGGGGTTAAAAGTGTAAGTTTCGGATGGGTTTCGTTAAGAATCATGAAGGCAGGGATTACTTGGTAATTATTGGGACTTCATTTGAAAAGAATTTGTAGAGGAGGGTCTGTTTTAGTAAAAAACGGACCTGAATTGTAAAGGATTTAATGTTAAGGATTTAAATGGTAAATGTTGGCCTTTATTTGAAAGAAATGTCAAGGGGAGGGGCCATTTGTGGCCTTATGGAAATAAGTTTGTGGGGGGATCGGGGGTATATAACCTGTCACCCCCGTCCATACCCTAACCCTAAGGAAGCCATCTACAGCTGCCACCTCTCCCACCCTTATACCTCCCTCACCGGCGCCGCCATCTCCGGACCTTCCTACCTTCGTTTATCAACCTCCAGCCGACGCCTTTCATTCGTGTTCCGATCTGGCGAATCTAGCCCCCTGCCGCCGTTGCCTCGCATCAAAACGCCACAGTGACCACCAAGCCTTTACCGTTCTCATTCTTCTTCTCCTTCTTCAACCGCCGCTGTGAGCGTCGCCGCAGTGCTGCTGCTTTACCTGCTGCCGCGTCGACGAGGAAGGTCTCTCCGCCGCCTGATGCCGTCGTAATGACATGAGTGGTTGACATCGGAGTGCATTACCAGGTCGAGCTCGTGACGGGTTGGTGATCTATGAATGTAGGTTGATGGGCAAGGAATCAAGGAGACTCGCCACCACCGTGAGGTGGTGGCTGTTATCGCAATATGCCTCCTCCCACCGTCGCTGTCACGCCACTGCTGCCGTTAGGGTGCTGCTGCCGTCGCCACCCACCACAGGTGGGAGTTGGATTCACTTTGCAAGCAGGAACGTGTGGGTTTGTGTGTTCCGATTGTAGTGTGTGACTTTATTTGGCCGAAAATTGTAAGAAAGGCCACCACCGGCCACCATAGTGTGGCTGTGTGTGATTATTTTGTTAGCGTGTGTTTATTTTGAGAGTTAGCATTGTAAACTGTAACGATCACGAAATAATGAAAAGGAAAAATCAAACCACCACCGTATGGTGGTGGCTGCCGCCTCCTACCGCCACCGGCCGCCGTGTCGGGTGGCGGTGTGTCTTGCCTCGTCAAGTGTGATTCGTTTGGGGTGCTTGAAACCCTAATGGGCCTTGTTAGGCTAATGGGCCCAATGTAGCCAAATGGGCTTAGTGAAAACCCTAATGAGTCTAATGGACTCTAATTGACCCAATAAAACCTTAGTGGGCTTAATGACATTCTAGTGGGCCTAGTAGGCCCAATAAATCCCTAATGGACCTAAAAGCCCAATAAATTGATAAATGGGCTAACATTTGGGACGGAAGAACCATAATGCCAATAAAACCCTAATTTGGGGAATTAATCGGGACACATGGGAATTATTTAATAACTGGTGATATTAAATAAGAATCGTTGTCAACAAATTAATCTAAGTAATATTGGACTTAATGGATTAAGTCGTTAATGGGTTAAGTGAGAAGACTTAACCCTAATCATCATTTTATGTGAAAACCCTAATTTCACTTGGGTGTATTATTGGACCTTTTATTTGGCCTTGATGATTAGGTTATTAAATGGGCTATCCAAGATCAAGTAAATGGTCTAGAGTAATTTAATGGGCCTAGGGTAAGGCTCATATAAGGGGCTTGGGCCCAATTTGGAAAATTGGGCCATAGTTTGGGCCTTAATGAATATATGATGTTGGGCCTTAGATTGAGACCATGTATAGGTCTAGGCCCAATTTGGAAAATTGGGCCATGTGTTGGGCTTTGATTCCTAATTGACTTTGGGCCTATGGATTGGGCCTTGGGCTTGAATAAGCCAAGCTAGGGGTAATATAGTAATTACCGAAAGAATGTACAGATGGTTATGTATTGGGACCCAATTATTAATTGGGTGTTATTTTGGTGTTAACAGTTCGGGAATCTGTCAGCCAGCAGCAGGGGTCGAGTCTGTGGGACTTCAGCAAGTGTGGGATTGTGTCTTCGGGACTTCAACGGTGTGAGGTGAGTTACCTTCTAGTAGCGGTGGGTCTACGGCCACAATGCCGGCCCACCACACTACTAGAAAAACAACCTTTTACGACGCTCATTGCGCGTCGTAAAAGGCTCAGACGACGCGCAAATGCGCGTCAAGGAAGGCCTTGTCATAAAGAGAGACGACGCGCATTTACGACGCTCATTTACGACGCACAATTATGACGCGCGTTTACGACATGCAATGCGTATCAAGGAAGGCCCTGTCATAAAGGAAGACGACACGCATTCGCGCGTCGTAACCTTACGACGCGCGTGTTAATGACACGCACTGCGTATCAAGGAAGCACATGTCAAGAAAGGCCATGTCATAAGTGAAGATGACACACATTTTTGCGTATCGTAATTTTAAATGTTAAAAAAAAATATTATTTATAGATTTACTAATTTTCAAATTAAATTTGTATTTAATGTCTCATAACAAAAAATAAAATACTATATACAAAAAATACAATCCATTGCATAAAATTTAATATCATATATATAATCGATCCATGGAAAGATAAAACAAATCAATAGAAGTTGTTTTCTCCTTATATATGATTATTACATACTAAATAACAAACTTTATTTCATATTCATACATATGATTACATTATTCATTAAGAAAAACATATACCTACAGCTAGACTTGGAAGATCCATGATTGAATACGATTTACAATGTAACTTCGATCCAAATGAGAAGTAAATACCTTATTGAGGCTCTCTTCAGCAGCTTTTCTTTCAGCAGGATTGGGACTAAGTGTTGTTTGTAGAACAACAGCTAGACTTGGAAGATCCATGTCAGTGTCTTTTGAATGAAAAGGATAACGATTTTGGAAATCGTAGAAGGATTGTGTAGGGCTACATTGTTAATCTCATGACATTGTATAGCATTACACTTACAAATTTTTACTAATCAAGACATTGCACTTCAACATTCTTCAAACTTTGTGTAGATTGTGTATGCAATGTCCAAAACTGACATGTCATCTGGTCCAGGGAGGTATCTACAAATGTACAAAGGCATTTAATTAACACGTATAATAATTGCATAATAGGATTCAAGATTAACAAGTACATAACATAATATGAAACTACTCATAAAAACAAGAATGCTCAACACTTTAAGTTTAAAACCACAAATAGACAATAGAAAATGACTCATTTAAACTTGGTAATTTACCTTGTTGAACTAGTTAGGTGCAGACAGGTTCTTTTATAATTTGTGTTATCCACATTTAAAGAAACTTAAACTGTTGAGCATATTCTGAGTTTATTATCATTGGCAATCTATTCCTTAAATTACCTTAAATTATCATTGGCAATGATGTTTATAATTGGCTATAAAAATGATGTTATTATCATTGGCAATCTAAAAAATAATTGAAGGAATAGATTGCCAATGATAATAAATAATAAAGAAAAGCCTCTTACCTGATGAGAGCTAGTCATGTCAGTTGACTTCATAACACAAAAAAGATGTAAAAAAATTGGTTGTAAAATTAAAACATCATTTTTACCATCAAGATAATGAGGAAGAAATCCCAACATATCAATGTCTGGAACACTGTCCAACACTGTGATCCATCCCACCAAAAATTGGCGAACATATGGATTCAAGACATTCATACGCTCTCTCAATAATGGTATAAATTCTTCAATGATGGCCAAAAAAAAAACATAAAATTATTATAAAAAAGCCAAATATTACAAGGGTTTAAGTATTAAAGAAAAGATTACCTGATCAGAGGGATCTGATAGGGATCCGATAGTGCTTTAAGAAGTGTGTCAAAAATATCATTAAAAAAAGACAAGACCTGAATTACACGTATAAATTAAACCTTTTCTTTATTATTGGCAATAATTTAAATGATTATATGAAAATGGTTTGTGTACCTTTGTTCGGTGTCTATTTAAAAGGGTTGAAATCCAGAGCAATGATTCAATACTAGTGGCTTCGTATTCACTCGATAACTGCCTGCAAATTGAGAAAATAAAAGTAAAGATATATTTGTTAATAAAGAGAAAAAGAGTTGAATACTTGTATATTTTATAGTAATAAAAAAATGAGATTGGACCTTTTTACAATGGAGAGAATTGCTCCAACATCAAATAAACACACAATGGAATGGAATCCCAAATTCCAATTCCATCAGAATACACAAACTTACAGCACATATTCTTTCTTCTTTATCAGCTATGCAAGGCAAGATAGCTCCTAATATATCAGCATAATAAGGAACCAATTGATCACCCCAAGTTTTCAAACTCGTTTATCTACATAAATTTAATAAAAGAATTGCAGGAATTCTCAAAAAATCTCATTACAATGGAAACCCCATTTCTTAAACCTTCTCTTCTCACGCTATGTTCTCTCACACTATGTTTTGGGGACGCTTGCTTCCTTCTGGAAAAAAGAAAAAAAGATAAGAATCCATACAATGAATTAAAATAGTTAAAGTAAAAAAGTTATTACTTGGTTATCTTGATAGCCTCGTTGATTGATCGGTCATAATCATCTGCAAAAGTTGCAATTTTTATAGTGACAGGAATAAAATATAAATCATGAATAATAAGACTGAAAATGAGAGTGATTAATGTTACCAAAAGTGTAGGACACGGGTTTTCTGCCACGTAGGGAACGCTCTGGACCAAGTGCATCAATAATCATGCTATCAAGAAGAAGAGCTTGTCTATGCTGTCTCTTGAGCAACTTCTCTTTCCTCTGTGCACCAACAACAAACAATTACACCACTACTTCTCTCTTATTTGACTTAATGTACAAAGAACGACTTAATAAATAAGTCATAAAAATGTTTCCGTGGACACACCTCTTCCAACCAACCAACCAAAAAGTCAAAAATACCCCCCAACACCACAAAATAATAATGTTTCTTGCAGGTAGGAGATTGTGTTAAACAACAAATTATTATCTTTTTTGTATGTTTTTCTTGTATTTTAATCTTCTTAACCAACAAACCATAATTCTTTAATGGTTTTATGCTTGTGGGTTTGTCTCATCTTTTCTCTCTCTATTATTATTATTATTATTATTACACCCAAGAACAATAAAGCTGAAGACTTTTATGTTCTTCTACACCTAGGGCTTGAAAGAATGACAACAATCGGAATCCACAAACCCCGTTTCACAATTCCAACCGGCTACGAACCCTGGCATCATCAATTCCATTCCAACCCATAAACAAGATTAGATACTCTACAAACATAGGAATTTCACCTGTGATAAATGTTGCTTATCTCCATATAAATCCTTGTTCTGTACAATAAGATCGGCTTCTTAGGCCTAAAAAAAGAATAAAAAATAACTAGAAAGTAGAAACATGACTCATGAATTATAAAAGTCAAAGTTTGACATTACCTTTAGCATCCTAAAACGATCTCCTGTCTCGATCTAAGATACGAACCTCAAACCTGGGAAAAACAAAAAACCACAGAAATACTTTGGGGTTATATGAGGTGTTAATTGGAAAGCCTTATAAGAGTGGGGAACCAAGAGATCAAATAAGAAAAAAGTATTCATTGCATACAACATTTGCACATGGAAGTACTTTGGGGTTATATGAGGTGTTAATTGGAAAGCCTTATATATGTGACATTATTACTGATTCTGTAATTATGGGTTTCTTCATTGAAGCTGAAAAAATACTTTCTGTTCTTGGAACTAATCATGCAGTTGAAGATTTTTTATGGCAGGTAATTTTCAAAATAATCTCAATTTCTATTTCTTGCATTTACCTTTTTTTTTGTTTCATTATATTGATAATTATGAACACAGGAAAGCTCAATCATATTATTGAAGCTTTTAGTTCCTCACATCTTTGAGAAAATGACAATGCATGAACTAAGAAGTCTTGTAGCTGAAAGATCAAATATGAGCACGTATATAACAGAAGAAATATTTGAATTACCTCATAATATGATTGGTTTATTATTAGAAGGATTTATAAAAACACAATCAACTTTCGAACTTATTACTCCCATAGCTGCTTTATTCCCCACTTCATCATCTGACAAAAGTTTTCGAGTCTCAAAAATCACAGGTAGCTAAGAAAAAATGAAAATTTCTATCATTTGAGCTGAATGAAATATATACACTTAACTATTTTGTCGGCGACTTCTACTATATTAGCACCCAAGCAAAGTCCTGTAGAGTCTTGTAGAGAAACTTTATGAATCATAAGGCTAAAAGGTAAGCACTTAAAGATGAAACATTTTATTAATACATATGGTGACAAGAATAACATCAACCATATTAGCACCCAAGCAAAGTCCTATAGAGAAACTTTATGCTGCAAGATTAACATCAACCATATTAGTTGAAATATTTTATTAATACATACAGTGACAACATTAACATCATTGTTACAAATAGTAAACTTTGACACTGACCTGACTTGGAGGACCTAGAAGCAAAAATTTTCACTTTATGCTGCAAATCCTTCATGGATGGTTGGCAACAATCATCTTTCATCTCATTATCAAACCAACTTCCAACAACAGCAGCTGGCAAGGATCTCATTGATTTCTTCTAATAATGGGCATTGCTGTGAAGGTGAGAATGGAAATAATGATATGAGACTACTATGACCAGGGGTATGATTGTCATTTTCTAACACAACATACCATTTTCTGTTTTCACCTGGAATTAATTTTCACAAAATTAAAAAACATATGAGGTTTTCTTACATAGTAAAACAAATAAAAAATTAGTAGGTGAGGTGAGGTGAAGCTGGCCTCTTGTGTTTAGTTTTGACAGTTGTGGGGGAAGAAGGATTACTATGCCAGTTCCTTTTTTAGTTGATCAACGAGTAATATCTGTTGGGAGACTGTTAAGAAGAATTATTGCAGCAACTTTCCATGACGTTCCCATACTAACATTTGTAATATCTGTTGGGAGACTGTTAAGAAGAACATAACTTGAAAGTAAGAGGTTATACTAGTTTTTAATAGAGAAATGTTGTCTATTTCGTGGGAGTAAAATGATACAATTGCATATTAGAGATAGCAGTTTGTTCTCTAATGTAACATCAAAAAATGAATACAACCTTTCAACATCAGATGTTGGTTGTTTCGTCCCATCTTTTTTCTTGAAACGTGTCATCATATCTCTTGGAAATAAGATCGACTTCCAGTGGACCTCTAATTTATGGAATCAATTGAAGTTTTCCCAACAGAGAAACATCATTCAACAGAAAAGGGAGAATGGAGAATAAATATCGAGAGAGAGAGAGAGAGAGAATACAGATCATCTAGAATGAGCGACCATAAACTTACTTGATGGGAGGAACAATGAAGACAACTTGCATGTTGATTTGTGGAGGAGGAAAGGTTACCTATACCTTAAACGATGCTTGAATCAGATCTATATAGGGCTTCACTAGTTCATAGATGACCACATGGATAAGTCGCAAAAACCTTAATCTCCTTGTAAGTTTGGCATAGGCATAATGTAACGATCCTTAAATCATATTATTGTGAGAGTGAGGAGTCGTAAATGGTTAGCTCTTAAACGAAGGCTTGTAAAATTGATCAGTCATCGCAGTCTCGGTGAGATGAGATGAGCTCGAGGTCGCCAGTGGGAATAGTTGAGCGGAGGTCTCCGGAGGTATGAGGTGAGCGGAAGTGAGCATATGTAACGAGCTTTGCAGAGAGCATCCTTTTGAAAAAAACCCTAGATCCCTTACAATTTTGTTATAAGATGAATAGTACGCGTAGGGAAAAATGAAGATGAGGGAGAAGAAGACTAGGGTTTAAAAATTTTGGGGATTTCAGTTTCCCTCTAAGGAGACGCGCGTTTCTAAAAAAATATAAAACGACACCGACCGATAGAGGACGCACATTTTACATAAAGTGGCCTCCGTGTTTTTTACTTTTTTAAATGAGACACTAATTTAAGGGCACACGATAATGCGTGACCTAAATCCTTAAATTTTTTGAAGAGATGATACTTTTTTAATGTCACTATCCTTTGCGTAACATAAATCAACGAGTGTCGTGGTTTGCGCGTCGTAAAAGGCTCTTTTTCTTGTAGTGCCAGTAGGAGTTGTATGTTAGATGATTGTCTTTGTGATATCATCTAGGTTTGCTACTACCTGATATGTTATATATGCTGGCATGATATGTTATATGTGATAGTAATAGAGTTCGGTTGTTAGGACCGAAGGGTAGGTCAGACACCCCAGATATGTCTGACAGTATGTGATGATATGTTTATATGCTGGCGTGATATGTTATATGTGATAGTGGTAGTAGGAGGGGAATAGTCCCCAAGTTCGGTTGTTAGGACCGAAGGGTAGTTCGGACACCCCAAGTATGTCTGATAGTATGTTTGTGTTATGATATATGTGATAGTAGCTGAGTGTGGGCGAGGCCCGTATCTCAGAGATAGTGGAGTGTGGGCGAGGCCCGTATCTCCCAGCTAGCGGAGTGTGGGCGAGGCCCGTATCTCCATGAGTGTGGGCGAGGCCCGTATCTCCATGAGTGTGGGCGAGGCCCGTATCTCCTAGCTGTTCGTTATATGATTGTACGGTATGTGGTATGATGGGGGAACTCACTAAGCTTCGTGCTTACAGTTTACAGTTTTGGTTTCAGGTACTCATTTTCAAGGGAAAGGAGCCAGCTGGATCGCAGCGCATCACACTATGTTTTCCGCACATGAGATCCTTGGGGATTACGCTCTGATATGGTTTTATGATACTATGTTTTGGATTACTGACACTTGGGTTTTGACATAAGACGTTATTTTCAATGTTTTTATATTGATGGTTTTATGTAATAACATAATTAAAATGAAATTTTTGGCCTGTATTTTTGGGATGTTACATTAGGTGTCTAAGCCCATAACTATAATCGATATGTACTTGACCCGAGAGTAGCATGGTCCATTTGGGTTGCCTTCACCGGAGCAATTTGATAGGATGGACTTTTGAGAAGAGATTATTTGTGATTTATTAATATATTATAAGTTCTAATATATTAATATTAAATCATATTAAGAGGTTATTTAATTAGTCAGATTTTGTTTCTGTCTTTTGAAAGACAGAGGTCGGGATTGGTGGAAGGAGGTAGACTTTGCTTTGGAGGGCGAATCCCTGGAGATAATGACTTGGGCAAATCCCTCAAATAAGCGAGAGAGTTTCAGGACCTTTGTCAGACTACGGAGACTGTAGCAAAGATCACTTCCATGTTCCAGGAAAGGGCTTTAATAGTTATGCAGTATGCAACAGATGAGGAGATAAAGAAGGTAAGGTATCATGATATGCTGAGGAATGATATCACGGAGTTCATGAGTATGACAGGGTGCAAGACTCTGAATGATATGATTGCTAGAGCCCGAGAGCAGGAGATCGATTAGGAGCACTTGGAGAAGAGGAATCCAGAACAGGTGATGACAGTTAAGGGACCTGCGAAGAGACCCAAGACTTCAGATTAGCGATTGAGGGCCATCAGGTTCGGGGTCTTTGACATCCCCATTTTCACGGCCAGTAGAAGACCGATTTTGTTTATGCTTTATAAAAATCAGAGTGCCTCTTTTAATAAAAATGTTGCGGAATTTGTTGCCAGTAAAACATGATAAATACGTTATCAAATCATTTCCGAAGAAAAGTATTTTTATTCATTTTAAAACATTTGGGATGTCATCGTCAATAAAGAAACATAAGAATAAACAGAACTTACATTCATTATCACTAGTGATTTATATCTCCTTAATCTCTCAGTGTGATGTGACTTCATATCAACACCTGTGATATAAATAAACTGAGTGGGTCAGGTTGGGAAACCTGGTGAGTACATAGGATTTTCAACCCAAGAATCAACGATTTCTCATTCATTCATTCCTAAGGATTATCCTAAGGAATAGGTATGAAGTCCATCATTGTCAATGACACAGCTGTCAAGCACAACTGCTAGTTCTATCACTTAGGCACAACTGCCAGAATTGTGACATTTATATGAGGCGCAGTTGCCAGTATTGTCCTTCGAGCACAACTGCTAGGGTTATCTCATTTATTGACAGTATCGTTTTCGAGAGTCCACTCGCAATACATGTCAATGGGTTTTTAGAGTACACTGATGAACACATCGTTCACAACACCTATAGCTTGCAAGCCTGCTAGTGTTCCACTGGACTGTCTAGAATAGTCTGTGGTTGTCATCCATACTCTGCTAGATGACGGGGCAACATTTAGGAACAAGGCTTCTCACATCGTCCACCTCTCACCCTTAACTCATGGTCTATATCACCTCTCAACTCATCATCCAACTTATATTTCATCTACCCATGTTTTACCCAACATATTACGTATATATAAATATATATACAATTTAAATCATATAAAACTTGTATAAAATCGTTCATCCAGCATAAATAGCAAGTATATATATATATACTATGCACACATAACACGTAGTTTACATAAAATACTTCATATCTATGTGTAAGATGAAAGGGACCATGCACTCACTTAAAAAGGTAGTGATTCCGAACTCAGACAGCGCTTCGCTTCTTAAAAATAATTTCCTTCGACGAAACCTAGTATTATTACCACTAGAGTTTAGTCTATTATTCGCTGAGACTAATTAATAGTCTAGCTAGTATTACTATTATATAAGTGTTAAACAATACTTATATAACTCATAATAATAGCCCAATTACTTATTATAAGTTCCTCATAACGTTACTATAATTAAATAAAAGCTATATTAAAAATAGCGTAGGCGTAGCTCACTTACAACGGGTTTTATAGAAAACCAGGCTTTGCTTGGAGGAGCGTTCCCGAGCCAAAAAGCTCTTCTTCTCGGAGCCGTCAAGCAGTCTGGGGCTTCCGCCTCATGCTAGGGAGGCTCCCTAGGCTTTTCGGGGGGTTTCGGGGCTAGAGAGAGAGTAAAGAGAAGAAACAATGGGAAAGGTGTGAAAAAAATGAGGGTGGGAGAGGTTCTATTTATAGGGTGAAAAATGGCTGAACTTGGTGCCACATGTCACCATCTAGTGGCAAGACTTGGGGAGAAAGCAAGGGCCAAGATTGTGCCACATCACCCATTTTCGCACAACACACTTCCGACTTCTAAAATCCATAACTTTCACATACGACCTCCGTTTTTGACAGTCTTTATATCCACGCGTAGGTAAAAATAAGATCTACAACTTTCATTTTGATTCCGTTGGCTAATTCTCGACCGATCTTAAATTTAACAGTACGAGGAGATTATATTGTTATATGTCCGCGTAAAATTCATAACTTCTACATACGAACTCTGTTTTCGTCTTTCTTTTTACCGTTGAGTTCCTATTAATGAGATCTTCAATTCTCATTTAGGTCACTTAGGCCAAAACCGCTCAATCTAAAATTCGAGTTTCGGGTTATGCACTGCTAAGCCAAATCTTAGAAAATTCATAACTTCCTCATACGAAGTCAGATTTGGGCGTTCTTTTTTTTTTGTATGTTCTCGGTTTAACGTATATTACAACTTATGTTTAGATTTCTAAGGCTAAAAAGTCCTCCATCATAAATTCACTATTTACATCTCCCGGTGTCGTGCCGGTTTTGCCGTAAAACTTCGACTGACCATAACTTCTTCGTTATAACTCGGATTTCAACGTTCTTTATATGTACGGAACCCTTGAGACGTATTCTAAAAATTGGTTAAGATTATTTATTCTAAATAATCTTTTTTCAAAAAGTCTTTTTCGACCCTTATTATCTCTAAATTGACTAGCCCGTATTTACGGGCGTTACAGGGCTAGTGGAGCACGTGCAGGAAACAACACGATGGATTTTGTCGTTCCATGGGTATAGGCTGCTACAAGTGTGGCAAGTTTGGTCATGTCAATCGAGATTGTCCTCAAGGGATAGGCCCATTATGTTTTCACTACAACCAAGTGGGCCACAAGAAGGCCGACTATCCAATGTTGAGAGACAGAGCACTGAGTGCACCTGCTCCGGTTACTTTAGGATCACTTATGGTTGTGAGGTTAGGGCAGGAGTCCCAATAGAGAGGAGCCGAGCACTACAGTGTTAATCAGGGGAGGCCAGGGTTCCAGCAGATGCTATTGCGGGTATGTTATCCTTTTCTTTCTTCTTTATTATTATATCTATTTATATTGCTTTGAAATTTTGTATTGGTTTGGGTAAGCATTATATTTGGTTTGGGTAAGCATTATATTCGGTTTAGTTCTCCGTTATTGTTTGGGTAATATCATCAAGAATTGTTATATGCCATTTTTCATGCCATGAGTCAGTAGTAGATCATATCTTGCTGAGTGGGTTTCATCTTAATCGGTTGTTGTTCCGGTTCTTTGATGGGGTTAATTCAAGGGTTGTCGGACTTGCTGAGATTTCAGGGAGTGTTCATATGGAGTTCAAGAGTTGTGCGGTCATTACGATTGGCTAATGATGGAACACTAGTATTGGTAAGCGCAGTTCGTCGGTGATTCAAATTATAGGAAGGTAAGATAGGTTGGGAATCCATCAAATTTTGTGGATTGGGAAAGCTTCGACTAATCTAAGTGGGGGAGAATTGCTCATATATCTGGAAGCTGAATAAGTAATGAAACTAGGATGAGTTTCACATCCCAGTCAGAAGGGACGACGACTTAGGTTGTCGTCTGGATTGGAAATTGTGTAGGCAGGGGGTTCCAAAAACTTCCAGCAGCTGGGTGGCGTCTTCTTTGTGATGGATAGCAGGCATATAGATGGATCCAGGTTGAGGGTTATGTTACAGCCTCTCTGTCTATTCTTGTCTGATTAAGGCTTTGAGGTCTGAAGCGTGACCCAAACACCTGATTGGGGTATAGTCATATGCATGATTGACTCAGGATGATCATAGGTGGATTGGTAGATGAGCGGTGTAACGCCCGTAGATTCGGGCTAATAAATTTAGAGATAATAAGTGTTAAAAAAATGACTTTTTGATAAAAGATTAGAGTAAATTACTGAAATCATCCCTATGGTTTGGTAAAAATTCCACGTTTGGTGCCTAACTTTTTTTTGCACTTGGATCGTCCCTGTGGTTTGATTTTGTTGCGTTTTTCGTCCCTTACATACATAAAGTTAGGGACCAAACGTGTCATTTTTACCAAACCATAAGGACAAAAAACACAACAAAATCAAACCATAGGGACTATCCGAGCGCAAAAAAAATGTTAGGGACCAAACGTGAAATTTTGACCTAACCATAGGGACGATTTAAGTAATTTACTCAAAAGATTATTTAGCATAAATAATCTTAACCAAAGTTATACTATATGTCACAAGGATTCCATACATATAAAGAACGCTGAAATCCGACTTATAACGAAGAAGTTATGACCCTTCGAAGTTTTGCGACACAACTGACATGGCTCCGCATAACGTAAAAAGTGAATTTTTGACAAAATACTTTTTAGCCTTAGCAATATAAAGGAAATTCGTAGTAGACATTAAACCGAGAGTGTACATATATAGAATATCCAAATCTGACTTCTTTTGAGTAAATTATGATTTTTCTAAGATTTTGCATATCAGTATATAGCCCAAAAATCGAATTTTAGATTGATCGATTTTTAGCCAACACATCCTAAACAAGAATCGAATATCTCTTTAATAGGAGCTCAAAAATATAAACACAGTCGAAAACGGACATTGGATGACAAAGTTATGAATTTTTAACGAACTTTAACTATCTAAGCCTGTTAAATATACCTTTAAAAATAAAGACAAAATTAGTTGACATTGTCTAAACGAAATTTGTAGATCATGTTTCAACATATGCGTGGATATAAAGAACATAAAAGATGGAGCTAGTATGCAAAAGTTATGGATTTTAGAAGATAATTAGTTTTTGGAGTAACCAACGAGTGACACGTGACGCAATCTGAGTCGCACTTTCTTCCCCACAGCTTTCACGAGATCGCGACATGTGGCACATTATGCCCAGCGTAATTTATAGTACGCTCAGCATAACCCTTAAAACCCCATTACTCTCAGCATAATTCTTGAGTACGCTCAGCGTACTTAGTGCTGGCAGCCTATAAATAGAAGGTGTTTTCACTCTTTTTCTCACATCTCTTCACCCATTTTTCTCCCAAACACCCCAAACCCTCTAAGCCTTTCCCTAGAACCTCCTAGGTGTTAGTAGCGAGTCTCGAAGTACTAGAAGGCCCCGAGAAGAAGAGCTTTCAGCTCAAAAGTTCTGCCCGCGCAGAGCCCAGTTCCTCGCTAAACCCCCTTGTAAGTGAGTTATGTATACCATAATTTAAGTATAACTTATGTGTGAGTTCATTATCGTTGTTATGAACCTATAAAAAAGATTTATCAGTGATTCTAAGTCGTTATACTGATTGATCTACTTATGGGGATGATGTCTAGGCTATGATTTAGTGAGGTGTATAAAGTGAGATTCCCAAACAATATACTTCATATACCTAATGGACCCTACCTCCGATATGATCCTTCATGGTTGTTCCTTACTTGATAGATCATGAAATTATACTTTTCGATAAATGTGAATCTAGACTAATAATCAGTCGCAATAAATAACATACTAAGACTTAAGGACGATACTAGGTTTCGTCGAAAGAAAATACAGTTGCTAGAAGTGAAGCGCTGCCCGAATTTCGAGTCGTCACTTTAACAAGTGAGTGCATAGTCCCTTTCATGAACATGATTTTTATACAAGTATTAATTAAAATATTAAATATATTTATGTGTGAAATATTTGATATTTCATGAAATACGTGTTAAGAGCATATCTGATAATATATGATGATTTAGGTTACAAAATAAACCTAAATTAATTAAGATGAATACCGGGTAGTATCTTCTTATGTGTATGGGTGAGATATCCACAGGGGATAGAACTTTAAAATTTGTCATTAATCCGAGAGCATGGATTAGACATAGTCATTCGTCTGTAGTTTGAGAGTATGGATCGTGTCGTTGTGAGGATTCGCTGGGGTGGGGTTAAATTGCTTATATTCGGAGAAATTGTATATTTCTAGTTCTAATATATATATATATATATATATATATATATATATATATATATATATATATATATATATATATATATATATATATATGATATAACATCGTGGGATTGAAATCCCTATGTACTCACCAGGTTTCCCAACCTGACCCACTCAGTTTATCTACGGAAATGCTTTGATAACATTTTTATCATGTTTTCTGGGAACATATTCCACAATACTATTTTTCAAAAAGGATACTCTGATTTTTAAATAAGAATAAAGAAATCGGTCTTTTCTGGCCGTGAAAATAGGGACGTCACAAGCGGTAAGAGCATGGGTGGTGGCCATGGCAAGATAGGAGTGTTGTAAGACCGCGGGGTGGTTGTAGCATTCACTAGGCTGGCATATGGTGTAGGAGTGTTGTAAGACTGCGGGGTGGCCGTAACATTCACTAGATTGGCTGATAGTGTAGGAGTGTTGTAAGACTGCGAGGTGGCCCGTAGCATTTGTCGATTCTTGGGTGGTTGCAAGAGCATGGGAAATCTCTTATTTAGCTTGTAGATTCCTTCAGATAGAATTAGACCAGGGTAGGTCAGGTTGTGAGACTGTGGGAAGGCCACCACATTCATGGAATTAAGGAAGTGGTAGGCCGTATGAGGCCGCTTGTGATATAAAACTATAGTTGATCATGTAGCATTCACTTTTAGCAATGGATGTGGTAACATCATGCTTGATGGTTGGTTATGATCTATTGGGTTGGAAGGAATGTTGGAGCCATGATGTAGAGTTAGCTTGAACAACTCTTTCCAGATAAGACTTTTGTTTGAAAGTCGCATGGTGCGACTGAGTGTGAGATATTTTTTTAGCCTTAACTACAGTGTGGAAATTCGGTAAATCGATTATTCGGCAGGTAAGTTGGGACCAGGGAGGTCTCGACTGCTTTTGGAAAGCAACTAGAGGAAACAAGATGAGCCCGAGACAGTATTAGTGATTTGGGACTCATGTGTCGGGTTGCTTGTTATGCGGTGGATATGTTAACTCACTTGCAATTTGGGTTAAATAATCTCAGAGTAATTGATTCGACCCTACCGCGCAACTCTCGTTTGAGTCTAACCATTGTAGAGATAAGTCTTCTACTCAAAGGATTATTTAAGCCTTTTGTCAAGTAAAAATGTTCTGCAGAAATGAATGGTCAGTGAATTTGTTCCCTATAGAAGCAACAAGATAATCAAGGGTTGTGAAACATCCCAAAAATACGGTCAAAATTTTTCCTTTTAAAATCATTTAACTAAACCATATTTCATCAATCATCACAATAAAAATCATAATTCATGTATCTCAAACCATCATACTAATTATTGTATCAAAATCATATGTCAAAATATCAAAGTAAAAACATCCCATGTTAAATTATTGATGTATGCACTGCAGTCATCGCGAGCTCTTCTGCTTGCTACTGGAAGCACCTGAAACCAAAACTGAAAATCGTAAGCACAAAGCTTAATGATTCTCCCCAAACTACCACATACCATACACATAATCATATAACCACATACATTGGGCCTAGCCAGCTACCTCGGGCCCCTCCCGACATCGGACGAATCCGGCATGAGGCCCCGCCTGGCATGGAGCCTCGCTCAATATACATAATTGTTTCTACCAGGCCTTGTCTGTCTTTGGGCCCCACCCGCTATACACATACAAACATATAATCAATATCATGCTAGTACAGAACATACAGACACAACAGTATAACTGCTAGTCTCAAGGCCCCGCCCCTACTATGCTAATAATGAGATATGGAACCCCGTCCACACTCAGCTACTGATGAGATACGGGCCCCCGCCCCCGCCCACACTCACCTTCTTACCAGGCACATACAAGTATCACAAAGACAACAAGTATAACTAAACATGCATTTCCTTCCTCGGGTACCACCCGACATCAAACCGTAGTTCAGAAACATACATATAAACCTTCCTCGGGTCTCGCCTGACATCGGACCATAATCCAGAAGCATAGAGACTACATCGGGCTAACCTCGACATCGGATCTAAATCCGGTATACACTAACATACATAAACGTGCCTACATTGGTGCCTTAGACCCGTTCCTACTAGAGAAAACTCACCTCGCAAGCTTACTGCGGAATCCTGCGAATAAACCTCTCACTGCTAGCTGGCAGATCCCCAAACTGTTGATCACTCAACTCCCCGAGCTATCATTTCCAGCAAAATACTTAGTCAAGAACTGATAATCCTGCTTAGAGTAAAATGATCATTTTACCCCTGGTCAAAGTCAAAGTCAATGCTTGGTCAAAGTCAAAGTCAACACTCTGAGTTGACTCAACTCACCGAGTTCTATAAATCAGAACCCTGAACTCGCGATCCAACTCATCGATTCACCCTCCTGACTCGCCGAGTTCCCTGTCTACTCATAGTCGTGATTTTTCGATTCAACTCATTGAGTTCCTTCACAGTCTCGTCGAGTTCTACCCTAACTGTAATGGGGACAACACGATTCAACTCGTCGAGTTCCTCTATGGAATCGACGAGTCCCATAGTCTGTGTCACACCCCCAAACTGGAACGGCGGAAACGTTCGGGGGCGGAGGACGTCATGCTCAGTATCATAACCATAGTGAAGAAAGTAAACACAACCATCATAAATATAATTTAAAAGGTTACATCGTTGCAAAAAATACTTTTTCCAAATAAATTACATATGATGTCAAAATAGTTCAAAAGAAATCTGCGCCATAGCGTCTTGCCTTCAAAAATCTTGTGCTTACCTGTATTACTTTATACATGAGAATACAATTTGTTTTTGAAAGAGTATCAACATTAAAGCTGGTGAGTTGATAAGTAATTTATGAATGAAAAATGGATGTTGTTCCTTAAAGTTTGTTATAAGTTTGTTTCCAGAAAATACAATATTTTCTAAAAGGTTTGTTTTAGTCTTAACTGAACCAAGACTTAGTATATGTAAGTAAATCGTCATACTTATGTATGGTTCTATATTTAAATAAAACTCCTTTTGTGAAATCCTTAAATTTCCCGTGAAGTGTGTGTTTTGTTAATTCCCATGTGAGTTGTTATAACCATGCTAAGACTCGAAGAACTCGTACTCGAAGTTCTTCAAGCGTCGGAATGTTATGACACTTGTCACCCCAGACCTGCCGGTCTAGCTGTTGCAAGCAGCTTAGGTGCGTGTTTGTCAGACCCAATATAAATCTATACACAACTATCACGCTCTCCCTACAAGAGATTCTGATTATAACTACAAGACTTTTCTGTGGTACTTAAGAGTACCCTGAACGTGAATGCCTCACAAATTTATTCATTAACGAGTTCACGTAGTTTGTAATCAAATACTCGCTTTGTAAATCGGTTGTATTACCATTTCTTTATTAAATGGGGTGTCCAAACTATACCTATTATAGTTTATCAAGAGTCTTTTATGTTTTAAATGAAACCTTGTTATGCATGGCTTTGTATTTCAATAAAATTTCATTGAAAATACTAAGTATAAAATCTCACACACCTTGCTCAGCATGTTACAAGGTGTGAATAGCTCTTAAACTCGTTTTGACAATTTTACCCTTAACTGTCTCTGTTTTAGAATATTTATAGAAAAATCATCATAAGTCAAAAACTGAATCTGTAAACTCGGAGAGTTTGGAAAAAGAGTCTACTATGTTCATAAATTTTCCTATAATTTTTTGATGTCTCAAACCAGTGTGAAAATGTTCATCTTCACAACCTGGTCCCATTTCGTTGCTGCAGTAATAGACAGTTTGTAAAAATCACCACAAATTGTAGAAAAATCTTATGGAGATGTGCAAGTAGTAATTTTAAAGGTATCAACCTGAACTATTTGCATATTAAACAGTTTTGAAAAATATTAAGTTTAAGTTGGGTAAAACAGTTTGTGAACAGGTCACAACTTTTCTTTTGTAAGCTGTCAGGTTAAGTTTCAAATGTGTTTTGGTGTTTTAACTTGTATTCCCCCCTCCCCCTGAACACTAAAGAAAAATGGAAAATGTAGGGGTATGAACTCACCTTTAGTGATTTCGGGAGGTCGAAGACGAGGAGTATCAAGTCAAGAATACTTGATGAACACGTGAAGGCTTGGATGATCCTAAGAACACACTACTAGAAAAACAGCCTTTTATGATGCACAATGCGTGTCGTAAAACGCTCAGACGACGTGCAAATGCGTGTCAAAGAAGGCCCTATCATAACTAGAGACGGCGCGCTTTTGCACGTCGTCTATTTTCGACACGCATTTACGACGTGCATTTATGACACGCATTTACGACGTACAATTATGACACGCAATGCGTATCAAGGAAGACCCTGTCATAAAGGAAGACGACACACACTTTCGTGTCGAAACCTTACGATGCGCGTGTTTATGACACGCAATGCGTATCAAGGAAGCCCCTGTCATAAAGGAAGAAGACACACATTTTTGCGTGTCATCATTTTAAATGTTTTTAAAATTATATATTCTTGATAGATTTACTATTTTTCAAATTTAATAACACATTAAAAGTCTCATAATACAAAATAAAATACCATAAACAATAAGATAATTCATTGCACTGATATGTCAAATACAAATAATCATTCCAATAGTAAGTAAATGTAACACATTGCTAATATTGCATAATATTTATTATAGAAAACAAAACATGTACTACATTAAAAGAAACCCATGGTCCACCACACGATCTCGACACCGATTGAAATAGCTTCTCAATCTCCAGTGCACACCTTGTGAAAGATCGGCTCCAAAAGTTGTATCGTGGATTCTGCCACATCATCATTAATATAAAAACAAGTCAACAACCACTATGTATTATATTATATTATATTATATTACACTTAATGTTTATGATAACTACCTTGATAAGCTCAATGAAGGTGATTAGAAGCCCCCAAGGGATCACACACACAATACAAGTTTCCCAATTTCATCTCATCTTTCCTTGATTCGAGTATGGATCCTATGCTTTCAGTAGTACGGGCCCATACTACCTTCCACATCTATCCATACTTTCCTTAAGAACTACCTCGACTCCACCAAGTCCCTTCTACTATTGCTGCTTCATGCGTTAATCTCATCCTAGGCTTGCCCTAGGGTAATCACCAGCACACTCTCCGCCATCAGTTGCATAAGAAGTCCCTGCTATCTCCCCTTAAGTAGCTCGTGAATACCATTACATATCACTAGGACCAAATCATTCTTCGAACGATAGGTCCAACCCTACAACGGTTGGACTAAAAACAAGAGCTGCGCAATAGAGTTAAACCTAACCTTCTAAAATTATTTAGTCCTCGCAATATGTAACTTAACGTATTCGTTTACTAGTTAGTTAGATATAACTAGAACTCCTAAAAGCACAAAGCAAGGAACATTCGAGCATTGAGTAAACATAACCAACCATATGTCATTCAGGCTATCCCTGACTAATCTATTCTAGCATGCAGTTCATAAAGTTGATACACATATAACAGGCACATAAGGCATCATTCCTAGATCCTTAGTCCTAATCTAGCATGCAGTTCTCATAAAGTTGATACACATATCATAACATAAACTTGTATGGGTAATTTGGGAGTACCTACTTGAGGTCGGTTGATTGCATACACCACACCCTTTTCTCTTTTCAAAATTCTTTTTGCTTTTCAAATTTCTTTTATAAAAATAATTTTCTTTAAAATTTTTCATACCATTTCCTTAGTTTGAGTTCAGACACACCCGAGAGTGTGCCCGAATCCCTCAAACCAAGGTTATGATACCAACTTGAAACATCCCATAAATATAGTCCAAAAATTTCCTTTTAAAATCATTTCAGTAAACCATATTTCATTAATCATCACAATAAAAATCATAATTCATGTATGTATCTCAAACCATCATAATAATTACTATATCAAAATCATATGTCAAAATATCAGAGTAAAAATATCCTAGGCAAAATCATTGGTGTGTGCACTATAGTCATCCCGAGCTCTTCCCCTTGCTACATGAAGTACCTGAAAACAAAACAGAAAACCATAAGCACAAAGCTTAGTGAGTCTCCCCAAACTACCACATACCATACACATAATCACATAACCACATATATTGGGCCTAGCCCGCTACCTCGGGCCATGCCCGACATCGGACGAATCCGGCATCAGGCCCCGCCTAGCATCGAGCCCCACTCGGTATACAAATCTGTTTCTACCAGGACCCGCCTGCTATATACATACAAACATATAATCAATATCATGCTAGTACCTAACAGACAGACACAACACTATAATTGCTAGTCTCAAGGCCCCGCTCCTACTATGCTAATAATGAGATATGGAACCCCGTCCACATTCAGCTAGTGTCGAGATACGGGCCCCCGCCCACACTCACCTCCATACCAGGAACATACAATTATCACATAGATAACAAGTATAACTAAACATGCATTTCCTTCCTTGGGTACCACCTAGCATCGAAATGTAGTTCGGAAACATACATATAAACCTTCCTCGGGCCTCGTCTGACATCGGACCATAATCCGGAAGCATACAAACTACATCAGGCTAACCCTGACATTGGATCTAAATACAGTATACACTAACATACATAAACGGGCCGGCATTGGTGCCTTAGACATGTTCCTACCGGAGAAAACTCACTTCGCAAGCTGACTGCGGAATCCCGCGAATAAACCTCTCACTGCTAGCTGGCAGATCCCCAAACGGTTGATCACTCGACTCTCTGAGCTATCATTTCCAACATAATACTTAGTCAAGAACTGATAATCCTTCTTAGGGTAAAATAACCATTTTACCCCTGGTCAAAGTCAAAGTAACTGCTTGGTCAAAGTCAAAGTCAACACTCTAAGTTGACTCGACTCTCCGAGTTGCTCCATCAACTTGCCAAGTTCTTTAAATCAAAACCCTGAACTCGTGATCCAACTCATCAAGTCACCCTCCTGACTCGCCGAGTTCCCTGGCTACTCATAGTCGTGATTTCTCGAATCAACTCGTCGAGTCCCTTTACAGACTCGTTGAGTTCTACCCTAAACTCGTCGAGTTCCTCTATGGAATCGACGAGTCCCATAGTCTGTTTGGGCCATCTTAACAGATTAATCCCCTATTCTCCAGATCAAGACTCCATACTTCTTCTACATACAGAAAATGCCTTCTCAAGGGTAAAGTTTCCAACTTTACCCGCTACTAGTCTTGCTTAATGGGTTTAGCTAAAACCCTAATTCTTTAAGACATGGATCTTGTCCAAAAAGCCATAATACTACGAGCTAAAACATAATAACATAGATCTTGGCCTTAAACCTCATTTGGGCACGTAAAGTCTCAGGCTTTCCTTCCATGCATGAGCTTTTGGGGCTTAAAATGCCATAACAACACTTTAAAGATTGCATGGGTCTTCCATGGCCATAAATTTTTCACCTTTATGCCATGAAACCATTTCTAGATCCCAGATCTGAAAGATAAGTCACTTGGGACGTCTATTCCCCAAGTACTAAGCTTCTTGGACCAAAACCCTCATAAAGAGAACATAAGGAGATCTAAGAGACTACTAGGCAAGTTAGAAGCTTTATTACCAGAAAAGGATGATGATAAGATGTTGCTTCTGGATCTACAATCTTCTCTTGGATTCCTCTAGCTTCTTCTTCTTCTTCTACAGGCTTCAAATCACACAAGGTTCACTCAAAATGGCTCACAAGAATTAGGGTTTCAAGATCTAGGGTTTGGACAATGGAGGCTAGAAATGAGGCCCTGGAGTGAAGATTAAGATGCTTAAATAGGGTGTAAAACCCCGAATCTAGGGTTTCCCAAACCCAGACCAACTCGTCGAGTTGGTCCTCCCCAAATCGTCGAGTAGGTCTCTCTATCCGTGTCCAAAAACAAGTTCCTACTCATCGAGTTATTCCCCATGGACTCGACGAGTAGGCCTCTAATTTGCTTATTATGTTACCTTAATTAGCCTTCTGGTTTTCGGGTGTTACAGGTTGCAAGTATTTCGATTA
Organism: Lactuca sativa; assembly: GCF_002870075.4. Taxonomy (NCBI): domain Eukaryota; kingdom Viridiplantae; phylum Streptophyta; class Magnoliopsida; order Asterales; family Asteraceae; genus Lactuca; species Lactuca sativa. Next base: position 28,588,423 of record NC_056623.2, on the reverse strand, counting down.
GTTAGAATACAAAGTGGGGTTGATCTGTCAATGGTTACATCAGGATGTCTGTCAGGGAGTCAGACAGGGTTTAAGAGTTTCGAATTTTAGACAAGATAGTAAGGAATATTCCTTGGGGGATAACTTTTGAATGTGAAGATTGGTTCGCCGGAAAGAAGTGGGGGCCTTGCTAAGGTTCGATCCGGTCGCAGGTTTGGGATGTTGTTGTTTGTTTGGATTGCTATTTTAGCCCATATCAAAGTGTGGATGGGTTGTTCGGGCTATATGTTGTGGCTGAGTGTTAGTAAGGAGCGATTTCGAAGACAAAACATAATTTAAGTAGGGGGAGTTGTAACACCCTGTTTCGAATCGCTTCATTATTTGGGTCCGTGGCCCGAATCATCAGTTATCATAAGGCTTCGGGCCTTGGGGGAAGAGAGAACTAGCCCTTTTTGGATGAGGGTATTATAGATTAAGTGATCTGAGTGTTTGATTGTGTTTCAGAGCCCAAGGGTATATTGGTGATTTGACAGTTCGGGTATTTATGAATTTTGGGTTTTTGTTCAGGAATTCTTAAGGAGAGGAGGAGTTGATAGAAGTGTAAAGATTCTCGTTACATTTATAAAGAACGTCAAAAATGGAATTAGAACGAAAGAGTTATGGCCGATTGAAATTTAAGTGTTTTGGAGCTTGGTCACGTACGCAGGGCTTACTCACCAAGTATGCATGGTGTAGTGGTTGGATGGGTCGTGGATGCCTTTTGAGTACGCCGAGCATATTAAGGGGTACGTGGGGCATACTCATTTCAAATAGAAACCCTAATTTATAGGGTTTCACCCCAATTTAAGCTTCGTTTATTCGTTGAACCTTGCCTCTTATCTGCCTCCATGCCTCCTAAACCCTAATTTAGACCCCTAGCCACCATCTTCGAGTTCTTAAGCTCTTGTGAGAGATTTTGGAGTGTTCTTGAGCATTTTGAAGAGATTGAAGGTTGTTGAAGGACCATCACTTGGAGTGGATCTTGGAGATCCAGAAGCTACTCAACTTTTGCAACCTATTGAAGGTAAAAATCTCTCATAATGATATCTCCTTGGATAAATCTAGTTTGGGGTTGGTTTATGGCACATTTTGGTCCCTTTAGTTTGACTTTATGAGGTTGAGGTTGCCCTAAGAGTTTGGACACCATATCTAGACGTTTTAGGTGTCCCAAATGCATAAAAAATGTACTCTTGATGATATCAACCTATGCATGTGTTGGATTAATGTCTAAGTCCATAACTATAATTGGTAAGACTTGACCCGACCCGACATGGTCCATTTGGGTTGCATGGCATCATGCATTTGGATAGACTATAATGAGAGAAATAACACTTAAGGTTTGTTAATATATTATAAGTTCTAATATATTAATAAGATTATTTAATTAGTATTGATCAAGAATTAATCTAGGATTAATTAAGTGATCAAAAGAAGACTAATTAAATATATGGGTTGATTGTGTAAATCATCCATACTTGTATAGTGGGCTAATGCTTCATGGATTGTTAAGTTGGACTAAAACTCATAAGATGCTCCATGGATGATCCATGGTATATTTGAACCCATGGATCCAAGGAAATGGAAAGCCATGACAATTAGGGTTTACCCTAATTGTCACTAGCTATATAAGCATCTTATTGTTAACAAAATCGGCACTAGATTATATGTGAAAGGGCTAACCGTTTTTCATGAAGTGTGGATTTCTCTCTAATCTATTCCAAGTGTATTTGGTGTTGTGTGAACCATTTGAGGTGTCACATTTGGGGCACTAGGCACTCAAGCTTCATGAAGACATTCTACATCAAAGAGGTATGTAATTCTAACTTGATATATTCATATGAATCAATCTTATTATGCTAGTTAGGATGAATACCTTGGAAAGTTCATATTTGCATGTATAGTAGTGAAAACATAGATCCAAGGTATTTAGGGTTGCATGTACACATAGGAGTGTTAGAATGCTCAAAACCCAACAGTGGTATAAGAGCCTAGGGCTGTTATCGATTATACTTGATGCAAACTGATTTTTTGAAGCCAAGAATCTGTCAGGACCTGAAACTCGACGAGTTCTGGAGGAAAAATCGATGAGTTCATGTATTAGAGCATGAAATCGACGAGTTGTAACATCCCAAAAATACGAGCCAAAAATTTCATTTTTTTTTAAAACATGTACTTAGCGAAACATTAGAAATAAACGTTCAACAATCATATCATTTCACAAAAGATAGAGCATGTCTGGAAAACATTTTGTTAAAACATAAAAGTGTCAGAGTACAAATCCCCAGGAAGATCTCATGATGCGGAATACAAGCATGTGTGTGATGTACCGCTACCGCGCCAGCTCCTTCCCCTTCGAAGAAGAGGTACCTGAAACCAAAACTGAAAATTGTAAGCACGAAGCTTAGTGAGTTCCCCCAACATACCACATACCATACATTCACATATCATGCATACTACCGGGCAATTCTGGGGTGCCCGACCTACCCGATACGGCCATTCTGGGGTGCCGACCTACCCGTGTCAAGCCGTTCAGGGGTGCTGACTACCCATGTCAAGCCATTCTGGGGTGCTGACTACCCATCGGTCCTAACAACCGATCCTCGGGGACTATTTCACCCCTACTACTACTATCACATATATCATAACATAACATATTATCAGACATATCTGGGGTGTCCGATCTACCCTTCGGTCCTAACGACCGAACTTGGGGACTATCACATTCCTACTACCACTATCACATATAACATATCATGCCAGCATATAAACATATCATCACATACTGTCAGACATATCTGGGGTGTCCGATCTACCCTTCGGTCCTAACGACCGAACTCTACTACTATCACATATACATATCATGCCAGCATATAACATATTAGGTAGTAGCAAACCTAGATGATATCACAAAGACAATCATCTAACATACAACTCCTACTGGTGGGCCGACATTGTGGCCGTAGACCCACCGCTATTGGAAGGTAACTCACCTCAAAGTAGCTGCTGATCGGTGTGGGAACTAACTGTCTTCTGCTGCTGCCGCTCCCGAAATCCTCCGGCTAATAATTCCCACAAAACACTTAGTCAAATATTGCTAACCGACCTTAGGATAAAATGACCATTTACCCCTAACCAGCCAAGAGTCAAAGTCAAAGTCAACTGCCAGTTGACCTGACTCGCCGAGTTGGCTTGCCAACTCGCCGAATCCCTGTCCCTTAGTCTGACCATAAATCCGTCTCTACTCGTCGAGTTAGGCGCTGACTCGACGAGTTCTCCTTCTAAACCCAAGGCCAATAGTCCTTCATCCCACTCCCCGAGTTGTATGAACAACTCGCCGAGTTCATCTTCATCCGAAGAACACTCTAAGCTGTGACTCGCCGAGTTGTATGAACAACCGCCCGAGTTGTTCTTGAGACAAGAAGATTGCCTTGAACTCGCCGAGTCATGGCATTGACTCGCCGAGTTACTTCACGAGTGAGTCTGGCTTCCGACCCACTGAGTCACACGCAATGACTCACTACTCCAACCCACAAATACGAAAAGGGGGAAAACTCGGGGACTCGCGACTCGATTCGCCGAGTCAGATGAACGACTCGCCGAGTCGGCCACATGCAAAAACTATACACGCGATTCTGCTTGAATCCAGCTCATGGCAATCATAGATCTGGGTTTCTAGGGCCTGATTAACACCTAAAGTTTCCAACTTTACGTGTAAATAAACACCCATGAGGGTTTTAGGGCTCAAAATGCACCAAAAGAGTAGATCTAGGGCTTTCATGCAATATGGCTCCATAAAGGCAGTAGATCCAAGCTCCTGGAGCTCAATCATGCCTAGATCTGGAGGCTAACAACTTATTACAACCCACAATGCACAAACAAGCTTGGGGAAAGGCTCAAGAAGTACTTCCATGAAGCTACAAAGGACAATAATCATGAAAACAGAGGGAAACTAAGTTATACCTCCAGGAAATCACTGAGATAACCCAAATATGCCTGGCCTCCTTCTTCTCTTCTTGATCCACACTCCTTCCCTCAACAAATCTTCAAGAAAACACACCAAAAAGCTTCAAACTCCCAAGGAACAAGGCTTGAACGAAGTATAAAGCTCTGGGGGTGAATGGGGGCGAGCTTGGGGCGGATAAGAGGGTTTAAATAGGTTGCAAACCCTTGAAATTTAGGGTTTCATCAGACAGCGGGGACTCGCCGAGTCCAGAATATGGACTCGCTGAGTTGCCAACTTAAACGCGTTCCGGATCCCGTCTCTACTCGGCGAGTCGGACCTACAACTCGCCGAGTCCAAGGCTAAAAATGAAGAAAACACTAAGATAAATTTTACGTACCAGGACCCAGGTGCTACACGAGTTCCATGAAGAACTAGACGAGTTTGTGTCCCAGAATGCATATCTTCGTGCTTTTTGGCTGGAATTGGACTAGGAACATTACCAAAAGCTGTTTTTGGACTTGTAAACCTATTTTTGATGTGATAATGTTCATACTAATCCAATTTCAAAGATAATTGTCAATAGATTCATGTTTTGTATTAGTTTAAGTGTCCAATTTTAATTAGATTCATGTTTTGATTCCAATTATCTTGTTCATACGAGTTGCTTAGATTAATAGATAAGTTAATTGATTATGTGTTTTCAATCCATTTTAATCTAAGAGATGATTCTAAAATGTGTTTGTGTAACTTGTCCTCAAGTTACATGAAAGGTCACATTTAAGTTTCTTAAAACTCATAAAAGATGGCAAAGGTTACAAAATAAAGAGTCTTGTTCTCATTAAATGGTTTTATGACTCCATAACTTGTCCTCAAGTTATGGAGGTTCAAGAGTCACTTCATTAAGTAATAAAATGTGTAACCTTAATTAATTCCATAAGTTACAAAATAGAGAAAAGTTACATTCTTTTATTAGTTTAAAGTCTTCCATAACTTGTCCTCAAGTTATGGAACTTGAAGAGTTTTTTTAATTAAAACTATTTTAAACACATAAGTTATGGAATTAATTAGTTTTGAATAGTTTCAAAACTTGCCCTCAAGTTTTCGAATTTGAAAAAGTTTTCTCTAATGAATACTTTAGTTCCAAGTTTAACCCTTAGAATTTTAAAAGTTAAAATTCAACCCTTATACTTTATAATATTATAAGTTAATAATATTTATATATATATATATATATATATATATATATATATATATATGTATGTATGTATAAGAGTAAAGGCAGTCTTACCGTTAGTAGGCCTCATTCACGAAGCCGGTCTATAAGGAGGGTATAAGGTTACTGCCTATAAAATGACAGTTTAATGGGTGTCCACTCTCACCCATCGCTTCCTTGACCGGTGGAGGGTCGTTAGCCGAACGGGTAGGACAAGGACTAGAATTCTCCCTTCATTAAAAGTATTAATGATAAATACTAAGTAATTAAACTCTTATTAATACCCAATATTAGTTACTTAGGAAAATGTGAATAAGGTGCTAATCCATGAAATTACACTTTGCACTTTGTTTAAGTCGTTAGTGGAGCGTGTGTGGTTAACCGGCACAGTAACCTGGACTTAACAAGGTAGGCAAAGGGAAACTTAATATTTTACATAGTATCGGTGGAGCGTGTGTGGTTAACCGGCACATTGATTAAGGGGTAAATATTAAGGATACCAAGTATATTTGCATGGTTACTTCACACCTTATTTTGTGATCCTCGGGATCCCAGTCACAAAACCTGAAGGGCACACTCGAGATTGAAACATGCCATTGAACAATTCAATGAATCTCAACAGATCTAGGAGTTTCAAATCCAAGTAAAACCTAATCAAATTATTTCGTTTTCATGGTGGAAATTGGTGAATCGTCATTCGCCTACCTTAAAATATTTTATAGCTTGGATTACGGCATCCCTCTTCCAAGTTATAAAAGTATTGTGTTGGGTCCTAGCCTTAATATTTCATATTGGGTGTTATATTAAGGACCTTAAATCAACTATCTTGAATATCTCCCCAAAGATGTCTTGTTTAGAAATTTATGATCTTCCCAAATTTCTTGAAACAAGCTTTCCTAAATAAAGATGATGTCCCATGAAAATCATACTTCTTTCACCTCCTCCAATTATTCTCCCTAACCCACAAGTTCTTGAAAAGTTTAAGGTCACTCAAGCCCTATTGGCAAGGCAAGGTCTAGGTGTGATTACATCTTGGAGATAAAGTCACATATTGACAAGCCGGGAGAGTTGGGTGTCAAAGTCTTGAGAAAGTGGTTCAATCACTTTCTAAGTCACATAGTGAGTTCCTTTGGGACTCCTATGAAACAGACTATGACAAGACCCTTAATGATCTTATCTATTTGCTTGGTACTGCTGAATCAACAATGATTTGGAAGGCTAGTGAAGCAAATTTGATTAGAAGATCGACTTCCCAAAACTTTATGGACATTGACAATGAAGACACTGGAAATCCAGAAAAAGCATTCTCTTCCCAATAGAAAGGGATCGGCCATAGTCAACTTGGTTGACCAAATGGTAAAGAGAAAAGATAAGTCTATGATAGTCCTGCATACCATTACCAAAGGGTCCATATATTTATATTGCCAAAGGAAGGGGCATTAGTTGCGAAGCTGCCGAATTTTACCTAACGATGTTAAAGTCAATAAGTTTGACTCTACTTCAGGTAAAGTCCACTATCTAACTCTGCTAAGTTTCTATTATGAGATTCTTGATATATGATGTGACTGAGTCACATGTTGATGTTTTAAGAATCAAAGAAAAGTGAAGAAACTTACAGAAAGAATATGCTAAATCTGATCGCGTAGATGAATTTCTATCGCATAGTTTGAAGATCGGATTCTTGAGCTACTTCTTAGGAGTTATGATATATTGCTTAGGAATAGATAACAACAAAGTTTTCATGTGCTTTTGCACTGTAAGGATAGTTTTTCCGCAAAGTTTTTAAAATAAAAGGAAAAATTTTGATTTTATTTATTTTAAAATATCCTTACAATGGCATTTGTGAAAAATTTTGTTGCTTATAAGATTCCATTAAGAGTAAGAGTGGAAATAAGAATTTGATTCTTTCATTTGTGGTAGTGTCAGAATTTACCAAATAAGGAAAGATTTTCATCACCCAAGTTTCAGTTGGATAGAAACTTGGAATTATACAAGTTGTATAGCATGATGAATGAGAACTTTCAAGCATTGGAAAAATTAAGACTAACTAGTTGTTCACATGGATGTGTGAGTCAAGTAAAGGACTAAGGGACCGAGTACACATTCGTGTGCACTGTTTAAGTCCACCACAAAAGATCGATAAGACTATTCGTCATAATTTACTATAGCTCAGTAAATATGGTTATACTTACAAGCTTAAGTGTAATTCTGAGACATTGGAAAAAGGTTCCAATGTATGGCAGAGCGAATAAAAAGAGTCAACTTAGGCAGAAAGATAAAAGTTTCTCAAATCTGAAAAGATGGGAGAGTACTTTAGTATCATGTTTTAAGACCATCTTAATGATTTTAAGACCATATATCAATTCATCCTCTAAGTGCATTCTGATAGTTAAGAAGAGTTATGAATTGTTGAAGTGGTTAAATCAAGAAGATGATTCATACTTCGTTCCAAAAACAATTCTTAGAGTCATACTCTAAGATTTTAACTTGAGTGACATGTCTTAAAGAAGGTTTAAAACACTTGTCAAATGTAAGAGTAAAATTCTTCTACTCTTGTACATTTGAAATTGGTAAGTTGTGATGTTTTGGATAAAACAAAGACCAACTAAGGCCAATTGTGTGAAGTGTTTGTCTTGATTAGAATCCACAATATCTCTTGAATATTTGACAAGAGAGTCTTATATGTCAAGAGGACAGTGGGAGTCTTAAAGGTCTTGAAAGTCTCAAGAACTAATCAAGAATAAAACCTGAAGTTCTTCACTAGCACATGACTTGAGGTTTATAACCTAACGTGTTGACATATTTTGTGCCCATTCCAATTAAAGTTGGCTTTACATAAGAGTTCTTAGAGTTCTCAATTGGTTGCACAACAACTTGGAAGCAATGGCAGGACCTTGAGCTGCCAGGTGGCAAGAATTTAAGATTGCACAAGTTCAATCCATATGAGTTAGGTTTTGTCACTAACCTAGTCTTGTGATTCTGGTTTGACAAATTGACATGGATAAGAACACATACACCATAAAATCTCAGTGTCATAAGGTTTCTCTCTGATTCATGAAAATGATGGTGGGGAAACGCTTTCACTAAGTAGATCTTAGCTAGATAGCAATTGTGATATTTGCATTCTCAAAGTCGTTAGTGGAGTGTGTGTGGTTAACCGACACACTAACATGGACTTGTGAGAAGTGGAAAAGGTCTAAGCAATCGAGACTATGATTACGACATTCCTTTTCATAGTTCTTAAAATTGTTTAGACACACCTGTGAGCTATCTAAGATAAGGTGTACGATTTTGATAAAGTCTTCTCAAAGCAATCTAGTATTGACCTCTAGAAGTCCAGCTGATTTCTGAGAACATGTCAAAGCTAGTGGGAGCATAAGTGTTATGTTAATAATCATCATGTTAGTGGGAGCATGATAATTATGATAAAGTTTGCAAGTTAGCAATGTTAATTATAGAAAACAAAAGGTTTCAATTGGGAAAGTGTTGTTTTGCTATAATTAAGGGAGAGGAAATCATACTTCATCTCAAATCTAAAAGCTTAGATTGAGATTTTAATCGTATTTAGTCAAGGATATATATATATATATATATATATATATATATACACACACACACACACATATATATATATATATATATATATATATATATATATATGAATTTCATGTTGGAATGGCTCAACATAAGGAAATTCTATATATGGGTCTATTATTTGCGTTCTAAAATTCGATTATGATTACGGCATCCCTTTTCATAATATGACTTATGAGAACTTGGCAAATTGAAATGGAAATATTAAAGAAAAAGACTGGTTTAGTCTTTATGTGAGACATCATGAATCATGTCCCATATGCTTCGGATATAGGATCGATTACATGTGCTATATTCATCCTTTCTAAAATCTTCCAAATGCTTGGGGCATTAAGAAGGGAAAAGGTCTAGAATTGGATATGAATAAAAGGATGAAGCAATTATCGAGGACAATCTAAGGTTTACCAAAGATTGGTTTCTCAAGGACAATTGGAAGTATAGTGTTAATTTTGGAAGGACCACATTGACATAATCTGTAAGGAGGCAACTCTTGTTCAGAAGAGATAGTCAAAATGGAATATGGAAATGTTTCAAAGTTAGAAATTATTCAATCTATGTAAGATTAGGAAACTTAATGCAAGAAGGATGTTTCCAAGGAGTTGATCTCCTTTGGAATGCTCTGTAATGTTTGTTGTCAAGTCTTTGTGACTTTGTGGGAGTTCGACATAAGCTTTTCAGAGCTACGATTGCCAGTTGGTTCTTGAAGTCATACTTGCAATAATAGTTTTAGACTTTTCCAAGTGGGAGACTGTTGGATTATTGTCTAAGTCCATAACTATAATTGGTAAGACTTGACCAGACCTGGCATGGTCCACTTGGGTTGCATGGCATCATGCATTTGGATAGACTATAATGAGAGAAATAACACTTAAGGTTTGTTAATATATTATAAGTTTTAATATATTAATAAGATTATTTAATTAGTATTGATCAAGAATTAATCTAGGATTAATTAAGTGATCAAAAGAAGACTAATTAAATATATGGGTTGATTGTGTAAATCATCCATACTTGTATAGTGGGCTAATGCTTCATGGATTGTCAAGTTGGGCTAAAATCCATAAGATGCTCCATGGTATATTTGAACCCATGGATCCAAGGAAATGGAAAGCCATGACAATTAGGGTTTACCCTAATTGTCACTAACTATATAAGCATCTTATTGTTGACAAAATCGGCACTATATTATATGTGAAAGGGCTAGCCGTTTTTCAGAATATGTGGATTTCTCTCTAATCTATTCCAAGTGTATTTGGTGTTGTGTGAACCATTTGAGGTGTCACACTTGGGGCACTAGGCACTCAAGCTTCATGAAGACATTCTACATCAAAGAGGTATGTAATTCTAACTTGATATATTCTTATGAATCAATGTTATTATGCTAGTTAGGATGAATACCTTGGAAAGTTCATATTTGCATGTATAATAGAGAAAACATAGATCCAAGGTATTTAGGGTTGCATGTACACTTAGGAGTGTTAGAATGCTCAAAACCCAATAGCATGTGTATTAGCCCTTTTGTTGAATTTGTAAAGTTAGAACTTGGATTTGGGACCCATTGAGCCATGTAAAAGCTCAAAGTTAACGACTTTATGGATTAAGGCATGATTTAGAACTAGATCTAGGCATTAGACGTCTTGGCTTAAGGGATTAAGACCTTTTATATGTGGAATGGGAGCAGGGTGAGTATGTGGGGGCGTACCTCCTAGTACGCAACACGTACTGGGTCGAGCTGGTGTACGCTAAGCGTACCAGCTGAGTACGCAGGGCGTACCCAGTCTGTTCGGTTTTCTTGTTGTGTTGACCTTTTTGACCTTGTCCATTGACAAGAAGTTTGACTAGAGTTGACCATTGGATATTATGGACATTTTAGGATATTGGGCCTTCTCGGTTAGACCCTTGATGGGTTTTGGGCTCAATTTGGATATTTGATCCTTATTGGGCCTTGTGGTGCCATTTAAGGGATTTGGACTCATGATGCTAGTGGATTGGACTTTGGATTCTACCAAAAAATGGAAAGGGGTAAAATGTACTTTTACCCTGAAGGTTTGGCCATTGGTCTAGAATTCTTGTTTGGGTCGAGAATCAATTATTATTGGAGTGTTATTTGATCTTGTTAGTGCAAAGATTTCGGTAGCAGCAGCTCGAGTGTCCGATTATCTTGGCTTGAGGTGAGTCTCCTCACTGTAATATGGGTCGAAGGCACCGATGTCGTCCCAATGGATTATGTATAATTGTAGGACCAAAGGGTGACCCTTGGCATTTGTATAAAAGACCCGAAAGTGGCTCCCGGAAAATCTGTATGCAAGACCAGGGTTCGGACACTAGCAGTTAAGTAGATAGTTAGTTATCGATTGTATGTTAGTTGTCTTTGTGATGCTGGCATGGAAGACCAGGAGGTGGCTCCGGGCACTTTTCTGTAAGACCCAGGGTTTTGGCTCTGGTTTGGCAAGGAAAGACCATGATATAGCTCGTAGCATAATTGCAAGACTATGGCTGACATATAACATTCTCTATTGTATGTATGGTATGTGGTAATTTGCGGAACTCACTAAGCTTTGTTCTTATGCTTTATTGTTTATGGTTTCAGGTACTTCCGGTTCTAAAGGGAAGAGACCAGCTTGATCGCAGCGCACACACCCGTTTTCTTCCGCGACTTCTTGATTTTGGGATTATACTCTGATAATGGTTTTATTATGAAATACTTCTAAATGTTTGAGTAAAAGATATTTGGTGTTTGATTGTATTAAAAATGAAATTTTTACCTTATTATTTTCGGGATGTTATAGAGGGTTTAATAGAACTTAATGTTGGACATATATAAATATCATGTTAAAATGATTCAACAAAGAAAATTCAGTATATGAAACTATTATAGTAAAAGATACAAGGTCCTTATGTAAGACATAATGAATCGAATCCCATATGCTTCGTGTTTTGGATTGATTATGTATTCTACAATATTCACTTGTTTTGATTTTTCCAAATGTCTTACGCATTGAGAGGGAAAAAGGACTAAAATTTTATGTAAATTGAGTTGTTAAACAACTATCAAGAACATTTTGAGGTTTACTAAAGATTGGTTGCTTGTGGACAGTTGGAAGTATAGTATTAATTTGGACGGACCATATTGACATAATTCTGAATTGAGATGATTCTTGATTAGAATTGATGGTCATATAGGAGTATGGAAATGTTTCCATAGCGGGAGTTAATTATTAAAATCTACATGTATGTTGGAAACTTTAATGCAAGAAATATGTTCAAGGAGTGTACCCTGATTTTGAGACTTGATAACCATGGAATCGTTTTTAGTATCAAAGTTCTAATGGAACATTTTGTAATATCATTGGCTAAGTCTCCGTGACTTTGAAGCCTCGACGTCACAGAAGGACAATGTATGTAAGCTTGGAATTCAGACACATCTTAAGTAGTGACAAGAATTTCGAATTGTGAAATGAGCATCATTGGAATAGTTTTTAGTCGATCTGTTCACAAAGGAAGGACCATAGAGAAACATAGTATGCATGTTCATAACATGGCATGACTAATGTTTAATTCAAGTGTTTAGTTGATTATTCGAAACATTATACAATGCACAAAGTCTTAATTATTATGGTGATTAAATAAGAAGAGTTTTATTGATATTCAATAGTTTTGAGACCATACTTAATTAGGTTATTATTGTGTTTCACTTTGCATTTTTTACTTCCTGAATAATTTGATTATTAGAAATTCCACAGTCGCTCATACTTTTGGAAGTAAGTAGTGAATTAAGGCTGGGATGGATTCGAAATTCCACAGTCGCTCATCATTTGCCATTATCTAATTTAATTTTACTATCTACCAACTTATAAATTAAAATAAAATGGAAAACAAAATGCAAAAACCAAAGCGTGAAGATTTCAATTTAGACACCAACTGCTTTATTTTATTTAGATTAATTGAAGCCACCACGAGCATTACATCTTAAATCATTAGTTGATCATCCTCTCTGGTCTCTGGGGATGAACTTTCGCATCCATACATGCTTTCCATTAATGGTAAACTTTGCTTTCGTTCCACCGCTGAGAACTGCATGAATGAAGGATATGTTATTCAACACAATCTTAGCAAACAAAGCGTGTTCACCCGCCGCGGCTTCTTGCATGTAAAACGACTCAATACAATCTCCAAAGAGTCCATTAAAGAACTCTCTTACTTCCCACTCAGCCACAGGGTACCCTCTCGAAAAGGTTACAAACAAAGTCCGATCGTCTGGTTGGGTCTTCGTCGTTTTGGTTGGAGTTACAGGTTCGATGCTACTCATGCATTGAAGTAGATCCATGTGGGCATTTCTAGCAATGGCTCCATCCCATATATCCTTGAAACAAGTAGCACAAACAATAGTGATAACGTCATTGATACCAACAATAGAAACCTCTCGGAACTTGCGTAAGAACTCAATGGGCATATCTTTTTTGAGGAGTAAACTGGTCAAAGGAAAATCCATAACTGAAGCGGAAAACAAGAGAGATATGTTATCAATGCATGCCCAACACAACAAGGCTTCATCTCCAATCTTGTCGATCCACTGAAAAGGGAGAGTTAGGATTCTCCGAGTTAAGTTAGGAAACCCGATGCTCATCCTCTCAAACCAGATCCATATGGCCATCATTTGTATAGCTTCAATGGGGTCACGCCATAGATCGTATACAAGAGTTGCATACAGTTCCCTGTCAATCGAGTGAAAGTCATTGTACTCTGCTAGAGACATCCTTCGGTTTCGATAATCCTCGATCTGCATGACCGACAGGAGATCCGATACACATTAATACCTGTTACCAAGAAATACAGGAAATACAGAAACGGTTAAACGATGAAAATACAATGATATATAAACGAGTAAAAGCTACATTTATTAAATCGAGTTTGATTAGAAGATATATTTGTTACAGTTAATTAAAATATATAGATTGCGCCGTTTCAAAAGAATAAATAAATGATACACAGATCGTTTTAACGACATATCGCACACAAATTAAACCGCACATAAAATAGCGTATTCACCGGTTTAGATTTGGTGGGCGACATCTACATCAACAAAAATATAGTTGAAAAGCTCAATGAGCTTTAGCACAAGAGAGTAAGACGCAAACCTGAAGATTGAGGACTGCTCCTCTCGGACTGAAAGTGTTAAGAAATATGGCGAAAAGCAAAGATATATATATATATATATTTGTAGATCGAATTAAATGAGAAGTAATATATAAGAGGATATTTATGTAATACATATGTGATTATATGTATCATATAATACATATAAGAAAGTTACATTTTTGTTTTTGCCTCCTGTAGCGTGGTGAAACTAGGAGTTGATGACATTTTGACTATTCTATGGAACTTTGTAATTAATTACATAATTAATACCATGTTTTCATAAATGTGTCCAATATTTTTTTTAATAAAATGCAATATATGAACCATAGGATATTATTTTCCTATTGTTATTTATACCACAAATATTAATAAAGGCACAGATAATTGAAATGAACAATAAAATGATTTTAAACAATAAATAAAAGGAAAAATATTTACAAAAATGAGCATTACTAAATCATACGTAATAATATAGAAGAAATAAATTTATTTAAGTAATGAGTAACATACAAATTCTTATAAACTTGTTTTAATGTAACATTCTCAAAATAAGACTAGAAGTTTATGCATTTTATAGTGAATAATAATTTTTTTTGGAGAAAAAATAAAACAAATTTAGATAATTAATTAGAATCACAAAGGATAAATAATTAAAATATTAAAATAAAATATATGATAAGTATAATGATATTAATAAACTAAGTTTAATAGGGTCGAATTGTAAACAAAAATTATAATTAAATGGACAAAGTCGTGAAATCATGAGAATTAAGAACTGACTTTTGTTTACCAAATTAGACTTTGAAAGTCATAATTATATTAATTATATACAAAGAGGTTATCTGGAGAAATATCAATGTGCTAGTTGAATTTCAAGTCAAAATGGTGGTGTAGATATAAGTTTTTATAGTTGAGGGACTAAATTTGACATAGTTATCATATATATTATTATTAAAACACAAGGCAAGTGACACAAAAGTTACTAGATTTATATAAAATTCAATTTTGACATTGCATTATTTTTCTTTTAAATTAGACACTGTATTTCTAATTTGTTATAATTTTGACCATTTGATAAATAAATAACGCTTTTTGTCATGCGGATGTGTCACAATAGGAAATTATGTCATAAAAGATATTAAATTTTCATTTATTTCAATTTTGACAGTAGGGTTTCCTTTTTGTTTCAATTTTGACACTCAGTTATTTTGTTCCAAATCGAACATCAATTTTCTCACTTTTGTTCAGTTTTAATGATGTGATACTCCATTTTTTTGGGTCTAAAAATTAACCTTGGAGAAAATTGGTCAATAAATGTAAAAATAATTTATATTGGTCATTTAGTAAAATTTATGTTAGACCGTGTTTTTTATATAGTTATTGACGAAAGTAAATAAATTTAGAACGGGTGTAATGGAAATCGAGAAGTATATATGTAAGAAAATAAATGAAATATAAAAGTTTCACTAAATAATAAGCGTCATACTTTATAAACATGGAAATTTCATAAAAATGCATAATAAATATTATATAATAGTTAAAATATTTAGTTAGGATAATAGAGAAGATAATCCAATTAAGATAGATCGACTTACGGAAAAGAAAATGTATTAATTACATTATAATCGTATTATATTATAACCGTATTTTTTTCATGTACTATTAGAATGTTAATAATTTTTTCCAACATATCAAGAAGTATATTTATAAGAATAAAAAATCATATATATATATATATATATATATATATATATATATATATATATATATATATATATATATATATATATATATATAACAAACAATCTCTTGTTATTAAAGCGACCCACACACTATTGTGTTCCCAAGATCACTTCAGTTTATTTGACTATGTACTTCACATCTTTAAATTCATTTTAAAATTGTGTATTTAATGAAAAATACGATTATAATATAACTAATACATATTTATACATAACTTTGTGTTTATATAAAAAAAATATGGTTTTTAAATTAAAAAAAATGAATATATACGATTTCAAATGTAAAAAAAATATTTATATGATTTCAAATGGAAAATGTTGACCATTAAACAAAATTTGAGAAAATAATGTTCGATATATATATATATATATATATATATATATATATATATATATATATATATATATATATATATATATATATATATATATATATATATATAAAATAAACAATATCTTGTTATTAAAGCGAACCACAGACTATTGTGTACCCGAGATCACATCAGTTTATTTGACTATGTACTTCACACCCTAAACTCATTTTAAAGTTGTGTATTTAATGAAAAATACAGTTATAATATAACTAATACATATTTATACATAACTTTGTGTTTATACAAAAATATGGGTTTTAAATGAAAAAAAATGAATTTATACAGTTTCAAATGTAAAAAGAATATTTATATGATTTCAAATAGAAAATTATGAACATTAAACAAAATTTGAAAAAATAATGTTCGATTTGTAACAAAAAGATTGAGTTCCAAATTGAAAAAAAATAAAATTTAACGTAAAAATTGAAAAGAGTGAAATTTAATGTCTTTTGTGTAACTTTTTTTTTTCTTTCAATTTTGAGATGTTAGCCTGACCACGTCAGCATGCCATGTTAATAGGTAATCATGTTGATTGGTCAAGTGGTCGAAATTATAACAAAATGGAAAAGAAGTGTCAAATTTGAGAAAAAAATAAGGTAGTTTTAAAATCGAATTTTCGTGTGAACTTATTGACTTTTGTGATATTTGCCTTATAGTATGTATAAATATCTTTATATTTAGTTGGTTTTTATAAATTTATTTTGTAAAATATTACAGTTAACAAAGATTATAAAACATAGACAAATTTATAAAAATGGTCCCTATGGTTTACCAAAAGTTACAAAGTTAGTCCCTGTTAAAGTTTTTTGACGAACAAAATCAGCCCTGCTAATTTTTTCCAAGTTCAAAGTGAAGGGTTCAAAGTGATTTTTAAAAAGTAAATGTAAGGTCCCAAAAATAATGTAACATCGTGAAAATTTAAAACAATTTTTCATTTTTCAAACAAAACATGTCTCATACAAATCATCTCAAAACTCAAGTATAGAAAATGTCATCATGATAAAACACATCCCAGAATCCCAAACATTATCCTCTACCAGTGTGTACAAATCATACCGGCGCCTTCCCGCGATTTGAGCTCCTCTGGTTGATCTAGCTTGAACAACCTTCTCCTTCCTTGCAAAAATGCACCAAAATGAAGAAAATGGCTTCCTCTTTCACTCTAAACTCTCTGGATCGATAAGGGTCTCTCAAAGGGAAGGGTGGCCGCAAATGAAGGCCATAAGGGCCTTTAAATAGGTCTCAGGTCCAAAAATTTAGGGTTTCTGTCCCCAGCACGGACTCGTCGATTCCCTTCATTATTCAGAGTCATCAGTCGCAATCCTACTCGACGAGTTTATGCGTCAACTCGTCGAGTCCCCATTCTTAACTCAAAATAAATACTTAAATTATGATACATGGAAATCTGGATGTTACAAATAATGACATATATTTTTTTTTCTTTTTAGATTAATAAATCATTAGTACAAACTATTTACATAAAACCAAGGTAATTCAGATTTAACAAAACATCATCAAATCAGAGTAAAACACAGAATGCAGAAACTTGTGATGTATGCTATGCAATCATCCCGAGCTCTTCCAATTGAAAACCGAAGTACCTGAAACATACACTGAAAACTGTAAGCACAAAGCTTAGTGAGTTCCCCAAAATACCACATAAATACAACCACATAATATCATGCGACATACATACAGGTGCCATGGGCTCCGCCTATGGTCTTTACCTAGAATGTCATGGGTTCCCCCATGGTCTTATAACCAAGTGTCATGGGCTAACCCATGGTCTTTACTTGGAATTCCATGGGCTTCCCTCATGGTATGATATCCAAGTGCCATGGGCTACCCCATGGTCTTTCATGCAAGTATCACAGAGACAACTAACATTCCACGTAAGTCATTACATACCAACTAACAAAACCACTGCATACCAACTATTAAGACCACATATCGAGTAATGGGACGACATTTGTGTTAGGTTTTATACAAACAATCCTATGTGTGCATGCAACCCTAGTTGGATCTATGTTTTCACTATAAGACATACAACTTTATGAACACAAAAATAAACCCTGGCATGCTTCTATAATTTTCGAAAATCACATAGAAGTGTAGTAAACATACCTTTGTTGTTATATAGCAATAACAACTAGTTTCCTTGATCTCTTGAACTCTCTTGAACTCTTGAAAGCAAGCACCACAATTGTAGTGCCTCTAATGGCTCACAAACACCTTGAAGCAAGAAGGCAACAAAGAGAGAGAAGGGAATGATGCTAATTTCGGCCCTAGGGTTTCCTTGGAATCAAGTGGCCTTAAATTGAAGCATAGGGCATGTATTTATACTATAGGGTGCTAGGGTTTCAGTCAAAAACCCTAATGGACAGCTTAGCCACCAAGCAGCCCAAGGAGCCTTATGGAATGAGGCCTTGGACGAAAATATGATGATCCTTCATCATAATTTCGTTCCCCCTTAGTCCATTAGGTTTCCTAGCCCAAAACTCAACTATCACACATTTGACAGTTTATACCCTTTTATTTAATTAATCTCTTTTAGTCACCAAATTAATTCCTAATTAATTTATGACTAATACTAATCAAATAAATATGATTTCTCCTTTAATATATTATTCTTATAATATATTAATAAATCATAATATCTCCTCTCTCATATCAAATTACCTTGTCAAGTTGCTTTGGTGAAGGCAACCCAAAAGGACCATGCACACTCGGGTCAAGTATATACCAAATATGGTTACTGACTTAGACACTAATCCATCAATTTGTGCCTTCGACCTATGGATATTGTGAGAAGACTCACCTCGATTAGTTGAAACCCACAGATACTATGACTGTAGATCCGCTAACAATCTCGCGCTATCAATTGCTCAAAAAAACATCAAATCAATAACTGGGTCACGGCTCACCCTAAGAGTCAAACTAGGGTAAAAGATCTTTTTACCCTTCCCTATGTTTTGCCCAAGGTCCAAGCGCAAACCAATAATCCAAAAGGCCCAACTTCTATATAAACACCCAAGATCCAATTATGGCCCAATTTTCCAAATTAGGCCCACAAAACCCCTTTATGGGCCTAACATCTAAAGGAGCCCAAAAGGTACCTACCAGAAGTCCAAAAAGGATCTAATGGCCCAACAAGGCCCATACTATGAAAACCCAACAATGACCGAAACCTCAAAAGCCCAAAACGCCCTTCTGGGAGTACGCCCAGCGTACTGAAGACGTATGCCCCACGTACTCGACAATAAAGTGAAACATACAACCACCTGAAGTACAAACCTCGCATTACGCTGAGCGTACCTCCTCGTACTCCCAACGTATTAGTCAGGAGTCCAAAAACCTTTACTTTGCTCTTAATGGGTTAAGTCAATATGTCCAACACTTAGATCTGGTCCCTAACCAAGGTCTTAACCAGTAAAGTTTCCAACTTTACCCACAAACACAACGTAATGGGATTCAACACTTAAAGAAGGGACTAAATGAGAGCTTAATACATGCATGGACCAAACCTTTCATAAAGTTTCCATTTTTATGAACAAGGGACCTTGGTGGAACTTAGATCTAACCTCCACTACTTTTGGAGTAGATCAAAAGCTCACATTTTCATCAAAGGACTTAATAATGCCAAAGAACACCAAGAAATAGATCCAAACACAAAGATCATCAAGGTCAAAGCTTTTTACCTTTGGAAGCTTACAAATGGAAAGATACCCCTGGATCTAGAAACTCAAACAACAACCCCATATGATTCTCTTCTTCTTCTCATTCTCAAGACACCCAACAAGCACATACCAAGCTCAAGAATCACTTAAATGAGGATAAGGGTTGATTTCTAGGGTTTAGAGGGATGGAGGCTGAAGATATTAGGGTTAGGTTATGAGATAAGGAGCTTAAATAGGGTCCAAAGCCCTAAAATAGGGTTTGCATGATTTTGGAGTACGCCCCGCATACTGCTATTCGCTTAGCGTACTCTTCCCAACTTCTCGATCCTTCGCCTTCGTACACCCAACGTACTTCGAGGAATGCCCAGCATACATAGCTTTACATCATTACACCCTGCGTACTTCCTATGTACGCCCTGCGTACAAAGGTTTTTGCCTTAAACATTGCAATCTTCCGAAGGCCATAACTCCTTCTTTATAAACCCGAATCCGACGATCCTTATATCCACGAAGAGGTTACGAGATGCTTTACATTTCTATCAACTCATACTAGCTTTACGATTTCTCAAACAAAAATCCAATTTCTATAAAAGCCCGAGCTGTCATTTTACCAAAATGCCAATTTGGTTCCAAAACATAAGTCGAACACCCGGATCATCCAAATTACATCATCAACCTCCAAAAGAGCCCAAACTTCAATTCTTCAAGGGTCCTAAGCTTTAGAATACCCACACCCTGATCACCAGCCCGAAATGGGAAACGATTCGAAATATGACGTTACAGTAAACGAGTGAAAAAGCCACAAACTCATAAACATAAAATATAGAAAAAATTACATAAATGGTCCCTATGGTTTACCCATAGTCACAAACTTAGTCCTTGCTACTCGAAAATACCAAAATACCCTTACACTAACGGATGAACAGTAACGTCATCAACAACAAGGGTCATTAATGCAAGTTTTAGAAAACCACAGGTACCATGTTCGTAAAAAAATAGCAAAGATTGACTTTGTGATTTTTGACAAACCATATGGGTCACTTTTTTAATTTTGTCTAAAACATATCTATTCAGTTAAAACAATATAAATTTATAATTTCAAAATTGAAGCACAAAGTTGTATTAAGTATAAAATCAAATATAATGTAAATAAAATATAAACACAACAAATAATGTTAAGATTATAGTTAAAATAAGTAAAAAAATAATGTTGAAAAGTAGTATTTTGAGGGTGTTTGGCTTAGTTTTTTAGGTGTCAAAAAATCTTTTTGGAAAAATTACAAAATATCAGGTTTTTCTGATTTTTTTAAAAAGTTGATTTTTCTTCTTTGCAAAATTTAAAGTAACTTTTAGAAGTCTTCTACCAAACATCTATTGCCTATAATCTTTTAGAAAAATGACTTTTGCCATTAAAAAGCTAAGCAAAACAACCATGTTGAATCGGGGTCAACTACTTTCATTAATCCTCATGCCTGCAACCAAAACCTCCATGAAAGAGACTCCCAGTTTAAAACGCAGCTCAACTGCTTTCCCCCAAAATAATATTAATTTAATTGAGGAGTAGTAATCGATCCATTTGTTTTATTACTTCAAAAAAATATGCAAAGCGAGATCCACAACACCATTGAAGAAGAGAAAAAATGATCGTGTTTCCGTTGTATCTCTCCTACAGCTATCTACTGATCTGCTACGCCGGCGTTCACTTAGCATCTGCCGCCGTCGGCAAGAACATTTTCCTCTTATCCGGTCAGAGCAACATGTCTGGTCGAGGTGGGGTCGTGAATTCCACATGGGACGGCTACATCCCACCTGAATCTTCACCTAACCCCGCCATCCTCCGTCTCACCGCCAACCTCACCTGGGAACCCGCGGCGGAGCCTATCCACCGAGACATTGACATTGCAAAAGTATGCGGTGTTGGTCCTGGAATGGCATTCGCGAATTACTTGTTGAGAAAGAATCCGAGCATTGGAGTGGTGGGGCTGGTTCCTTGTGCGATTGGAGGGACGAATATCAGCGAGTGGGTTCGTGGTGGGTATCTTTACAAGCAGATGATGAGGCGGGCGGCGGCGGCGGTGGCCGGAGGAGGCACCATCCGTGGGTTGCTATGGTATCAAGGGGAAAGTGATACGCTCACTCTTGAAGATGCCGAAGCGTACAAGAACAGATTGCGTCGTTTTTTCTTTGATGTGCGTGAGGATCTTCGTTTGCCTGTTCTTCCCATAGTTCAGGTAACTCCATGTTCTTATCTTAACAGAAATAAACAGTTTTTAAAATTTTAATTTACTACTAATACCATACAACCTTGAACCTACACAAATTTCAATAATATAAATAAAAAGACATTTGATAGGTTCAAACACAAAGTTTTCAATGGTTATTATCACCCTATAGAAAAAGTAGAAAAAATGTCGGTGACTCTAAAAAAACCCACTAAACATTGGTTACCATTTCATAATATTATTTTATTCTTAATTTTTTAGCATTAAATTAATTAAAAAAACATAATTTATGACATAAATATTTATTCTAAAAACATAGAATAATAAAACCATATTTCATATATATATATATATATATATATATATATATATATATATATATATATATATATATATATATATATATATATATATATATATATATATATGAAAAATCTTTAAAAAAATCTCAATATTTACGGAAAAGTTACACTTTAGTCCTAAAATTTGTTTTTGAACGAAAAAGTCCCGAAAACTAGCAAAAATTTACAGTTTGACCCTTTCTAACCGGTTGAAACCGATACCAAATTAATTTGGGACTATTTCCTAAACTAACCTAAAATATTGAGATTTTTCTGTAAACAAAAAATATTAGGACTTTTATATAAACAAAAATATTATGACTTTTCTACACACAAAACTTTTATTATTATTATTATTATTATTATTATTATTATTATTATTATTATTATTATCAAAAATATAAATAAGTAGTAGGTGAATGTCGACGTAGTCATGACAGCTGTAGGAGGGATACAATGGGAAAACGAAAATTCGTTCTTTTCTTCATTTTGACATATTTTCTGTTTTAATAATGAACTTCATCTTGGGTTGTGAGTTATAGTTGTCCCCTGTATTTGATTCAAAATTGGCTAGTAATGCATATCAAGTGTTCGATCACTGGTTAAGAGTTCCAAATGGACCGAATTAGTTCTTATCAACCATTTCATGGATCAATGCCTAGGTAATTGATTTTGAATTTAAAATTAAGATACAAAGCAAAATTTGTTTGTTGCATAATATATTTTACATATTGGTATAATATGATTCTTAGTAATAATATTCTTTATAAAGGAGTAGTATATTTGTTAGCTTATGATATATATATATATATATATATATATATATATATATATATATATATATATATATATATATATATATATATATATATATATATATATATATATATATATATATATATATATATATATATATATATATATATATAATCGTTGTGGAAAAGAAAGAAATATGGAAAACAAGAGTGTATTTAATACACATTTTCCCATTGTATCCCTCCTACTACTTATTTATATTTTTAATAATAATAATAATAATAATAATAATAATAATAATAAGGGTTTTATTTGTAGAAAAGTCATAATATTTTTGTTTACAGAAAAGTCCCAATATTTTGGGTTAGTTTACGAAATAGTCCCAAATTAATTTGGTAACGGTTTCAACTGGTCAAAAAGGGTTAAACTGCAAATTTTTGCTGGTTTTTAGGACTTTTTCGTTTAAAAAAAATATTGGGACTAAAGTGTAATTTTTCCGTAAATATTGAGAATTTTCTGAAGATTTCCTTTTATATATATATATATATATATATATATATATATATATATATATATATATATATATATATATATATATATATATATATATATATATATATATATGATAAATAAAGAGAAGAAAACAAAATATCTCATTTATTAAACTTTAAGATTTTGGAAGAAAATAGCAGACAAAAATTAAAGAACAAGAAATCGATTTTGAAAATTTTCAAATTTTCTAAATGTCGGTCACATGCAAAAAAAAAGACGCGTTATCATGTAAGACCAACTCTAATGGATACACATTATTAATGTTTTGGTGTGAAAATATATTTCAATGAAAGTTATTCATCACACCAAACACATATTTTTTGAGTTGTTTAATACTATTTTGGTTAGTTTTCACACCTTTATTAATTATTATGTTTTATATTATAATATAAAAAATGTATTTTTAATGTAAATTTTTAGTAAGTGTTTGGAGTGGAAAAAAATTTGGTGTTAAAAATACATCAATTTAAGGATTTTTTAGTGCCATGGTTGAAGTTGCTATGAGACATTTTTTTTACAATGATATATATATATATATATATATATATATATATATATATATATATATATAAAGTTGCTATGAGACATTTTTTTTACAATGATATATATATATATATATATATATATATATATATATATATATATATATATATATATATATATATATATATATATATATACTTTTTTTTACCTTAAACATTCCTAATTTTATTTTTTTTATAGAAACAATCCCTATAGCTTATAAAATGATACATATTCCTATATTAATAAAAGAATAGTTTTTGTTTGTCATGTGTTATGGTCTTAGAACTTTTAATTAATGATATATCACATATCATTCTATTGCTTCTTTTATTTTAAAAGTTGTCATATATACACTAAACACTTTAACAATAAATAATAATAATAATTAATAATAAAGTTAAACATGCTAACTTCATGGAGTTTCTAACTTTATTTATATTTAAAACACACTAATTAAATAATTACATTAAATAAAATATTATTATAATTAAAACAAATTATTTTGTATTATAAATATATGTAATTACATAAAAGATACATGATTACATAATAGCAAATGTTATTTAGCTAATTAAATAACTTTTTGAATTTCATTTAATTATTTTAATCAACGGTTATAATTTTACATAAAAAAACATCTCTCTATTAATATATTTTTTAAATTATTTATTTAAATAGTTAATTAATAATTATCGATTTTACTAAAAACATTTAATTAGTTTTTTAATTATAGTTCTTCCGGATTATAACTAGTGATAAAAAATCATAAATGATAAGGATATGGAAAATAAATTCTAAAAGTGATCCTCGTAGTTTATAGAAAAGGTCTTCGTTTTTTTTCTTGAGAAATGGTTCATGCATTTTAAAAATTACATAAATGGTTTCTCTATAACAAATTTATAGAAATTGTCGAATTGGTCTTCGCCTATTAGCAGATTTGTAGAACTGATCCTTAGGTTTCAAAAAATAACATATTTGTTCCTTGTTTTTCACAACATTACAAAAGTAATCCCTTTGTAAAAGACAAATTTATCAAAGTTGTCTCTACGTTTCACAAACTTACTGAAATAGACTATCTATTAGAAAGTTTATAAAATGTTCATTGTATAAGATAACATTAGACAAGTTGCCTTGAAAATATCTCTATTTTAGTTTTAATAAATGAATAGTTTTAATCTTCTTTTGCCAAATGTCACTCTAACACAACACCTCATTAATATTATGTCATGTGTCATGTAGATATATTAGGTAATTCATTTTAAAATTCAAATTTACATTTTCTAATTATATGTTAAATTTGAAGTTATAATAACTTTAAAATTTTGAGATATCTTTTAATTAATAATTTATTTAAAATTAATTATTTAAAATAATTGATTAATAATTATAATTTTTTATTATAAAAGTTTAATTAGTTTTATAATCATGGTTTATACGGGTTATAAACTAGTAAGATTAATAAAACGGTGCAACGCATGGCCCATCCCCTTGTTATATCTATGTTGCCCAAATCTTGTCAAAATGAAACGTACACAATCATTCATTCTCAATTTTATGCAAATAATCTTTTGGTTTCTTTGACGATTTTTGTTTTTCATTTATCTATTATAGTTTTAGATGAAAAAGTGAGTTTATAGTAATTGATTTTAGTTAGATAAGTCATTATGTATAATCTGTTTATTTTACCATCAGTTTTAAATTTATAAAATTCTATTGAATCGTAACCAGTTTTAAAATAAAAATAAACAGTGTACCTAGTTGTAAATTAATACACTCTAAAGTAAGAAAATGTGTCGAACTTGGGGAACATCTATGATTTTGAATCAAATGAATAAGCAAATAAGTAAATTAAAGAGACTACTATAAATTAGGGTTCTTATTTTACAAGTTAAGAAACTTAAATTATCAATTTCAAACAATTAAGCAAACAAAAAGCAAAGAATGCGATTTTCAAGTTGTATATTTGAAGTATTTCCACTAGAATACGAATCCCTCTATTTTTCAATATTTGACTCCTTAGCATGCAATGGATTAAAGGGTTGGTAACCGAATTTTATGACTAGTTATCTTGATCGGAATTCTAAGTGCCAATGATTAATGAACGTCTAATTTCAATGATCATGAAATTAGTGAGCACAAAACCATATAAATAAATTCACTATGAACGATATAATCTAACGATTTTTATCAATGGTCATGACAATAAATCAAACATAACATGAATAACAACAATTAATATTACCTAATCCTACGATTTGTTAAATCTCTAGTCCTAACAATTTAATGATCATAAAAAGTTAAGAATCAAGGTAATGTAACTAGATTGATCATCTAAACAACACATAACAACTTACATATAAGTAATAAAAATCATAATTTTAACATAAAAGATAAACAACCAATCGATCTCAAGTTAAAATCCAACTATTGTCATGATCTTCAAATACATATTTCAAGGGTGTTCTTCAGCTCTCAAATACGTCTGTAATTGACTAATAACTTGCTCCCCAAGTAGGTGGAAGTTGGCATCCGAATTAGGGCTGCAAAGCCCATAATTTATAGATTTTACGTCGCTAAGACGTTGTAAAG
The DNA here is from genome assembly GCF_002870075.4 of Lactuca sativa. Taxonomy (NCBI): domain Eukaryota; kingdom Viridiplantae; phylum Streptophyta; class Magnoliopsida; order Asterales; family Asteraceae; genus Lactuca; species Lactuca sativa. The sequence goes on along the minus strand of NC_056623.2, from coordinate 28,561,738 downwards.
GTCTCATTATATCGTGGTGTCGAGTTTCCTTGATGTACACCGGCATGTAATTTATAGATTTGTTCGGTTTTTTTTTTTTTTTTCGTTTCAGCTCTGTTCTCGTCCTTTTGCATCCTAGCTTCCATTTTTAACTGTAAATAAACATTTTAAAACATATTAAATATTATATATCTTAAACTATAATATTTTAGATTAATTTATTAAGAATATTGTCTAAAATATATATTTAAATAAGACCGTGTGTAAAATATTTCCAAAAAAAAGTTTACTATATAATATAGTTGAATAAAGCAACTATCATCTACTACATCGAATGAGTCGCAAAGCATTTTTGGTTTCAAATATATATATATATATATATATATATATATATATATATATATATATATATATATATATATATATATATATATATATATATATATATATATATAGAGAGAGAGAGAGAGAGAGAGAGAGAGAGAGAGGTTCAAATGTTTCTTACATATATTGTGTGCTAGAATGCACCAATAAGAATTGAGTGAATAATAATACTCTTTCAGAATGAATTCATATATAAAATAATAAGAGTGTATTCTAGGAGAACGAGAGTATATTCTACTAGAATACACCCTCATTCTTCATATTCCATACAACTTTATTGTATTTTAAGTGAGTGAGTCCTGAAATAATGTTATTGCTAACATAAAAACCTAGATACGAAAATTCATTCTGAAAGAATGTTATTGTTGACATTAATGAAGAATTTAATTAATTTCCATTAAGAGAAAATTATAATTATGGATATCATTTAATATACATACAATTATGGAAACCATTTAATATCTATCATTATTTAATTAAATAATAATATAATTTTACTAAATTTATATTGGTGCATTCTAGCACATAATAAATAAACACTTTAACCTAGCCCTATATATATATATATATATATATATATATATATATATATATATATATATATATATAGAGAGAGAGAGAGAGAGTGAGAGAGAGAGAGAGAGGAAAAATGAATATACCTTGCAATAGTATATAAGTTTAAGTAATCAACCTTATAATAACTACAACGTTTTGAATAATATTTGCATTGTAAACGTCCAAAGTTCTTATACTTTAACCCTTACTTGATTTACTTGCAAGATTTTCAAAATTTCACTATTATCTTTCTTCTACATCACATCTTTCTGCCGAAACCTATCGGACTATATGTATTATAGTTGCAATTGAAAATTATGTAAGAGGAAGATGGTGGTAAATACCTGAAAATCTTAAATAAAAATCAAGTTAAGGGTTGAAGTTTAAGAACTTGAGACGATTCCAATGCAAATATGATACAAAATAACATAGTTATGGTAGGGCTTGGTACCTAAACTTATATATTGTTGTAAGGTATATTCACTTTCCATATATATACATCTTTCTGCCGAAACCTATCGGACTATATGTATTATAGTTGCAATTGAAAATTATGTAAGAGGAAGATGGTGGTAAATACCTGAAAATCTTAAATAAAAATCAAGTTAAGGGTTGAAGTTTAAGAACTTGAGACGATTCCAATGCAAATATGATACAAAACAACATAGTTATGGTAGGGCTTGGTACCTAAACTTATATATTGTTGTAAGGTATATTCACTTTCCATATATATATATATATATATATATATATATATATATATATATATATATATATATATATATATAGAGAGAGAGAGAGAGAGAGAGAGAGAGAGTCAAGATCAAATAAGAAGAAAAATTTAGGTAGGAAGGTAAGAAGTTTTTTTTCTACATATTTTTTTAGCGAACAAACAAAATGAATCATTAGATGACTCAAAAGTTAGATGATTCACAAGAAAAAATTCCCAAAAAAACATCTTCATGATTCATTTTTAAGTAAATTAAGAAAAAATTTACTTTTATGACAATTTTAATGAATAACAACAAAACCATTGTATAAATGAATTATCAAAATGCTTTTTTGAGAATTTTTTTCTAAATCATGTTACTTTTGATTCATCTAGTGATTCATTTTTTTGTTCGTCAAAAAAATATGTAGAAAAAAACTTCTTACCTTCCTACCAAAAACAATTTCTTACCGGATCTATATCCGACATATATATATATATACATATATATATATATATATATATATATATATATATATATATATATATATATATATATATATATATATATATATATGTAAATTGTATTATCGGAGCACCTCGTGTTAATCCGCCCCAAGACCTATGGGGGAGGTTGATCTCTAAACAATAATGATATTTTGGATGTGCCATTTTAACCTTGAGCTTATGTATGCAATTCCACACCACAACAACTAGACACCCATCGATGGGGTTAGAATATGTATAAAATTAACCTATCGTTTTCTGTTTCGTGTGTATGGTTAACCTTAGTTTAAGTACTCACAATAACAGGTAGCACTGGCATCTGAATCTGGGCCATACACAATTGTGGTGAGAGAGGCCCAATTAGAAATGAAGTTGGCTAATCTAAAGACTGTTGATGCAATGGGTTTAAGCTTGCAACAACCAGAAAATTTGCATCTTACCACACCATCTCAAGTATCTCTTGGAAAGATTTTAACTAAATCCTTCCTCCAAGTTTGTCATTACCACAACTTGTAAACAATTCTTACAACAAATTGAACATTATTATTGATTATTATGTCGTTAATATGAGTAGATGTAGACTGATGAGTTAAAAGGTTTGTATTTTACTTTTCTTCAAAAAAAAAATCACAAGAAATTATGGTACACATTAAATCTTGTATTTATTTTGTAAGTTTGAATAACGAATATCTATAAAAGAATATTAATAATAAAAATGTGGCATTGCTTTGAAAGTGGATCATTTGTTATTATGGATTATTGATCACTGTATGTAACACCCGGATCAGGTGCATATTATCTTTTATATTGTCAAGTTAAAAGTTTCCATTTCCGCCATTCTCACGACGTGAGGAATGCCTTCTCACGTCGTGAAGAGTGATACAGACATGTGCATCATTTAAAGGCTCACGACGTGATGGCGGCTGCTGAAGAATAAGAGGGCTAGGGTTTCTCACCCTTAGCCTCCCTCACTCCCTAGACCTCAAAAAACCCTAATCTCCCTCCTTCTTAAGATCCTTTGTCATTTGGGTGCATTTCTAGCTTGTGGGAATCAGAAAAGAAGAATGAGGAAGTGCTCTAGTGTTGGTGTGGGCAAAGAATCAACATCATTATCATTTTTCCTGCTTTTGTACCCTTGTAAGTATTAAAGGATCCAACTTCAATGCTTATCATGGATAAATCTTGAGATTTGTCCATTTTATTGATGTTATTGCATGATTGAGTGGAGTAGATCCATAAAGTTGGCAACTTTATGGGTTCTAAGAGTCCCAAAAGCATTATAGTGTTCAGATCTAGAAGTTGGTATAGATTTGCGACATGCATGCAAGTTTGAAGCTCATTTCTTCCCCTTTTGACCTAGAAAATGGGTGGTCATGTTTGGTGCATGCATGGTTTTGAAGGAAACATTTTTATGGACCTTAGGGGTCCCTTTAGCTTCTGGATGAAGTCGTCTCGAAGAATTAATGTAATAAGGACTTAAAATGGTAACCCTTAGCCACAAACAGTGCTCACGATGTGAGGTGTTAGATCCCACACCGTGAGAATCGGAGCGGTTCCGTTTCTATTAGAACCCTTGAAGCTCACGACATGAGAATAAGGGCTCACGTCGTGATGCCAGCTTAGGTGGTTTCTTTGACTGAGTTGATCAGTTCGGGTCAGGTCGAGTGGGAATCAGATTGGGTTCGCTGTCACGATGTGACCAATGCCTGGCCACGACGTGAGGAGAGTTTACTGTGGCCGAGTTTGACCAAGTTTGACATTGAGGGTATTTTGGTTATTTTTGGATTTTAATGGAAATTGGTCATTTGGTGGGAATAGTTGTCGGTTAAAGAGCTGAGATTCGAAGTCGAGACCTCATCAGCTTTTGTACAACTTGTGAGGTGAGTTTTCCTCATTGTACTTGTGGGTCGAAGGCACCTAGTCCGACCCATTGGTTGATACTCAATGATATGCTGAGTATGGAATAGATATGCATGATTATGCTAGTTATTGATATGCTAGTCTGGTAGATATGTAGGAATACCTGTGATTCTATTGGCATGATTATCTGTATATGTCATTATCTGGTATATGTCGAGATATTGTGTTGGGTTGAGGTTCTACTGCTCCGTGTGGTAGCCAACAAATGTTGGAGCATTCCAGATATGAGTTGCAGGCCGGGTAGGGCATGCCAGACTCATACTGAGGGCTCATGAGCATTCCATATACAAGATGAGGATCGGGCGGTATGCCAGACTCGTATTGAGGGCTTGATGGTATTTTAGTATGTGGACTAATATGGTCAGGGAGCAAGCCAGGCATAAGATGTGGGCCCAAGGGCAACCAGAATTAAGCTATGGGCTCAGGGATAATCCAGTCTTTTAGTTGTGGACACATTGCATGATGTTATTATATATGTTATTTGGTTATGTGGTTATATTTTGGGGGAACTCACTAAGCGTTGGCTTGCCGTTTTGGTTTATGTTTCAGGTACTTCGGATGACCGCGGGATGGCGAAGGCATGATAGTACACATCCTCTTGTTATGATCTATGATTTTGGAAAACTATGATGTTGGAAATGTTTTGAAAACTATTCTGTAAACACTTTATCGTTTTGGGTTGTATTTAAAAAGTTTAAATTTATCATGATTTTTATGGATGTTACATTATATTTACATCATTAATTTTCAAAATCAATGTAAAGCTATATGCTAATTGTCCAAATACTAGATGTTCCACCTTGGGTTATTGTATGTTTCACGGTCAAAATCTTATCTCCTGTTCATCCAACAGACAAGAGGATGATATTGTGACAACCTTAGTGCAGTCTACTTATCCACCAAACTAGTTCATCATCATTGCACCAAACACACACACACACACACACACACACATATATATATATATATATATATATATATATATATTGACATTCACTTCATGTGCGACAAGGTTTCCATGTAACAAAATCTGAAACATCCCAAAAATACAGTCCAAAAATTTCATTTTTAATTATTAAATAACCATAACTATCCAACCCATTTCATAACAAAACATAAGTCATAGTATCAATTCAGGTTTCTCATCAAAACTCATATCAACATATATCAGACTGAAAACAACCTAGGCTAAACAAATGGTGTGTGCACTGCAATCATCCCGAACTCCTCTTTTGAAAGCCGAAGTACCTAAAACCGAAACTGAAAACCGTAAGCAGGAAGCTTAGTGAGTCTCCCCAAAATACCACATACCATTCACATCATATAATAATGATGACATGGGCCCCACCCACACTCGCATATATATGAGATACGGGCCCTGCCCACACTCCCATGATAGGCCCCGCCCAAACGAGATACATGCCCTGCCCACACTCGCATAACAATAAGATATGGGCACCGCCCACACTCACATAACAATAAGATACGGGCCCCACCGACACTCAAATACATAAACTAACACATACATGTATCACATAGACAACGAGTATTACACCCTACCAATCATACTACTAATCATACTCAAATACCAATGAGATATGAGCCTTGCCCACTCTCTATGAGATACGGGCCTCGCCCGCACTCTATGATATACGGGCCTCGCCCACACTTTATGAGATACGGGCCTCGCCCACACTCTATGAGATACGGGCCTCGCCCACACTCAGCTAATGATGAGATACAGGCCTTGCCCACACTCACCTTCCAAACAACACATACAGGTATCACATAGACATCAAGTATAGCAATCCATCGATATGATTGATATCTATACTCAGGTAATAATGAGATACGGGCCCTGCCCACACTCAGCTAATTATGAGATACGAGCCTCACCTACACTCAGCTACTAAGAAACACATACTAGTATCACATAGACAACAAGTATAATCAAATCTATCAATCCATATCCATACTCAAATAATGCTAAGATACGGGCCCTGCCCACACTTAGCTACTAGTCAACACTGATGGGTTTTCAACACTATAACAACCCCATGGTGCACATACAACCCTAATGCTTTAAATCTAAGTTTTCTCAAGTTATACATGAAAATTTTCATTTATCCAAAGCATGAACCCTAACTAGCATACAATTTAGAGATTTACAACATAAAACAAGTTAGATGAATACCTCTTTGTTGTAGCTTATAGAACTTGGCATTTCAAGAGCTTAGTACCTCAAATGTGATACCTCAAATAAGTCATAGATATCAAGAGCAATGGAGGATTATGAGAGAGAGGTTAATAGGCACCAAAAATTGGCTAGGGTTTCTTCTTGGAAGTCTTAGTTGATTTTAGGAGTGTTAGGGGTTACATTTGTAGTGTGGAATTCCTAGGGTTTCAACTTGTAAACCCTAATTCATTCACTTAGGCCTTTAATCCAATAACTCATTTGATATCCTTTTGGACTAATTCTTCATCGACTCTCACATAGATTTATTCCATCCCTAATCAACATGGATCATTAGCCGAAACTATATGTATCACTGATTTACTTAATCGGTCCCCATTAATTTAATCAGTCTCTTTTGATCACTAAATTAATTCCAAATTAATTCCTGATCAATACCAATTAAATAATATGATTTCTCAATTAATATATTATTCTTATAATATATTAATAAATCACAAATAACCTCTTTCTCAAATATTCATCCTATCAAATTGATATGATGAAGGCAACCCAAAAGGACCATGCTACTATCGGGTCAAGTACATACCAATTATAGTTATGGGCTTAGACACCTAATCCAATAGTCTCCTACTTGGATAAGTCTAATAACTATAACTGCCAATGTAACTTCAAAATCCGATTAGCAATCGTATCTTTCAAAAGCAGTTGTCGAACTCTGACCTAGTCAATAATGCGTCCTTTAGATAAGGGATCATATAATCCTCTGTTCTTCAAGATATCATGTGGACAAAGACATGGAATAAAGTCATACTCATTGTCCAACAGTTGTTTCCCGATTTCTGATTTGTTTGACGTAGAACTTAATTGAACACATCAATTGAGTCCTGACCGGGCCCGACACATAAGTCAAAACAAAATCATCAAGGGGCCCAAGATATCACTTTTAATCCTCTTAGGATAAAAGGAACAGATAAAATTCGACTTATATGCTTGTACTAATTACTTGTTAAATTATACACAACAACACGTTTTATAACATAAAGTTACTGATGCGTTTTCGTACTATCAATGCACAACCAAATCGTAATCAACAACTCATATATCTTGGTTTGAAGACTATACGATTTTATCGTCTCACAACCACTCGTGATGAATTCCATGAAGTGATTCATGTGAGCATGGGTTTAATCCAATACTTAAATCTTATTACAAGAGCACTCATGAGCGTTGTAGCAAACGTTTGCTATGTCTAAACACCTTAGACAATCTACAATCCAGTTCATGATAGTCTAACTTCATAACCTACTTCCAAAGTATGATTGTGAATAGTTCGAATAATCATATTATTCTGGAAGCCAAAACATGCAAAAGTGAAACATAAAATAACCAATTGACAAAAGACAGTAAACTTTACTTATAAATAAAACCCTTATTATTTAATCATCAAATGTCAATTACATTTATTTATTACAAGTTTCTAACTGTCTATCTAATCACTAAAACTAATATCGTCCCTTAGGCCAATGCTCTTAGCATACTGCAAATGCTTAACTCTACTCAGTCCCTTTGTAAGGGGATCTGTTGGGTTATCCTCTGATGATACCCTCTTCACTACAAGGAGTCCCTCTTTTACTCGATGTCTTATGAAGTGATATTTTATGTCGATGTGCCTGGATCTGCCATGATCCCTTGGTTCCTTGGTTAAGGCGACCGCACCCTCGTTGTCATAGAAAATCTCCATAGGCTCCTTTACAGCTGGTACAACTCCAAGGTCTCCGATGAAGTTCTTTAGCCATATCGCCTCCTTCGACTCTTCGCTTGCTGCTATGTACTTTGATTCTCTTGCATCATTATGTCTATGTTCATGATGTTTCATAATGAACTTTTTGTGAACATGTGAACATATGAAATAATTTGTATTTGACCGAAATGTTTCACCAAATGGCTAGACAAGAGTGATTTGGAAATCATTAAAATTTCCTAATTGCATTCGAATGAAAGAAAAGAGTTTTCTACGTAATCAATGAGAGCTACATAGAAAAACTCGAGAATCTCATTGTTACCCTTAGAGTCTTGCTATAGATCATGTTCTTGGATCTTTCATTAGTTCTTATGATAATATCGACTTGATTTATCATATTAATAGCATGGAGGAAAAACATCACTGAGACTCTTAAACCTTCCATAAACTGGGAAACTGGAAAGGAATTAATATTTAATATCCAATTCTAGTTATCCCTTTTAAATGTTGGTAGAATGAATAGGAAATGTTTAAATACTAAATACAAAGGAATGCTTTTGGCCGGACTTCCCATTATGCAGGAATGAAATTGGTGTGTTCTCTAATCCATGCAACTGTGATTCAAAAGAGGCAAATTGAAATTAATGCAAGGACAAGGATAATAGGAAACGAAGTTGCCCTAAGTACTTTGAGATGGTAAAGTCAAATTTTTGAATCTACATCAAGTACTTGTATAATCAAACTCCAAATACATCTAATTCATAGTCCCTTGATGCATGATGTGATAATCATATTTTGATGGCATTATAAAATCTATAGGAAAAAAGGATGTTAAGCAGAAAGAGCTAAACCTAATCATTGGAATGGACAAATGTCGCATGTCTTAATGATTGAGGATTTTGAGCTTATGTTTAATAAAGGAGTTAGGATAAATCTACTCACTTGTTGTTACTCTTCGGAGATGTCTAGAAACCAAATTTCATCCTATGCGTTGTATAAACATGAATTTCAATTTTCATTTAATAATGGAAATGTGAGCATTCTAGTTTATAAAGATGATGGTTTTATGTTTAAAACATTTTCTTGAAATTGGCATTTATGAAATTGTAGTTTGTGTTTCTAATAATAGCAGTGATATCTTGAACATTGATTCTTCTAAGAGTTTAGATATGTTCGTGCTTGTGGCATGATCGCCTTGTCCATATAAGCAAGAGTCGCATCGCCAAGCTCCAATTGGACAGACTTGGAATCATTCAAACTTGAGTTGGATGATGAATGCAAGAATAGCAAGATGACTTAGTTACCATTCACATGAACATGTACTGCAGACAAAGGATTGTTGGATCTTGTACACACGAGTGTGTAACGCTTGCGGATTCGGGCTAGTCAAATTTAGAGACAATGAGCCTCAAAAATGAATTTTTGATGGAAGATTATTTCGAATGAATAATATTAACCAAGTTATATTATATGTCACAAGGGTTCCGTACATATAAAGAACGTCGAAGTCCGAGTTATAACAAAGAAGTTATGACTCGTCGAAGTTTTACGGAAAACCGTCACGGCACCGCGTAACTTAAAAAGTAAATTTTTGATAAATTACTTTTTAGCCTTAGAGATCTACATGAAAGTCATAGTATATGTTAAACCGAGAACGTGCATAAAAAGAACGTCCAAATATGACTTCGTATGAGGAAGTTATGATTTTTCTAAGATTTAGCATAGTAGTGCACAGCCCGGAATTCGAATTTTAGATCGATCGATTTTTAGTCGACACAACCTAAATGAGAAATGAAGATCTCATTAATAGAAGATCAACGATAAAAAGACAGTAAAAAATGGAGTCTGTATGTCGAAGTTATGAATCTTACACGATCGTTAAACGGTGTAATCTTCTCATACTATTAAATTTAAAATCGGTTGAGAATTAGCCGACGGAGTCTAAATGAAAGTTGTAGAGTACGTCTCCACCTACGCGTGGATATAAACAATGTCAAAATGCAGCTCGTATGAGAAAGTTACGGAATTTAGAAGTTGGACTGGTGCTGTCGCGAAAGGGGTGATGTGGCTTAATTTAGACCATTGCTTTCTCCCCAAGCCTTGCCACCAGAGGGTGACATGTGGCACCAACTTGACGAGTTGGAGGCCAAAAATCGACGAGTAGATCCAAAATTCAACCTATAAATAGCATGCGAGGGTGACTTCATTTCTCACATCAAAACCCCTTCACTTCTCTCTCTAACTTCTCTCTAAGCCTCCCAAAACCCTCTCAAAACCCTCCCAAAGCCCTAGTAACCTCAAGGTGCTAGAGGAAAGCCCTGGAGCGCCCGAAGGCTCCGAGAAAAAGAGCTTTTCGGATCGGAAGTTCTACCCTACAGAGCCCGGTTCATCGCTAAACCCCCTGTAAGTTGAGTTATGCTTACCGTACTTTAAGTATAACTTATGTTTAAGTTCATTATCGTTATTATGAACCTATAAACAAGATTTATCACTGATTCCAAGTCATTATACTGACTGATCTATTTATGGGGATGGTGTCTAGGCTGTGATTTAGTGAGGTGTTTAAAGTGGGATTTCCAAATAGTATACTTCGTATACCAAACGGACCCTACCTTCGATAGGATCCTACGTGGTTGTTCTTTACATGATAGATCATGATAGTAGACTTTGAGTTAATGATAAATCTAGACTAATAATTAGTCGCAATAAATATTAGACTAAAACTTAGCGATAATAATGCTAGGTTTCATAGAAGGAAAATAGAATCGTTAGAAGCGAAGCGCTTCCCGAGTTTGGAATCATCACTTTAACAAGTGAGTGCATAGTTACTTTCATCTTACACATAGATATGAAGTATTTAATATAAATTGTGTGCTATGTGTGTATATTATTTTTGTTCCTGATATCTATGTTGGATGAACGATTTATACATGTTTTAAATAATTTAAACTATATATGTATTTTATATCTACGAATATGTTAGGTAGAACATGGGTAGATAAACGATGAGGGATGAAAGATGATATAGATGAATATTGGCAGGTATACAACAATGTAAAAAGTTGAGAGATGAAAGATGATATAGACAATGAGAGGTGTAAGATGATGAGAAGCCTTGAACCAAACGATGACCTAGTAATCTAGTAGAGTATAGACGACTACCATAGACTATTCTAGACAGTCCATCGAAACACTCTTAGACACGCAACCTGTAGGCGTTGTGAATGATGTGTTCACAAGATGTACTCTAAATTGTTGGAATAATGTCTAAGTCCATAACTATAATTGGTAAGACTTGACCCGACCCGGCATGGTCCATTTGGGTTGCATGGCATCATGCATTTGGATATACTATAATGAGAGAAATAACACTTAAGGTTTGTTAATATATTATAAGTTCTATTATATTAATAAGATTATTTAATTAGTATTTATCAAGAGTTAATCTAGGATTAATTAAGTGATCAAAAGAAGACTAATTAAATATATGAGCTGATCGTGTAAATCATCCATACTTATATAGTGGGCTAATGCTCCATGTGTAACGTCCCAAAAATCAGGGGTAAAAATTTCATTTTTAATATAACTAAAGCATTGATACCATTTCATTCAAACATTCAAATCATAGTCAATCAAATCGTTTATCAGAGTTTATCCCAAAATCATTCATTGCGGAAATCATAGGTGTGTGCACTGCGATCAATCCGAGATCTCCTTTTCCAAAACGATGATACATGAAACCATAAACAAAACATGTAGGCACGAAGCTTAGTGAGTTTCCCAGAGCATACCATTCACACAAACCACATATCACATATCCTGTCAGCTATAAAAGCTACACACGTATCACATAAGCCATGCATCCATAAAACCTGTAATAGTGCCATGGGCTACCCCACATGGTCTTTACCTAGGACTGCCATGGGCTCCCCCACACAGTCTTACATCCAATGTCATGGGCTACCCCACATGGTCTTCACCTAGGACTGCCATGGGCTACCCCACATGGTCTTACATCTAATGCCACGGGCTCCCCCCGGGGTCTTCCCTGCAAATACCATATATAACCAAATAGCATATCATGCATCGGATAAATATCTACACATAACACGTACATAAACCTGTAAGGATGCCGTGGGCTACTCCTAGGGTCTTATACCATTGTGCCATGGGCTACCCCACATGGTCCTCCATGCAAGTATCACAAAGACATCTAGCATATCACATATCACATAATTACTAGCATACCACCTAGAAAGAAGCTAACTATCATATCATACAACATAAGATGGGCCGGACTTGGTGCTTTAGACCCATTGGTATGGTGAGAAGACTTACCTGGCACTGCTGAAGCCCCACAAATAAAACTCCCCTTGCTGGTTGACAGATTCCCGAACTGTCAACATCAAACAACACCCAATTAATAATTGGTTTTAAGCCCAAGGCCCAACTCACACTCCAAAGGCCCAAAAGTCAAGTAATGGGCCAGAGCCTAGCATATGGCCCAATTTTCCAAATTGGGCCCAAACTTCTACATGGACTTATTTTAAGGCCAAACCAATTATTCTAGGCCAAACAATTGGCATTCTGATGACCCAATGGATAATAATCCTCAAGGCCTAATCATGGCCCACTTATGGCCCAACTTTCCAAATTGGGCCCAAGCCTCTCTAATGGGTCCTATCCTAAGGCCTAATGATTTCTTTAGTCCATAACATGTTCCCAATTGGACCAATAAGAACCCAAATCCAATTTAGGGTTTCTCACATAAAATATCGATTAGGGTTAAGTGTTCCTACTTAACCCATTAAGGACTTAATCCATTAAGTCCATTATTGCCTTAAGTTCATTTACCAATGATTATTATTTAATATCTCCAGTTATTAAATAATTCCCGTGTGTCCTGATTAATTCCCTAAAATTAGGGTTTTGATGGCATTAGGGTTTTCCAACCCAAATGCTAGCCCATTAATTCATTTTTTGGGCTTTTAGATCAATTAGGGCTTTATTGGGCCTATTAAGCCCACTTGAATACTATTAAGCCCATTAGGGTTTTATTGGGTCCATTAGAGTCCATTAACCTTCATTGGGCCCATTTGATATTACAAGGCCCATTAGGGTTTCGAGCATCCCAACGAAATCAATACCACAATGCAAAGCACATCGCCACCCGACACAGTGGCTGGTGGCGGTAGGAGGCGGCAGCCACCACCCTATGGTGGTGGTTTTGACTTTCTTTCCATTATCCCATTTGTTACAATTACAATACCATCCAAAAACACACACACATGCTGATAACACACACACACACACCTCTAAAATACACAAAAACACACGCAACCACCTTAAGGTGGCCGGCGGCGGCAGATGGTGACAACCACCACCCTACAACGGTGGCTGTGGTGGTTTCTTCGGATCTCCGGCGGCCTCATCCCATCACAGTACACGGACACACATATCATGCCCGGAAAATAAATCCAACACCCACTAAGGTGGGTGGCGAAGGCAACAGCACAAGAAAGCTAGCAACGACAGCAACCATGGTGGCAGATGGCGTTGAACGAAACAACCAGCGATAGTAGCGTAATCGGCGGCAACAACACCCGTTAGGTGGTCATCCGACGGCGACAAGAGGTACCCGACTCGATGGCCCTTGGGTTCCAACATAGATGGCGGTGATGTAACAGTGGAGGATCTAACCATTTACGAACCACACGTCGGTGTTCGGGTTCTCGGCTTCTCCGACGGCGGCTCAAAGATTCAGTCTCACCGTGAGACTCTTCATCGTTGACGAATGAAGAAGGAGAAGAGGAGGCAGCGTCAGCAAGCTTCGTCGACGGATGCTCAGCAATGGTGGTCGTCGGTCTCGATGATCGGCGGCTGAGGAGGCTTCAATGGTGGCGAGCGGCTACCGGAAATGAAGAGGGAGGTATAAGGGGGTGACGGCTGCAATGGGTTTGCTAGGATTAGGGTTTGATGACCGGCTGTGTGAACGACTATATACCCCCTCCCTTCAAACTTCCTTCCATAATGGCAGGAATGGTCCCTCTCACTATTATTCTTTCCAAGTAAAGTCCATAATTTACCATTCCTACCCTAACTTCAAAAATTCCTTTCAACTCCCATCCAAAGTTTACCCAACGACCCCTTAGCCCCCAAAATCTCTTCAATGAAGTCCCAGAAGTTACCATTTAGTCCCTACCTTCATAAATTCTTACAAATAAATCTGAAACTTACCCTTTTAACCTTGAACTTCTATAATTGTGAATTTTTAACTCCTTGAAACCAACACCTTGCTCAATTATTACTGATTTTAGGGCTTCTATACATTTATTTATTTATTAAATAAACGGGGTGTTACACCATGGATTGTCAAGTTGGGCTAAAACCCATAAGATGCTCCATGGTGTATTTGTACCCATGGATCATGGAAATGAAAGGCCATGACAATTAGGGTTTACATGGTGTAACCCTAACTATATAATGATCTTATTCTTGGAGAAAATCGGCCACTATGTGTGAGGAAAAAGGGATAGCCGATTTTCAGGAAGTGTGGATTTCTCTCTAATTTATTCCAAGTGTATTTGGTGTTGTGTGAACCATTTGAGGTGTCACACTTGGGGCACTAGGCACTCAAGCTTCATGAAGACATTCTACATCAAAGAGGTATGTAATTCTAACTTGATATATTCATTTGAATCAATGTTATTATGCTAGTTAGGATGAATACCTTGGAAAGTTCATATTTGCATGTATAATAGAGAAAACATAGATCCAAGGTATTTAGGGTTGCATGTACATTTAGGAGTGTTAGAATGCTCAAAACCCAACAGTGGTATCAGAGCCTAGGCTTGTTTTCTTTTTATACTTGCAAAATTAGCTGAAAAATCGAATTTTGGTGCTGTCTGCACAGAAGACTCGCCGAGTCCACTGATGGACTCGCCGAGTCCAAGGCAAAAAACATCCAACTCGCCGAGTTGGTTCGTGCACTCGACGAGTTGGACCCCCAAACAACATATATTCGACTGTTTTGGCTAGAAATGGACTAGGAACATTACCCTAAGATGTTTTTGGACTTATAAACTTGTTTTTGATGTGGTAATGTTCATGCTAATCAAATTTCAAAGATAATTGTCAGTAGATTCATGGTTTGTATTAGTTTAAAATTTATGCTAATTACATGGAAAAGATTGATGTGAATTATCTTTGTTCATATGAGCTGCTTAAATTAATAGAAAAGTTAATTGATTATGTGTTTTCAATCCATTTTAATCTAAGAGTTGACTCTAAAATGTGTTTTTGTAACTTGTCCTCAAGTTATATGAAAAGTCACATTTAAGTTTCATAAAACTCATAAAAGTTGGCAATGGTTACAAAAAATGAAGAGTCTTGTCCTCAAGTTATGGAGGTTCAAGAGTCACTTCATTAAGTAATAATTAATTAATTCCATAAGTTACAAAATAAAGAAAAGTTACATTGTTTTATTATTTTAAAGTCTTCCATAACTTGTCCTCAATTTATGGAACTTGAAGAGTCTTTTAATTAAAACTACTTTAAACACATAAGTTATGGAATTAATTAGTTTTGAATAGTTTCAAAACTTGCCCTCAAGTTTTTGAATTTGAAAAGTTTTCTCTTGTGAATACTTTAATTCCAAGTTAGCCCTTAGAATTTTAAAAGTTAAAATTCAACCCTTATACTTTATAATATTATAAGTTAATAATATATATATATATATATATATATATATATATATATATATATATATATATATATATATATATAAGAGTAAAGTTAGTCTTACCGTTAGTAGGCCACATTCACGAAGCCGAACTATAAGGGGGGTATAAGGTTATTGCCTATAAAATGGCAGTTTAATAAGTGTCCACTCTCACCACTGCTTCCTTGACTGGTGGAGGGTCGTTAGCCGAACGGGTAGGACAAGGACTATAATTCTCCCTTCATTAAAAGTATTAATGATAATTACTAAGTAACTAAACCTTTTATAAATACCCAATCTTAGTTACTTAGGAAAATGTGAATTTGGTGTTAACCCATGAAATTACACTTTGCACTTTGTTTAAGTCGGTTAGTGGAGCGTGTGTGGTTAACCGGTACACTAACTCGTATTTAAGAAGGTAGGCAAAGGGTAACTTAATATTTATCATAGTATTGGTGGAGCGCGTGTGGTTAACCGGCACATCGATTAAGGGGTAAATATTAAGGGTGCCAAGTATATTTTCATGGTTATTCACACCTTGTTTTGTGATCCTCGACATCCCAGTCACAAAACCTGAAGGGCACACTCGAGATTGAAACATGCCATTGAAAAGTTCAATGAATCTCAAAAGAATATAGGAGTTTCAAATCCAATTAAAAACCTAATAATTTATTTCGTTTTTCATGGTGGAAACTGGTGAATCGTCATTCACCTACCTTCAAATATTCTATAGCTTGGATTACGACATCCCTCTTCCAAGTTATAAAATATTGTGTTGGGTCCTAGCCTTAATATTTCATATTGGGTGTTATATTAAGGACTTTAAATCAACTATCTTGAATATCTCCCAAAACATGTATGGTTTAGACATTTATGATCTTCCCAAATCTCTTGAAACAAGCTTTCCTAAATGAAGATGATGTCCCATGGAAATCATACTTCTTTCACATCCTCTAATTATTCTCCCTAACCCACAAGTTTTTGAAAAGTTTAAGGTCACTCAAGCCCTATTGGCAAGCTAAGGTCTAGGTGTGATCACATCTTGGAGATGTAGTCATATATTGACAAGCCGGGAGAGTTGGGTGTCAAAGTCTTGAGAAAGTTGGTGGCTCAACTACTTTCTAAGTCACATAGTGAGTTCCTTTGGGACTCCTATGAAACAGACTATGACAAGACCCTTAATGATCTTATCTATTTGCTAAGATCAACTTCCTAAAACTTTATGAACATTGACAATGATGACATTGTATATCTAGTAAAGCTCTCTCTTCCCAATGGAAAGGGATCGGCCATAGTCAACTTGGTTGACCAAATGTTAAAGAGAGAGGCTAAGTTTGAGATAGTCTCATTATCAAGGGTCCATTGCCAAAGGAAGGGGCATTGGTTGCAAAGCTACCAAATTTAACTAAGGATGTTAAAGTCAATAAGTTTGACTCTACTTCAGGTAAAGTCCATTATCCAACTCTGCTAAGTTTCTATTATGAGATTCTTGCTACATGATGTGACTAGGTCACATGGTGATGTTTTAAGAATCAAAGAAAAGTGAAGAAACTTAAAGAAAAAATATGTTGAATCTGATCGCGTTGATGGATTTCTATCGCATAGTCTAAAGATCGGATTCTTGAGCTATTTCTTAGGAGTTATGATATATTGCTTAGGAATAGATAACAACAAAGTTTTCATGTGCTTTTGCACTGTAAGGATAGTTTTTCCCCAAAGTTTTTAAAATAAAAGGAAAAATTTTGATTTTATTTATTTTAAAATATCCTTACAATGGCATTTGTGAAAAATTTTGTTGCTTATAAGATTCCATTAAGAGCAAGAGTGGAAATAAGAATTTGATTCTTTCATTTGTTGTAGTGTCAGAATTTACCAAATAAAGAAAGATTCTCATCACCCAAGTTTCAGTTGGATAGAAACTTGGAATTATGCAAGTTGTATAGCATGATGAATGAGAACTTTCAAGCATTGGAAAAATTAAGACTAACTACTTGTTCACATGGATGTGTGAGTCAAGTAAAGGACTAAGGGACCGAGTACACATTCGTGTGCACTGTTTAAGTCCACCACAAAAGATCGATAAGACTATTCGTCATAATTTACTATAGCTCAGTAAATATGGTTATACTTACAAGCTTAAGTGTAATTCTGAGACATTGGAAAAAGGTTCCAATGTATGGCAGAGCGAATAAGAAGAGTCAACTTAGCCAGAAAGATAAAAGTTTCTCAAATCTGAAAAGATGGGAGAGTACTTTAGTATCATGTTTTAAGACCATATTAATGATTTTAAGACCATATCTCAATTCATCCTCTAAGTGCATTCTGCTAGTTAAGAAGAGTTATGAATTGTTGAAGTGGTTAAATCAAGAAGATGATTTATAATTCGTTCCAAAAATAATTCTTAGAGTTATACTCTAAGATTGTAACTAGAGTGACATATCTTAAAGAAGGTTTAAAAACACTTATCAAATGTAAGAGTAAAAGTTTTCTACTCTTGTACATTTGAAATTGGTAAGTTGTGATGTTTCGGATAAAACAAAGACCAACTTAGGCCAATTGTGTGAAGTGTTTGTCTTGATTAGAATCCACACTATCTCTTGAATATTTGACAAGAAAGTCTTATATGCCAAGAGGACAGTGGGAGTCTTAAAGGTCTAGAAAGTCTCAAGAACTAATCAAGAATAAAACTTGAAGTTCTTCACTAGCACACAACTTGAGTTTTATAACCTATTGTGTTGACATATTCTGTGCTTATTCCAATTAAAGTTGGCTTTGCATATGAGTTCTTAGAGTTCTCAATTGGTTGAACAACAACTTGGAAGCAATGGCAGACCCTTGAGCTGCCAGATGGCAAGAAATTAAGATTGAGTTCAATCCATATGAGTTTGAATTTGTCATTATCCTTGTCTTGTGACAATAGTTTTGACAATTCACATGGATAAGAACACATACACTATTAAATCTAAGTGTCATAAGGTTTCTCTCTGATTCATGAAAATGATGGTGAGGAAACACTTTCACTAAGTAGATTTTAGCTAGATAGCAATTGTGATATTTGCATTCTCAAAGTCGTTAGTGGAGCATGTGTGGTTAACCGGCACACGAACACGGACTTGTGAGAAGTGGCAAAGGTCTGAACAATAAAGACTATGATGACGACATCCCTTTTCATAGTTCTAAAATTGTTTAGACACACATGTGAGCTATTTACGATAAGGTGTATGATATTGATCAAGTTTTATCAAAGCAATCTAGTATAAGAAATCTGAACTTTGGTAAGAAAGTCAATTAAGTATTGATTTCTAGAAGTCCAACTGATTTCTGAGTACATGTCAAAGCTAGTGGGAGCATAAGTGTTATGCTAATAATCATCATGTTAGTGGGAGCATGATAATTATGATAAAGGTTGCAAGTTAGCAATGTTAATTATAGAAAACAAAAGGTCTCAATTGGGAAAAAGTTGTTTTGCTATAATTAAGGGAGAGGAAATTATACTTCATCTCAAATCTAAAAGCTTAGATTGAGGTTTTAATCGTATTTGGTCAAGTATATATATGAATGTTATGTTGGAATGGCTCAACATAGGAAAATTTTATATATGGGTCCATTATTTGCGTTCTAAAATCCGATTATGATTACGACATCCCTTTTCATTATCTGAATTATGATAACTTGGCAAATTGAAATGGAAATATTATAGCAAAAGACTAATTTAGTCTTTATATGAGACATCATGAATCGTGTCCCATATGCTTCGGATATAGGATTGATTACATGTGCTATATTCATCCTTTCTAAAATTTTACAAATGCCTAGGGCATTAAGAAGGGAAAAGGTCTTGAATTGGATATGACTAAAATGATTAAGCAATTGTCGAGGAAAATCTAAGGTTTACCAAAGATTGGTTGCTCAGGGACAGTTGGAAGTATAGTGTTAATTGTTGGAAGGACCATATTGACATAATCTGTAAGGAGGCAACTCTTGTTCAAAAGTGGTAGTCAAAATGGAATATGGAAATGCTTCAAAGTTAGAAATTATTCAATCTATGTAAGATTAGGAAACTTAATGGAAGAAGGATGTTTCCAAGGAGTTGATCTCCTTTGGAATGCTCTGTAATGTTTGTTGTCAAGTCCTTGTGACTTTGTGCATAATCATTACAAGAGGATCAATGCATATAAGTTTAGAATCTAACAGATTTCAGTAAATGGCATGAATTTGGAATTCTTGCATTTACAGTAAGGAATTAGGACTGTGAAAAGAGAATCATTGGAGTTATGTTCAATTGATCTATTTCACAAAGTAAAGATCATAGAAAAACATAATATGCATACTTGGTGTATGGAATGACTAGTGTTTAGAAAACATAGTGTACATGCTTGGAGCATGGGACAACTATTGTTTTAATTCAATAATAAAGTTGATAGCTGAAACAGTATACAATGAATAATGTGTAATCATATGGTGATAAATAAAAGGTGTTTTATTTATATTCATAAGCTCTGAGACCATATTGGATTCGATTATTATTGTGTTTCACTTTGCATGTTTTGACTTCCAGAATAACTAGTTCATTGTTCTGAATGACTAATTTATTCAAACCATCCACAGTCGGTTATATATTGGAAGTAAATATGAATCAAGACTGTCATGGGTTGGGCTTGTAGAGGTCTAAGATGTTGGACAAGGTGGTGCTACAACACTCATGAGTGCTCATAAGTTCTGAGTATTGGATTCAACCAACGCTCATTGGAATCACTTCATGGATTTTATCACGAGTTATCATGAGACGATAATTTCTTATATTCTTCAAACCTAGAGATATGAGTTGTTACTATGAGTTGGTTATACATTGATTGCACGAAAACGCATTGGTAACTCGATGTTATAAAACACGCCTTTGTGTATGATTCAACAGGTAGTAGAACAAGCCATATGAGTCGAAGTTTATCCATTACTTTTACCTTCAGGATAAAAGCGATATCTGTGGGCCCCTCGATGATTTGTTGATGACAAATGTAAGTGCTTGGTCGGGCCTGAACTGATTTGATTTGTTCAATTAGTCAGTCGTCATAAATCGGAAATCGGGGAACAACAAATGGACAGAGAGAATGATTATAATCCATGTCTCAGTCCATATGATATCTAGAATGGAGGAATATATGATCCCTTATCTAATGGACAAGTCATTGACAAAGGTCAGAGATCATTGACAAGGTTAGAGTTTGACAGAAGCATTTGAGAGCTACGATTGCCAGTCGGTTCTTGAAGTCATACTTGCAATAATAGTTTTAGACTTATCCAAGTGGGAGACTGTTGGATTATTGTCTAAGTCCATAACTACAATTGGTAAGACTTGACCCAACTCGGCATGGTCCATTTGGGTTGCATGGCATCATGCATTTGGATAGACTATAATGAAAGAAATAACACTTAAGGTTTGTTAATATATTATAAGTTCTAATATATTAATAAGATTATTTAATTAGTATTAATCAAGAATTAATCTAGGATTAATTAAGTGATCAAAAGAAGACTAATTAAATATATGGGCTGATTGTGTAAATCATCCATACTTATATAGTGGGCTAATGCTCCATGGATTGTCAAGTTGGGCTAAAACCCATAAGATTCTCCATGGGTGCTCCATGGTGTATTTGTACCCATGGATCATGGAAATGAAAGGAGATGAAAATTAGGGTTTACATGGTGTAACCCTAACTATATAATGATCTTATTCTTGGAGAAAATCGGCCACTATGTGTGAGGAAAAAGGGATAGCCGATTTTCAGGAAGTGTGGATTTTTCTCTAATCGATTCCAAGTGTATTTGGTGTTGTGTGAACCATTTGAGGTGTCACACTTTGGGCACTAGGCTCTCAAGCTTCATGAAGACATTCTACATCAAAGAGGTATGTAATTCTAACTTGATATATTCATATGAATCAATGTTATTATGCTAGTTAGGATGAATACCTTGGAAAGTTCATATTTGCATGTATAATAGAGAAAACATAGATCCAAGGTATTTAGGGTTGCATGTACACTTAGGAGTGTTAGAATGCTTAAAACCCAACATAAATATCCTAGTAGATGTGCCTAAATTTTGAACTGCATGTTCACCAGATATATTCTAAAAACCCTGGCAGCTATGGACTTAGTGCCTCATGAAAGAACATTGGAAGTTGTGCCTAACATTGGTAGCTATGGACTTAGTACCTATTATATAAACCCTGGTAGCGATGGACTTCGTGCCTATTCATTAGGAAGGAATGAATAAAGGATTGTTGATTCTTAGGGTAGATCCTTAAGAATAAAGAATATAATGGGGGTGGGTAATTGGGTTGATTAGTTGATGATTAAACATAATAATTATATTATTATGGGTTGAAAACCCTATGTACTCACCAGGTTTCCCAACCTGACCCACTCAGTTTACTTGTATCACAGGTATCGATACGAAGCTACATTACACTGGGAGATTAAAAGAGATGTAAATCACTAGTGTAAATGAATGTAAGGTATGTTTATGCTTATGTTTCTGTATTGAGGATGACGTACCAAAGTTTTAATATAATCTAAATACATTTCTTCGGAAATGCTTTGATAATATCTTTATCATGTTTTTATGGGAACAAATTCCGCAACACTTTTCTTTAAAAGGATACTCTGATTTTACAAATAAAGCATAAAAAATCGGTCTTTTCTGGCCTTGAAAATGGGGATGTCACAGAGTGTGTGTGTTGACTCATCATATCCACCACAAGGGATGAAATATACTTCTATTTTTATTGATAGGTTCAATAGATGTGGTTATGTTTATATGATTAAGCATAAATCAGACACTTTGAAAAGTTTCAAAGAGTATCCGAACAAAGTAGGGAATCAAGATTGGGCATGAAGATAAAGGTTCTTCAATTTCACAAGGAAGGAGAATGCCTTAGTATCGAGTTCTACGACCATCTTAAAGATTATGGAAGGGTTTCCATAATTAACTTCTCTAAGGAAATCATAATGTAATGTTGCTATTAAAAGGAGAATCGAATGCTATGTAGTTCGATCTATGATGAGCCGTGCTTCGCTATCATTCACGAGTGTTTGGGAATGTACACTTGAAATAGTAAAGCATATTTTTGAACCTTGTATCTAACTATGTATATTTTGTGCACACCTCATGAAATATGGAGTTAGAAAGTTCCCCCACATTCAGATCTGGTGTTGTGAGGTCTTTCGTTAGACGAGAAACCAATAACCAACTTGAATCGAGATTTATGAAGTGTTATGCTGTCAGGTATTCACTAAAGACTTTTGATATTTGTGCTTATAGCTTAAAAGCAATGTACCTTTAGAGAAAGAACGTATAGATATCAAGAATTCAGTAAGAGTCATATTGAACATGAAGAAATTGGAGATATGACTAACAATGAACCTATAGTCAACACTAGCTCTCAACTTGAGGTTGATAAACCAGTTGATTCAAATGACATTGCCTTACTTCTTCACACGATATAGCAGAGTTGGAGAACCTCCCATGTTTATGAGTTTCATCTAACTGTGGAAGAAGATTCATTGATTAGTTATGAAACATTGATCAATTTGGATAAGTTTAATTGCTACTAGGAAGCAATGGTGGGCCTTATGGCTGCCATTAAAAGAGTTTAAGGATAGCGAACTTTTATCCATGAGGGATAACTAATTTTCAAATTGGTTGATCGTAAAACTAGTATTATGATAATGGGTTGCAACTAGATCGTCAATGTGAAGACAAACATGGATATTAATGTACACACATTCAAAGCTATTATGGTAGAAATGGGTTTCGCTCAAAACTCAAGAAATTGATTATGAAGAAACATTCTCACCAGTAGCTGAGAAAAGTCTATTTCGCTATTTGTTATCATTGTTGCCTTCTTTGATATAAGATATGGTAAAGCAGATGTTTGAAAGACTTTCCTCAATAGGAAACCTTCAAAGGATATATGACATATTCTGAAAGGACTTAAACATACAAACTATCCAAATAAGGAGTGTAGGCTTGAGAAATCTATTCATGGATTTAGACAATCATCGTGTAGCAAGAATCTGTTCTTCCATGATAAAGTCAAGGGTGTTGTCTTTCTAGAAGTCTAGATGAGACTTGAGTACATGTAAAAGCTACTAGGAGTGACGTTTTCTACCTGGTATTGCATGTAGATGACAATACCCCTCACATGAAACATAGTCCTAAGGTCCAAAGTGAAAAAGTTTTGGAATTGTTTTGCTATGATGGAAAGTGACATCAATAATTGGTATTTGGATCTAAAAATATAGATTGAAATGATTAATAGAATTCAATCAAAGCATAATATGTTGAAAGGTTTCATTAATGAAAATTCCAACAGGATTGTTCATATGCTTCATAACAAGGAGTTGAGTGAATTCAAATGGTCTTTTGTACTAGTCATGAAAATGATAAATGATTCGAGTCCCATATGATTTAGATATAGGATCGATCATGATTGTTGTGACTTGTGTTTATTATGATGTCTCAGATGTTTAGAGCATCATGAGATTGTGTTAGAAATTGTTTGACTGAATCCTTAGATAACTATGAAGAACATTTTAATGGATTGAAAGATACCAAGGAATGGTTGCTTGTAGACAGTAGAGAACATGATTGAGAAGAGTTAGAGTGACATAAATTGTAAAAATGCCTTTAAGTTATAGTGTAAATGGGGATTCATTTTTATTTGTAGCATGAAAGGTTTCATGTAGGAGATAGTGGTAGATTTGATAATGTGGATAAGACCACATTAGTGCAAGTGAAGTATCCAAGGAGTGTACCTGGACTAGAAAACTTCATTATTGACCTTGGATTTGTTTTGAGTAACAAATTGCCATTCTATCAAAGTGCAGTCATGTTGACTAAGGATTCTTGAGATCACAGGAGGTCAATGCATAGAAGGAGGAGATTCCATTACATCAAAGATAAATATGAGGACTGATTCCTAGGTGGGAAGTGAATATCTTTCTGATGATTTGTTCACAATAGCGATAACCAAAGGAAACCATGATATGCATGTTAAGAGCATTGGCATGGGAAATGTTGACAAATTTAGTCATTAAGTTGATTACCTTGAAACATTTATATAGTAGATAAATCTATAATTGTTATGGTGATTAATCAATATGGAATTATTTATATTGAAAGAGTGTGAAGCCATATAATGATTATTTTATTATTGTGTTTCATTTTGTTTGTTACTTCTTGAATATTAATTTATTCAAAATGCCACAATCGATCATACTCTTGGGAGTAAGTGTCTAAGGTGTTAACTAAATTGGTGATAATGTTGATGAATAAAGTAAAGTCCTTTTTGGGTTGCCCTCATAAACAGAAAATGGCTTGGATTGATCAAAGGAGAGAGAGTTAAAATTTTTTGTTAATATATTATGTAATTAATATATTAATTAGAATTTGTTGATTAATGATTAGTTAATTTTTTTATATAAATAATAAATTAATTCGAAATAGGTAATATTTGACTAATTATTAATTATAATTGATTTGGAATTAATTTAAGATTAATTGAAATTAATTAAAGGTGCAAGGGGTGAATTGTAATTGTTCAATAGTTGCACAAAAGAGGCATTCTAGAATGGTATCTAGAATGGATGGTTTTGTAGCCTTTCTTGGGGTTTCCATAAGCCTCCTAATTTTAAATAAGGAAAGCATTTAGATTGGGATTAAATCTATTATTTAATCCTTTAGATCTTGCTTTGTCCCCAACTTTCCTTGGACTATAAATAGGACCATTGTGTAACGCCCGTGTTTCTGGGCTTGCCATTTTTAGCAATGTAAAAGTCTAGGTTAACCTTTGTAACCCCAATTTGAAATAATAAAAATGTATTATTTGTGAATTTGTGAATTATGTGAGTTATGTGTTTATTTGCTTAATTATGTGATATAATTAAATTAAGAATAAAATGAGCATCAAAACTTAAGTGTAAAATGAACTCGATATCTTTGGATAATGTTGTAGTAGTTGAAACGAGGTTTCCGAATATATATAGAACGCCCAAATCTGACTTCGTATGAGGAAGTTATGATTTTCTGAAGTTCCGACTGGGCAGTATGCAGCCCGAATACTCAATTTGAGATCGAGCGGTTTTTAGCCGAAACAATCTAAACGAGAATCAAAGATCTCGTTGTTAGTAGCGAAACGATGAAAAGTTAGGCGAGAACGGACGTCGGACGAAGAAGTTATGAATTTATAACGAAATTTTCTGTCCTGACCTCCTATAAATAATTAATAAAAATAAAAGTCAAAATTAGCCGACAGAGTCTAAACGAAAGTTGTAGAGCGTAGTCTCACCTTCACGTGGATATAAAGAACGTCGAAAACGGAGTTCGTATGAAGGAGATATGAATTTTTGAAGTTTATTAAATATTTAATATTTATTTTTAATTAAAAACCTTCGATATTATCCGACGAGGAGTCAGCCGGCCTATCCGAAGTACGCCCCGCATACTAGTGTACCCCCCACATACACCGAAGGATGACAAAGCCAGCACTCGAGTACCTCCGATGACGCAAGCGCTTACGATCCGAGGCGTACGCCCCGCGTAACCCCGAGGTTCAGCCCCTATAAAAGGCTTGCGAAGGCAGCCGATTTTCCTTTACAAATTTCATCCTTTTCTCTCTAGTTTTCCTCGATTTGCGTGCCGTTTGTACCCCGAAGCCCCGGTAATATTCCCGAGCCCCGAGGCGAGATCCGAAGCCCCGAAGATCCCGAAGAGCGTTATTCCCGAGCCGAAGCTCTGCCCGCGAGGAGCCCGGTTTTTGTGAAGATCTTCCAGATCTACGAAAAGACACTACTTCTGCAAGCCGTAGTGCTGCCTGATCATCTTCTGATCAAGTGAGTGTATAGTCTCTTTCAATAAGCGATATTAAACAAGCAATCGTTAAACGTATTTAAGAATACAGGATGTGAGTGTGTAGTCATTTTCATTCCAACGCAATATTATGAAGTATTCTATATAAAATACGTGCTATGTGTATATATTTTGCTGTTATATGTGTGAATGTATATTCACTCTCTTCTATCTCATAGATCTGATATATTCTCTATGAATTACGTGTTATGTGTGTATGCCTCATATGTTATGTGGAGTTTGTATTGATTAAAGCATGCTATATAGGTTTTTAAACAATGTATAAAAATGTATATTTTTATCTACTAATATGTTGGGTAGAACATGGGTAGATAATTGGTGTGAAATAAACAGATGAGAGGCCTCGGTGTTATTGGTGTTATTCTAGTCATTCAGCAGAGTATGGATGACGACCACGGACTATTCTAGACTGTCTTGTGGAAGACTACCAGGCTCATTACCTGTAGGTGTTGTGAACGACGTGTTCACCGGTGTACTCTATCCCCCACATGGTTGCCTTTAGGGCACTTATTGTTGAGGAAGCCCCTCTGCAGTAATCTCCGTCCCGATGAAAATCCTGAATTAGGTTCCTTATAATAGAAGTTATTTTAGGGACGTAAAGTAAGGATAACGGGAATGGGTAATCGGGTTTTATTGTGGATTGGTGAAATTAAATATAATTATTTATTGTGGGTTGAAAACCCTATATGCTCACCAGGCTCCCAAGCCTGACCCACTCAGTTTATTTGTATTACAGGAAGTGGCGCAAGAGCTTAAGATGGGCGAATCATCAAGTTGTTTTGTTTACAAGTCTGTATATGTATATATTTGTTGAATGACTTGTAATGTTATCGTTTATGCTTTATGATCTGTATCGGAACATGACATCCCGACTTTTGATTATGAAATGAAATCATATTTCTTTATGAAATGTTTTGATAAATATCTATTTTATCATGTTTTGTTTTTGGGAACAAATTCCGCATCTCTTTTAAAATTAAAAGGATTTACTCTGAAAATGTTTAAAAAGCATAAATGAAATCGGTCTTTTCTGGCCGAGATTTTGGGGATGTCACACATTGGGCTTCCAAAATTCGCGGCTCTCTCATACCTTAAGGAGGAGAATGAAATTCTCCTCCTCTCTCCCCTATCTCCTTTAATCTTGGGGTTTCTTGTGTTTTGGGTGTGAACTAGTAGAGGCTTGCACACTATTGTAGCTAGGTTTTCCAAGGAGACAAGAAGACTTACAAAAGGTGTAACCTTCCATTTAATGTGAATTTCAATTTTATCTAGGGTTTATAAGTTTTGTTGTTCACTAGTATGTTGCTTCAATACTATTATGACATAGATCTATTAAGTTGCATGAAAGCTTAAGAGTATAAAGTTTTTTCCGCATTATTACATGCAAAAACCATTAAGTATATCTTGTCAAGACATGGTTATTTTAAGGATTTTGGCTATGTATGTAATGGAATCATTAGGCTTAATATTAATTATCGTAGTTATGATAATTCTGTTTGAATGGCTTCTTATAGTTCTAGCAATAACATTGATAAATCTGATTTCTGGCATGCTAGACTATGACACATTCATTTCAAGAGATTAAAAGACATATAAAAATTGAGTTTAATTCGTGCTTTTCATTTAAATAATGAAAAATGTAAAACATGCATATTAACTAAAATCACAAGACAACCTTTCAAAGATGTTGTTAGGGAAAGCAAGGTGTTGGAACTTATACATAGTGATTTATGTGATTTCCATGCAACACCTTTCTTTGGAAACAAAAACTATGTTGTTACTTTTATTAATCATTCATCTAGATGTTGTTATGTCTATTTAATACATTCAAAAGATGAATCTCTTGATAAATTTAAGATTTATAAACAAGAGACTGAACTTCATAAAAATAAATCAATAAAAGTTGTACGTACTGATAGAGGTGGTGATTATTATGATATGGTTTATTTTGAATAGGCTAGAATAATACATCAAACCATAACTCCTTATACACCACATTAAAATGGTGTAGTTGAAAGGAAAAATAAGACTTTGAAAGAAATAATTAACTCTATTTTGTCCTATTTAGATTTTAGTGAAGGTTTCTTGGGGTAAGGCTATGTTGACTGCATGTTATATTCTGAATAGAAATCCAAACCCAAGGAGTAAGAATACTCTTTATGAAATTTGGTGTAAAAAGGTAACAAATTTGAGTTATCTCAAAGTTTAGGGTTGTAGTTCAGTTGTAAGGCTCACTAAACTTAAAAAGAAAACATTGGGTGAAAGAGTTATATACTGTATCTTTATTGGATATGTTGAGCATTTCAAATCTTATAGATTATTTGTTTTAGAATCTAATGGCTCTGCGTCTGTGAACATTTTTATAGAGTCAAGAGATGCTATCTTTGATGAAGAAAGATTTATATCTATTTCTAGACTAAGGGACATGATTCAACAATCTTTCAAACTGAAGATGTTTCTATTGGTACAAGTTCAGTTCCTAAACTTAGAAGGGGTATTAGAGCTAGAAAAGCTTAATCGTTTGGATCTAATTTTCAACTATATTTAGTTGAAGGATCAAGGGATGAGAGTGTATCTCAACATCAATATTGCTTTAATATTGGGGATGATCCAAAGACTTTCAATGAAGCTATGGCTTCTATGGATGTTCGTTTTTGGAAAGAAGCAATACAGGATGATATTGATTCTATCATGCATAAGAATACTTGGGAACTGTCTGACTTACATCCTGGTTGCAAGGCATTAGGATGTAAATGGATCCTCAAAAGGAAAATGAAGGTAGATGGCACAACTGATAAGTATAAAGCCATATTAGTTATATAAGGATTTTGGCAAAAGGAAGGCATTAATTTCTTTGATACTTATTCTCCCATTTCCAAAATTTCCATTATTAGATTATTATTAGCTCTTGTAACAATACATAATCTTGTGATTCACAAAATGGATGTGAAAACTACATTCTTGAATGGTGACTTGGATGAGGAAATTTTTATGGAACAACCTGAAGGGTTTGTGATTCTTGGAAACAAACACAAAGTGTGTAAGTTGAAGAAATAATTATATAGTTTGAAACAAGTACCAAAACAATGGCTCAAAAGTTTGATTATGTTGTCTTGTCAAATGGATTTGCATTAAACCAAGCTGATAAGTGCGTGTATAGAAAACTTTGATACTTCTGGTAAAGGAGTTATGATTTGTTTATATGTGGATGATATGTTAGTTTTTGGTAATGAGTTGGAAGAAGTTGACAAAACCAAGAAGTTCGTATCATCTAGTTTTGAAATGAAAGACCTGGGGGAGGTAGAAGTAATTTTTGGTATAAGAATTAAACAAGGAAACAATGGGATTTCAATTTCTCAATCTCATTAAATTGAGAAGATATTGAAAAATTTTAATTTCGAGAATTGTTCTCCTGTTAGCACTCATATAGATCATAGTCTTAAGCTTCTACCAAACAAAGGATCTCTAGTGTCTTAACTTGAATACTCAGGATATTGGTTGTTTCATGTATCTAATGATTAGCACTAGGTTTGATATAGCATATGATTTAGGAAGGCTTAGTAGATATAATAGTAATCCTAGTTCACATCATTGGCAAGTTGTGGTAGAGTATTCAAATATTTAAAATGGACCATGAATTATGGTTTAACTTATAGTAGACATCCTTCTGTATTGGAAGATTATTCAGATGCCAGCTGGATTAACAACTTAGAGGATCACTCCTCTACAAGTGGTTGAGTGTTTCTTCTTGGAGGAGGTGCCATTTCTTGGGCATCTAAGAAAAAAAACATGTATTACTAACTTAACCATGTAGTATGAGTTTGTAGCTTGATATGTTGCTGGTAAAAAAGCTGAGTGGCTAAGGAATTTTATTTAAGAAAGTCCTTTATGGCCCAAACTGATATCTTCCATTTCTATCAAATGTGATAGTGTTGCATCATTGGCTAAGGCTTATAGTTAAGCGTACAATGGAAACTCTAGAAATTTAGGTGTTAGACATAGTATGATTCATGAGCTCATCATGACTGGTGTGATAACTGTGGCGTTTGTAAGAACTCAGATGAATTTAGTCAATCATCTAACTAAAGGGATAACAAGAGATATTGTGTACAAGGTGGCTGTAGGGATGGGTTTAAAGTCCATTTAAAATATTTTATATTGAGATACCTAATTCCCATCTAATGTAATATTATATGTTGAATTCAATGTGGAAAGCTTAATATCTAAATATTGGAACACATCATTATTGTCATCCCAAGTTATGTGTTCAGTACTGCAAGCTAAGGAGGTTGAAATTTTATTTCTTAATAGTTCTTTGAAAAATTGCATATGCAGGTGCAAGAACAAAAGACATGCCTATATAAGTATGAAGTTTAGCTGCTTCAAAAAGTAGGGACTTGAATTTTCTATGTTTATTGAAGGATGGGACACAAGCTAGTAAAATATAGAGTCAAGTTAGAAATTATGAGAATGTAAATTGTTGTGTATATTATCTTCATGTATTCACATTGAATAGAAAGGGTTCAATCCTTAGTGACACCCTGATATTCGAATATTTGGAATGAATAATATACTAATTTGAAATTCAATCGTCACAACATTTCATTTATGCATCAATTTGTTGTTCTTATGTTTTGTTTTAAGTTAATCAAGATTACACTTAAATGGGGGAGGTTGGTTGGTAATTGTTTCACTAATTGTATTTAAGTGTAACAGATTGATTTTTTGTCTGAAATCAATCTTGATGAATATTAAATAAGTAAGGAAGGTGTGAAGTACACAATTTTTTAAGTTTATACAAGATTCAAACTAAGGCCAAAATGATATTTGAACCGAAAATGATTTCAGAATAAAAATGGACTCCGATGAGCTCTGATGAATTGGAACATGTGGAAGATTTAATGTTCACTTCTGATGGATTGAAACTCAGTGGAATGGTACTCTTTACTTGTGATGAATCGGAACACGTCTGAATGGTACTATTCATTTTCGGTGGATCGAAACTCGTTGGAAAGGTAATGTTTACTACCGATGGATAGGATCGCATTGGAACGACTCACATCAGAACGTTTCACATTGGAACGCTTGCAGTTTGGTATTTTATCCGTCAGTTTGGTGTTTTATCCAGTGGATAAAATGATCGTTTTGTGTCAGTTTTGACAGCTAGTGACAATTTTAGGACACCCGTCGGTTATGCTTTTATCCATTGGTTGAAAGCTTTTTTTGTGTTAGTTTTTAAACATTGAAAACTGTTTTATAACAGTTTTTACAAGAGACATATTTAATCAAATTTTGGTTAAAACTGTCTCATTCTCTTTTCTTTCTCTCAAACTTCTGAGTATTATCCAATTAAGGATTTGGGAGTACCACCGAAATACTTCAATTTGAAGTGTTAAATACGATCTTAGAATTTCCAAGTGCATTGAATCCTAAATCTCCAACAGAAATCGAAGTAGGTTTCTAACATGCTAGATTTTATATTTTTTAAGCTAAATTAATATATTGATATGCTATAATGCTACAATCCTATCGTGGTTGTACTTTTAGGCTCGGAGGAGCGAGCCATCAAAGAGCACGGAACCTCTGATATGGAGCTCGACATTCTGAGGTTACACCGCCCTTTGACCTTGACCTTGACAAGAGGCAAAAAAAGGCCTTGATCAGCAACCATGAAGATGTTGAGGTGGGCATGGAAAAGATGATATGGACAGGAAGATTGCGAAGGTGGCGTTCGACACAACCAACATCACTCATTCGAGACTTAGGCTAGAGAGAGTGGTGCCACACTTGTCACAGTCTATGTATGCGCCACATAGGATTGTCCATCTTGCTATAAGACTTTTTCATTTAGAAGACGTGGGTTTCCATGATTTCCATGATATTTACTTTTTTCTAAAATTAATTTATATTAAAAATAATGAATTTAAAAATTATTTTAAAACTAAAATTTCCTTAAGCTTGAAAGGAAATTACAACAAAACTAAACAAAAAGCAACATAGAATTTAAAAATATAAAACATAGAAAATAAAATTACGAAACCTAGAAATTAAAATATGAAATATAGATAGACCAAAAGGACATCTTTATCAGAAAATTAGCCATCTAAATCATCGATTGGCTCGACATTAAGATCGATGTGGTCAACGGTCCAAATATGTTCCTTGAAGTCTCTATGAAGAACATGATGGGTCTCAACATCATGAATTATTGCTCTCCTCACCAAGTAATCATTGCTTCCAACCTCAAATGCTTGTGTCAGTGGAACGATCTCGTTTTCATTATACTCACATATTGCATTGCCTTCATCTTCGAGAATTATATTATGCAATATGATACAAATATACATGACCTCACTTATTTTCTTGTCGTCAACAAAAACTGTAGGGTGTTTAAGTATATGCCAACATATTTTAAAAGCACCAAACGCTCGTTCAACATCCTTCCTCGTCTTCTCTTGAGCTCTCTTAAACTTCAACCATTTTCGATCATTAGGACAAGACACTAACTTCACAAAACAAGAATGATTATGGTAGATCTCATCCAATGGATAATATCCATACCTATATGGCGTTCCACACACATCAAAAGAAGAATATGGTGCAGTCCTGTTATACATGTCATCGAATAAATGAGACATGTTAAGAACATTTATGTCATTAAGGGAACCAGCAGAACCAAAAAATAAATGTCATATCCACAAATCCTGTGAGGCCACCACTTCAAGTACGATAGTTGGATAACCATGATCACTTCGGGTGTAATGTCCTTGATGTGCATTCGGGAAATTGACCTGTCACACCCCCGACCGAAGCGGCGGAACACGCTGGGGTGTGCAAATAAGTTCATGGATCACAGGTAAACTGAATATATATAGCAAAAGTTACAACAATAAACAAAATAGCATTCGTGTTCCATCTTGATATTTGAATACAATGTTTTTACAAATAATAATAGTTATGAATTGCCTTAATAGATAGACATATATTATAACAGCTAGTAAACTAGGTCACATGAAATCCAATCCGTCTTGAAAGTCTGTTTAGTGATTTCCTGAGAATACATGTACTTGAAAACCAAACTGTACTGTTACATAAGTAAATCCATACTTAAAATAGTTTTAAAAGCTACCAATCCCAAGGTTTGTAGTGAGTGTGTATGTGAGAGAGAGAGAGAGATTCTAGTTAATGTTTATAGTGTGTCCTATAATCGAGCTATGTGACTGAATGTACCCCCTACAATGCTTCATTTGATGTTGTAGTAACAATTGTAGACACTTGTCACCCGCTTATATTGATTGGTCGAGGTTGTAGCTAGCAACCGCATGTGGAGATGTCAACCAGGTATTTATTGTGAGACCGCCTGGATTATATTGAGACCGGTGGCAATTTTCGATCAGAAGACGAAAACCTTGAGGAACAGGGTTATTGAGCTGGTGAAGGTGCAATGGCAGCACCGCAAGGGATCATAGTGGACTGAGGAGCCCGATGATGAGATGAGAAAGCACTACCCGGAGTTGTTCGGGGTAGCGCACTTCGAGGATGAAGTATTATTAATGTGGGGGAGAATTGTAATACTTGAATCTTGGTATGTTTCATTATTGCCCTTTGTTATTTTAAAAGTTGCATTTTTGGCCCTTGTGTAGTGCGTGGGGCATACCACATGGTACGCTTAGCATACAAGTTGTGAAGCGAGTACACGGGGGGTATCACATGGTACACTTAGCATACTGATGCGAGATGGGATTAGGACTCCGGACACGTACGCGGGGCGTATGTATACGTGGGGCGTACGTGCCATTTAGTGAAACCCAAATTTATGGGGTTGAACACTATATAATCACACTTATGGCTCATGTTACCCTCA
The DNA here is from genome assembly GCF_002870075.4 of Lactuca sativa. Classification (NCBI taxonomy): domain Eukaryota; kingdom Viridiplantae; phylum Streptophyta; class Magnoliopsida; order Asterales; family Asteraceae; genus Lactuca; species Lactuca sativa. The sequence continues at coordinate 28,527,230 of NC_056623.2, read as the reverse complement.
TTTCTCAGCCTCCATTGACCTTATAACCTCATTTCAAAACCATAGACCTTTCCTTTGTGTTTTTGATCTCATTGTGTGCTTTTTGGTATGTTTTGGTTCATTATCAAGAAGAAGGAGTTTGGTGCAAGGTTGTTGATCAAGGAAGACCTTATGGATCCTGATTTTGTACTCTATTTCCAGTTTGTTTGACGTAAAAAGCTATGATCTTGTTCATTAGAAGCTTAGATCTAGTTTATATGAGTTTTGGACCCTTTTGGCCTATGAATGAGATTTAGTCATTTGACACCACTCCAGGATCTATGATTTGCCACTCTTGGTATTTCCGAGGTTCAAAGTCCATAAAGTTGGCACCTTTAGGGTTTAGAATCACCTATGCATGAAGTTATGTCCAGTTAGTGAAAGTAAAGTGCTATATCTTGAAGTTGCGCCCTTTTAGGGAATGCAAAGTCACCAAGTCAGTGACTTTATGGTTCTAGATGCTTATTGGGGATTAGATATGGGGTTTGGACTTCTGGTCTTAAGCTTTAAGTGCTTAAAGTGGGTAATAGCTAAATGGTGAGTACGTTGGGCGTACAAGTCTGTACGCATGGCGTACAAGCCGTTTAGCATGTACACTTAGCTTACAGTTGAGTACGCCCCACATACTCAGTCTATTGGGTTTTGTGTTTTGGGCTTCCAGGTTAGGCCTTTCTTTTGGGCTTAAGTGCCTTGGTTCTTGTTGCTTTATCTGAGTGTAAGTGTTTTGGACTAGGAGAATAAGTGGGCTTTAGGGTAAGGCCCATGTAAGGGTTTGCGCCCAATTCGGAAAATTGGGCAAAGTATGGGCCTTGAACGGTTAGTTGGATTTTGGGCCTTTTGGATTATAGGTTTGGGCCTAAGTCTTGTTCCAAACTAGGTCAGGGGTAAAATGGTATTTTTACCCTAGTTATGTTGTTAGGATTAAAACCCTAATTGAGATTTGATGAACAAGATGCGGAAAATAAGAACAAACACAAATATGAAGATTAGGTCGAATGATCACTAGATTTATTGAATTATGAGGAACAAATTACACTTAAGAAATAAGAATCTAACTCTACAAGAAACCTCACAACGTGGCGGCTACATTTTGCCTAAACATGATTATGTGATTTTCGTTTCTTCAAATCCATTTTTCCTCTGTTCTTGAGTCGATTTCATAATCAATCCCTTTATCAAGATCGATTTTGAATTTATCTGATTTTGTGTTCGATCTAAGTCTGTACATTCATTCATAGAATATCAATTTTGCTTCCTGATTATATCATTCTGTGAAGATTAAAGATGATATGGAATATCGTTGATTAAGGGTTATTGTGTGTAACAACATCTGTTGTACTCAAGAATTGTTGAAGGGTTTCGAAATCTTGGTGAAAACTCAGTCGGAATGGTTGTCAATTGAGACTGTTTTGTATAAGTCAAAACAAAAAAGTCAAAATTGAAATGTTGCGAACGCACTCACATGCGAACAGTCTCTCAATCGGAATTAATTGGGACTCGGATCTAGAACATGAATTAGAATTGTTTTGCTGAACTCGGATGTGGAATATGCCTCAAAATCGGTACTGTGATTAATCGATTTGGAACGGATCGTTGTTGGAAATTTGACCAGTCTCGCACTCGTTTTTTTTTTCACGAACGTCAATGGCAAGATCGGATTCGGAACTGATTATTCGCTGCTAGGATGATTCGAGGTTTGGAGTTGATTGGAATCTAGATTCGGAGGTGATATTGGAAGTACGATTGTTTGGTTTGGAGTAAAACGACTCACAATCAAAACTGTGAATGGACTCAGAATCGTTGTCCCTGTCGGCTCGGATTCGCAACTCACATTTTGAATGAGTCTCGTAGTTGCTGGGTTTTGCTATCGGTTCAATGTCGTAGCTTCTATTTTACCATTCCAGTCATGTTTTTTTTAAATCGGGGGTAAATTGGGAAGATGACTCAATGATTCACTATTGGTCCTTGCAACTTCAGCAAATTGACGCTTTTGGTCCCTGTTGTTTTCACAGCCTTGCTATTATGGACCAATTCCAGAAACTATTACAAATGAAGGGGAATATAATGCAGATTTATTACTTTAATCCTAGAATTTCAGTAAAGTGACAGTTTCAGCCCATTTTTTGAAAAGTTTGCAAATTTCAGGGCTGGTGAACGTTTTGGAATTTTTTAATGCGCATATTTTTCCGTGAACAGAAAATTAAAGATTCCATCAAGTCTTGGAGGTTCAAAAAGTCGTTTTTCGTGATAACGACAAATTTTCATGACTTTTTCGGATTTTATACTTCATTGTATATATCATTTTGTCGCGGGGGAGCACAGTAATTTTTATCCATTCAAGATCATTCTCATGGCCATAAGAAGGCTTTATAATCATGTTTTCGATCGGGGAAGAATTTGGTATGACCATTCGAAATTGGATTTGTGACTTTTCAAAGTTGAAGATTTTTTATAAAGCTTGTGGTAGAATTATGAAGGTAGCTTTTACAGCGGAAGTTCTTCATCGAGCTCTGTTAAAGCTTTTACAGAGAAGTATCCTTTACAGCGGAAGTTCTTTATCGAGCTCTGCTAAGGACTTGTTATATCTCCGACTTCTTGTATTTTCTCGATCAAGTGGCGTTACAAATCTTAAAGTTTGGGTTGTTACACGATATTTTTTTGATGGCTTATATCATTAGCTTATTTGAAGATCATTGTGACTTGGAGGGGGAGCTCTTCAAAGACAAGAAGTGATTCAGTTTCTTTGTTCTGAAATGAGTTTTTATGACGGGTTTGGTTTTCATGAAGATTCTTTGGGATTACATTCGAAAATGAAGTTTAAAGACATTACTTCAGTGCTTGGTTTATATATCCTAGAGCCCGTGTTTGAAGACTATTGAAGAATCAAGATTCGTTGATTGCTTCATATATTCCTCGTTGCAGATCTTTTTATTCGCTAGATGCTTGTTTTGGAAGTTAAAGCATTGTCATCCATTCCATACTTTGAGGGGGAGATCGTAGGGTTTCAAAGCACTCCATGGATGATGGCAATGGGCCCCTTTGATGAATTCTAGGTTAAAAGCCCAAGACTTGTCTTTTCCCTATAAATAGTCATGTATTATTTACAATTAGGGTTAAGAGAGGGAGGAAAAATGTAGCCGCCACGTTGTGAGGTTTCTTGTAGAGTTAGATTCTTATTTCTTAAGTGTAATTTGTTCCTCATAATTCAATAAATCGAGTGATCATTCGACCTAATCTTCATATTTGTGTTTGTTCTTATTTTCCGCATCTTGTTCATCAAATCTCAATTAGGGTTTTAATCCCAACAAGTGGTATCAGAGCAGGAGGCTGTGTAATCGATACACATCTTTTCTGTGAAAAGTTTTCAATTAGGGTTTTTCCGCAATTACTGATATTTATTGAGCCGTCATCTCATTATTGACGTATCTTGATATTTATTGTTTTGCCCTAATCTGATTTATTACAAGTTTGATCTTTAAACAGGTTATTCGATCATTATGGATGAGTCGCAATCGAATCCCATCAATATTTCCAACAACATTGGTTCAACCACGAAGATTCCCATCTTATATACCCATGATTATGAAGTTTGGGCGCATCACTTTGAAGACTATGTTATAGGATCTAAGGATAATGGATACCTCATATGGGAAGCAATTATCAATGGACCGTTTTCTCACTCTACAACGTCGAGGATTGTCAAAACTCAAAAGGAGTACAATGATCTGCTGAAGGATGTTAAAGATATTGCGCAAGATGAAAAGGATAAATTCCAGTGCAATATCAAGGCGTTAAGATTGATCAGATTCGCCCTTCAGTCCGACACTTTCAGGTTGGTAAGCTCATGCACGACGGAAAAGGAAGTTTGGGATAGACTTTGTGAACTGTACTCTACAGATGAGGATCTTGAACATTCTATCCAAACCTTGCTTTTATCTGAGTTTGGAGAATTCAGGCAAGGAGCCGAAGAAACTGTGACCCAGACGTTCGATCGCTTCAATCATCTTCTCAGCAGGATGATCAAACATGACATCGAAAGGAAGCTTATCGAGCAGAAAGTTACGTTCTTAAATGGTCTAAGGTCAGAATGGAGAGCAGTGGTGTCTAAAGTTAAAGCCCATGAGCAGTTTAAATCATATTCTTTGGCGAAACTTGTGGGTATTCTCAAGTCCCAGGAGAAGATTGTGCTGCAGGAAAAGAACGTTGTTTCAAGCCTAGGTTCGCTGGCCCTCCTGTCAAAAAGTAAAGTTGTGATGGAGGATGAAGATCTCAACTTGGAGGAGTATGACCTCACGTCTGAGGACTATGCTACGATGGTGTCTAACCCCAAGAGGTTCATTAAGAAGAGATTCCCTAGCAACAAAAACCGAAACTGGCAGGGGAGTTATAGTTCAGAAAAGGTTAACAATGAACCGAAAATTGAAGAGCTCAAGAAGGAACCGAAAGCAGATGGTGATTATGGAGTAAGCTGTTACTACTGTGGAGGGAAAAATCACTATGCTAAGGATTGTGTCCTCAAAAAGATGGCTGAAAAAGATGAGGAAAAGGATGAGGAAGCTTTGCTATAGAAAAAGCTTGATGAGATGAGGAAGAAGAAATCTACCGCTAACCCTTCCATGAATGCTCTTATTGTGCAGGTTTCAGTTGCTGATGACGAGTTCGGTGGCGTGGAAGTTTGGTCAACCGACTCAGAAGACGATGAAGTGAGGAAGCCTTCGCATGGAAAGGCTTGTGTGGCTAAAGAAAAGAGCAGTGGAGGCAGGTGCCTGATGGTGTCTGAAGTGTCTCAGATGAGGGGATACAACACTGATGGTGGAAGCAATGAACCGAAGCAACAGCAGGATATGTGCTTTACGGCCAAACCGCTTAGCGTGCAGTTCAATGAGCTCGATGAACTGATCAAGAAGGTACAATCGGTTTTCGTTTCATTTAAAGTACCACAATCCTCATATGAGAAAGAACTAAAAAATTTTAATACAAGAATTTCTCATCTAGATAGTAGTTTAACTCAAACTCGAGTCACCAATTCTAACCTAACTGATCAATTAAGCAGGGCGTCTTCGAAGAGTGAGGAGCGGCGCATGTGGATCGAGTTGAAGGAGTCTGAATTAGTTAAAATAAAAGACGAAAACATTTATTTACAAAGAGACAATTTAAAGTTGTTAAAACAGCGGAATGTTTTTTGTTTAATTGCAAAACGTCTTTATTCTAATATTACTCAGCTTCACTTGGACTGTGAAATAGGCCAAAAGATCCATCGCATGATTTTGCCCTTCCTTGAGTTTAAGGAGGATGAAATCGATGCTGAAGCTTATAATTGTGAGAGTGTGATATCATCTGATGACATTAATTCGACATACATGTATGGACTGGATAAAATAGAATCTTTCATTAAATCCAAGGACCACAAGGACATGCTTAAAAACCTTTTGGATGAAAATGATAGACTTAAACTGAGAACCGAAACCATACAAAAATTTGACTCTTTAAACGCCAACTTGAGCTCAGAAAACAAAATTGATGTTGAAAATGCATCTGAGCTTAATGAGGACGACAACATGAGTGAAATTTCTGTAGAGGACACGGTTGACTGCTCAGAATTTGTAAAAAACGAACCTGAAAACCACAAGAATCTAATTTCTGAAAATTCAGTGGAATTCGCTCGATTGTCCCAACAAAAGTCCCCGATCTTAGCAGAAAAAGCGGTTGTATATCAAAAGGTCCAGACCACTCCAAATCAAGTGTACAAGGTCACTGGAGTAACCGAACATCAAACTGCTGAACTCACAGCTATTGTAAACGAAGACAATGCTGATGGCTGTGATGAGTTCTTCTAGTCAGCTCCAATCGATAATGCAAATGAAACGGTGGGCTTGTCAGAAAAGACTTCATGGATTAGTAAAGGTAGATACATACCAGAACCTCTGAACAAGCCAGATAATTTCGATGTGCCAAGTACTAGTGGTACGAAAGACATTCCTCAAGAAAATGGATGTTCGGCAAAAGAAGACATTCCCTCTAGTTCCTCAGTTCAAAGTGAAACTCCCACAGTTCAAAGTGAACCAGCCAAGGAGAAACCGAAAATGAAAGCCAATATTCATCATCAACCGAACCAGATGAGAAATAAGAAACGTGAAAGGAACCAGAGATACAGGAAGAATCTCTGTGAAAGGAAACAATTCTGGCAATCCCAAAATGCATATTTCTCACATCAAGACAAGAATCTGAAGTTTGGGAACAATCCTGTCAAAAAGCATGAAAGCCACAACAACCGAAAGCCAAGGTTCGGTTCAGAAGAGAATACCAACCGAAATCAAAGGCTCGGTTCTGAGAATGACTCCAACCGAAACCGATCAAATCAAGAACGCTCGGGTTCGGTTTTTCAAAATTTTCTTAAACCGAAACCAACCGAACGCTCGGGTTCGGTTTTTCAAAATTTTCTTGAACCGAAACCAACCGAACGCTCGGGTTCGGTTTTTCAAATTTTTCCCAACCGAATCCAACCGAACGTTCGGGTTCGGTTTTTCAAAGTTTTCCAAAGTTTTTTTTCCGAGTCTTATTTTCTTTGCTTACTTTTTACCTTTTAATTTTTTTTTATTATCTATTTCAAAAACTCCAAAAATATTTTTCTCTTTTAATTTTACTTGTGCTCGTTCGTTTATGGGGATATAATTGTTGGATTACTTAAGTGTCCCTAGAAGCATGCTGCTGTATGTGTCCCAAGCCTCATAAGATTTTGAATAATAGCCTTAATGACCTGGTATAAACAAACCTTGTCTTCCCAATACGGCCACCACATTTATTCTAATCGTGAGCTACCTCACTCTCTTCTCACATGAGTTGAGAGTTTTCTGCTTGGTCCTTCTTTTTGCAGCTGAGGTACTTTATTTTCTTACACCATCTCCATTACATTTCTCCATTACATTCGTTTCATCAACGTAACCCTTGAGACTCTTAGAAATTACCACTGAGGTTTATGGTTACACAACAACTGTGTTTATGATCTTAGTTTCGTGCCACTACGAGCTGAGTGAAACCCAAAATTCAACACCAAATCTGAATTGATGGTGAACAATTAATTTGCTCAAGTTTTCACCAAAGAATTGATGGATGTACCTTCATGAAATCTCAAATTTTATTTTGTGTGATTCCTATGAAATTGTTAAACCCCATATCATTTCTTCCCTTGGGATCCAGTTTTTAATTTTTTTTTGAGATTTTATATTTTCCAAGCCAATTTAAAATTAATTCCTACCTACTTGTTCAACAGACTACACCGGTCTCACAAGTACTTTGACCACTTTCTTTCTTATTTCAAGATTAGAATTGTTGCGTCAAAGCGAAAGCCACCCTGAATTAGCCTAATTAAAAGAAGCCTTTCAACATTTATTCATAAGTGTTTGATCGTAATTCAACGGGAATCCACATTAACACTTTAAGGTCTCTCTTGACCTTGAAGGAAGATATTCGTGCCCGGGATCATTTGTTTCGTGTCATTATTGACATCACATTTCTTCCTACAAAGAGTTGCTTTATTTCTTTTCCTTTTACACTCTAAGCACGAAAATCCTTGATTTTCCAAAAATCTGGTTCTAATAATTTCAGACTGATTTATTGCATTGGTGGTTAATTATTAAGACGTGCTCAACAATCATCCACGTGGGCAATTTATTCAAAAGATGTGATTCAAAAGATAAGACGAAGGGTTGCTGACTCAGGCGGGAAATAAAAGGATTGAATTTCAACCGGTGGTAAAAAGGGGCGCGTGTGAATTTGAAACGCCCACTCTTTTGCTGACATAATGGACGCGTGTGCGAATTTCAAGCGATTCCTCTCTGGCACTTAAAGGCGCGTGAGGATTTGAAACGGTTTGTTCTGAAACGGCGCTTGTTGGGCGGCGTGTTCCTAGGAATCTGACACTCTCTCTCCTACGTGATCATCACATGCCTTAACTGTCACGCATCTGTCATTCTGGGAAACCTTTTCGTATTTCCATAGAAGATTTGAACAGATTTTTCTCTCTCCTTACAATCACTATAAAAAGGCAGTCTCTACTCTCATTTACCTCTTTACTGCATCCAGAATTTCCAAGAGAGCAAACACTCCCAAAAGCTTCACTGTTCATCTTCTTCTTCTACCTTCAACAATGGCAGAATCATCTTCCGTCCATGCTACCTCACATATACTACCCATTCGCCCTCACCAATGCTTGGTGATCGATCTGAACCCTCTGGCGTACGACTCTTACATGTCGCCGATCATCGAGTGCCTGAAGTACTCCCAAATCGCTCCAACTCTCTCCAGGATTGAGTCTGTGCCCATGGAGAGTCTCTCGCAGGTGTATGCAACTGCATATTACGACAAAGCCGTTGAGCGGGTGTTCTTCGAGGTTGCTGTTCACAAGACCTCCATTTCTCGACAATGATTCTGTACACTGCTAGGGTTGGCTGCTGACCCATCGAGAATTAATCCGGAGACGATTCCTCTTGGCCATCTGTACAACATGTTCTATAATATGGGGTACACGGAGGTGCTCACCTCCGTTGCGAAGTTCAAGAAATCCTGCTTGCCGCCACAGTGGAACGGCATGTTTACAGTCGTCTTCAAGGGCTTATCTGAACGGAGCTCAGGATCCGATGGTTCAAGTCGATTGTTCCTGTCGATTATGTATGCAATTTACAACGGAGTCAATCTAGACTTTGGGTTGGTCCTTTGGCAACAGCTCATCCAGAGCCTTTCTTCTTCATCGCGACATTCTGAGGTGTCGTTTGCCCGGTTCTGGATTCTTATCACCAAATGGGCGATGGATAAGTTGGATATTCCCACTACTGCTGGTACATCGATGTCTTCGGTCGGTACTTTTCATACCACGAAGATCATCGTCTCTGATGCATCTAAGTTTTCGTTCATTGGCTCTATTCCGGAGACAATGTATGGCAATGTTCCCTCTAACAGCAGGCTCATCCGGACGATTAAGGAGTTCAAAGCGACTGGACCTAGGCAACTTACACCGGAAATGCTAAAGTCCATCCATGATGCTGACAAACCGGTTAACAGGGGCAAAAAGGCGGAAAAAGGGAAGCAAGTGACCAAAGCTCCTAAAGGTCCTTCTCCTAAGAAGAGGCAACAAACAAAACCTGCCCAGTCACCGCAGCCGAAGAGAAGGAAGACTCAACCGAAGCGAAAGCTTATCATCCCTTCCTCTTCGAGTGACTCAGAAGGCGAGGGTTCAGATTCGGACGGCTCTCAACGAGGCGAAACCCCTCCAAGAGGCAACACCCCACCCCGATCTCCTACCCCAGATATGGAAATCCATAATTCACCCATTCCTTCACCCACTCAAACAATCCCTACTTCCATTCCCACCATAACCCCCACTTCCACTATTCCTCCAACCTCTTTCCCTATACCACCACCCATTTTCACTGATACAACTACAACAACAACCGCAAAGGTTCCAACCAACGTATCTGATACGGGGGTTCATACCGATGCAACCGAAACACCACCTGAAACCGAAACCCAGCATACAACCGAACCTACCCACACTCAACCACCACCCGAAACTACCCCAACCAACACTCAACCTGAACCTACAAAAACCACCACACCCCCAGCTTCACCACCCCCACCATCTCCAGATCATGCCTCTGATGCAGATAACCCGTTCCTTGGCGGTGAAAACATGACCTTCGATTCGGTCTACTTTAGTCCATTTCAGGTTCAAAGTGACGAAGAGGACGATGCTCCAGTGACAAAGAAGCATCTTAAGGAGCTAAAAGAGAAGGTTGACTTACTTCTTGCTTCTTCTTCCAACAACCAGTCCTCTCTCTCTGAAGCCGCTCTTCAGAAGATTGTTGATGCCTTCTCCAGGGCTCAGCATGATTCGGTAGCTTCAGCCACAGCCGCCATAGACGCCTCCACAAAAGCCTGTGAGGCTGCGACCGTAAAAGTCGATAAACTATTCTCAGGCGCCTCTTCCCTGTTGAAGTCCTTACAGGAGAGCGCTGATGCCACCAAGACAACTTTGGAACCAATCGTTTAGCAATTGGCCAAGTTCGTCTCAACGGAGTTACAGTCATTCGCTACACTTCGCCAATCAATCAGCGATGACAACTCGGCCCTTTGTGCCTCCATTGATGAGCGCCTCGCTAAGCTTCAAGAGGATCTCGCAGCTGAAAACTCATTAATGGACGTTCTGGCAAGAAAAACCACCGACGTCAAGGTCAAGAGCACTCAGCTTTCAAACTCACAGCAACAGCTTGAAGCTCTTCGATCCGAACGGGAGGTTATAAAAACTTGTGTTTCAGATGTACACGCTGCCCTATCTAACATCCTAGAAGCACACGATCCGATTCTAAATCATTCGGTGAGGCGAACCCTTGCTGAAAAACTTTCTCCTGCCATGGACCTTCTCAGCAAAATCGAAGGCTTACCTAGTTTCGTGTCCGATCCGAAACAAGGGGGAGAAGGGAAGACCGGATCGAAACCACCTCCTTCCTCCAAAGCTACTCACACAACCGAACCGCCTCCGACTGGTCAAACTTCGGGTTCGGGTGTGAAGGATAAAGGGAAGAACATAGCTGAGGAAGAAGATGAAGATACAGAAACCATTGCGGACATGTTGAAACGTAAAAACAGTCGCAATGTTGATGATGATATCAATCGTGTGGCGCGAGAGGCTGAAGAAGCCGAACGCAAGAAGAAAGAAGCCCACGATCTCCTTGAGAGCAGGAAGACTCTCTTCCCTGCCTGGACTCGGGAGCGAATGATTAAGGAGGCCATAGATACTCCTAGCATCCTATGGCTCGAGCCGGTGATCTCCTTCGACTGCTTTAACTCTATCGATTCGCAGTTTGACATGCCGTTGACTCGAAAGGCGTTTATCTTCCACGCCTTCTCAAATATTTTTGAAGTCCCTCATCCGAACCCTGAGGTTGATAGGGAGTTGATCGAATTCTATCTGAAGGCTGCTCATCCTCAGTATCAAACATGGAGCGCCCAGAAGATAGTGAATGTTCGAGTTTTGAAGCCTTATACCGAAGGAAGATTCATTAATGTTCGGTTCAAGGTGATTCGAGGGTCTGCAAGAACTGAACATCTTATATCCCTGGCATATCTACCGAACCTAAATCCTCATGATTGGATCGTCTTGCATAACATCCTCTTGACGAATGAAGCTGAATATGGTCCGATTATAGACCATCTCAAAAGGATGTTAGTCTGTTACATCATGGAGGTAGCCCTAATGGATCAGGAGGTAGCCACAGTCTTCAAGAAGAAACCAAAGATCGCTCCTGTGGGATCGGCCAGTGATCTCAATCAAATGAAAATGGGCAAGATCGACCCGTGACGCAATTCGGTCATGTTCACTAGAGCAAAAGGACAGAAATGTCTCTTTGCTTTAGCTGACAAACATCTTTACACTACTGCTTGCCTAGAGCACGTGTTGTTGATCATCCAAAGGTGTAAAGAGAATGCAGCAGATGATATCAAGTACTTCAACGACATGATCCAATGGTACATCAAATTCAGGCAGACGATACTTGCTCTGATCTCTCGTCTGTTTCAGACTGTGAAGAAGAAGGTACCTGCTGCTGCTGGCCCAAGTAACAAGTGAAGATCTCGCTCCAATTGACACAAAGGGAGAGATTGTTAGGTTAAAGATTCGTTTGAAGATTGCGTCATTGGGCTCGGCTGTTAGTCCAGATATTTTGTACTCCGGTTTGGGCCTGTCCAACCGAGAGCCTGTTAGGTTTATTATATAAGTATATGCTTGCATGCATAATAAAGTTAACGATCTAGATTACAAGATAGAGAATTACGATAGCTTTGATTTTCTTTATCGTTCTTGTAAATCTTCCAACCCTCTACAGTTGATGTTCTTGATCGAGCTCTTCTGAGGGTTATTTTATAATCATTCGACTCGTTTGATTCATTCTTGACTTGTTCTTTATTTTCGTGTTCTTGCTGTTTAATATTTATTTACCTGTTTAAGATCTAATCGATCTTCAAGATTAAGTTTTAAGTCTCATCATATGTATTGATAGTTATGGACTTGAAATTCCATTATTAATTGGATGTTATTTGAAATTGATAGCTTGGGGATTCGTGTAACGCCTCATTCCTAGTATGCATTTATTTATAAATTGTTTATTTTTGTAGAGCTACTCGACGAGTTGGGAACCCCAAACTCGTCGAGTAGAAGCGAGACTGGACACGGGTTTTAAACCATCTACTCGACGAGTTTAGATCCCTCAACTCGGCGAGTAGGCCTACCAAAATGAAACCCTAATTTCGGGGTTTTACACCCTATTTAAGCAACTTAATCCCCACCTTGTGGCCTCATTTCCAGCCTCCAAGTCCCAAACCCTAATCCACGAAACACTAGAGCATTTTGTTAGTTTGTGAGCCATTCTTGAGTGATTTTGTGTGTTCTTGAAGCTAGAAGAAGAAGAAGAAGAAGAAGAAGAAGGAGCTAGAAGGTTCAAGGAGAAGATAGTAGATCCAGGGATTTCCTTCCATCCTCATCTCTTTCTGGTAATCAAGTCTGTAACTTTACCAATCATTCATTAGATCTACTTACTTCCATTTTTATGAGGGTTTTGGTTCCAGAACCTCGGTCCTTGGGATTTGGACGTCCCAAGTGTCTTACATTTCAGATCTGGAATCTAGAAGGGGTTCCATGGCATAAAGGTGAAAACTTTATGACCATGGAAGCCCCATGAAAGCTTAAAAACATTATAATGGCCTTTTTAGCCCTAAAAGGTGATACATGGAAGGAAAGCTTGGAACTTTACGTGCCCAACTGATGTCCAAGGCCTAGATCTATTATAATGTGCTTTGGTTTAGAGTATTATGGCTTGTAGACCAAGATCAATGTTCTAGAGAGTTAGGGTTTGAGCTAAACCAATTAAGAAGGAATAATAGTGGGTAAAGTTGGAAACTTTACCCTTAAAAGTGTATTCCCAGTGTGTAGTTGAGGTATGGAGTTTGGATATAAAGGGTAGGAGGTTAATCCATTGAGATGGCTCAATCAGACAGAGGCACTCGGCGAGTCTATAAAGGGACTCGACGTGTTAATTTGGTTTGTCCCGTTTTAGCTTAAGGTAGAACTCGAATAGTCGGTGAAGGGACTCAACGAGTTGATTCGGTAGATTGCGACTATGCGTAGCCTGGGAACTCAACGAGTCAGTGGGACATTCGACAAGTTAGATCGCAATTTCAGGTCCTAGGACTCGACGAGTTGATGGAGCAACTCAATGAGTTGGGTCAACCAGAAGATTGACTTTGACCAAAGCTTTGACTTTGACCAGGGGTAAAATGGTCATTTTACCCTTATAAGGATTTTTAGTTTTTGACCAAGTGTTGCTTGTGAATTTATAGCCAGGGAGTCGTTGGAGCAGCTATCAGAGATTCCTCACGTGAGATTTCAGCAACTAGCTTGAGAGGTGAGTTTCCTTCAGTCGGAACGGATCTAAGGCACCAAGGACGGCCTGTATATGTGAGATGTTAGTAGCTGAGTGTGGGCGGGGCCCAAATCTGATAGAAATCGAGTGTGGGCGGGGCCCGAATCTCGTAGTGTTATTTGAGTATAGTTATGTGACTGTTTGATATGAATAGATATACTTGTTTTCTTTGTGATACTTGTACGCATGTTAGTAGCGGAGTGTGGGCGAGGCCCAAATCTGCTAGACAACGGCGTGTGGGCGGGGCCCGAATCTCCTAGACAACAGAGTATGGGCGGGGCCCGAATATCCATGAGAGTGGGGGAGGGGGTGCCCATATATCTTAGTTGCATGTATGTGTATGGTATGTGGTAGTTTGGAGAGATTCACTAAGCTTCGTGCTTACAGTTTTCAATTTTGGTTTTAGGTACTTCCGTTAGTAAGGGGAAGAGCTCGGGATGACTATATGACACACACCACAGTTTTCAGCCTGGGAGGAGTCACTCTGATATTTTGAGATATGATTTTTATATATTGATAGATGATATGAGATTTTTGAGATACATGATTCATGACGTTTGATACTTATGGTTTTGTTATTATGATGTTTGATGAAATATGGCTTTTCTTAAATGATAAAAAATGAAAATTTTGGACTGTATTTTTTGGGATGTTACAAGTTGGTATCATAGCCTTGGTTTGAGGGATTTGGGCACACTCTCGGGTGTGTCTGAAATCAAACTAAGGACTTGGTATGAAAATTTTCTAAATAAAATCATTTTGAAAGAACTTTGAAAATAGAAAAAAAATTTGGAAAAGAGAAAAAGGTGTGGTGCATGCAATAAGTCGGGCTCAAGTAAGTACTACCAAATTACCCATACAAGTTTATGTTATGATATGTTATGAGAACTACATGCTAGACTAGGGCTAAGGATCTAAGAAGGATGCCTTATGTGCCTGATATATGTGTATGAGCTTATGAACTGCATGCTAGAACAGATTAGTCAGTGATATGATGGCCTGATTAGGATATGCTTGATTATGTTTACTCAATTCTCGAATGTTGCTTGCTTTGTGCTTTTAGGAGTTCTAGTTATCTTTTACTAACTAGTAAACGAATATGTTAAGTTACATATTGCAAGGACTAAATAATTTCAGAAGGTTAGGTCTGGCTCTATTTAGTCTTAGTGATATGTAATGGTATTCGCGAGCTAGTTAGGGGAGATAGCAGGGACTTCTTATGCAGCTGATGGCGGAGGGTGGGATGGTGATTACCCTAGGGAAAGCCTAGGATGAGAGTAGCGCGTGAAGCATTAGTAGTAGAAGGGACTTGGTGAAGTCAAGACAGTTCTTGAAGAAGGTACGGATAGATGTGGAAGGTAGTATAGGACCGTACTACTGAAAGCAGAGAATCCGTACTCGAGTCAAGGAAGGTTGAGATGAATCCAAGGAACTTGTAATATATGTGATCCCTCGAGATATGATTAGTAATCTAATGTTTATTATGATGTGTTTTTCATAATGGTGGTTTTACGCACTAGACCAATCGACAGTTTAGGCGCCGGTGAGGGATCAGGCTTGGGTTCTGGAGCCGAGTAGCTAGACGACCAGACTAGGGAGTTCATCTCCTTTGAGATCATGCACAGTATCCTAGATCGGACTCCTATGATCTTTGACATGATCAAGGAGGGTATATTGGAGCTTCTAGATGAGAGATTGAGTGCTTTCCGCACCAAGGTGGCGACCATGATGTGTTGCGGACACTAACATTCAGGGAGTTCAGAGCTTGTGGATCTCCAGATTACCATGGGGCTCGGGACCCGATTGCGAGTGCCAGATTGTTGGCAGATGTCGCCAATGCATTCCGCACCAGCAGATGTCCCGAGGGAGACAAGGTCCGACTTGCATCCTGTCTTCTGAAGGACAGGGAATGTGACTAGTGGGAGGAGGTCGGACATGCCATTGATGATGATGCAACTCTTGATGCTATGACTTGGAGTGACTTTTTGGCTAGGTTCAGAGCTGAGTTTGCACCTGTGATAGAGGTGCAGTAGCTTGCTAGGGATTTCTAGGATCTACAGCAGACTACCGAGACGGTGATGGAGATCACCACTAAGTTTAGGGAGAGGGCCCTTCTCATTCCGCAGTATGTGGCGGGCGAGGAGATGAAAAAGGTCTGATATCATGAGATGTTGAGGAGTGATATTTGGCAGTTTGTGAGCCGCTCTAGCTGCAAGACGCTAGAGGATATGATTGCTAGGGCTCGTGAGAGAGAGATTGATTTAGAGATGGAGAGGAAGACGAAGCCAGAGTCGGTGTCTGGAATGGAGGGCTCAGGAAAAAAGCGCAAGGTAGATTCCCGGGGGAAGGGCCAGTAGGGTCGAGGCCGCTGCGACAAGTGTGGCAGAGGGCACGATGGGTCGTGTAGGGCAGGTAGTTAGGGCAACTTTAAGTGCTATCGAATTGGTCATGTGAGCAGGAACTGTACAGCTACCACCACCGCCACAACAACAACATCTGATTTGATTTGCTTCCAGTGCAATTAGAGGGGCCACAAGCGGTCCGAATGTCTAAGCTTGGCAATAACAAGATAGGTGGCGACACCCGCTCCTACTACATTGAGGATTACAGATGCCCGACAGGGCCGTGCAGAGGCCCCAGTGGCGAAGAGTAGAGCCTTCCAGTTGACAAGAGAGGAGGCATGTGCAGCTCCTGATGTCATTACAGGTATGTATCTTCTCCTTATCTCTTTATTTATATTGATTATTGCTTATGTTTATGTGTTTTGTGTTGGATTAGTGTCTAAGTCCATAACTATAATTGGTAAGTACTTGACCCGATTTGGCATGGTCTATTTGGGTTGCATGGCATCGAAACAATTTGGATAGACTTTTGTGAGAAAAGGATATTTATGATTTAGTAATATATTATAAGTTCTAATATATTAATATGAAATCATATTATTTAATTAGTATTGATCAATAATTAATTTGGAATTAATTTTGTGATCAAAAGAGACTAATTAGATATATGGGGATTAATTGTGTAAATCATTCATTCTTATATATGTGGGCTTATGATCCATAGTTCTTTATGTTGGGCTAATCCCATGGAGTAACCCATGGATACTCCATGGAGGTTTTAACCCATGGAGCATGAAGAGTATGGAAATAGATGAGTTACATGGTATAACCCTAATAGCCACAATATATAAAGACCCCATAGCTCAAGAAATCGGCCCTAAGGATTTATATGAGAGGGCTAGCCGATTTTGAGCATAAGGACTTTTCTCTCAAGTTATTCCAAGTTGTTGGTGGTGTTTTGTGAACCATTTGAGGTGTCACACTTAGGGAACTAGGCTCTTAAGTTCCATGGAATCAAGCTACAACAAAGAGGTATGTTATCCTAACTAGTATCTTGTATTGTTTATGTCAAATTATATGTTAGTTATATGTTAATGACTAGGAAACCATTTGTATGTATAATTAGTGAAAACTTAAATCCAAGGTATTTAGGGTTGTATGTGTACCATAGGATGTTGCAGTATACTAAAATCCATCAGTGGTATCAGAGCCAAGGCTTGTTTCCCTGTTATACTTGCTGAAATGGTTAAAAATCGAAGTTTTTTGTTGTCTGGAGAGGGGACTCGATGAGTCCATTGAGGGACTCGACGAGTCCATGTACAAACTTATGCAACTCGTCGAGTTTGTTCTTGCACTCGGCGAGTTTGAGCCCCTGACAGCATATCTTCAAGTTATAAGGCTGGAATTGGACTAGAATCATTACCCTAAGTTGTTTTTGAACCTATAAACCTGGTTTTGATGTGGTAATGTTCAATCTAATCCAATTCAATAGATAATTGTCAATAAATTCATGTTTTGTATTAGTTTAATGGTTAGGCTAGTTACATGAAAATTGTATGATTTGAATTATCTTGTTCTTATGAGTTAGTTTAGATTAATAGAAAATTATGTGATAATTTGTTTTCGATCCAAATTGATCTAAAAGTTGTTCATAATATGTGTTTTGTAATTTGTCCTCAAATTATATGAAAAGTCACATTTATGATTTTTAAAACTCATAAAATTTCCATAAGTTATGAAAAATGAAGAGTCTCATTTTTAAATGTTTTAAAGTCTTCCATAACTTGTCCTCAAGTTATGGAACTTGAAGAGTTTTTCCATTAAAACTACTTTAAACTCATAAGTTATGGAATTGAAAAGTTTTTTTGAATTGTTCAAAACTTTTCCTCAAATTTTGGAATTTGTAAAGTCCCCCCCCCCCATGAATACTTTAATTCCAAGTTAAACCCTTAGAATTTTAAAAGTTAAAATTCAACCCTTATACTATTAAAATATTAATAGTTAATAGTTGTATATATATATATATATATATATATATATATATATATATATATATATATATATATATATATATATGTACAAGAACAAAGTCAGTCTTACCGTTAGTAGGCCTCATTCACGAAGCCGGTCTATAAGGGGGTATAAGGTTACTGCCTATAAAATGGCAGTTTAATGGGTGTCCACTATCACCCACCGCTTCCTTGACTGGTGGAGGGTCGTTAGCCGAACGGGTTTGACAGGACTCTAATTCTCCCTTCATTAAAAGTATTATGATAAATACTAAGTAACTAAACTCTTATAAATTCCCAATCTTAGTTACTTAGGAAAATGTGAAGTTGGTGCTAACCCATGAAATTACACTTTGCACCTTGCTAAAGTCGTTGGTGGAGCGTGTGTGGTTAACCGGCACACTAACTTGGATTTAACAAGGTTGAAAAAGGGTGGCTTAAGGTTTATCATATATCGGTTGAGCGCGTGTGGTTAACCGATACATCGATTAGGTGATAAAAATTAAGAGTACCAAGTATATTTGCATGGTTATTCACACCTTGTTTGTGATCCTCCACATCCCAGTCACAAACTTGAGAGGGCACAATCGAGATTTAAACATGCCATTGAAAAGTTCAATGAATCTCAAAATATCTAGGAGTTTCAAACCAATTAAAACCTAATTCCTATTTTGTTTTTCATGGTGGAAATTGGCGAATCGTCAATCGCCTACCTTCAAATATTTTATAGCTTGGATTACGACATCCTTCTTCCAAGTTATAAAATGTGTGTTGGGTCCTAGCCTTAATATTTCATATTGGGTGTTATACTAAGGATTTAAATCAACTAACATGAATATCTCCCATTTTAGATGTCTGGTTCAGACAACTATGATCCTCCTAAATCCCTTGGAACAAGCTTTCCTAATGAAGATGATATCCCGTGGTTAGATCATGGAAATCATACTTCAATTCCTCCACCTCCTCTAATTATTCTCCCTAACCCACAAGTTCTTGAATAGTTCAAAGTCACTCAAGCCCTATTGGCAAGCAAATTCTATGTGTGCTCACATTTTGGAGATGAAGTCACATATTGACGAGTCGCGAGAGTTGGGTGTCAAAGTCTTGAGGAAGTTGGTTGTTGACTAGGTTCTTCAATCACTTTCTAAGTCACATAGTGAGTCCCTTTAGGACTACTATATGACAGACCATGACATGAACCTTAATGATCTTACCTATTTGCTTGATGTTGCTGAATCAGCAATGATTTGGAGCACTGGTAAAGCAAATTTGATTGGAAGATTGACTTACCAAATTATCATGGACATTGACAATGGTAACATTGGAAATCCAGAAAAGCTTTCTCTTCGCAATGGAAAGGGATCAGCCATAGTCAACTTGGTTGACCAAATAGTAAAGAGAAAGGCTAAGTTTGAGATAGTCCCGTGTACCATTCCCAAAGAGTCCATATGTTTCTATTGCTAAAGGAAGGGGCATTGGTTGCAAAGTTGTCCTATTTACCTGAAATATCATGAGGATGGTAAAGTCAAAAAGTGTGAATCTACTTCGGGTAAAGTCCACTATCTGACTCTATTAAGTTGCTATTTAAAGATTCTTAATACATGATGCGACTAGGTCACATGTTGATGTTTTAAGAATCAAAGAGGAGAAAGGAAGCTTAAAGGAAGAATAAGTTGATTATGATTGTGAAGATTAGAATTTTGGGTTGCTGCTTAAGAGTTATGATAGATTACTTAGTAATATATAACAACATTGTTTTCATATGCATTTGCATTGTAAGGATAAGTTTTTCCGCAAATTTTAAAATAAAAGAAAAGTTTTTAGTTTTATTTATTTTAAATATCCTTAAAATGGCATTTGTGAAAAATTGTTGTTTATATGATTCCATTGATAGCAATATTGAAAAATGGATTTGTTTCTTTCGTTTGTGGTAGTGTCATAATTTACCAAATTAGGAAAGACTCTCATCACCCAAGTTTCAGTTGGATAGAAACTTGGAATCATGCAACTTGTATTGTATGATGAATGAGAATTTTCATCTTTGGGAAATATAGACTAATTCCTTGATCACATGTATATGTGAGTCAAGTGAGGGATTAGGGGATCGGGTACACTTGAGTGTGCGCTGGTCAGGTCCACCAAAAAGAACAATAAGGCTATTCGTCATGATTTACTAAAGTTTAGTATATATTGTTATGCTTACAAGTTTATGTGTAATTATGAAACATTGGAAAAGTTTTAATGTATGGCAGAACGAATAAGAAGAATCGAATTAGGCAGAAAGATAAAAGTTTCTACAATCTGAAAAGATGGGAGAGTACTTTAGTATCATGTTTTATGATTATGTTAGTGATTAAGAAACCATAGCAAAATTGATCCTCTAAGGACATCTTAGTGAATTTTCATGACTAAGAAGAGGAATCGTCAATTGTTGAAATGGATAAATCAATAGATGAATCATACTTCACTCCAAAATTGAGTTTTAGAGTAATACTCCAAGAATGTAACCTTAGTGACATAATCTTTAGAAGGTTTATAACACTTGTCAAGTGTAGAGTAAAATGTTTCCTTACTCTTGTACATGTGAAATTGTTAAGTTGTGATGTTTCGGATAAAACAAAGACCAACTAAGGCCAATTGTGTGAAATGTTTGTCTTGATAAGAATCTGCACTAACTCTTGAATATTTGATTTGTCAAGGAATAGTTCGTAACAAGAGAATCTTATATGTCAAGAGGTCAGTGGGAGTCTTAAAGATCTTGAAAAACTTTCAAGAACTAATCCAGATTAAAACCTGTTGGTTATCACTAACACATGACTTGAGGTTTGTAACCTATCGTGTTGACATATTCTTATTTTTGTGCCCATTTCGGTTGAAGTTGACTATACATGTGAGTTCTATGAGTTCTCAGTTGTTTGCATAACTACTTCGAAGCAATGGTAGGACCTTGTGCTGCCAAGCAGCAAGGAGTTAAGATTGCACAAGTTCAGTCCATATGAGTTTGGATTTGTCACTAACCTTGTCTTGTGATTATGGTTCTGACAAATTTAAATGGATAAGAACACATACACCATAAAATCTAAGTGTCATAAGGTTTCTCTTCTATTCATGAAAATGATGGTGAGGAAACGCCTTCACTAAGTAGATTTTAAGTAGATAGCAATTGTGATGTTTGCATTCTCAAAGTCGTTAGTGGAGCGTGAGTGGTTAACCGACACACTAACATGTACTTGTGAGAAATGACAAAGGTCTAAACAATGGACACTATGATTACGACATCCTTTTTCATAGTTCTACAAATTGTTTAGACACACATGTGAGCTATCTAAGGAAAGGTGTATGATTTTGAGAAGCCTTGATAAAGTCTTATCAAAGCAACTCATATCAGAAATTTGAACTTTGGTAAGAAAGTCAATAAAGTGTTGATTTTTAGAAGTCTAGCTGATTTATGGATATATGTGAAAGCTAGTGGGAGCATAAGGTGTTATGCTAATAATTATCATGTTAGTGGGAGCATGATTATTATGTTAGGTGTTGCGAGTTAGCAATGTTAATTATAGAAAACAAAATTTTCAATTTGCAAAATGTGTTTTGCAGGGTTTGAAAAGTTGTTTTGCTATAATTAAGGGAGAAGAAATTATACTTCATTTCAATTCTAAAATATTAGATTGAGATTTTAATCATCTTTAGTCAAGGATATATATATATATATATATATATATATATATATATATATATATATATATATATATATATATATATATATATATATATATATATATATATATGAATTTTATGTTGGAATGGTTCAACATAAGGAAATTTTATATATATTGTGTTCTCAAAATTCGATTATGATTACGACATCCCTCTTTATAGTTGAATTATGAAAACATGGCAAATAAAAATGTTGTAGCAAAAGACTGGTCTAGGATCATGTCTTTATGTGAGACATCATGAAACATGTTCCATATGCTTCAGATATAGGATCGACTCATGTGCTATAATACTTTTTCGTTCTAAATTTTCCAAATGCCTAGGGCATTAAGAGGGTAAAAGAACTAGAGCTGGATATCACTAAAATGATTAAACAATTGTTAGGGACAATCTGAGGTTTACCAAAGATTGGTTGCTCATGGACAATTGGAAGTATAGTGTTGATTTTGAAAGGACCATATTAACATATTTTGAAAAGAGGCAACTCTTGTTCAGAAGTGATAGTCAAATGGGAATGTGGAAATGTTTCCATAGGAGGAAGATATTCATTAAATATGTGTAAGATTAGAAAAACTTAATGCAAGAAGGATGTTCAAAGGAATGTACTTTGAATGTGAGACTTCAGTTCCATGGAATTGATCTCCATTGGAATACTCTGTAATGTCTGTTGACAAGTCTTTGTGACTTTACGCATAGTCATTACGAGAGGATCAATGCATATAAGTTTAGAATCTAACAAATTTCGGTAAATGGTAGGAATTTAGAATTCTTAAATTTACGATAAGGATTTGGATTGTGAAATGGCATCATTGGAATCATGTTCAATTGTCCTATTTCACAAAGTAAGGATCATAGACAAAAATAGTGTGCATACTTGGAGTATGGCATAACTACTGTTTGGACAAACATAGTGTGCATGCTTGGAGCATGGCATGACTACTGTTTTGATTCAAGTATAAAGTTGATTATTCAAAACATAATACAATGAATAATGAGTGATCAATATGGTGTTTAATTAAAAGGTGTTTTATTTACTCTCAAAGGTGCTTGGGGCCATATAGGATTAGTATTATTCTTGTGTTTCACTTTGCATGTTTTGACTTCCCGAATAACTAGGTTATTCAAATTCTCCACAGTCAGTCATATGTTGGAAGTAGATATGAATCAAGACTGTCATGAAGTTGGCTTGTAGATGTGTAAGGTGTTGGACATAGTAAGAGTTGCTACAACATTCATGAGTGTTCCTGGAATGAGATTGGAGTATTGGATTAAACCCACACTCATTTGACTCACTTCATGGATTTTATCACGAGTGATCATGAGACGATAATATCTTATTTTCTTGAAACCAAGATATATGAATTGCAGTCTATAAGTCGGTTACACATTGATTATGTGAAAATGCACCAGTAACTTGGTGTTACAAAACACATTTTGGTGTGTGATTTGATAAGTATATAGAGCAAGCATATGAGTCGAAGTTTAACCATTACTTTTACCCCTGGAGGGATAAAAGCGATATATGTGGGCCCCTCGATGATTTAGTGATGACAAACGTAACTGCTCGGCCGGGCCTGGACTGATTTGATTTGTTCAATTAGTCGGTCATCATAAATCGGAAATCAGGAAACAACAAATGGACAGAGAGAATATTATAATCCATGTCTCAATTCATATGATATCTAGAATGGAGGAATATATAATCCATTATCCAATGGATGCGTCATTGATTTGTTCAAAGTACGGCATCGGCTTTTAAGAGCTACGATGGCTAGTCAGATTGTAGAGTCATACTTGCAATAATAGTTTTAGACTTATCCAAGTGGGAGACTTTTGGATTAGTGTCTAAGTCCATAACTATAATTGGTATGTACTTGAATCGATTTGGCATGGTCCATTTGGGTTGCATGGCATCGGAACAATTTGGATAGACTTTTGTGAGAAAAGGATATTTATGATTTGTTAATATATTATAAGTTCTAATATATTAATATTAAATCATATTATTTAATTAGTATTGATCAAGAATTAATTTGGAATTAATTTTGTGATCAAAAGAGACTAATTAAATATATGGGGATTGATTGTGTAAATCATTCATTCTTATATATGTGGGCTTATGATCCATAGTTCTTCATGTTGGGCTAAACCCATGGAGTAACCCATGGATACTCCATGGAGGTTTTAACACATGGAGCATGAAGAATATGGAAAGACATGAGTTACATGGTATAACCCTAATAGCCACAATATATAAAGACCCCATAGCTCAAGAAATCAACCCTAAGGATTCATATGAGAGGGCTAGCTAATTTTGAGCATAAGGACTTTTCTCTCAAGTTATTCAAAGTTGTTGGTGGTGTTTTGTGAACCATTTGAGGTGTCACACTTGGGGCACTAGGCTCTTAAGCTCCATGAATCAAGCTACAACAAAGAGGTATGTTATCATAACTAGTATTTTGTATTGTTTATGTCAAATTATATGCTAGTTATAGGTTAATGCCTTGGAAACCATTTGTATGTATAATTAGTGAAAACATAGATCCATGGTATTTAGGGTTGTATGTGCACCATAGGATGTTGTAGTATACTAAAACCCATCATTTTGTTATTGGGTCGTTCCTTGTGAACGATATATCTGCTCTAGTACTGTTTGATTCGGGGGCAACCCGATCTTTTGTGTTGCTTGCACTCAATAAGAAATTTGTAGGATCTCCAGGGTAGCTGGATTGCCAACTTGATGTGGAGATAGTAGATGACAGGACCGTTAGGGTTGCGAAGGTTCACAAGGGATGTACATTGCAGTTATTCGATGAGCAGTTTTCAGTAGATTTGGTTCCTATTCCCTTGCGAGGGAACAAAGTCATCATGGGTGTGGATTGGCTGAGCCCCAATAAGGCAGTGATTGATTGTGAGCGGTAGCCAGTGAGGGTTCGCACTCCTAGTGGGGGAGGGTTACTGATTCATGGCAAGAGGTTGTGGGGTTGATTGACCCTATGTTCAGCTGCGAGGGAAAGGCGTTATCTTCAGCAGGGTTGCGCGGGTTACGTCACCTATGTCATGGATACCCGGGATAAGTGTAAGGTGACAATTGTTGATGTACCGGTAGTGCGAGAGTACCCGGACGTATTCCCAGAGGATTTACCTGGGGTACCTCCAGAGAGGCAGGTTGAGTTCAGGATTGACCTAGTCCCTGGTGCGCTCCGATATCCAAAGCACCATATCGGTTGGCTCCTCCAGAGATGCAGGAGTTGTCTACGCAGCTACAAGAGCTGCTAGACAAGGGATTTATCAGGCCGAGCAGTTCGCCATGGGGAGCCCCGATGTTTTTTTTGAAGAAGAAGGATGGGTCACATCGCATGTGTGTAGACTACCGGGAACTGAATAAGGTAACAGTGAAGAACCATTTTCCCCTCTCGAGGATTGATGATTTGTTTGACCAGGTACAGGGTATATCTTGGTTCTCCAAGATTTATTTATGGTCGGGTTATCACTAGATGCGAGTCAGGGATGAGGATGTGTAGAAGATGGCTTTTAGAACTCGCTATGGTCACTATGAGTTTGTGGTGATGTCGTTTGGGCTCACTAATGCTCCAGCCGCGTTCATGAAAATCATGAACCGCGTTTGCAGACCGATGTTGGATCGGCTTGTGATAGTTTTCATCGATAATATCATGGTCTATTCCAAGACTTAGGAGCAACATGAGGAGCACCTAAGGGAGGTATTGGAGACACTGAGGCGGGAGAGACTTTTTTCATAGTTCTGTAAATATGATTTCTTGGTTGTGCGAGGTGCAATTTCTTGGGCACCTTGTCAACCAGAAGGGCATTCTGGTCGATCCGGCCAAGATAGAGGTCGTGATGCAGTGGGAGATTCCGAGGTCTCCAACCGAGATTCGGAGTTTCCTGGATCTAGCAGGTTATTACCGAAGATTTATTCAGGACTTCTCCAAGATCGCTGTTCTGTTGACCCGACTGACCAAGAAGTCGGTAACCTTCCGCTGGGGGCCTGAGAAGCAGGCAGCCTTCAAGAGTCTCAGACAGCGGTTATGCGAGGCACCAATTCTACTTTGCTAGAGGGCGTTGATGACTTCGTGGTATACATTGATGCTTCTATCATAGGCATGGGTGCAGTGTTGATGCAACGGGGTCATGCGATAGCTTATGATTTGAGGCAATTAAAGCCTCACGAGGCTAACTACCCGACGCATGATTTAGAGCTGGGGGCTATAGTTTTCGCCCTCAAGATTTGGCGGCATTACCTCTATGGGGTCTGTTGTACCATATACACGGACCACAAGAGTTTGATGTACCTCATGGATCAGCCGAATCTGAACATTAGGCAACGTCGGTGGTTAGATGAGGTGAAAGACTATGATTGCGAGATCCTTTACCACCCGGGCAAGGCCAATGTGGTGGTCGATGCCCTGAGCCGCAAGGTAGTAGCAGCTCCGATTCGAGACATCTGTCTGAGGATGACAATGATTAACCCTATGTTGGATCAGAGAAGTGCTGGTTGACGGTCTGAAAGAGGAGTGCCGGAAGTGCTAGCGGATCATAGGCCAGGTGGCCTCCTTTGATTACGTCAGCCGTGGGCTGTTCTCCCTGTATGAGGGGGTCTAGGTACTGTACTGGGGCGAAGTGCAGCAGATTCTGATGGATGAGGCCCATAATTCCTGGTTTTCCATCCATCCCCGGGCATCGAAGATATACAAAGATCTTCATCCTGATTATTGGTGGCCTTACATGAAGCGGGATGCAACCTGGTATGTTGAGAGATGCCTGACCTGCAAGAAGGTTAAGGCAGAGCGCTAGAGGCCTCATGGCAAGACACACCCGTTAGATATTATTGTGTGGAAGTGGGAAGACATTACTATGGATTTCATTACTAAGCTTCCCAGGACCGCACGTGGAGTTGATTCGATATGGGTCATTGTGGATCGGTTGACCAAGAGTGCTCATTTTATCCCGATCCAGGAGAACATATCGGCCGAGAAGCTGGATGAGATTTATGTGTGAGAGGTAGTGGCACGACATGGAGTGCCTGTCACGGTGATGTCAAACCGAGATGTCTGTTTCACTTCCCGAATTTGGAAGCGGTTTCATGACAAGATGGGTACTCGTCTCCACTTCAACACCACTTTCCACTCCCAGACAGATGGACAGTGCGAGAGGATGCTTCAGACTCTCGAGGACATGTTTCGTGCTTGTGTTTTGGATTTCGGTGGCAGTTGGGATACATATCTTATGTTAGCAGAATTTTCGTATAACAACAGCTACCACACCAACATAAACCGACCTCCCTTCGAGATTCTCTATGGAAAGAAGTGTAGGACCCTAATCTGTTGGGGTGAGGTAGGTCAGAGGGTCGTGGGGAGTACTGAGGTAGTACTCAAGACTACTAAGCGGATCCTATATCTCCGGAGTAGGCTCCAGACTGCTCAGAGTCGACAGAAGAGCCACGCCGACAAGCGGCAATCAAACCTGGAGTTTCAGGTGGGCGACATGGTCCTCCTGAAGGTGTCACCTTGGAAAGGTGTCATCCGGTTCCGGAAGCGGGGCAAGCTGGGCCCCAGGTATATTGGCCCCTTCAGGGTCATAGCCCGGGTTGGCAATGTGGCGTATCGTTTGGATCTTCCAGCAGAGCTCAGCCAGATCCACAGCATTTTCCGTGTTTCCCAACTATGGAAGTGCTTAGTGGATGACTCGACGGTTGTGCCCCTCGAGGACATTCAGGTTGATGACAGCTTGAACTACATCGAGAGACCATCGGCTATTCTTGATAGGAAGACGAAGGAGCTGAGGAACAAAAGGGTTGAGCTGGTGAAGGTGCATTGGTAGCGTCGTAAGGGTTCAGAGTGGACTTGGGAGCTCAAGGAGGAGATGAGGGAGTAATACCCAGAGTTGTTTCCAGATGCAACAGAATTCGAGGACGAAGTCTAAGTCAAATGGGGGAGATTCATTCCTGGTACGCATTAATTTGTAAACTATTTATTTTTGTAGAGCTACTCGATGAGTTGGGAGCCCCAGACTCGTCGAATAGAAGCGAGATTGGACGCGGGTTTTAAGCCACCTACTCAACGAGTTGGGAGCCCCAGACTCATTGAGTAGAAGCGAGATTAGATGTGGGTTTTAAGCCATCTACTCGACGAGTTGAGAGCCCTCAAATCGGCGAGTAGGCCTGCAAAAATGAAACCCTAATTTCAGGGTTTTGCACCCTATTTAAGCAACTTAATCCCCACCTTATGGCCTCATTTCTAGCCTTCAAGTCCCAAACCCTAATACACGAAACCCTAGAGCATTTTATGAGTGTGTGAGCCAGTCTTAAGTGATTTTGTTTGTTCTTGAAGCTAGAAGAAGAAGAAGGAGGAGCTAGAAGGTTCAAGGAGAAGATAGTAAATCTAGGGATTTCCTTCCATCCTCATCACTTTCTGGTAATCAAGTCTCTAACTTGATCATTCATTCATTAGATCTACTTCCATTTTTGAGGGTTTTGGTTCAAGAACCATGGTCCTTGGGATTCGGATGTCCCAAGTGACTTACATTTCAGATCTGAAATCTAGAAAGGGTTCCATGGCATAAAGGTGCAAACTTTATGACCATGGAAGCCCCATGTAAGCTTAAAAACGTTATTATGGCCTTTTTAGCCCTAAAATTCCATGCGTGGAAGGAAAGCTAGGAACTTTACGTGTCCAACTGATGTCCAAGGCCTAGATCTATTATAATGTGCTTTGGTTTAGAGTATTATGGTTTGTTGACCAAGATCTATGTTCTAGAGAGTTAGGGTTTGAGCTAAACCCATTAAGAAGGAATAATAGAAGGTAAAGTTGGAAACTTTACCCTTAAAAGTGTATTCCCAATCTGTAGTTGAGGTATGGACTTTAGATCTGAAGGGTAGGAGCTTAATCCATTGAGATGGCTCAATAAAATAGAGGAACTCGGCGATTCCATAAAGGGACTCGACGAGTTGAGTTGGTTTGTCCCGTTTTAGCCTAAGGTAGAACTTGACAAGTCAGTGAAGGGATTAGACGAGTTGATTCGGTAGTTCGCGACTATGAGTAGCCTGGGAAATCGACGAGTTAGATCGCGATTTCAGGTCCTAGGACTCGACGATTTGATGGAGCAACTTGATGAGTTGGATCAACCAGAAGGTTGAATTTGACCAAAGCTTTGACTTTGACCAGGGGTAAAATGGTCATTTTACCCTTAGAAGGATTTTCAGTTTTTTGACTAAGTGTTCCTTGTGAGTTTATAGTCGGGGAGTCGTTGGAGCAGCCATCAGAGATTCCTCACTTGAGATTTCAGCAGCCAGCTTGAGAGGTGAGTTTCCTTTAGTAGGAATGGGTCTAAGGCACCAAGTTCGGCCCGTATATGTGAGATGTTAGTAGCTGAGTGTGGGCGGGGCCCAAATCTCATAGTAGCCGAGTGTGGGCGGGGCCCGAATCTCGTAGTATTATTTAAGTATAGTCATGTGACTGTTTAATAGGAATAGATATACGTGTTGTCTGTGTGATACTTGTATGCATGTTAGTAGCGGAGTGTGGTCAGGGCCCAAATCTCCTAAACAACTGAGTGTGGGCGGGGCCCGAATCTCCTAGACAACGGAGTGTAGGCGGGGCCCGAATCTCCTAAACATCCGAGTGTGGGTAGGGCCCGAATCTCCATGAGAGTGTGCGGGGCCTGTATCTGTTAGTTGCATCTATGTGGTATTTTGGGGAGGCTCACTAAGCTTCGTGCTTACATTTTTTAGTTTCGGTTACAGGTAATTCCACTAGTAAAAGGAAGAGCTCAGGATGACTGCATGATACACACCACAGTTTTCAGCCTGGGAGGATTCACTCTGATATTTTGACATATGATTTTGATATATTGATAGATGATATGAGATTTTTGAGATACATGATTCATGACGTTTGATACTTATGGTTTTTTTTATTATGATGTTTGATGAAATATGGTTTTTCTTAAATGATTAAAAACGAAATTTTTGGACCGTATTTTTGGGTGTTACAATTCGTTGGTTCGCAGCAGCAACAAGTGTAGGAACTTTTATTTATCGATTGATGTGAGTTTCCTCATTGGATTTAGCGGGTCTAAGGCACCAATGCCAGCCCTTATTGTTTATGTTAGGATGCTAGGAGTATGCGTGACCGTTGCATGTGTTATGTGCTACTTTGGATACCGGGCAGGGTTCGATGCCGAGCAAGGCCCAATGACTGAATCGTATGCTATTGTTTTATGATCATTGTATGTGTTAGCATCATTATGTGATATATTGTGACATCCCCAATTTCACGGTAATTTTTAAATTTTTATTTATGCTTATTTAAAAATAAAAGTATCCATTTTAAAGAATACTATTGCGGAATTCCCAGAAAAACATGATAAAGTTATTATCAAATCATTTCTGAAGAAATGTATTTTGTTTATATTAAAACATTGGGATGTCATCGTCAATACAGAAAAATAAGCATAAACAGACGTTAGAGTCATTTACACTAATGGTTTACATCTCCTTTAATCTCTCAGTGTAACGAATCTTCGTATCAACACATGTGATACAAATAAAGTGAGTGGGTCAGGTTGGGAAACATGGTGAGTACATAGGGTTTTCAACCCACAATAATAAAGTTATTATGTTTCATTATCAAAAAATTTAACCTAATTACCCATCCCCATTATCTTCTTTATTCTTAAGTATCTTCCTAAGACTCATCAACTCTTCAATATTTATTCCTAAGGATTGTCCTAAGGAATAGTGTGACAACCCAAAATTTCTATCTTGTACAGTTGTTCAACTCAATCACAGTCAGACTTATTTCTGCTAACTATTAGCACTGTTTAGAGTCTGTTTGGGTGTTCTAATCATAAAGCATTCAAGAATCAAGTGTTAGGAAGTATCTTCTAGGGTTCAATGTGCAACAAACTATACCCTAAACCTAAAATGTGGTGTTTACGGCCAAACTTTATGAGTTTGGGCCGTAAACTCTCTTATGGCCGTGAACTCATGCTTAAAGCATGAGTTTACACCCTTTTCCTCATTATTTCCATTTTCAAGCCAAAGAACTTCCATTCTCTCTCAAGTATCATAAGGATCTTCATTTTAATCTTCTGAAAATGTAAGTATTTCATCCTTTGATTTGTTGTTATATCACCTTATCTAGTAAGGATCATTGATTTCATCCATGAAATCATTCCATTTTGATAGATCTTCAAGTGTTCTTCATTTTACCAAGAACACACACTAGTGTTCTTGAGCCTTAAACACCCAAACAAGCTTCTATATTGTAAGTACCCTTACCTTAGCTTGTGTTAATACTTGATTCACTTAGTTTACACCTTGAAATCATCAAAAAAGCATGAATGAAAGGTGTTTACGGCCAAGGCATCTCCCAAGGCCGTAAACCCTAGTTCTTGGGTGCAAAGTTGCCACAACACTTTATTAAGCCATGAAACTAAGTCTAGAACACTTCCTAGTGAACTACAGGACCTTAAACACAAAATGGTATTAGTTACCATGAGTTTACGATCGTAGACTCATTGGGCCATAAGCCCATGGGCTGTAAAGTCATGTGGTAATTACCATGGGCCGTGAACTCCAAGGTGAAGCCCTACAACCCTTAGATGCAACCCTTTTGTACTTATAATGTGACATCCCCATTTTCACGGCCAGAAAAGACTGATTTTGTTTTAGCTTTATAAAAATCAGAGTGTTTCTTTTCATAAAAATGTTGCGGAATTTGTTCCCAGAAAAATACGATAAATAAGTTATCAAAACATTTTCGAAGAAACGCATTTTATTCATTTTAAAATGTTTGGGATGTCATTATGAATACAGAAACATAAGCATAAACGGAACTTACATTTATTTACACTAGTGATCTACATCTCTTTAATCTCTCAGTGTAATGTCACTTCATATCGACACCTGTGATATAAATAAACTGAGTGGGTCAGGTTGGGAAACCTGGTGAGTACATGTCACACCCTAAAACCAAGAACGGCGGAAACGTTCTGGGGCGGAGGACGTCATGTACAGTATCACAACAATGAAAAGTAGTAAACAAGGAACAACATCATCCATTGCATTAATAATATAATTTTTATACATTTGTGTTCTGTCAAATTTTGATAAACACTAAAGCATAAATCAAAATGAAAGATGAGTCTTGAACAAGCTCCATCTTCCTTTCTCCTTGCATCGGTACCTGTCTATGATGACCTGAGGATACAAGTAATTTTGAAAGCGAGTATCAGCTTTAAAGCTGGTGAGATCATAAGTATTTTATTGTCTTAATTTGTATGTAAGAATTTGTAAGTTTGGAAAATGTATATGAACTGTAAATGTAAGAATTTGTAAGTTTGGAAAATGTATATGAACTGTAAATGTAAGAATTTGTAAGTTTATGAACTGTAAGTATGGAAAATATAAATGAACTGTAAGTATAAAAATGTTTGTAAAACAACTGTAAGCGTTTGAAAAACTCTAGAAATCCCTATGATTCCTACTATTATATAATGGTGTCTTCTACCAAGACCTAACTGTTCTCAAGGTAGTCTTCTACCAAGACTTAACTGTTCTAAATGTTCGTTTCTTGTAAAAGTGTGTAATTTTCCCAAGTGTAACTATCATTTACAAAATATAGTTTTTACATTTAATGTTTAAGTGAAATGATCACTAAAATGTGAAAAGGGTAAATTAATGTAGTACTGTAGTGTTGTATTATAGGAACTACTGTTGTACTAACTACCTTAAACTGGATTTATATTAAGGTATCATGTGATTAATTGCACCATACTATTGACTGGTAACAACAACATAAGAATGGTCGTAAAAAGGTATGACGTTTGGCACCCGCAGACCTGCAGGTCCCACTGTAGCTAGCAGCAAGGTGTAGGATAGTCAATCCAGTATAGATCTATACGCAAACTCACGCTCTCCCTTCAAGAGACTCTGGCTACAACTCGGGCCATGACATTTAAGGCATGCTCCGATACATATCACAATAATTAACATATTCATATATATGTAATGTAATGAACTGTTCTAGCTGTAATGTACGTGCTCTCTACCTAGCAAGTATAGTAATGTACTCGTTCTAGTATCGTTGTATATGTTCTCTTTCTAGTATAGTTGTATATGTTCTTATCTAGTATAGTTGTATATGTTCTTCTTTAGTATAGTTGTATATGTTCTTCTCTAGTATAGTTGTATATGTTCTTCTCTAGTATAGTTGTATATGTTCTTCTCTAGTATAGTTGTATATGTTCTTCTCTAGTATAGTTGTATATGTTCTTCTCTAGTATAGTTGTATATATTCTTCTAGTAGTAAGTATTGACTCATGAATGAACTGACTCATAGTATGATATTGCGTTCTAGTAATAGTTCTAGTATCTTCCTAAACTACCCATATGGTAGTTTACTAGTAATCCAACTGGTACGTATGAACATGGATGTATACCCTTGCTACCCAAGGGCATGGGATGAACTGGAAGGGCCTTTATGACTATATATGTACATATGTTATATAACTAATATTGAAACGACCTTTGGACGAGTACCCGATATCCCACCAGACCACATCTCAAGCGCGAAAAGGAAATAGGGTGGATAGCCTTCCTAAGTCTTTTAAACATTTCTTATATAACTATACATATAGAGGCATGCAATTTATAATATAAAAGCATAAATAAGTTTTGTAAAACCTTTAAACATAAATATTTTCTAAGAAAAGATCGACTTGATGTCGATCTATAAAACGGTTTTGAAGGCATGGGTTTGATAAAACAGTTGATTATAAAGAAACATTTGTTTGAAACACAATTGTAAATAAGTTTGAAATGTTATATACAGAGTAAAATGTACAGTGTAATAAGGAGTTTTAAAACATATAAAATGTTTATGAAAATCATTTGAAGGAAACTATTTAGTAAAATGGCTAATGAGTAGTAAATCATTTAAATGCTGCTTATTAATCACATGTGATTGATATAATAAGTGGCATGATTCTACTTGTATCCCCCCATAAAACATTTAAAAATAGTTAAAACATTGATTAAGGGGTATGAACTCACCTGCAGTAAGTGACTGGAATTTGAACGGACTGTTATCGTAAGGAAGGATCGGACAAGTGCTTGGTGTCAAGTGAAGACTTTAGACACACACAATGATCCTAATTACATATGAAGACATATGTATATAAATAATTAGTGATTAAAACACTAATTATACAAGTATAAACATTTTAACGCGAGGAAAACACTTTTGGTCAAGTGCTAGGAGGCTAATAGGTTGCAACAAAGGAGTGCAATGCCCCTAATGGGAGTTTATGGTCAAATGACCATATGTTTTGGAGTTTACGGCCCAGGGGAGTAAACTCCTGGCCGTAAACTCTCAATAAGGTCTCTAAATGAAGCTTAGAATTAATACAACTCTAGTGGTGAATTGTTTCAAGGCTAAATCAAGTGTTTGGGTGACATTTCCCCCCTTTATAGGGGTTTACGGCCCTGGGACCATATCCCATGGAGATTACGGCCGTAAACTCCTTTGGGGGAAGGTTTATGGTGTTTTCAAGTCCCTAATTTAATAAGGCATGAATCAAGGCAATTGTTCAAGGC
This sequence comes from Lactuca sativa, assembly GCF_002870075.4. Lineage (NCBI taxonomy): Eukaryota > Viridiplantae > Streptophyta > Magnoliopsida > Asterales > Asteraceae > Lactuca > Lactuca sativa. Next base: position 28,493,056 of record NC_056623.2, on the reverse strand, counting down.
TTTAGGGGGATTTATGGCACCATTTGGCACCATTTAATGGAGTTCACGGCCCTGGAACATCTTGGGCCGTGAACACCTTTTTCTTGGTGTTTTAATGGTGTTTGCTTGCTCCAAACACACTAGGGTACTTGTCCTAATTCAAGCCTAAGCCTTAGGAAGTGTTTCAAGGCATTTTGACACCTAAACATGGAGTTCACGGCCCAAGAACCTCCTTGGCCGTGAACTCACATTCATCATTGATTTTAATTGCTTTTGGTGTCCTAAACATGCAACAGTGGGTTCTAGTTCGAGTTCTAAAGTTTTGAGGGGCATTGGGACACTTTTGGCCCTTAAAATGGAGTTTACTCCCCAAGTGTTCTTGGGTGGTAAACTCCCAAATCTTGGGGTTTTGGTCCGATTTTGATGTTATAATACACAATCTAAGCTATGTAATATAACTAGATTGAAGTACTCACGATTTGGGATAAAAACCCGAAGATCCGCGAGAGAGAATTTGGCTTTTCTCTAAATGGAAATGTAACTAATGAATTATTTGGTTCAGTTTTCTATATATAGTCCTGGGATTTTTGGCAGAAAATATTTTATTCCCGGAATGAACTCTAATGTCCTAGAGTATTGGAATAATAGTGTTGCACTAAACCCTAGTGCATCCACTCTCCTGATATCTCCTTAAGTGTAAACCCTGAAAACTGCCAAACTTATACTCGAAGTCTGAATTTTCACTGTAACTATTCTACTTCTATTAGCTTGATATGGTTTGTTCAGAATAGAAATTTCGGGTTGTCACAGTACATAGGGTTTTCAACCCACAATAATATAATTATTATGTTTAAACAATTAAACAATCAACCCAATTACCCATCCCCATTACCTTCTTTATTCTTAAGGATCTACCCTAAGAATCAACTATTCCTCGTTCATTTATTCCTAAGGAGAATCCTAAGGAATAGGTACGAATTCCATTGTTGTAAATGACACATCTGTCAAGCACAATCTGCTAGTTCTGTCACTAGGGCGCAGCTACCAAAATTGTGACATTCTCTATGGGGCGCATCTGTCGAAATAGTCCTTTAGGTGCATCTGCCGGGGTTATGAGGTTCTTTATTAGGCGCTTCCACCGGTAGAGTCCTTTAGGTGCATCTGCCAGGGTTTTATTGACAATATCGTTTTCGAGAGTCCACTCGCAATACATGTCAATGGGTTTTTAGAGTACACCTGGTGAATACACAGTTCAAAACACCTACAGGTTGCGAGCCTGCTAGTGTTCCACTGGACTGTCTAGAATAGTCCGGGGTTCTCATCCATACTCTGTTGAATGACGGGGCCATCATTTGGGAAAAAGGCTTCTCACATCGTCCACCTCTCGCCCTCACTTCACGGTCTATTTCACCTCTCAACTTATCATCCAACTCATATTTCATCTATTACATCTACCCATGTCTTACCCCAACATTTTCGTAGATATAAAATACATGTACAGTTTAAATCATTTAAAACGTGTATAAAATCGTTCATCCAGCATAGACAGCAAGTACGCAGGTAATATGCATACATAGCACGTAATTTATATAAAATACTTCATATCTATGTGTAAGCTGAAAGAGACCATGCACTCACCTATAAGGTGGTGACTCAGCACTCGGACAGCGCTTCGATACTCTCAAAACAATTTCCTTCGATAAAACCCAGTACCAATACCACTAGTGTTTAATCTAACGATAACCGCGACAAATTTATAGCCTGTCTATTATTACTATTATATAAGCATTAAATAACACTCAATATAACTCATAATAATAGCCCAAATAATTATGTTAAGGATCTAATAACATTACAATAATTATTTGAAAGCTATATTAAAAGTTGCGTAAGCGTAGCTCACTTACAGCGAATTTTAAAGAAAATCGGGCTTTGCTCGGAGCAGCGTTTTGAAACTGAAAAACACTTTTTCTCGGGACTCCGGGAGCCTTGGGGCTTCCTTTAGGTGCTAGGTATTTTTTCCTAGGGCTTAGGGGTGGTTTGGGGTCCTAGAGAGAGAAGTGATTTTTGGTGTGAAAAACCGGCTGCCCTCGCACCCCTTTTATAGGTGCGAGGCTTCCCACTATGCGGGGCGTTCAGAAGGTTACGCGGGGCGTAACTTCGGATAAGAAGACCAGGTGGTGAAGGCTCGGTGGTGCGACGTGGCTTCTCCTGGACCAAGGAAGGCTAGAACGCAGAGCGTAGGGACTTCGCACGCGAGGCGTACTCGGATGCTGGGCATCTTCGGATTACGCAGGGCGTACACGAGGACAGGTGTCACCCATCCGAAGTGAGGCATTCTCAGCAAGCGATGATTGAGATTTGGCCACGTCATCACATCTAGCAACAGCTTTGCAAATTCGAGTTTGAACTTTAAAAATTCGTAACTTTCGCGTACGAGCTCCGTTTTTGATGTTCTTTATATCCACGCGAAGGTGGGAACGTACTCTACAACTTTCGTTTAGACTCCATCGGCTAATTTTGACTCGATTTTAAATTGTATATTATTAACAGGCCGGGACAGGATTGGTCCGTTAAATCCTCATAACTTCTTCATCCGATGTCCGTTTTCATCCATCTTTTTCTCGTTACGCTACTCTTAATGAGACCTTCAATTCTTGTTCAGGTCGTGTCGTCTAAAAACCGCTCGATCTAATATTCAAATTTCGAGTTGTACACTGCTAATTCGAAACTTCGAAAAATCATAACTTCTTCATACGAAGTCAGATTTAGGCGTTCTTTTTATCGATGTTCTTAGTTTAACATACTCTATGATTTTCATTTATATTGATAAGGCTAAAACTCGCTCTATCGTAAATTCACTATTTACGCTTCCCGGTGTCGTGCCGGTTCCGTCGCGAAACTTCGACGGGTCATAACTTCTTCGTTATAACTCGGATTTCGGCGTTCTTTATATGTACAGAAACCTTGTAAAATATACTACAACTTCGTTAAGATTATTTGTTCTAAATAATATTTTGCCGAAAATTCGTTTTCGACCCTTTTTGCCTTTAATTTGACTAGCCCGGATCTACGGGCGTTACAATTATCTCCCCCTTATGATGATTACGTCCCGAAATCATCAACGAAACAGGGCTCGTATAATGACCCTGTACGTCATCTCTTCATCCTAGGTAATAATCGTAACTTCCTCATTTCTTCGAATGAGTATCTATCTCTTGGACTCCTTGACTGCAGGCGGTGATCGATCTTGCACTTGCTCGTTAGACTTTTAATCATGACCTTCGTGTCACAACCTCATTCTTTATCAGAGACTCCTTCTTCTTCTTAACAAACTTAGGATAAGTTAAGTTGATTACTAAAATTGACCGTTGTGTCATATTCTAATGACCTACCATCATGTGATGCACGTTTAGACTCAGCTCTCTTAGAGTTAAATTCCAAAACAGGCTATACCTTCCTTCATGTTCTAATGTGATATAATCATATTGTAACATGTAACATTTCTAGCTACCAACTTTTTTAACAACGAGCGCGATACTTCTATTGTTCGCTTTGATTTCAATCGTTTGGTTTAAATCGGACGCTACATCAAACCTGGTTTTCTGAACCACGTAACCTACTCATCGTAGTCAGACTCAATGTGATATGACCACTGGGGTCGGGATAACAACAATTTACTTAGTCATTACTGAAACGATGGTAATAACATACTTGAATAAAACAAAATCAATTATTGGCTTCTTGGTAACCTTGTGACTTTCCCTGATCCAAGTGTGAGTCATATGCTTCCGGTAGTATAGGCCTCTACTACCATTCACACCTACACATACTCATTCCAAGTATTGTTTCACAGTTTTTCCAAGTCACCATACAAGAAAATCACATAACAGCTTAACACATCAAATATCAAAACGAAGGTTTTTATTATTACTTGAAACTCTTACATAGGTGTTCAAGTTCACCCTAGACTATGCCTCTAATAGGCTACATCATATGACACTATCTACATGGCTTCTTCATAACTTGATCTCCATATATCCATCCTTACTTCTGATTCCATGCATCGTCAGTTGCTTCGTCTAGGATCATATGGAATGCTCTTGCCTTTGGTTTTGGCGGCACATTTGGCTTTGTTGCCTCTTCTCTCTTTGGGCAATCTTGCTTGAAGTTCCCTTCCTCATTACATTCGTAACACACCCTTTTGTTGAATTTACACTCGTTGGCATAATGCCCATGCTTTCCACACTTGAAACAGGTCACCTCCTCACCGCATTTTCCAGAGTGTTACTTTTTGCACTTCTCGCACCATCTTTCTTCACTCCCTCCTCCTCTAAACTTCCTGCTACTAGATTTGCTTCTCTCATCGGGCTTCGCAGACCCCTCAAACTTCCTCTTTTCGCCAACCTCGGTCTTGTTGGCGGCTCTTCCCTTGATCATCTCCTCAACTGACTTGGCAGCCCAGATAGCTGCCTCCAAAGTAGGTGCCTGACGCATTGGCACCGCGTACTCCCATGGAAGTCCTTTTGCGTACTTGTCGATTTTCGTCAGCTCATCCGGAATAATATGTAAGGCAAACTCCATCTTTTCTATGAAGTTGTTGGTCTATTCATCAATAGACATGCTTCCTTTCTTCAAGGTAAGGAATTGGTTTTCTAGCTCGAGCAGATTTTGGGCTGAGCAGTACTTACGTTTGAACTGCACCAAAAACTCTACCCATGTCAGTTGTAGGGGCTCATTGGGGCTTAGAGTCTTCCCCAGAGTGTTCCACCAACGAACTGTGCCTCCTCTGAACTGGCGTACCACAAACGTGGTTTGTAACTTGCCTCTGTAACCGCATGTCATAAAAGCTAACTCCATTTCTGAGATCCAATCCATGACTCCGATCGGATCTTCCTTTCTAGTGAAAGTAGATGGCTTGAAAGTCAGGAAATCCTTGTACTTGCATCTATTCCTCTCGACTCCGTCATCTTGGTTGTTTTGTCGAACTATTGGTGGGTTGACTTGACCAACAGTTTCACTGTAGTTCCCCTCCTCAGTCTGCCCTTCGTTCAACTCGGGTTGTTCGATCTGTATGGTCACTTCCTCTCGATTTTGTTGGAGCAAACGTCTGGTTTCCTCCATTTGACGATCGAACATCGCCTGGATCATCGTTTGCACTCCAGCCATCGTTATTGGCTCAACAGCGGCTACCACAACCAGTATTTGCTCAATCACTGGGGGTTGGTTTCGGTTCCCATTTGCATTCACGTTTCCGCTACGGGTCCTTGCCATCTTGATCTATACACCGAATAAGGTGAATCTAGATCTTTATTTAGGATTGACGTTTAAATCATCCTTATCACCCCGAAACATTTATATGCTAGTTCTAATATCGTAGTTAAACGCTTAGAATCCTAAACACATAAGGTTTCCAGATCCGGTCGGCAATAGACCATAGATCCGAACAAATAACAACATATCATGCACAAAGCATTTAGCACATAAAAGCATTTTAGGCACAATCCCTAAAATAATCTAGTGCTCACACCTCACAATCATCGCTTAGCATTCGAAGTTTAAGTCTAGAAATAAATCCATATTCCTAGTTCGCTTAAACTAATGCTCTGATACCAACTGTGGCATCCCCATTTTCACGTCCAGAAAAGACAAATTTTGTTTATGCTTTATAAAAATCGGAGTGCTTCTTTTCATAAAAAATGTTGCGGAATTTGCTCCCAGAAAAATACGATAAATATGTTGTCAAAACATTTTCGAAGAAACGTATTTTATTCATTTTAAAACGTTTGGGATGTCATTGTCAATACAGAAACATAAGCATAAACAGAACTTACATTTATTTACACTAGTGATCTACATCTATGACAACCTGAAATTTCCATTCTGTACGAACATTATCAAGTCAATAGAAGTTAGAACAGTCGCAGTAAATTTTCAGACTTTTCCGTATAAGTTTGAGTATTTCAGGGTGTACACTTAAGGAGATATCAGGAGAGTGGATGCACTAGGGTTTTGTGCAACTCTGTTATTCCAAAACTCTATTATATTAGAGTTCATTTCGGGAATAAAATATTTTCTGCCAAAAATCCCAGGACTATATATAGAATTCTGAGCCATATTCATTCATTAGTTACATTTCCAACCAGAGAAAAGCCATTTTCTCTCTCACGGATCTTCAGGTTTTCATCCCAAATCGTGAGTACCTCTCTCTAGTTGTATTATATGGCTTATAATATGCTTAATAACATCAATTTCATAACAAAACAACTAGATTCGAGAGTTTACCGCCCAAGAACACCTTGGGGAGTAAACTCTTTTATAAAGGTAAATTGATGCCTAGTCCTTTCCCCTTGATAAGTAACCACCTTAGACTTGTACGTTAGTGTTTAAAAGAATAGAAATCATCCATGAACACCAAGAGTAAGGTGTTCACAGCCCAATAAGTTCTTGGACCGTGAACTCCAAACTCAAGGGCCAAAGAGTGCCTTATTCACTCCTAAAGCCTTGGACAATTACCTAGATTTACTCCTAGTTAAATTAAGCACTTTAAAACATCAAAAACCCATCCCCATGAGAGATTACGGTCGTAATCTCTAAGGAAAATGGTCCCAGGGCCGTGAACTCCTCAAAGGAGTGTATTTAAGCCCTAAACTCTTCCAAGGATTTAAAACACCAAGTAGGAATGCTTCTAGGGATCATTTAGAACTTCAAAACACCAAATGTCATGAAGCTTAGGAGCTTACAGCTGTAAGCTCAAGATTTTACGACCGTAAACTCCTTGTGTGAGGTTTATTGGAGAGTAAACTCATGTATGGAGTCCTTTGGAACCCTAAACCCATTAGCCTTGTCCCACAACAACTTAGATGCAATCCTTAGGGCTTATAACACTTATATAAAGTGTTTATCATGTTCTAGGATGTCTTAACATTTTCAATTAGTAGTTTAAGACTAATTGGGTGCATATATGTGTGATTATATGTTCATTAGGATCATAGTGTGTGTACAAGTCCTCACTTGACACCTAACAATCCTATACCGTTCAGTTCATCCAAACCACCATCTTTAGGTGAGTTCATACCCCTTAATCAATGTTTTAAATGATTTTAAATGCTTTAATGGGGGGGGGGGGAATACAGGTAGAAAACAGTATGTTATTAAATCACTCATATGTATTTTATAATTGTGTTTTCAACCAGCAGTTTTCACATACTTCAAAATGTGATGCATGAAATGGTTTTCTATCTTAAAATACCTTGGTAACAAAAGTCTTAGTTTTGAAATGTTTATTAAAATGACATCAAGTCATTGTTAATTATTGTTCAAAACTCTTAGATGTCTTACAAAACCATTTTTACCTTCTTGAACAAAACTATATCTATACACTTATGTTCTCATATATGTATTGATGTTATAGTTTTCATCCTTCAGTCAGTTTCCCACACTCTTGTGTAGCAAGGGTGTATAAACCTGCTTGGACAACCAATTACCTTCCAGTTAACTATTATAGGGATAGTTAGAAGATACAAAACATTATTCCTATTACAAGGAATTACATCAGAGTGAGTTCATTCATGAGTCTATACTATACATTACATGTTACATAAATATGCTTACATGAATACGCTTACATGAATACCTTACATGAGTACCTTTACGTAGATACATTTACCTGTATACACTTACATGGATACTTGTATCTCGATTCACTAGGATGATTTATTAGAACCTCCTGTGTAAATTGTCCTGCCTATCCCAGTTCAACGGGATATCTAGACGAGACTAACCATTCTGAAACCCACCTGTTAGAAACAGTGGTAGATGAACATCTACGGATGCTTACGGTTATTATTTATATTAGGGGTACCTTTATAGGACTAACCATTCCTTTGGCCTACTGTTCGCTACAGAGGTAAATGACCATCTACGGATGCCTACGGTTAATACTTATATTAGGAGTACCTTTACGGGACTAACCATTCCTTAAACCTGTTGTGGCTACAGAGGAAAATTGAACAATCTACGGATGTTCAAAGGTTATACATTTCGCTAATCGCGATGTCGTGTTAATCCTAATACAAAAGGATAACAATTACATGATTACATTATTCCTATTACTTTATTTTGTGATACATTCACATAAACGATGAGTTAGACTAAGTACTGTTAGTAATAATCAAAAAGGAAGGAAAAACTATCATTTTTATAGCAAAACATTCGGGTCTTGGTACAAGACTACATTTCATACTAGTAGGAAATAAGGGATTTTCTAGGGTTTTCATACTTATATCAACTGTTTCATTTAAAGATTTACATGGCATTCATAACAGCTTTCCAAAACAAGAAAATGACACTTAAATATTTATGAATTCACCAGCTTTAGGCTGATACTCGCTTTCAAAATAACTTGTATTCTCAGGTCACTAGTAGACAGGTACGATGGCCAGGTTTTGAGAAGACGGAGCACAGACAAGACTCATATTTTATTTTGATTGTATATTTTGGTGTCTTATTACAATGAAAGAACACACATTTATTAAAACTTTACTTTTAATGCAATGGATGATGTTGTTGCTTGTTTACTACTTTACACTATGGTGATACTGTACATGACGTCCTCTACCCCGGAACGTTTCCGCCATTCTTGGTTTTGGGGTGCGACAGATTGGTATCAGAGCATTGTTTATAGTGAATATAGTATATCAACCCATAAAAGATATACTAACTATAAATACATTGGGATTAAAACACTCTGTCTAAGAGTTATACTTCTAAATAGTAAAATATTTAAGTAAGTATACGTGCCTGCATTCATACTAAAATCAGTGTCACAATGACAAGAACAAATGTATTAAGATTGTTGAATATCACAAGTAAGCCTGGGGATATATGGTCAGTCTTGGGAATGGCATAGCCTGATCAACTATGCTGGTCCAAAGAGTGATTAGCATATGCCCAAGAATGGTTGTGATGTGGCAACAAGTCTAAAAACTTACCAACACAACCATAAAGTAATACCATAGGGGTATTTAGTCTTACTGTAATTATCTTAGTCAGTTCGTTTATTTAGCTATTTCTTATATCCCTTTTCTCGCGTAGATTTTAATGGATGGATTTCACCATGGCGATCCGTACTTCCCAAACCAAGGCAACGCTGGATGGCTAGAGGAAGAACCAGAAGATGATCACCCAATCCCTTTGGATGATCACCATGCTCAGGGTTTTCCAATAGTTCTGACTCGGAGCCTGAAGTCAACAACCTACCCCCAGCTGCTCAAGACCCAAACCTGAACCCCCGTCCCGCATTTCAAGGACCCACACCTCTTTGGGCCACTAACTTGAATAGATGGAGTCAGGAATAGGGTCAACCCATTCCTTACAACGGAGACAGAGGTTTCTACAACCTCACTGAGGGAGGTTCTGCTGATAGGGTCCTACCCATCATGGTTCGTAGGATTTCTAGGAACACGATATTGGTTCAATCAACTATCAATAGAGTCTTGGAGATTGATGCCAACTCTGGCGTTAACACCGTCCGCATTCGCCAACTAGAGTCTGCTCATGAAAGGACTCTGGTCCGCAATGCAACTCTGCAGAGGGAACTTGCTGAAACTCAAGCTGAAGTTAGGGAACTTCGAACTCAGCAAGTGAGAGCTAACAGGCATATGAGGGACATAGAACGTCTACTATCGGGATCAAGAACTCATGCTAGCAGTTCTCGTCGCCGATAGAATCTCGACGACTCATCTTTTGGATATAACCTAGTTTACGTAAAAACTTTGGTCTAATTTCCTATCTTTGTAAATCATAGACCGTTAGGTCTTACCCCAACATTTTCGTAGATATAAAATACATGTACATTTTAAATCATTTAAAACGTGTATAAAATCGTTCATCCAGCATAGACAACAAGTACTCAGGTAATATGCATACATAGCACGTAATTTATATAAAATACTTCATATCTATGTGTAAGCTGAAAGAGACCATGCACTCACCTGAAAGGTGGTGAATCAGCACTCGGATAGCGCTTTGATACTCTCAAAACAATTTCCTTCGATAAAACCTAGTACCAATACCACTAGGGTTTAGTCTAACGATAAACGCGACAAATTAATAGCCTGACTATTATTACTATTATATAAGCGTTAAATAACACTCAATATAACTCATAATAATAGCCCAAATAATTATTTTAAGGATCTAATAACATTACAATAATTATTTGAAAGCTATATTAAAAGTTGCGTAAGCGTAGCTCACTTACAGCGGATTTTAAAGAAAATCGGGCTTTGCTCGGAGCAGCGTTTCAAAACTGAAAGACACTTTTTCTCGGGACTCCGGGAGCCTCGGGGCTTCCTTTAGGTGCTAGGTATTTTTTCCTAGGGCTTAGGGGTGGTTTGGGGTCCTAGAGAGAGAAAGAAACTTGAGAGAGAAGTGATTTTTGGTGTGAAAAACCGGTTGCCCTCGCACCCCTTTTATAGGTGCGAGTGTGACATCCCCATTTTCACGGCCAGAAAAGACCGATTTTGTTTATGCTTTATAAAAATCAGAGTTCTTCTTTTAATAAAAATGTTGCGGAATTTGTTCCCAGAAAAACACGATAAATACGTTATTAAAACACTTTCGAAGAAACGTATTTTATTCATTTTAAAACATTTGGGATGTCATCGTTAATACAGAAACATAAACATAAACAGAACTTACATTTATTTACGCTAGTGATCTACATCTCTTTAAATCTCTCAGTGTAATGTGACTTCATATCAACACCTGTAATATAAATAAACTAAGTGGGTCAGGTTGGGAAACCTGGTGAGTACATAGGGTTTTCAACCCACAATAATATAATTATTATGTTTAAACAATCAAAAAATCAACCCAATTACCCATCCCCATTATCTTCTTTACTCTTAAGGATTTAACCTAAGAGTCATCTATCCTGCATTCGTTTATTCCGAAGTCCCTTACTTCCAGAGTTATAGGACTGGCACTAAATCCATAGCTGCCAATGCGCGTTCGTAAAGCACTAGTTCCATAACTGCTATAGTTTATTCATCGGGTACTAAATCCATAGCTACCAGTGTTTATCTAATAGGTACTAAGTCCATAGCTACCAATTCCTAACAGGTACTAAGTCCATAGCTACCAGCGTCTAACTAATAGGTACTAAGTCCATAGCTACCGGTGTTCATCCCATAGGCACTAAGTCTATAGCTGCCAATGTATACTCACATCATCTTCTATCTCTCATCATTCATCCACCCATCTCATACCCAACATATTCGTATATATAAAATATGTATACAGTTTAAATCCTTTAAAACATGTATAAAACGTTCATCCAGCATAGTCAGCAAGTATTCAGATAATATGCACACATAGCACGTAGTTTATATAAAATACTTCATATCTATGTGTAAGATGAAAGGGACTATGCACTCACCTGAAAGATGATGACTCAGCACTCGGACAACGCTTCGATACTCTCAAAACGATTTTCCTTCGATAAAACCTAGTACCAATACCACTAGGTTTTAGTCTAACGATAACCGCAACAAATTAATTAGTCTGACTATTATTAAGCGTTAATAACACTCAATATAACTCATATTAATAGCCCAAATAATTATTTTAAGGATCTAATAACATTCCTATAATTATTTGAAAGCTATATTAAAAATTGTGTAATCGTAGCACACTTACAGCGAATTTTATCAAAAACCGGAACTTAATTGGAGCAGCGTTTCGAAACAGAAAGGCTCTTTTTCTCGGGACTCCGGGAGCCTCAGGGCTTCCCTCGGGAGCTAGGAGTTTAACTAGGGCTTGGGGGGGGGGGTTAGAAACCCTAGAGAGAGAAAGAAATCTAGAGAGAGAAAGGAAATGGTTTGTTTTGCTCGGCAATCTTCGCATCTATTTATAGCCTCAGCAGCCTCGGTTATGCTGGGCGTAGTTCCGAGGTACGCCGGGCGTAGTTTGCATTGGGCTACCAGATGGCTTCGTACGAGACACGCGTCGGACATCGGCTGGAGCTACGTGGCAGCTTGTGGACCGAGGGTGGCAGCTGTACGCGGCGCGTACTGAGCTTCGGATGCTGGGTGTAAGCGAGACTTTGTGGCGATCATCGGATGCGAGGCGTGATCAGCAAACAACGGTCCAGATCATGTCACGTCATCGATTTAGCAACAGACTTCGAAAATTTCACTCTCGACTTCTAAAAATCGTAACTTTCGCATACGAGCTCCGTTTTTGACATTCTTTATATCCACGCGAAGGCGGAAACATACTCTACAACTTTCGTTTAGACTTTGTTGGCTAATTTTGACTCGATTTTAAATTTTATATTATTAACAGGCCGGGACAGGATTGGTCCGTTAATTCCTCATAACTTCTCATACGACGTTCGTTTTTGCCAATCTTTTTCTGGTTACGCTACTCTTAACGAGATCTTCGATTCTCGTTCAGGTCATGTTGGCTAAAAATCGCTCGATCAAATATTCGAATTTCAGGCTGTACACTGCTAATCCGAAACTTCGAAAAAATCATAACTTCTTCATACGAAGTCAGATTTGGGCGTTCTTTTTATCGATGTTCTTAGCTTAACATATTATACGACTTTTGTTTAGATCGCTAAGGCTAAATCTTGCTCTTTCGTAAATTCACTATTTACGCTTCCCGGTGCCGTGTCGGTTCCGTCGCGAAACTTCGACGGGTCATAACTTCTTCGTTATAACTCGGATTTCGGCGTTCTTTATATGTACGGAAACCTAGTGAAATATTCTACAACTTGGTTAAGATTATTTATTCTAAATAATCTTTTGTCAAAAAGTCGCTTTCGACCCCTATTGCCTCTAAATTGACTAGCCCGAATTTGCGGGCGTTACAATTATTTCCCCCTTAGGATGATTATGCCCCGGAATCATCAACGAAACAGGGCTCGCATAATGACTCCATACGTCATCTCTTCATCCTAGGTAATAATTATAACTTCTATAATCCTTCAAGTCTGTCTCTCAGACTTATTGACTATAAGCAGTACTCGATCGCAGCTGCTCTCTATCTCAGGTTAGACTCCAAATTATGACCTACCATCATGCGATGCACGTTTAGACTCAGGTCTCTTAGTGTCAAATTCTAAAACAAGCTATTCCTTCCTTCATGTTCTAATGTGATATAATAACATTTTATCATGTAGCATTTCTAGCTACCAACTTCTTTAACAACGAGCGCGATACTTCTATTGATCGCTTTGATTTCAATCGTTTGGTTTAAGTCGGACGCTACATCAAACTTGGTTCTCTGAACCACGTAACCTACTCATCGTAGTCGGACTCAATGTGATATGACCACTAGGGTCAGGATAACAACAATCTTCTTAGTCATTACCGAAACAATGGTAACGACATTCTTGAATAAAATGAAATCAATTACTATCTTCTTGGTAACCTTGTGACTTTCCCTGATCCAAGTGTGAGTCCTGTGCTTCCGGTAGTATAGGCCTCCACTACCATTCACACCTACTGATACTCGTTTCAAGTATAGTCTCGCAGTTTTCCAAGTCACCATACAAGAAAATCTCATAACAATAGGTGTTCAAGTTCACCCTGGACTATGCCACTAATGGGCTACATCATACGATACTATGGCTACTGAATAACTTGATCTTCGGGTATAAAGTCCTCATCCTTGATTCCTCGCATGGTTCTCTGCTTCGTCGAGGATCATGTGAAATGCCCTTGGCCTTGGTGGCGTGTCTGGTCTTGCTGCTTTATTTTTCCTTGGGTAGTCTCTGGACATGTGACCCTTGCCTCTACATCCGTAGCATACTTTATCATTATGTGTGCAGTCTTTGGAATAGTGACCAGTCCTCCCACACTTGTAACAAGTCACTTCTTCATTGCACTTCCCACCATGCTTCTTCTTGCATTTATCACACCATCTCGCTTCACCTCCATCTCCTCCTCCAAGCTTTGAGAAATTGCTTTCCTTGTTGGACCTTGAAGATCCTTCAAACTTCCGCTTCTCTCCTGTCTTATCTTTTTCTAGACCCTTTTCTCTTATCTGGGCCTCTACGTTCTTAGCTGCCCTAACAGTTGTTTTCAAGGTAGTTGCCATTTTGACCATTGGGCCAAAGTCAGTGGGCAGTCCGTTAGCAAACCTATCAATATTGGAGAGTTCTGTAGGCACCAATTAGGGGAATAGCTTCATCCTCTCGGTGAATGCGGTAGCATACTCATCAACACTCATCTTCCTTTTCTTCAGGTTCTAAAACTCGTTGTTTAGGTCTATCAGATCTATCTCCGAGCAGTAGTGCATTTTCAATTGTTCCAAGAACTCCTCCCATGACATCCTTATGGCTTCTCCTCGTGGCTTCGTATCTGCCAATAGCTTCCACCAGCTCAAGACTCCAGTTTTCAGTTGTCTTACGGCGAAGACGGTCTTCTGTTTCTCGCTACAGTCGCAGCTCTCAAACACCATTTCCATCTCGGAGATCCAATCCATAATCGCAACAGGCTTTGGGCTTCCTAAGAGACTTAGTGGTTTCGCACCCAAGAAATTCTTGTACATTCGCCCGTCCTTGTAGTTTCTCCTCTCAGGTCCATCTTGAGTCCCCACTTGACTCACTTGGCGGCTATAGTTCCCTTCCTCCGATTGCTCGGGAATCAACTCGGGTTGCTTAGTGGGCATAGTAGGTTCATCCCTATTTGACATCCTCCTCATTTCTTCCCTTTGTTCAGCTAGCATAGACTAAATCATGGCTTGAACTCCAGCCATGGTGACTGGCTCAGGTGCAACTTCTTCTACAATAGGTATTTGCTGAACCACTAGGGGTTGGTTCCTATTCTCATTTGCATTCACGTTTCCGCTACGGGTCTTTGCCATCTTGATCTATACACCGAATAAGGTGAATCTAGACCTTTGCTTAGGATTGACGTTTAAATCATCCTTATCACTCTGAAACGTTTACATGCTAGTTCTAAAATCATATTCGTACGTTTAGAATCCTAAACACATAAGGTTTCCAGATCCGGTCGGCAACAGACCATAGATCCGATTAAACTATAGCATAACAAATCATTTAGCACATAAAAGCAATTTAGGCATTATTCGTAAAATAAGCTACTGCTCACACCTCACAATCATCGCTTAACATTCTCAGTTTAAGTCTAGAAATAAATCCTTATTCCTAGTTCGCTTAAACTAATGCTCTAATATCAACTGTGACATCTCCATTTTCACGGCCAGAAAAGACCGATTTTGTTTATGCTTTATAAAAATCAGAGTTCTTCTTTTAATAAAAATGTTGCGGAATTTGTTCCCAGAAAAACACGATAAATACGTTATTAAAATACTTTTGAAGAAACGTATTTTATTCATTTTAAAACATTTGGGATGTCATCGTTAATACAGAAACATAAACATAAACAGAACTTACATTTATTTACACTAGTGATCTACATCTCTTTAAATCTCTCAGTGTAATGTGACTTCATATCAACACCTGTAATATAAATAAACTAAGTGGGTCAGGTTGGGAAACCTGGTGAGTACATAGGGTTTTCAACCCACAATAATATAATTATTATGTTTAAACAATCAACCCAATTACCCATCCCCATTATCTTCTTAACTCTTAAGGATTTAACCTAAGAGTCATATATCCTGCATTCGTTTATTCTGAAGTCCCTTACTTCCAAGGTTATAGGACTGGCACTAAATCCATAGCCGCCAATGCGCGTTCGTAAAGCACTAATTCCATTGCTGCTATAGTTTATTCATCGGGTACTAAATCCATAGCTATCAGTGTTTATCTAATAGGTACTAAGTCCATAGCTACCAATTCCTAACAGGTACTAAGTCCATAGCTACCAGCGTCTAACTAATAGGTACTAAGTCCATAGCTACCGGTGTTCGTCCCATAGGCACTAAGTCTATAGCTGCCAATGTATACTCACATCATCTTTTATCTCTCATCATTCATCCACCCATCTCATACCCAACATATTCGTATATATAAAATACGTATACAGTTTAAATCCTTTAAAACATGTATAAAACGTTCATCCAGCATAGTCAGCAAGTATTCAGATAATATGCACACATAGCACGTAGTTTATATAAAATACTTCATATCTATGTGTAAGATGAAAGGGACTATGCACTCACCTGAAAGGTGATGACTCAGCACTCGGACAACGCTTCGATACTCTCAAAACGATTTTCCTTCGATAAAACCTAGTACCAATACCACTAGGGTTTAGTCTAACGATAACCACGACAAATTAATTAGTCTGACTATTATTAAGCGTTAATAACACTCAATACAACTCATAATAATAGCCCAAATAATTATTTTAAGGACCTAATAACATTCCTATAATTATTTGAAAGCTATATTAAAAATTGTGTAAGCGTAGCACACTTACATCGAATTTTATCGAAAACCGGAACTTAATTGGAGCAGCGTTTCAAAACCGAAAGGCTCTTTATCTCGGGACTCCGGGAGCCTCGTGGCTTCCCTCGGGAGCTAGGGGTTTAACTAGGGCTTAGGGGGGGGGTTAGAAACCCTAGAGAGAGAAAGAAATCTAGAGAGAGAAAGGAAATGGTGTGTTTTGCTCGGCAATCTTCGCATCTATTTATAGCCTCAGCAGCCTCGGTTACGCTGGGCGTAGTTCCGAGGTACGCTGGGCGTAGTTCGCATTGGGCTACCAGATGGCTTCGTACGAGACACGCGTCAGACATCGGCTGGAGCTACGCGGCTGCTTGTGGACCGAGGGTGGCAGCTATACGCGGCGCGTACTGAGCTTCGGACGCTGGGCGTAAGCGAGACTTCGTGGTGATCATCGGATGCGAGGCGTGATCAGCAAGCAGCGGTCCAGATCATGCCACGTCATCGATTTAGCAACAGACTTCGCAAATTTCACTCTTGATTTCTAAAAATCGTAACTTTCGCATACGAGCTCCGTTTTTTACGTTCTTTATATCCACGCGAAGGCGGAAATGTAATCTACAACTTTATTTTAGACTTTGTTATCTAATTTTGCCTCGATTTTAAATTTTATATTATTAACAGGCCGGGACAGGATTGGTTCGTTAATTCCTCATAACTTTTTCATCCGACGTCCGTTTTCGCCCAACTTTTTCTCGTTACGCTACTCTTAACGAGATCTTCGATTCTCGTTCAGGTCGTGTTGGCTAAAAATCGCTCGATCTAATATTCGAATTTCAGGCTGTACACTGCTAATCCGAAACTTCGAAAAATCATAACTTCTTCATACGAAGTCAGATTTGGGCATTCTTTTTATCGATGTTCTTAGCTTAACATATTCTACGACTTTTGTTTAGATCACTAAGGCTAAATCTCGCTCTATCGTAAATTCACTATTTACGCTTCCCAGTGCCATGCCAGTTCCGTCGCGAAACTTCGACGGGTCATAACTTCTTCGTTATAACTCGGATTTCGGCGTTCTTTATATGTACGGAAACCTAGTGAAATATTCTACAACTTGGTTAAGATTATTTATTCTAAATATTCTTTTGTCAAAAAGTCGTTTTCGATCCCTATTGCCTCTAAATTGACTAGCCCAGATTTGCGGGCGTTACAGCGAGGCTTCGCACTACGCGGGACGTTCAGAAGGTTACGCGGGGCGTAACTTCGGATAAGAAGACCAAGTGGTGAAGGCTCGTTGGTGCGATGTGGCTTTTCCTGGACCGAGGAAGGCTAGAACGCGGAGCATAGGGACTTCGCACGCGAGGCGTACTCGGACGTTGGGCGTCTTCGGATTACGCGGGACGTATGCGAGGATAGGTGTCACCCATCCAAAGCGATGCATGTTCAGCAAGCGACGGCTGATATTTGGCCACATCATCGCATCTAGCAACAGCTTCGCAAATTCGAGTTTAAACTTTAAAAATTCGTAACTTTCGCTTACGAGCTCTGTTTTTGACGTTCTTTATATCCACGCGAAGGTAGGAACGTACTCTACAACTTTCGTTTAGACTCCGTCGGCTAATTTTGAGTCGATTTTAAATTTTAGATTATTAACAGGCCGGGACAGGATTGGTCCGTTAAATCCTCATAACTTTTTCATCCGACATCCGTTTTCGCCCATCGTTTTCTCGTTACGCTAATCTTAACGAGATATTCGATTCTCGTTCAGGTCATGTCGTCTAAAAACCGCTCGATCTAATATTCGAATTTCGGGCTATACACTGCTAATCCGAAACTTCGAAAATCATAACTTCTTCATACGAAGTCAGATTTGGGCGTTCTTTTTATCGGTGTTCTTAGTTTAACATAATCTACGATTTTTGTTTATATTGCTAAGGCTAAAACTCTCTCTATCGTAAATTCACTATTTACGCTTCCCGGTGCCATGCCGGTTCCGTCGCGAAACTTCGACAGGTCATAACTTCTTCGTTATAACTCGGATTCCGGCATTCTTTATATGTACGGAAACCTTGTAACGTATACTAGAACTTGGTTAAGATTATTTGTTCTAAATAATATTTTGCCGAAAAGTCGTTTTCGACCCTTATTGCCTCTAATTTGACTAGCCCAGATCTACGGGCGTTACATATAACACATGAATCAAAGTGTTTTCTATGTTCTAGGGTGTCTATACTTGCTTAATTAGTTGTTTAATCACTAATTGTAAGCATATATGTGTCATCATATGTGAAATAGGATCCGTGTGTGCTCAAGTCCTCACTTGACACATAGCATCCTTTACCGATCTTACATTCACATCACTCACTACAGGTGAGTTCATACCCCTTAACTTATCTTTTAAATGATTTTAAATGTTTTAATGGGGGGAATACAATTAGAAAACACGCTAGTTATATAATCAATCACATGTGATTTATAATTGTGTTTCAAACAGGGATTTCATATACTTCAAACTGTGTTTCAAAACAAACTACTTTTAAATCGTTTTATAAACTGACATCAAGTCATTATTTATTTATTGTTCAAAACTCTTTAAATGTATTACAAAACCTCTTTTTAACTTATATATTGTCAAAAGCATGTCTATTTATGTATAGTTATATACATAATGTTTAAAGGACTTAGGACTGCTAGCTCGCTTTATTTCCTTTTCCTTGTTTGGATGTGGACTTAGGGTATCGGCCAGTTGTTCGAAGGTCGTCTAAATATTAGATATATATTATGTATACATATGTAGACATAAAAGTTCTATTCAATCAGTTCAGTACCTTTGGGTAGCAAAGGTATACATTCATCTATTCATATACATAACTTACTAATAAACTATAATAGGTATAGTTTAGGAGAATAATATAACAGAGAATACTATAATAGAGAATACTATAACAGAGAATACTATAACAGAGAATACTATACAAAGAATACCATACATAGAATACTATTACTATAACAAGTATACTATAACAAGGTTCAGAAATAACATAATGTGAGATACTACTTCATGACACATCGACCATTTCGTTATGTCACGTTTTGTAACCAGAATATCCTGGAGGGAGAAGGTGAGTTTGCGTATAGATCTATATTGGATTGACTATCCTACACATTTGTTGTTCGCTACAGTGGGATTTGCAAGTCTACGGGTGCCAAATGTCATTTCTTCCGACGTCTTTCATCGTCGTGTTATAGTCAGATTAGTATGGTAACAATCATATCACATATTTGCCTGAATTAAACCATTGGTTTTAAGGTAGTTATTACTTCAGTGATCAATACAAATAATATTGCAGTACACATATACATTTTCCCACTGTAACGTCCCAAAAATCAAGGGTAAAAGTTTCATTTTTAATATAACTAAAACATTGATACCATTTAATTTAAACAATCAAATCATAGTTAATTAAATCATTTATCAGCGTTTATCCCAAAATCATTCATTGCGGAAATCATAGGTGTGTGCACTGCGATCAACCTGAGCTCTTCCTTTCCAAAACGATGATACATGAAACCATAAACAAACCTGTAAGCACGAAGCTTAGTGAGTTTCCCAGAGAATACCATTCACACAAACCACATATCACATATCCTATTAGCTATAAAAGCTACACACATATCTTATATATTGTTAGCAATAAAAGCTACCATATATCACATAAGCCCTGCATACATAAAACCTGTAATAGTGCCATGGGCTACTCCACATGGTCTTTACCTAGGACTTCCATGGGCTCCCCCACATGGTCTTACCTCCAATGCATGGGCTACCCCACATGGTCTTCCCTACAATTACCATATGTAACCAAATAGCATATCATGCATCACATAAATATCTACACATAACACGTACATAAACCTGTAAGGATGTCGTGGATACCCCCAGGGTCTTATACCATTGTGCCATGGGCTACCCCACATGGTCTTCCATGCAAGTATCACAAAGACAACTAGCATATCACATAATTACCAGCATACCACCTAGCATAAAGCTAACTATCATATCACACAACATAAGATGGGCCGACCTTGGTGCCTTAGACCTATTGGTATGGTTAGAAGACTCACCGGCAACTGTCGGCTGAAGAAATAAGATCACGCTGCTCCAACCACCGACACGAACCCCTCCACTGGTCAACACCAAATACCAGAACTCAATAAATACCAATAATTACCAAAATACCCCTAAAAGTCAAGTGGTCAACTCTTGGTCAAAGTCAAAGTCCTTAGTCAAAGTCAAACTTCCTGACTGACTCTACTCGCCGAGTCAACCCGCTGACTCGTTGAGTCCAAGAATCTTTGAGTCCCATCCTGCTCAACTCACTGAGTCGTCCCTCAACTCACCGATTCACGACTTAACCAGAAAAAGTTAGGGTTCCATGACCAAACTCACCGAGTCCAAGGCAATCTTCAACAGGCTCGCCGAGTTGTTCTTCCAACTTGCCAAGTCCATGCACATATTGATACAACTCGTCGAGTACACTCATGTGACTCGCCGAGTATCTCCAGTTCTCAATCCATTCAGAGGCTTTTCAATCCAAGCAGGGGCTCCAATCCATACATCTACCCTTCTACAAGTTATCCCTCATGTAAAGTTGCAAACTTTACGAGATACCAAGGAGATATAAGCCCAAAACACACTAGGGCTTGGGTTTTAGACAAAGGGGCTTTACCAACAACCCAAGAACTGAAGCTTTATGACATTCTAAGCCATCATGAGTCTAGATCTGGAGCAGCAACCCCATATCTAATTCCCAAATCCGAGATAGGTCTCAAAACAAGCTAAGGGACTCCCAAAACAAACACCAAGGATAAACCAAAAAGGAAATAACTTAAGATAAGGCTCCTTACCTCAGAGATGTGCCCAAATATGATGTAGATCACAGATCTATACAAACCCTTGATGCTAACTTTCAGTTTCTCAAGCTCCTTCCACCAATTTCCTCTTCTAAGCCCCCAATCTCCTCAACAATGAAGCCTCACACAAATTTTGGGGTTTTTGGAACTCAAAGGGAAGGTAAAGAGGCTGAAGGAGGAACATAACATTCTTTATATAGGGCACAACCCTGGGATTAGGGTTTTACTCTATTCAGAACCAACTCGTCAAGTCCAACTACCGGCTCGACGAGTTAGTCACTTAACTCGCGACCAAAATCCTGCTCCGACTCGGCGAGTCTGAATACCTACTCGTCGAGTCCCCTTCTTTATTTACACTTTACCCCCTGAACTCTTGATTCTGGCTTGGTATGTTACATTTCCTTTCTTGGCCTTTCTGATTTCGGGTGTTACACCCACTATATTCAAATTGTGATCTTCTCACATAAGGGTAATATAGAACTATATTTTGGTAATGATAGTCATACTTGGGAAAAGCATTCACTTTTACAAAGGAACAAACATACAAAACAATCGGGTCTTGGTAGAAGACTACTTTTTATACTAGTAGAAAATATAGGATTTTCTAGGAGTTTTCAAACATATACAAACATTTACATTGATCAATTACAAACATTTTCATCAAACTTATACAAACATGGACACTAAATACTTATGAACTCACCAGCTTAAATGTTGATCTATGCTTTCATAATAACTTGTATTCTCAGGTCACTAGTAGACAGGTACCGAGGACTAGGTTTTGAGAAGATGGAGCATCTTCAAGACTCTTCTTTTATTTTGATTATTCATTTTGGTGTCTTATTAATATTAAAGAACACACTTGTATGAAATTATACTATTAATGCAATGGATAATGTTCTTGCTTATTTACTACTTTGCATTGTTATGATATTGTACATGACGTCCTCCACCCCAGAACGTTTCCGCCATTCTTGGTTTTGGGGTGTGACAAATAGGGACGAAGTCCATCGCTGCCAGGGTTTATATAACATGCACTAAGTCCATAGCTGCTGATGTTATCTATTTGGCACTAAGTCCATAACTGCCAATGTTTATCTACAAGGCACTAAGTCCATAGCTGCTAATGTTTATCTATATGGCACTAAGTCCATAGCTGCCAAGGTTTTTAGAGTACATTCGGTGAACACATCGTTCACAACACCTACAGGTTGCGAGCCTGATAGCATTCCACTAGAATGCCTAGAATAGTTTGTGGTTGTCATCTATACTCTGCTAGATGACTAGGCCATCGCTTGGGTCATCACTTCTCATCATCTTTCACCTCTCACCTTCTTTCATATCTCATCATTCCTCTCATCTTTCATCTACCCATCTTTACCCGATATACTTATAGGTACAAAAATACATGTACATTTTAAATCAAGTAAACATGTATAAATCGTTCGTCCATCATAGATGTGACATCCCAAAAAAACACAGTCGGGCAATTTCATTTAATTTAATAATAAAAACCATAGTCGATAAACCTCATGTAAAAATCATAAACAATGTATCCTAAAACATTATAACAACTGTCAAGTATATCAGAGTATAAACATCCCAGGATGAACAAATGGTTTGTGCACTGCAATCTTCCCGAGCTACTCTTTTGAAAACCGAGTACCTGAAACCAAAACTGAAAACTGTAAGCACGAAGCTTAGTGAGCTCCCCCAAACTACCACATACCATAAAATAACATATAAAGCCCATACTGGGCCTTGCCCACTGCATCGGACCGAAGTCTGGACTAACTAGGGCCTTGCCCCCTGCATCGGACCGCAATCCGGACTAACTGGGGCCTTGCCCACTGCATCGGACCGAAGTCCAGAGTAACTGGGGCCTTGCCCCCTGCATCGGACCGAAGTCCGGACTAACTGGGGCCTTGCCCCCTGCATCGGACCAAAGTCTGGACTAACTGGGGTCTTTCCCCCTGTATCGGACCGAAGTCCGGACTGACTGAACATAGCATAACATGATCGTAGCATATAACATAAGCACATGTACTACATACTGCATCGGACCGAGGTCCGGACTAACTAACACACAAACATGTCCGAATCACAAAGACATCAAGCATACTGAACTACTGCATTAGACCAAATTCCGGAACTACTACTATCTAAACGGACTGACATTGTGGCCGTAGACTCGTTCCTACTAGAAGGAAACTCACCTGAACTGATGAACTCGGCCGATAACCTTTTGGCTGCTAACCGACAACTCTCCAAAATGTTGCTCCTTTAACTCCCTGAGCTACCAATAACAATAATAACACTTAGACTAAACTTCCCTCCCGAGATCAACTAAGTCAACTATGGTCAAAGTCAACCTTCCAATTGACTCGACTCGCCGAGTTGTTCAACCAACTCGCCGAGTCCATGCTCCTCGAATCCCAAACAATCCCCGACTCCACTCATCAAGTCTAGCAAGAACTCGACGAGTTCTCCTTCATCTAACACTTCGGGACTATCGTCAACGGACTCGCCGTGTTGTTCTACAACTCGCCGAGTCCATCTTCATCAGCTTAGGAGACTGCCTTGGACTCGTCGAGTTCCTCCTTGAACTCGTCGAGTACCATGATCTTCATGTCCAACACTGACACTGACTGGTTGAGTCCTTCTCTAACTCCACTCACTGATCCAAGTCATAAACATAAAGGTTTGGGTTTGCGACCCGACTCGCCGAGTCCATGAACTGACTCGTCGAGTGCTCCTAGCGACAACTTAAATCTGTTAATCTCAGTCTTTTCCAACAATTCCAACTCATAGATCTAGACTCCTTATGCTAGCATTGCACGTAAAGTTGCTAACTTTACGTGCATGCAAGGGGTTATGAGGCTAGAACACCAAATCCAAGCTAATAAGAAGTTCAAGGTCAAGAGATGGAGCCTTAGCTAGATAAAGCCAACAACTCTGAGCTTCTAGAGCTCAAAAGTGTCCAGATCTAATGTCCAATCCATCCTCCTGGGCTTATCACCCGGATTCCACTTGGAAATGGTCCAAATGTAACAAAAGATAAGCTAGAAAAGGGATCTAGATGATTAACAACCAAGGTATAAGCTTTATACCTTCAAATGATCTGGAATGTCACCCAAACTCTGGATCTACACTCCTTTCCTTGCTCACTCCTCTAATGGCTTAGAAACACCAAAGCAAGGAGGATGATTTGGGAGAGAGGAGAGGGATGGAATTCGACCAGAGGTTCTCTTCTTTTTGTGAAGTATCGAATTCCCTCAGCCATAGGGTCTATTTATACTTATAGACTCCTTAAGGGTTACAGATTAATCCCTAATTGGATAATCTTCTCTTAAGGCTATCCAAATCCATTCCTAGATAACTCATATGGACGATTTTAGCTATCCTATATCTCTTAGAATTCGTCCAAAGCATATCCCAATGGATTTATAGTCTAAAGTTTAACTATCAAACAATTGACAGTTTATACCCCTTTATTTAATTAATCTCTTTAAGTCACCAAATTAATTCCAATTAATTCTATGACTTATATTAATCAAATAACCATATATATATTATTCTTTATAATATTTACTCTCTCTCAATAAATCATCCATCAAGTTGCTATGGTGAAGGCAACCCAAAAGGACCATGCACAACCGGGTCAAGTACTTGCCCAATATAGTTGCAGCCTTAGACACTATTCCAACAGTCTCCCACTTGGATAAGTCTAGTAACTATACAAGTACAATTCGGTTTGCAATCGTAGCTCTCAAAGACGCTGTCAAACTCTGATCTAATCAATCTTGTCCTTTAGATAAGGGATCGTACAGTCCTCTGTTAGATATCATGCTGACAATCCTATGGAATGGTTAGTCAACCATTTAGGTTTCTCGATCTCTGATTTATTTGACATAGAAGTTAATCGAACACATCAATTTAGTTCTGACCGGGCCTGGCACATAAGTCAAATCAAATCATCGAGCGGCCGAGATATCGCTTTTACCTTCTTAGATAAAAGTTACAGATAAACTTCGACTTATATGCATTTACTTATTCATTAACCAACTATACACAACAATGCGTTTTATAACACCGATTTACTGATGCGTTTTCGCATTATCAATGTACAACCAATTAACAAATAACAAACCATATATCTAGGTTTTAAGACTATATGATATTATCGTCTTGCGGTCACCCTTTTATATCTTATTCCATAAGGTGATTCCAGCAAGCGCGGGTTTGTTCCAATGCTCAAAAGTAGTTCATAAGCACTCATGAACGTTGCAGCAACCCTTTGCTATGTCTAACACCGTTTAGACAATCTACACACCAATTCATGACAATCTTCATTCATATCTACTTCCAACATATGAACGATTGTGGACGATTTGAACAATTCTATTATTCCTAATAATTTCAATTATTCTGGAAGTCAAAACATGCAAAGTGAAACAATAGTTAAACAATTAACATAAGACAATAACATTACTTATAAATAAAACTCCTTTATTTAATCATCAAATGTTAATTACATTTATCTATTACACGTTTCTAATACTATCTAATCTATGCTAATATCATCCTTCAGCCCAATACTCCTAGCATGCTATAAGTGCTTAACCCTACTCAGTCCCTTCGTAAGCGGATCTGCTGGGTTATCTTCTGATGATATCCTCTTCACTACGAGTTGTCTTTCTTCTACACGATGTCTAATGAAGTGATATTTTCTATCGATATGTCTTGATCTACCATGATCCCTCGGTTCCTTGGTCAAGGCAACCGCTCCTTCGTTATCACAGAAAATCTCCATGGGCTCCTTTATGGCAGGTACTACTCCAAGATCACCGATGAAGTTCTTTAGCCATATTGCCTCCTTCGATGCTTCGCTCGCTGCAATGTACTCTGATTCGCACGTTGAATCAGCTACGGTCTCCTACTTGGAACTCTTCCATGTCACTGCTCCTCCATTTAGGGTAAAGACCCAGCCCGACTGCGAACGGTAGTTGTCCCTGTCGGTCTGAAAACTGGCATCACTATACCCTCGCACCTTCAAGTCATCACTCCCTTCGAGGACTAAGAACCATTCCTTCGTCCTCCGAAGGTACTTAAGGATATTCTTCACCGCAATCCAATGTGCTCTGCCAGGATTCCCTTGATATCTGCTAACCATGCTCAAAGCGAAGGCTACATCAGGGCGAGTACAAGTCATAGCATACATGATTGAGCCAACTGCGGAAGCGTATGGTACTCGGCTCATTTATGCTATTTCAGCTTTGGTACTCGGACTTTGAGTCTTACTCAACTTGGCATTACTTTGTATCGGTAATTCTCCCTTCTTCGAGTTTTCCATACTAAAACGTTTTAGTACCTTCTCTAAGTAAGTGCTTTGACTAAGTCCAATTAGTCTCTTATTTCTTTCTCTTACTATCCTTATTCCCAAAATGTAAGAAGCCTCTCCGAGGTCCTTCATAGCGAAGCACTTCCCGAGCCAGGACTTAACCTCCTGCAGAGTCGGGATGTCGTTTCCCATGAGTAGTATGTCATCGACATATAGAACGAGGAAGCTTACTATACTCCCACTGGCTTTGACATATACATAAGACTCGTCTTCGCTTCGTACAAATCCAAACTCTTTGACTTTCTCATCGAAGCAAAGATTCCATCTGCGAGACGCTTGCTTAAGTCCATAAATGGACTTCTCAAGCTTACACACTCTATTCGGATGCTTCGGATCCACAAACCCCTCGGGCTGAGCCATGTAAACATCCTTAGCCAACTTCCCGTTAAGGAAAGCGGTCTTGACATCCATTTGCCAAATCTCATAATCATGAAATGCGGCAATAGCTAGCATCACTCTAATAGATTTAATCTTTGCAACTGGTGAGAAGGTCTCATCATAGTCAACTCCGGGAGTTTGAGTAAAGCCCTTCGCAACCAATCGCGCTTTATATGTGTGCACGTTTCCATCCACGTCGGTCTTCTTCTTGAAGATCCACTTGCACCCAACGGTCTTACGTCCGGGCACATAATTAACCAAATTCCAAACTTGGTTATCATACATGGATTGGATCTCGCTATCCATTGCCTCTTTCCATTTCGCAGACTCCGGGCCTGCCATGGCTTCCTTATAGCTATTAGGTTCATCAAGATTTATTAGTGTACCATCACTAATATACGTGTCCCCTTCGGTAGTAATATGAAAACCATAAAACTGGGGTAGAACTCTAACTCTATCGGAACGTCTAAGAGGTAAGGACTCGTCAATCGGTTCAACCGAAGTTTCCTCCTCGGGTTGAGTGCCAGTGGTAGAGGTTCCTTCATCTATCGACTCTTGAATCTCTTCAAGCTCGATTTGCCTCCCACTGTCTCCTTGGCTTATGAGTTCTCGCTCTCGGAAAACTCCTCTCCTCGCAACGAAGACCACATTGTCCTTCGGTCTATAGAAGAGATATCCAAAGGATGTCTGCGGGTAGCCGATGAAAATACATCGCTCACTTCGAGGTTCGAGCTTGTCATGAGTATCTCGTCTTACGAAAGCCTCGCAACCCCAAACCTTGATATGTGCTAACGAGGGAGCTTTCCCTGTCCACATCTCGTGAGGTGTTTTGGCAACCTTCTTAGTAGGGACTCGGTTAAGGATATGGGCGGCAGTCTCTAAGGCATACCCCCATAAATAGATAGGTAGTGAAGCACGACTCATCATAGACTGAACCATATCCAATAAGGTTCGATTACGCCTTTCTGCCACACCATTCAACTGCGGTGTCCTAGGAGGCATCAATTGCGAAACTATTCCACACTCCTTGAGATAATCGTGGAATTCAAGACTTAGGTACTCTCCTCCTCGATCGGATCGAAGCATCTTGATTTTCCTGCCCAATTGATTCTCCACTTCATTTTTGAACTCTTTGAACTTTTCAAAGGTTTCTGACTTTTGCTTGATTAAATAGATATACCCATATCTACTATAATCATCGGTAAAAGTCACGTAGAAGCGGTTACCATCCTTCGTGGTTGATCTAAACGGTCCACATACATCGGTATGTATTAGGTCCAATAGACTTTCACCCCTTTCACATGTACTCGTGAAGGGTGATTTAGTCATCTTTCCAAGTAAACAAGACTCGCATGTGTCATCTTCCCTAAGGTCGAATGACTCCAACACTCCATCCTTTTGGAGTTGGGCTATGCGTCTCTTGTTGACATGTCCAAGACGACAATGCCACAAGGATGCTTTATCCACACTAGTGGAAGAATCAATATTCAAAACATCATTTCCTAAGTTATCAACAATCATAACAGTTTCATATATTCCATTACATGGTATTGATGGGTTTTGAGCATTCTAACACTTCCTAAGTGTACATGCAACCCTAATAACCTTGGATCTATGTTTGTCTAATTATCATGCAAAGTTGAATTTCCAAGGTTATATTCCTATCTAGCATACATGGGGAACAATTTTAACTTGAATAATAGATAGAATAACTTACCTTGTTGTTGCTTGTGTTCCTTGAAACCTTGTGAGCCTAGCACCCCAAGTGTGATGCCTCAAATGCTTCACACAACACCAAATGCTCTTGGAAAAACTTATGAGAGAGCACACACTTCTTGAAATCGGCCAAGCCCTCTTGTTTTCTTAGTCTAGCCGATTTTGGTGGAGAATATGATTCTTATATAGTGTTGACACATCTAGGGTTACACCATGTAAACCCTAATGTGTCATGACTCTTCATTTCCATGACCCATGGGTTTGTAACTCCCATGGAGCATCCATGGAGCATCCTATGGGTAGAACCCAACTTGATAATCCATGGAGCCTCTTAGCCCACTATACAAGATATGGATGATTTACATAATCAACCCATATATTTAATTAGTTCTGTTTTGACCACTTAATTAATTCTGAATTAATTATTGATCAAACTAATCAAATAATATTATTAATATATTAGAACTTATAATATATTAATAATCTCCAAGTGTTATTTCTCTCATTCAGTCTATCCAATTGCATGGTGCCATGCAACCCAAATGGACCATGCCAGGTCGGGTCAAGTACATACCAGAAATAGTTATGGACTTAGACACCTTATCCAATAGGTATAGCTTCAAAGTAAAAGACACCATTTAGATAAGCCAAAATAGAACCATTCTCATTATTAAAAGAAAATCTAAAACCTTGTCTAAACAAACCATGAAATGAAATGATGTTTCTAGCCATTTCTGACGAATAGCAACA
The DNA here is from genome assembly GCF_002870075.4 of Lactuca sativa. NCBI lineage: Eukaryota > Viridiplantae > Streptophyta > Magnoliopsida > Asterales > Asteraceae > Lactuca > Lactuca sativa. The sequence goes on along the minus strand of NC_056623.2, from coordinate 28,463,528 downwards.
ATTGTTCAAATCTAAACACAAATTATTCCTAAGCACTAAAGAATACACTCCAATCTTGGTCACAGGCGACGATCTTCTGTTCCCCATGATTAGATTGATTCTTCCTTGCTCCACATCCCTACTTCTTCTTAGTCCCTGCACATTAGAACAAATGTGGTAACCACAACCGGTATCAAGAACCCAAGAAATAGCATGATTAGAATCGTTAGATTTAATTGTGTATATACCTACGAAAGATGGCTTGATCTTTCCTTCTTTTATTGCTTGCAGGTACTCTGGGCAGCTTCTCTTCCAATGTCCTATCTTGTGGCAGTGGTGGCACTCTGCCTCCTTCGGGTTAGGACAGGGCTTAGCGGGATCAACTTTGGTCCCACTAGAAGAGGCACCATCTCGGGCTTTAACCTTGCGATAGTTCTTTGATGAAGCCTTCCTCTTCTTTCCCTTTCCCGAGCCAGGACTTAACCTCCTGCAGAGTCGGGATGTCGTTTCCCATGACTAGTATGTCATCGACATATAGAACGAGGAAGCTTACTATACTCCCACTGGCTTTGACATATACATAAGACTCGTTTTCGCTTCGTACAAATCCAAACTCTTTGACTTTCTCATCGAAGCAAAGATTCCATCTGCGAGACGCTTGCTTAAGTCCATAAATGGACTTCTCAAGCTTACACACTCTATTCGGATGCTTCGGATCCACAAACCCCTCGGGCTGAGCCATGTAAACATCCTCAGCCAACTTCCCGTTAAGGAAAGCAGTCTTGACATCCATTTGCCAAATCTCATAATCATGAAATGCGGCAATAGCTAGCATCACTCTAATAGATTTAATCTTTGCAACTGGTGAGAAGGTCTCATCATAGTCAACTCCGGGAGTTTGAGTAAAGCCCTTCGCAACCAATCGCGCTTTATATGTGTGCACGTTTCCATCCACGTCAGTCTTCTTCTTGAAGATCCACTTGCACCCAACGGTTTTACGTCCGGGCACATAATTAACCAAATTCCAAACTTGGTTATCATACATGGATTGGATCTCGCTATCCATTGCCTCTTTCCATTTCGCAGACTCCGGGCCTGCCATGGCTTCCTTATAGCTATTAGGTTCATCAAGATTTATTAGTGTACCATCACTAATATACGTGTCCCCTTCGGTAGTAATATGAAAACCATAAAACTGGGGTAGAACTCTAACTCTATCGGAACGTCTAAGAGGTAAGGACTCGTCAATCGGTTCAACCGGAGTTTCCTCCTCGGGTTGAGTGCCAGTGGTAGAGGTTCCTTCATCTATCGACTCTTGAATCTCTTCAAGCTCGATTTGCCTCCCACTGTCTCCTTGGCTTATGAGTTCTCGCTCTCGGAAAACTCCTCTCCTCGCAACAAAGACCACATTGTCCTTTGGTCTATAGAAGAGATATCCAAAGGATGTCTGCGGGTAGCCGATGAAAATACATCGCTCACTTTGAGGTTTGAGCTTGTCGTGAGTATCTCGTCTTACGAAAGCGTCGCAACCCCAAACCTTGATATGTGCTAACGAGGGAGCTTTCCCTGTCCACATCTCGTGAGGTGTTTTGGCAACCATCTTAGTAGGGACTCGGTTAAGGATATGGGCGGCAGTCTCTAAGGCATACCCCCAGAAATAGATAGGTAGTGAAGCACGACTCATCATAGAGCGAACCATATCCAATAAGGTTCGATTACGCCATTCTGCCACACCATTCAACTGCGGTGTCCTAGGAGGTGTCAATTGCGAAACTATTCCACACTCCTTGAGATAATCGTGGAATTCAAGACTTAGGTACTCTCATCCTCGATCGGATCGAAGCATCTTGATTTTCCTGCCCAATTGATTCTCCACTTCATTCTTGAACTCTTTGAACTTTTCAAAGGTTTCTGACTTTTGCTTGATTAAATAGATATACCCCTATCTACTATAATCATCGGTAAAAGTCACGTAGAAGCGGTTCCCATCCTTCGTGGTTGATCTAAACAGTCCACATACATCGGTATGTATTAGGTCCAATAGACTTTCACCCCTTTCACATGTACTCGTGAAGGGTGATTTAGTCATCTTTCCAAGTAAACAAAACTCGCATGTGTCATCTTCCCTAAGGTCGAATGACTCCAACACTCCATCCTTTTGGAGTTGGGCTATGCGTTTCTTGTTGACATGTCCAAGACAATAATGCCACAAGGATGCTTTATCTACACTAGTGGAAGAATCAATATTCAAAACATCATTTCCTAAGTTATCAACAATCATAACAGTTTCATATATTCCATTACATGGTATAGCTTCAAAGTAAAAGACACCATTTAGATAAGCCAAAATAGCACCATTCTCATTATTAAAAGAAAATCTAAAACCTTGTCTAAACAAACCATGAAATGAAATGATGTTTCTAGCCATTTATGGCGAATAGCAACAATTGTTCAAATCTAAACACAAATTATTCCTAAGAACTAAAGAATACACTCCAATCTTGGTCACAGGCGACGATCTTCTGTTCCCCATGATTAGATTGATTCTTCCTTGCTCCACATCCCTACTTCTTCTTAGTCCCTGCACATTAGAACAAATGTGGTAACCACAACCGGTATCAAGAACCCAAGAAATAGCATGATTAGAATCGTTAGATTTAATTGTGTATATACCTGCGAAAGATGGCTTGATCTTTCCTTCTTTGATTGCTTGCAGGTACTCTGGGCAGCTTCTCTTCCAATGTCCTATCTTGTGGCAGTGGTGGCACTCTGCCTCCTTCGGGTTAGGACAGGGCTTAGCGGGATCAACTTTGGTCCCACTAGAAGAGGCACCATCTCGGGCTTTAACCTTGCGATAGTTCTTTGATGAAGCCTTCCTCTTCTTTCCCTTTCCTTGACCAATAGCCAAGACATTTAGCGCTGTCATAGGTGTCTGGCTTCGCAGCTAAGACATTTCCTTTGGTTGGCTGGGTCAACCCCCAGACGAACCTCTCAATCTTTTTACTCTCCGGGGTAACCATTCCCGGACAGAGTAACGCCAGGTCATCGAATCTTGAAGTATAAGCGACTATGTCGGAACCCTGCATCTTTAGATTCCATAGTTCATGTTCTAATTTCTGCATCTCGCCCCGAGGGCAGTACTCAGCAAGAAGAAGATCCTTCATGGCCTCCCAACCCATGGCATTTGCTACAGGTAGGGTTAGGGATTTGACTCGGCCGTTCCACCAAGTCAAGGCTTTATCGGTGAACGTGCAGGCAGCAAATTTCACCCTATCCGATTCAGAGCAGGCATAGATTTCGAAAATAGATTCGATTTTCTCGAACCATCGGGTTAGGGAAATGACCCCTCCAGTGTCATCGAAGGATGTGGGTTTCGCGTTCATAAAATCCTTATAGGAACACTCCTTCTGGTGTCCTTGGCTATCATCTTGGTTTTGGGGCTAGGGACCACCTCCTGAACCACCGGGGTTCATTTGAGACATGGCGGCTGCCACTGCAGCAGTAACAGCTACCTGAAACATCACAAGATCAAATTAGGAAGGAGGTGGTAGCGGAGGAGGATTGCTGTTGTTCTTTGAGCTGGATCTCTTTCTTGGAGGCATCTTGATCTAAAAAGATCAGGAAAGAGAGGATCATAAGTCCTCTGAATTGAATCAAGAGATATGGAACATGGGATATCTCATTAAGACAGATATAGCATTCTATTAAGCGATAAAGCGGGAAAGAGTTATTAAAGCAGATAAACTATCGCTAAAGGAATGATTAAGGAGAAACGCTGGAATGAGAATTTCTATAACGAATTTGGCTCTAGAAATACTCTCATAGTATTTCATGATTCGCTACAGCGACGGCTTGTTGTTTAGGTATCGGGTAAGTTTTAGGCATGTCGCATACCACAGTCACTCCCAAGCACATGTTGGCCGTGTCTCGAATGAATATAGTTGGCCAGGCTATATTGATCCTAGACACGACTACATAACTGCCCAGGTTTAACCGCAATGTACAACACCCATTTACTTATGTTTTGTTCTACTTGTAGTTACGGATTTCGACGGTTATGTATACTTGTATACTTTTGAAAATACTTATACTTTAAGGTATACTTTTAGTTCAGAGCACTTAGGCCCCTTAATGTTTATAGTCTTATACCATGTAAGGTTTGGTATACTAGTTCACTATAAACAAGGGCTCTGATACCAATCTGTCACACCCCGAAACAAGAGGCGGAAACGTTTCCGAGGCGGATGACGTCATGAATATCGCAACCAATGTACATAGTAAGCATAGTAAACACAAAGCAATACATTACATAAAGTTATTACATGTTTTTGAAGTCAAAATGTTACAAGTGACATACATATACATCATATGAACAAAAGTACAGACGTGTCTTCTACGTACTCCGTCTTCGCCAAAAGGATATCTGGGTACCTGTCTAACGTGGACCTGAGAATACAAGCAGTTTGAAAATCAGCATAAAGCTGGTGAGTTCATAAGAGGTTTGTTTTCTAAAAATGTACAAGTTTCCTTTGGTTTTCCGAAAAGTTTGATATCCAAGAAAATCCCATATTTAGGTAAACTCTGCCCGTCCCCCATCAGTTCAACTTTAGGTAAACTCTTTTTGTATAGTTTTGGTATGACAGTTTACTGAATCGGGTTTGGATTTGTTTTTTTTAATGATTTGAAAATCACCTTTTTATTCAAAATTCATGTGATTTTATTCAAATTCTAAGTTGAAATGAGGGCTATACCTTCTTTGGGGTGGTGAAAGGATGAATATTGGTTAAAGAAGCCAACAACTTCTCTGCAAGTTGAAGTGCGTATGTTATGACAATATATTCAATTGGGTATTTCTTTTTCTTGTATAGATATAATGTTGAATATGCTTTGCGTAAATACTCTTTTAAAATTGTAATAATATAGGTTTGTATTTTTATCGGTCAGGTAGATTGCAGATAGCTTGTGAAGGTTTTAGAGGTAGATCGATAGTCACAAGGATAGCTTGATTGTTGACGAAACCCAGTATAAAGAGATGTTGGTGACAACATTTTTGGTGCTACAAGAAATGTAGATGGTATGTTGATAGATAATATATTTGTTTCTCCAACTCTTAAATAACCTAACTACAAATTTATATTGTTTGCATAATTGTTGTTTCAAAATGGGAATTTCATATTTATACACGAATACTATTTGGCTTTTTGTTGCCTATCGACCATCATTCTAGAAAAAATGTCAAAAAAGACTCATGTTTGCAATAATTAGTACACCTATGTTTTGAATTAGGAGGGATTAAATGTATGATTTGGTAATGTTGCAGGTATATATGGTGTATATGGTGTGGGCGATTAATCCAGTGGAACAGAAGGAATGAGTTAATAAAAAAAAGCTTACCACTGAGGGGTTAGGTTATTTTGTTTCTAGTAACTATTGTGTGCCAGAATGCACAGATCTGGTGTAACGCCTGTGTTTCGGGCTTGCCATTTGTAGCAATGTAATAGTCTAGGTTAACCTCTGTAACCCGTTTTGAAATAATAAGATTGTATTATTTGAGTATTGTGTGTTTTGTGCTTAATTGCTTAATTATGTGGTTTGATTAATTAAGAATAAAAATAAGCGTCAAAATTTAAGTGTAAAATAAACTTAATATCTTTGGTTAGTGTTGTAGTATTTGAAACGAGGTTTCCGAATATATATAGAACGCCCAAATCTGACTTCGTATGAGGAAGTTATGATTTATCGAAGTTCCGGCTTAGCGGTATACAGCCTGTTTTACTCGATTTGAGATCGAGCGGTTGTTAGCCGAAGCAATCTAAATGAGAATCGAAGATCTCATTGTTGGTATTGAAACGATAAAAAGTTAGGCGAGAACGGACGTCAAACGAAGAAGTTATGAATTTATAACGAAAGTTTCTGTCCCGGCCTATTAAAAATAATTAATAAAAATAAAGTCAAAATTAGCCGACGGAGTCTAAACGAAAGTCGTAGAGCATGGTCTCACCTTCGCGTGGATATAAAGAACGTCGAAAACGGAGTTCGTATGAAGAAGTTATGAATTTCCGAAGTTTATTAATCATTTTATATTTATTTTTAATTCAAAATCGGATGCATTATCCGAAGCCGAGTCACCGGTGTGATCCGGAGTACGCCCCGCGTACGAGGTTACGCTACCGCGTACTCAGCATAGTGTCGACACTTCGGATGACGCATGCAATGACGATTTCGGACGCGTACGCGCTGCGTACGCCTGTACGCCCCGCGTACTCCGAGGCTCCAGCCTCTATATAAAGGATCCGAAGACAGCCTTCTTTGTTGTTCATTTTCTTCTCTTCTCTCTAGTCTTTTGCATCGTTTTTCGTGCCGAAGCTATCCCGAAGCCCCGGTATTATACTCTAGCCCCGAGGCAAGTCCCGAGACCCCGAAGATCCCGAAAAGTGCGGTTCCCGAGTCGAAGCTCTGCCCACGAGAAGTTCGATTTTCGAAGAGATCTTCCAGATCTGCTGTGGATTACTACTTTTATAAGCCGTAGTGCTGTCCGATCATCTTCTGATCAAGTGAGTGTATACTACCTTTCATAAACACAATAACAATGCGAGTTTGGTTCGAATGTATTAAGTATATTGTTGTTTATGAGTGTGAGTGTATACTACCTTTCATAAACACAATAATAATACGAGTTTGGTTCGAATGTATTAAGTATATTGTTGTTTATAAGTGTGAGTGTGTAGTTATTTCTTCTAATACAATAATACGAAGTATTTTATATAAAAATACGTGCTATGTGTATATATTTGGTTGTGTTATGTGTGAATGAGTATTCACTCTCTTCTATCTTATAGATCTGCTTATTTCTTTATGAGATATGTGTTATGTGTGTGTGTGCCTCATCTGTTATGTGATATACGTGTTGATTAAAGCATGCTATACAGGTTTTCTTTAAACTATGTATACAAATGTATATTTTTATCTACTAATATGTTGGGTAGAACATGGGTAGACAGTTGGTGTGTAATAAACAGATGAGAGGCCTCGTTGTTGTTTGATTGAGTCATCTAGCGGAGTTTAGATGACGACCACTGGCTATTCTAGACAGTCTTGTGGAAACATTAGCAGGTTCGCCACCTGTAGGTGTTAATGAACTTGGGTGTTCATTCGCTGTACTCCATCCCCCTCATGGTTGCCTTATTTGACTTATATTGCTGAGGTACCCCCGAAGCATGTGTTGTCGCCCCGATGAAATATTCTTAGACTAGGTCCCTTATGTTAGTTGTTTTAGGGACATTAAAGTGAGAATAACGGGAATGGGTAATTGGGTTATTGTTGGTTGGTGAAAATTAAATATGATATTTATTGTGGGTTGAAAACCCTATATGCTCACCAGGCTCCCAAGCCTGACCCACTCAGTTTTAAATTGTATTACAGGTAGTGGCGGAAGGGCATGAGATGGATGAACCATCAAGTTGTTTTGTTTACAAGTCTGCATATGTTTATATTTGTTATATGACTTGTAATGTATTCGTTTATGCTTATTGGTCTGTATCGGAACATGACACCCCGAGTTTTGATTATAATGAAAATACATTTCTTTTATGAAATGCTTCGGTAAACAATGTTTTATCATGTTTTGTTTTTGGGAACAAATTCCGCAACTCTTTCAAATCAAAAGGATTTACTCTGAAAATATTTAAAAGCATAAATGAAAATCGGTCTTTTCTGGCCGAGATTTTGGGGATGTCACAGTTGGTATCAGAGCATTAGTTTAAGCGAACTAGGAATTTGTAGGATTTCTAGACTTAAACTTAGAATGCTAAGTGAAGTTTTGAGATGTGTGTCTGTTGTGATTTAGACACGAGCACTAGTTTATTTTAGGAAAGTTGCCTAAAATGATTTATGTGCTAAATGTTATATGTTGCCATATATGATATTATTTGTTCGGATCTATGGTCTGTTGCCGACCGGATCTAGAAACCTTATGTGTGTAGGATTCTAAGCGTACGTCTACGATATTAGAACTAGCATGTAAACGTTTCGGAGTGATAAGGATGATGTGAATATCTATCATGATTGAGGATCTAATTTCACCTTATTCGGTGTAGATCAAAATGGTGAGAACAAGAAGTGGAGTTGGAAATGCTGACGAAAACAGGAATCAACCACCAGTGATTGAGCCAATACCTGTCGTAGCAGCAGCACCTGAGCCAATAACCATGGCTGGTGTGCAATTGATGATTCAGACGAGTTGGATCGTCAGATGGATGAAACTAGACGGTTGCTTCAACAAAATCGTGAAGAACTGTCGATTCGTGTGGAAGAGCCTGAACTGAATGAAGGGCACTCGGAAGGTGGAAACTTCAGTGGGTCTGTTGGTCCAGCCAACCCACCGATAGTTAGGCAAGATAACCGTGAAGGAAGGAATGATGGAATGGGATGCAAGTACAAGGACTTTTTGACTTGTAAACCATCGACCTTCAATGGAAAGGAGGATCCGATTGGGGTTATGGATTGGATCTCCGAAATGGAGTTAGCCTTCATGACGTGTGGCTGCAGAGGTAAGTTGCAGACTATCTATGCCGTGCGTCAATTCCGAGGTGGAGCCGTTCGTTGGTGGAACACTCTAGGGAAGACTTTAAGCCCTAGCGAGCCACTGCAATTGTCATGGGCAGAGTTCTTGGTGCAGTTTAAGCGCAAGTTCTGCTCGGCTCAAAATCTGTTGGAGTTGGAGAACAAGTTTTTGACATTGACGAAGGGTAGCATGTCAGTGGATGAGTACACCAATAACTTCACCGATAAGATGGAGTTTGCCTTGCGTATCGTTCCAGACGAGCTGACAAAGGTGGATCGGTATGCGAAGGGACTTCCATGGGAGTATGAGGTGCCGGTACGTCAGGCACTTACTCTAGAGGCAGCTATCTGGGCTGCCAAGTCTGTGGAGAACATGATCAAGGGGAGAACCACCGTCAAAGTTGAGGTTGGTGAGAAAAGGAAGTTTGAAGGAACATCTGGTTCCAGTAAGAAGAGTAAATTTTCGAAATTTGATTCGAAAAAGTTTGGAGGAAAAGGAGGCGAAGCGAAGTGGTGTGATAAGTGTAGGAAAAAGCACTTTGGGAAATGTAGCGAGGATGTAACCTGCTACAAGTGTGGAAAGGTTGGACATTTTGCCAATGAATGTCCGAACAACAAAAGGATGTGTTTTGGGTGTAATGAAGAGGGGCATATTTTGAAAGACTGTCCGAAGAAGAAGGAGGCAGCTAGGCCCAACATTCCACCAAAGCCGAAGGCAAGAGCCTTCCAGATGACACTTGAGGCTGCGAAAGATGAAGCTGATGTCGCTTCAGGTACCTTTCTCGTAAACGAATTACCTGCTCTTATATTGTTTGATTCTGGAGCCAACTACTCCTTTATTTCGCATGAGTTTGGTAGAAAGCTAGCTTTGCCTGTTGATAGACTAAATAATGCTTTATTAGTCGAAGTAGCTAGTGGCAAGTTTGTACCTGTTAGCCATCGTATGAAAAACGTCTTGATCGACCTTAATGGGAATAAGTTTCTCGAGGAATTATTTCCTATCGAACTAAATGGTTTCGACATCGTCTTGGGAATGGATTGGCTTAGCGCCAATGATGCCGAAATTTTGTGCAAGAAGAAGATAGTTAAAGTAAACCCGCCTGGGAAAGATTCGTTTATGGTATATGGGGACAAACGCAGAGTGAATTCTGGAATCATTTCTCTAATGAAAGCCAGAAAGTGTTTGACCAAGGGATGTACATCATATTTAGCATTCGTGATTGATGCTAAGAAGGAAAAGAAGGTGATGCAGAGCATTCCAGTGGTGTGTGATTATCCGGAAGTATTTCCCGAGGATCTTCCTGGATTACCACCTGATAGACAAGTGGAGTTCAGAATAGACTTGTTACCAGGAACCACGCCAATAGCAAAAGCACCTTATCGATTAGCACCGACGGAGATGAAGGAGCTGATGATGCAACTTCAGGAGTTATTGGACAAAGGTTTCATTAGACCTAGTTCATCGCCCTGGGGAGCTCCGGTGTTATTTGTAAAGAAGAAAGATGGAAGTATGAGAATGTGCATCGATTACAGAGAGCTGAACAAGGCAACAATAAAGAATAGATATCCGTTGCCGAGGATTGATGACCTGTTTGATCAATTGCAAGGTTCGAGCTATTTCTCGAAGATCGATCTTAGGTCAGGATATCATCAGCTGAAAGTAAGAGAGCAAGATATCGAGAAGACTGCATTCAGAACTAGATATGGACACTACGAGTTCTTGGTTATGTCGTTTGGACTAACCAATGCTCCAGCAGCGTTCATGGATTTGATGAATAGGGTTTGTAATCCTTTCCTTGATAAATCCGTGATAGTGTTCATAGACGACATTCTGATTTACTCGAAAAGCCAGGAGGATCATGGCAGACACTTGCGAGAAGTGTTAGAAGTTTTGAAGAAGGAGAAGCTTTATGCGAAGTTCTCCAAATGTGATTTTTGGATTCGCGAGGTCCAATTCTTGGGTCACGTGGTCAACCAAGAAGGGATAATGGTTGATCCAGCGAAGATCGAAGCTGTGATGAAGTGGGAACAACCGAAAAGTCCCACGGAGATTCGAAGCTTTTTAGGATTAGCCGGATATTACCGAAGGTTTATCCAAGGTTTTTCTTCGATTGCTACTCCATTAACAGCTTTGACCCACAAAGGAGCTACTTATGCTTGGAGTGAGAAGCATAAAGAAGCATTCGAGAAGTTAAAGAAGAAGCTATGCGAGGCACCGATACTTTCTCTACCCGATGGAGTCGAAGACTTCGCTGTTTATAGCGATGCGTCTGGTGTTGGATTGGGTTGTGTTTTGACCCAAAGAGAAAAGGTGATAGCATATGCGTCTCGACAGTTGAAAGAGCATGAAAAGAATTACCCGACTCATGATTTGGAGTTGGCAGCGGTAGTTTTCGCTCTGAAAATATGGAGGCATTACCTCTATGGCACGAAGTGCAAACTTTTCACTGATCATAAGAGTCTCCAATACCTCTTTAATCAGAAAGAATTGAATATGAGGCAACGACGCTGGCTAGAATTACTTAAAGACTATGACTGCGAGATACTTTACCACCCTGGTAAAGCTAATGTTGTTGCTGATGCTCTCAGTCGGAAAGTCAATCTTGAAAGGAAGAGGCCAAGAGCGTTGAGAATTGAAGTTGTCTCGACCATTGTGGAAAGTATAAAGAAAGCTCAAGAGGAAGCTTCTGAGAAAAATGACCGAAAGGAGGAACGTTTGGGTAAAACGTTGGTGTTTGGTACTAATGGTCATGGACTGAAGGTATTCCAAGATCGTATTTGGGTACCTAAGTCAGGAGGAATTAGGGATCTTCTGATGGAAGAAGCTCACAAGACCATGTACTCGATTCATCCGGGTAGCACTAAAATGTATAGGGACCTGAAACCCTACTACTGGTGGCCGACGATGAAGCTTGATGTTGCAAAGTATGTGGCCGAGTGTGTGACTTGTGCGAGAGTCAAGACACAACATCAGAAACCGTACGGGAGTTTAGAACCTTTGCATGTGCCTATGGGTAAGTGGGAAGACATTGCTATGGACTTTGTCACTAAACTGCCCAGAACAAAGAATGGTCACGACATGATTTGGGTGGTCGTTGATCGATTCACTAAGAGTGCGCATTTCATAGCGGCCAAGGAGAAATGGTCTATGGAAAAGCTTGCGAATTCTTACGTAAGGGAAATTGTGAGGCTTCACGGTGTTCCGTTAACGATTGTATCGGATCGTGATAGCCGTTTCACCTCAAGGTTTTGGAAAAGTCTACAAGAGGAAATGGGTACCAAGTTATGTTTAAGCACAGCTTACCATCCGCAGACTGATGGTCAGAGTGAAAGAACAATACAAACACTTGAAGATATGCTGAGAGCATGTACCTTGGAATTCCTAGGTAATTGGGATGAACATTTACCGTTGGTAGAATTTTCCTATAATAATAGTTTTCACTCGAGCATTAAGATGGCACCGTACCAAGCTTTGTATGGGCAAAAGTGTCGTACGCCGTCTTGTTGGCTTGAGGCTGGGGAAAAGCAGTTTATGGGACCGGAGTTGGTTCATCAAACTGCTGAAAAGTTGAAAATAATTAGGGAAAGAATGTTAGCAGCTCAAGATCGTCAAAAGAGTTATGCTGACAAGAAGCGAAGACCGATGACTTTTGAGGTCGGAGATTCGGTTTTGCTTAAAGTCTCGCCGTGGAAGGGACTTATAAGATTTGGTAAAAGGGGAAAGTTGAGTCCAAGGTTTATTGGACCGTTTAGAGTCCTTCAGAGGATTGGGAACCAAGCTTACAAGCTCGAATTACCCGAAGAACTGAATGGAATTCACAACACCTTTCATGTGTGTTATTTGAGGAAGTTCACGGGAGAAGTTCCCGATATAATTCCAATTTCTGAATTGAGAATTGATGAGAACAAAAGGTTGATTGAAGAACCAGAGGCAATTGTTGACCGAAAGACTAAGAAGTTGCGACGCAAAATGGTTGGGTTAGTGCTTGTCCGATGGAAACACACGAATGGGCCGAATCTCACCTGGGAGACGGAGAGTGACATGTTGAGTCGCTATCCGCATTTGTTTGTTGATGTGTGATTCCGAGGACGGAATCATTCTAAGGTGGAGAGAATTGTAACGCCTGTGTTTCGGGCTTGCCATTTGTAGCAATGTAATAGTCTAGGTTAACCTCTGTAACCCGTTTTGAAATAATAAGATTGTATTATTTGAGTATTGTGTGTTTTGTGCTTAATTGCTTAATTATGTGGTTTGATTAATTAAGAATAAAAATAAGCGTCAAAATTTAAGTGTAAAATAAACTTAATATCTTTGGTTAGTGTTGTAGTATTTGAAACGAGGTTTCCGAATATATATAGAACGCCCAAATCTGACTTCGTATGAGGAAGTTATGATTTATCGAAGTTCCGGCTTAGCGGTATACAGCCTGTTTTACTCGATTTGAGATCGAGCGGTTGTTAGCCGAAGCAATCTAAATGAGAATCGAAGATCTCATTGTTGGTATTGAAACGATAAAAAGTTAGGCGAGAACGGACGTCAAACGAAGAAGTTATGAATTTATAACGAAAGTTTCTGTCCCGGCCTATTAAAAATAATTAATAAAAATAAAGTCAAAATTAGCCGACGGAGTCTAAACGAAAGTCGTAGAGCATGGTCTCACCTTCGCGTGGATATAAAGAACGTCGAAAACGGAGTTCGTATGAAGAAGTTATGAATTTCCGAAGTTTATTAATCATTTTATATTTATTTTTAATTCAAAATCGGATGCATTATCCGAAGCCGAGTCACCGGTGTGATCCGGAGTACGCCCCGCGTACGAGGTTACGCTACCGCGTACTCAGCATAGTGTCGACACTTCGGATGACGCATGCAATGACGATTTCGGACGCGTACGCGCTGCGTACGCCTGTACGCCCCGCGTACTCCGAGGCTCCAGCCTCTATATAAAGGATCCGAAGACAGCCTTCTTTGTTGTTCATTTTCTTCTCTTCTCTCTAGTCTTTTGCATCGTTTTTCGTGCCGAAGCTATCCCGAAGCCCCGGTATTATACTCTAGCCCCGAGGCAAGTCCCGAGACCCCGAAGATCCCGAAAAGTGCGGTTCCCGAGTCGAAGCTCTGCCCACGAGAAGTTCGATTTTCGAAGAGATCTTCCAGATCTGCTGTGGATTACTACTTTTATAAGCCGTAGTGCTGTCCGATCATCTTCTGATCAAGTGAGTGTATACTACCTTTCATAAACACAATAACAATGCGAGTTTGGTTCGAATGTATTAAGTATATTGTTGTTTATGAGTGTGAGTGTATACTACCTTTCATAAACACAATAATAATACGAGTTTGGTTCGAATGTATTAAGTATATTGTTGTTTATAAGTGTGAGTGTGTAGTTATTTCTTCTAATACAATAATACGAAGTATTTTATATAAAAATACGTGCTATGTGTATATATTTGGTTGTGTTATGTGTGAATGAGTATTCACTCTCTTCTATCTTATAGATCTGCTTATTTCTTTATGAGATATGTGTTATGTGTGTGTGTGCCTCATCTGTTATGTGATATACGTGTTGATTAAAGCATGCTATACAGGTTTTCTTTAAACTATGTATACAAATGTATATTTTTATCTACTAATATGTTGGGTAGAACATGGGTAGACAGTTGGTGTGTAATAAACAGATGAGAGGCCTCGTTGTTGTTTGATTGAGTCATCTAGCGGAGTTTAGATGACGACCACTGGCTATTCTAGACAGTCTTGTGGAAACATTAGCAGGTTCGCCACCTGTAGGTGTTAATGAACTTGGGTGTTCATTCGCTGTACTCCATCCCCCTCATGGTTGCCTTATTTGACTTATATTGCTGAGGTACCCCCGAAGCATGTGTTGTCGCCCCGATGAAATATTCTTAGACTAGGTCCCTTATGTTAGTTGTTTTAGGGACATTAAAGTGAGAATAACGGGAATGGGTAATTGGGTTATTGTTGGTTGGTGAAAATTAAATATGATATTTATTGTGGGTTGAAAACCCTATATGCTCACCAGGCTCCCAAGCCTGACCCACTCAGTTTTAAATTGTATTACAGGTAGTGGCGGAAGGGCATGAGATGGATGAACCATCAAGTTGTTTTGTTTACAAGTCTGCATATGTTTATATTTGTTATATGACTTGTAATGTATTCGTTTATGCTTATTGGTCTGTATCGGAACATGACACCCCGAGTTTTGATTATAATGAAAATACATTTCTTTTATGAAATGCTTCGGTAAACAATGTTTTATCATGTTTTGTTTTTGGGAACAAATTCCGCAACTCTTTCAAATCAAAAGGATTTACTCTGAAAATATTTAAAAGCATAAATGAAAATCGGTCTTTTCTGGCCGAGATTTTGGGGATGTCACATCTGGACCATCGGATGGAATATAATCAAAGGTAATGATCTGAGGGTCTATGATAGTAGAATAGGATAACATATACCATATAATCACATAAATTTCAGCATAAGGGCATTTTAGTCAATTAACCTATATTAAAAAAGGATATTTTTGGATTTTTAGGGATAATTAATTCCTTTATTTTTAAAAGTTTGAATATTTTAAATTAATTCAAAATTAGAAATTCGATTTTATTCTATCAGAATTGTAGAATATTGACCATAAACTAGTAAATATATTCGTCGATTATATTATGTCAGAATGACAGAATGCCAACCATAAACTAGTAAATACAGTCTAAAAAGAATACACAAAATCAATTCTTGAACTAATAATATCCAAATAATTACATTATATGATTATGATTCATTGAATAATAACAACATTCTGAAAGAAAAAAAAAAAACATCACAATCTAACAAAAACACTAATCTATTCTAATAGAATATTATTTTTTAGCAACACTTTATACATTGTAGCATAACACATTCTGGTATAATACACTCTCATTCTCTATGTTTTCTTCCTTCTCCACATCAATGTTAGTGTGACAACCCGAAATTCGTTCCGTCATTGTAACCCGGTTCCGTTAATAAAGCCGTTACGTTCCAATTTTTCCGTTAACTTTGTTTTAATTAAATTTATTTGCGACTTCTATTTAAATTTCATAAGTGTCGGGATACGTTTTAATTCATTAAAATATTTTCTATTTTCATTTATAAAATATTTAGTTTCATCTAAGTCGTAATTACGGTAAATTAATCGGGTGCGACCAAAAGCCTCGTCTAACGTCAGTATCGGGTAGAATTCCACCGTGTCCCAAACTTTGAGCATATATAAAGTTGAGAGAGCCTCATTTGAAGCCTTTTCCACTATCTCTCTACTCTCTCTCTCTACTTTCTATCTCTAAAACTCGAAATCAAGCCAAAATCATCCAAATCAAGCTCCAAATCATCAAGGTAACTATCCTAGCTCCTAGTATGACACCTTTGGCCTTTAAATTCGTGAAAATATGAGGAATAGGACCATAAACATGTGTTTACAGTTTTGGAACCTCCTTAGGCCGTGAACACATGTATTAAGGGGTTTTGAGCCTTAAAACCCTTCCAAGCCTCATTTGGAGCTTAGATATGACTTAAGGGCTTACCAAAATTGACTTAGAACACCTTGAACTCATCATTTGGGGAATAAGCTTGATTTTACGGCCCAAGCACATGCTTGGACTGTAAACACCTATTCTTATGGAGTAAACTCAATTTAAGGTGTTAGTTTGCCCCTAAACACCTCCAACAAGCCTCCATGAGAGTTTAGAACCTTATAATCCTTCAAGAAATTCACCAAAACTTACACAAATGGGACAAGCTTGAGTTTACAGCCCAAGAACATTCTTGGACCATAAACTCATCTCCTTAGACCTTAAACTCACTCAATGGGTGTTAAAGTGCCCTTAACACCTTGTATGGCTTAGAAATGGGTTTAGAACTTAGTATGCTTAACTTTCAACCACCAAAACCCATGAATCTTGGACAAACATGAGTTTACGGTAGTAAAATCATGTGTTTAAGGTAGTAAACTCCCAAGAACATCTTCATAGACCGTAAACTACTTTTCCAAGGTCAATACAAGTCCCAATCACTTCCTAAGCCATGAAATCCACCCTAGAACCTTCCTATGTGCATTGTAATGACCTAGGACCACCAAAACATCAAGGGATTGAGTGTGTGGGAGTTTATGGCCGTAAACTCCATTAAATGGTCCATATGTGAGTTTAATCCATTCCAATGCCCTAGATTTGATCCTAGCTAATTTTCCCAAGTGATATAAGGCCATTTAGCATCATAGAACACCCCACCATGAGTTTATGGCTGTAAACTCATGGGGAGAGGGTCATTAGGGCTGTAAACAATCTTATGAGTTTACTCTTGAGGAGTAAACTCCATATCCAAGCCTTATACGTCCTTAAATGTCACCCGTGTCACTCCGAACACTTATTTTGAAGTGTTTTCGCGTCTTGGAGTGTATAATCATATCTAATTAGTGATTCAAAGTCTAATTAGATACAATTGTGTATCATTTCATATTACACAGGAACCTCATGTGTTATCAAGCCCCGATCTGACACTTAGCATCCTAGATGACACGTTCTTCGACTGGTGAGTTCATACCCCTACGCCTTTTTCCATGTTTTTCAATGTTTTCAGGGGGGAATACAAGCAAACTATAAATGTTTTCAAAACCTGAAACTGATGTATTTCTATAAATATCTGGCTAACTTTTAGATATCTTTACCCTTTATGTATTATGCTGAGCATAAGGGATGTTTTATCGATTATAACTTCATGAATTTCAGTAAAGGAAACAATCAAATCAATCAAATTATTATGGGAATAATTTGGGATCTTTAGTTCGTATTTAACAAGCACAGATTTATGTAAAGCTATTAGATAAACTATGTCTGATTCAGTTTATCTCTGTTTAAGTTAGAGTATTTTGCCAGATAATTCCATTGTATTTAACTGTTTTCACTGTATTATGTTTCAAAACGATTAGTATGTTTGATAACGTCTGAAAACACCATGAGTAATTTAATACTAGCTTGTGATATTCGTCATTACCCTTTTGGGTTATCAGTAAATCCTCCCCGGAAGTGTAACCAGAGTCTCCAGGAGGGAGAGCGTGGAATTTGTGAATAGATCTATTCGGGACTGAAAATCCCACACCTAAACTGCTAGCTACAATTAGGCAGGCACGCCTGGGGTGACAAGTTCTGGAAATTGTCCGACGTCTGAAAAACGTCAAGGAGGTCTCGGTGTCGCATCAGCATGGTTACCCGACTCACAATACGTATTAATATAAGTTTATTCACGGATCTGATTTTATATCTATCTTCAACCTATAGTATCTATATCTAGTACGGGATGATAGTCCCATGGTTTTCAATCTAAATCTAGTACGTGATGATAGTCCCATGGTTTTGAATCTATATCTAGTACAGGATGGTAGTCCCATGGTTTTGAATCTATATCTAGTACGGGATGGTAATGATGGGTTTTAGCCATAAGATCTTTCCTATGTGCGCATGCAAAACCCTAATGCTCGGATCTAGGCTTTCTAATAAACATGCTTTGAATCCAAGACTTCTAATTACTAATTAGGCTAAATAACAATATTGAAACAGATCTAGAATCATACCTTTGAGTTCCTTGTTGATCTTGAGGTCTTGGAGCTTCTAGAGTCACAAATGTCACTCCTCTAATGGCTTACAAACACCAATAGCAAAAGGAATGATTTAAGAGAGAGGAGAGGGAAGGAATTTCGACCAGAGGTTCCTTACTTTAGTTCAAGTGTCGAATTCCATCAGCCATAGGGTCTATTTATACTTGTAGACTCCTTAAGGATTACAGATAAGTCCCTATCAGATAATCTTCTCTTAAGGCTATCCAAATCCATTCCTAAGATAATCATATGGACGATTTTAGCTATCCTAAATCTCTTAGAATTCGTCCATACCATATCCAAATGGATTTACAGTCCAAAGTTTAACTATCAAACAATTGACAGTTTATACCCCTTTATTTAATTAACTTCTTTAAGTCACCAAATTAATTCTAATTAATTCTATGACTTATATTAATCAAATAACAATATATTATTCATTATATTATTCCCATAATATATTAATAATATTTACTCTCTCTTATTAAATCATCCTATCAAGTTGCTATGGTGAAGGCAACCCAAAAGGACTATGCACAACCGGATATAGTTACAGCCTTAGACACTATTCCAACAGTCTCCCACTTGGATAAGTCTAGTAACTTTACAAGTACAATTCGGTTTGCAATCGTAGCTCTCAAAGACGCTGTCAAACTCTGATCTAATCAATCTTGTCCTTTAGATAAGGGAACGTAGAGTCCTCTGTTAGATATCATGCTGACAATCCTATGGAATGGTTAGTCAAGCATTTAGGTTTCTCGATCTCTGATTTATTTGACATAGAACTTAATCGAACACATCAATTTAGTTTTGATCGGGCCCGGCACATAAGTCAAATCAAATCATCGAGCGGCCGAGATATCGCTTTTACCTTCTTAGATAAAAGTTACAGATAAACTTCGACTTATATGCATTTACTTATTCATTAACCAACTATACACAACAATGCGTTTTATAACACCGATTTACTGATGCGTTTTCGCATTATCAATGTACAACCAATTAACAAATAACAAACCATATATCTAGGTTTTAAGACTATATGATATTATCGTCTTGTGGTCACCCTTTTATATCTTATTCCATAAGGTGATTCCAGCAAGCGCGGGTTTGTTCCAATGCTCAAAAGTAGTTCATAAGCACTCATGAACGTTGCAGCAACCCTTTGCTATGTCTAACACCGTTTAGACAATCTACACACCAATTCATGACAATCTTCATTCATATCTACTTCCAACATATGAACGATTGTGGACGATTTGAACAATTCTATTATTCCTAATAATTTCAATTATTCTGGAAGTCAAAACATGCAAAGTGAAACAATAGTTAAACAATTAACATAAGACAGTAACATTACTTATAAATAAAACTCCTTTATTTAATCATCAAATGTTAATTACATTTATCTATTACACGTTTCTAATACTATCTAATCTATGCTAATATCATCCTTCAGCCCAATACTCCTAGCATGCTATAAGTGCTTAACCCTACTCAATCCCTTCGTAAGCGGATCTGCTGGGTTATCTTCTGATGATATCCTCTTCACTACGAGTTGTCCTTCTTCTACACGATGTCTGATGAAGTGATATTTTCTGTCGATATGTCTTGATCTACCATGATCCCTCGGTTCCTTGGTTAAGGCAACCGCACCTTCGTTATCACAGAAAATCTCCATTGGCTCCTTTATGGCAGGTACGACTCCAAGATCACCGATGAAGTTCTTTAGCCATATCGCCTCCTTCGACGCTTCGCTCGCTGCAATGTACTCTGATTCGCACGTTGAATCAGCTACGGTTTCCTGCTTGGAACTCTTCCATGTTACTGCTCCTCCATTTATGGTAAAGACCCAGCTCGACTGCGAACGGTAGTTGTCCCTGTCGGTCTGAAAACTGGCGTCACTATACCCTCGCACCTTCAACTCATCACTCCCTCCGAGGACTAAGAACCATTCCTTCGTCCTCCGAAGGTACTTAAGGATATTCTTCACCGCAATCCAATGTGCTTTGCCAGGATTCCCTTGATATCTGCTAACCATGCTCAAAGCGAAGGCTACATCAGGGCGAGTACAAGTCATAGCGTGCATGATTGAGCCAACTGCGGAAGCGTATGGTACTCAGCTCATTTCTGCTATCTCAGCTTCGGTACTCTGACTTTGAGTCTTACTCAACTTGGCATTGCTTTGTATCGGTAATTCTCCCTTCTTTGAGTTTTCCATACTAAAACGTTTTAGTACCTTCTCTAAGTAAGTGTTCTGACTAAGTCCAATTAGTCTCTTCCTTCTTTCTCTCACTATCCTTATTCCCAAAATGTAAGAAGCTTCTCCGAGGTCCTTCATAGCGAAGCACTTCCCGAGCCAGGACTTAACTTCCTGCAGAGTCGGGATGTCGTTTCCTATAAGTAATATGTCATCGACATATAGAACGAGGAAGCTTACTATACTCCCACTGGCTTTGACATATACACAAGACTCGTCTTCGCTTCGTACAAATCCAAACTCTTTGACTTTCTCATCGAAGCAAAGATTCCATCTGCGAGATGCTTGCTTAAGTCCATAAATGGACTTCTCAAGCTTACACACTCTATTCGGATGCTTCGGATCCACAAACCCCTCGGGCTGAGCCATTTAAACATCCTCAGCCCACTTCCCGTTAAGGAAAGCGGTCTTGACATCCATTTGCCAAATCTCATAATCATGAAATGCGGCAATAGCTAGCATCACTCTAATAGATTTAATCTTCGCAACTGGTGAGAAGGTCTCATCATAGTCAACTCTAGGAGTTTGAGTAAAGCCCTTCGCAACCAATCGCGCTTTATATGTGTGCACGTTTCCATCCACGTCGGTCTTCTTCTTGAAGATCCATTTGCACCCAACGGTCTTACGTCCGGGCACATAATCAACCAAATTCCAAACTTGGTTATCATACATGGACTGGATCTCGCTATCCATTGCCTCTTTCCATTTCGCAGACTCCGGGCCTGCCATGGCTTCCTTATAGCTATTAGGTTCATCAAGATTTATTAGTGTACCATCACTAATGTACGTGTCCCCTTCGGTAGTAATATGAAAACCATAAAACTGGGGTAGAACTCTAACTCTATCGGAACGTCTAAGAGGTAAGGATTCGTCAATCGGTTCAACCGGAGTTTCCTCCTCGGGTTGAGTGCCAGCGGTAGAGGTTCCTTCATCTATCGACTCTTGAATCTCTTCAAGCTCGATTTGCCTCCCACTGTCTCCTTGGCTTATGAGTTCTCGCTCTCGGAAAACTCCTCTCCTCGCAACGAAGACCACATTGTCCTTCGGTCTATAGAAGAGATATCCAAAGGATGTCTGCGGGTAGCCGATGAAAATACATCGCTCACTTCAAGGTTCAAGCTTGTCGTGAGTATCTCGTCTTACGAAAGCCTCGCAACCCCAAACCTTGATATGTGCCAACGAGGGAGCTTTCCCTGTCCACATCTCGTGAGGTGTTTTGGCAACCTTCTTAGTAGGGACTCGGTTAAGGATATGGGCGGCAGTCTCTAAGGCATACCCCCAAAAAGAGATAGGTAGTGAAGCACGACTCATCATAGAGTGAACCATATCCAATAAGGTTCGATTACGCCTTTCTGCCACACCATTCAACTGTGGTGTCCTAGGAGGCGTCAATTGCGAAACTATTCCACACTCCTTGAGATAATCGCGGAATTCAAGACTTAGGTACTCTCCTCCTCGATCGGATCGAAGCATCTTGGTTTTCCTGCCCAATTGATTCTCCACTTCATTCTTGAACTCTTTGAACTTTTCAAAGGTATCTGACTTTTGCTTGATTAAGTAGATATACCCATATCTACTATAGTCCTCGGTAAAAGTCACGTAGAAGCGGTTCCCATCCTTCGTGGTTGATCTAAACGGTCCACATACATCGGTATGTATTAGGTCCAATAGAC
The DNA here is from genome assembly GCF_002870075.4 of Lactuca sativa. NCBI lineage: Eukaryota > Viridiplantae > Streptophyta > Magnoliopsida > Asterales > Asteraceae > Lactuca > Lactuca sativa. The sequence goes on along the minus strand of NC_056623.2, from coordinate 28,441,407 downwards.
CTTTGCCCCTTTCACATGTACTCGTGAAGGGTGATTTAGTCATCTTCCCAAGTAAACAAGACTCGCATGTGTCATCTTCCCTAAGGTCGAATGATTCCAACAATCCATCCTTTTGGAGTTAAGCTATGCCTTTCTTGTTGACATGTCCAAGACGACAATGCCACAAGGATGCTTTATCCATACTAGTGGAAGAATCAATATTCAAAACATTATTTCCTAAGTTATCAACGATCATAACAGTTTCATATATTCCATTACATGGTATAGCTTCAAAGTAAAAGACAACGTTTAGATAAGCTAAAATAGAACCATTCTCATTATTAAAAGAAAATCTAAATCCTTGTCTATATAAACCATGAAATGAAATGATGTTTCTTGCCATTTCTGGTGAATAGCAACAATTGTTCAAATCTAAAACCAAACTATTCCTAAGCACTAAAGAATACACTCCAAACTTGGTTACAGGCGACGATCTTCTGTTTCCCATGATTAGATTGATCCTTCCTTGCTCCACATCCCTACTTCTTCTTAGTCCCTGCACATTAGAACAAATGTGATAACCACAACCGGTATCAAGGACCCAAGAAATAGCATGATTAGAATCGTTAGATTTAATTGTGTATATACCTGCGAAAGATGGCTTGATCTTTCCTTCTTTGATTGCTTGCAGGTACTCTGGGCAGCTTCTCTTCCAATGTCCTATCTTGTGGCAGTGGTGGCACTCTGCCTCCTTCGGGTTAGGACAGGGCTTAGCGGGATCAACTTTGGTCCCACTAGAAGAGGCACCATCTCGGGCCTTCACCTTGCGATGGTTCTTCGATGAAGCCTTCCTCTTCTTTCCCTTTCCTTGACCAATAGCCAAGACAGGAGCAGCAGGTGGATTGGGAGTAGGTGCAACAGACTTGTCCTTGAAGTTGCTCTCAGCGACTCTCAAGAGACCTTGGAGTTTGCTTAGGGTGACCTCCTCTTTGTTCATGTGGTAGGTCATCCTGAGCTGGTTGTACATCGGAGGCAAAGAGTGAAGCACCATGTCGATCGCCAAGTCTTCCCTGAAGTCAACATTTAACTTGCGAAGGCGGTTGACATACCTTTGCATCTTTTGCAAGTGCACGGTAAGAGATTCTCCATGACCCATCTTCGCGGAAATCATGTTAGTGAAAATCTCATACCACTCTTGTCTCGCGTTTTGGTGGTACCTCTCCAATAAGTCTTGGTGCATCTCGTACGGGTACATGTCCTCGTAGGACTATTGGAATTCGGAGTTCATGGTAGCAATCATGATGCAATGTACCTTCGTTGCATCTCGCTCATGAGTTTCAAAGGCGGTGATTTCGGCTGGAGTAGCGATTTCGGTGTTGATTTTCTCGAGCTTCTCATCAAGGACATACTCCTTGTCCTCATAGAGAGCAATGGTGCGAATGTATCTTATCCATTCGCTAAAGTTCGTTCCATCGAAAGTGACCTTTTGGCAAAGGCTCATCAACGTGAAAGAACTAGCAGCAGCGTTGTTAGCGTTCGACATCTATAATTAGAAAAGGACAAAGATAGATTAGAATATGAATCCCTAATTATCACCCAATAAGAAAAATTAGGGCTAGGATCCAACAATGACATTTACATATTAGAAAAGGGATGCCGTAATCTAACATGCAAATAAATTGAAGGTAAGTGAATGACGATTCACTAATTCTCCATCACAAAAACCTAAACTATTAGCCCTAAGTGTTTTTGAGAATTCCTAGGTTCGGATGAGATTCATTGAAACTATTCAATGGCATGTTTAAATCTCGATATGCCCCTCTAGTTTGTGACTGGGATGCCGAGGATCACAAAGCGGGTGTGAATTACCATGCAAATTCACATGGTGCCTTCATTGTAACGATCACCTATTCGACGTGCCGGTAAACCACACACGCTCCATCGAACTATGATAAACAATGAATCACCCTTTGCCACCTTCGCTTAGAACCAATTAGTGTGCCGGTAAACCACACATGCTCCACTAACTTCTTAGCAAGGTGCAAAGTGTAATTTCATGGGATTGCATCAATTCACTTTTCCTAAAGTAACTAAGATTGGGAATTTTAAAATATGTGTAGTTACTTTATATTTCTTATTATACTTTTAATGAGAGGATGAGGTTGCCCTATCCTACCCGTTCGGCTAACGACCCTCCACCAATCAAGCAAGCGGTGGGTGTGAGTGTACACCCATTAAGCGCCATTTTATAGGCCGCAACCTTATACCCACCTTATAGATCGGCTTCGTGAATGAGGCCTACTAACGGTAAGACTAGCATTTAGTTATACATATATATATATATATATATATATATATATATATATATATATATATATATATATATATTATACTAGTAATATCATATTAGTATAGGGTTGTATTTTAAACCTTTTAAAATCTAGGGTTTTGAAATTTAAGTTGTCTAAATTAAAACTTTTAATCATAAATATAAATTTCAAAACTTGAGGGAAAGTTTTAAACATTTAAAACATGGAGGATCAAATAACAAATAATTCCAATTAACAATTAATATCCTAATTATCTATATTTGATTTATTCAAGATTTCTTTTAAGATAATTATCAAAATAATCAAAATAATTAATTAATTATCATATAAGGAAATCAAATATTTTATTATATGATAAATATCTTTAATTAGATCAAGATTGCAGTTATATTTATCAGAAAAACGAATTAACATTGATCTAATTAGTTTATGGAAAGTTTAGATAAGATAATTACAAAGAAATCCCGAATCTAGCCATTCCTGACGCCTGGACTCGCCGAGTGCACAAGGGGACTCGCCGAGTCAGGCCTACTCGCCGAGTCCACCTTGGAACTCGCCGAGTCCATGACTCAGAAACCTAAAAATCGAATTTTGCAGGTTTGTTTCAGTTAATCAAGCAACAATTTAAAGAAAACCAAGCTAGGCTCTGATACCACTGATGGGTTTTAGCCATAAGATCTTTCCTATGTGCGCATGCAAAACCCTAATGCTCGGATCTAGGCTTTCTAATAAACATGCTTTGAATCCAAGACTTCTAATTACTAATTAGGCTAAATAACAATATTGAAAAAGATCTAGAATCATACCTTTGAGTTCCTTGTTGATCTTGAGGTCTTGGAGCTTCTAGAGTCACAAATGTCACTCCTCTAATGGCTTACAAACACCAATAGCAAAAGGAATGATTTAAGAGAGAGGAGAGGGAAGGAATTTCGACCAGAGGTTCCTTACTTCAGGTCAAGTGTCGAATTCCATCAGCCATAGGGTCTATTTATACTTGTAGACTCCTTAAGGATTACAGATAAGTCCCTATCAGATAATCTTCTCTTAAGGCTATCCAAATCCATTCCTAAGATAATCATATGGACGATTTTAGCTATCCTAAATCTCTTAGAATTCGTCCATACCATATCCAAATGGATTTATAGTCCAAAGTTTAACTATCAAACAATTGACAGTTTATACCCCTTTATTTAATTAACTTCTTTAAGTCACCAAATTAATTCTAATTAATTCTATGACTTATATTAATCAAATAACAATATATTATTCATTATATTATTCCCATAATATATTAATAATATTTACTCTCTCTTATTAAATCATCCTATCAAGTTGCTATGGTGAAGGCAACCCAAAAGGACTATGCACAACCGGATATAGTTACAGCCTTAGACACTATTCCAACAGGTAATCCCATGATTTTCAATCTATATCTAGTACGGGATGGTAATCCCATGGTTTTCAATCTATATCTATCTATAGTCTTGTGTATATCAAACTATCTTATATCTAGTACAAGATGGTATTCCCATGGTTTTATATCTAGTACGGGACAGTAATCCCATGATTTTCAATCTATAGTTTTTGTGTATTAATGTAATGCCCGTGTTTCTAGGCTAGGCATTAATATTGACATAATTGTCTAGGTTAACCTTTGTAACTCATTTAGAAGAAATGAAAAGGAATTATGTGAATTTTATGTGAATTATGTGTTTTATGCTTAATTATTAGGATTTAATTAATTAAGAATAAAAATAAGCTTCAAAATTAAAGTGAGAGATAAGCCCGATATCTTTACATAAAGTTGTAGTGGTCGAAACAAGGATTTCGGGGATATAAAGAATGTCGAAATCCGAGTTATAACGAAGAAGTTATGTCCTGTCGAAGTTTCGCGACAAAACCGGCACGGTGCCGAATGTCGTAAAAAGTGAGTTTTTGATAAACTACTTTTTAGCCTTAGCAATCTAGACGAAATTCGTAGTATTCGTTAAACCGGGAAGTTCGATAAAAAGAACGCCCAAATCTGACTTCGTATAAGGAAGTTATGATTTTTCGAAGTTTCAGCTTAGCAGGAGACAGCTAAAAACTCGAATTTTAGATCGAGCGATTTTTAGCCGACACAACCTAAACGAGAATTGAAGGTCTTGTCATTAGGAGCACAACGGTAAAAAGTCTGACGAAAACGGACGTCGGATGAAGAAGTTATGATTTTTTTACGGATTTCCTGTCCCGGTCTGTTAAAAATAATAATATGAAATTTAAAGTCAAAATTAGCCGACGAAGTCTAAACGGAAGTTGTAGAGCGTAATTTTAGCTACGCGTGCATATAAAGAATGTGAAAAACGGAGCTCGTATGTGAAAGCTATGGATTTTAGAAGTTTTGGCGCAAAAATCGAGAAAATTCGCATAGTCACGAGATGCCACGTCACCCTCGCTGAAAAAGTGCCACGTGTCCTGCTGAGTCACCAAGCTGCTGAGTCATCGAAGCTGCTGAGTCATGCGAAGCCACGTGTCGGATTTTGATTTGACCGAAGGGAGGTCCAATCCGAGGCTCGCATATGGACCGAACCTCGCACCTAGCTCCGAGCCTCGCATGTGTGATACGACACCGCAGTCCAATCAACGAGTGCCACCGAGACCCTCGCACATGCTGACCACCTGCGCATCGGACACATGCTTCGGACCAATCACAAGAAGCCAGCAGCCCTTCGCACATGCCACCCTCGTGCGAGCCACCCCCCGTGTGAAGCCTCTCAGCTGTCGGATCAGAAGCTTCTCAGCCGTTGGATCAGGAATTCAAACCCTATAAATAGAAGGGTACCTGCGAAGGCTCTCGGTTACTTTTGGAGTTTTTCCATATTTAGCCCCTCTCTTCATATTTTCTTCATCTTAGAATCCCCCAAAGCCCCAGTATCGATTGTAAGCCCCGGAATATGCCACGAAGTGCCCGAGAAGCCCGGAAAATTTATCTTTTTGGTTTCGAAGCCCGACCCTCGCAGAGCCCGGTTTCTCAATAAAACTCCCGGTTTTATTAGAAACGATCGTTTTAGGAAACGAATTGCTGCCCGGTTTTCATTAAATCATGTGAGTGTGTAGTTACTTTCACCTTACACATAGATACGAAGTATATTACATAAAATACGTGTTGTGTGAATATATATTGTTTGTTTATGAGATGGGTGTTGAAGGAATGATTTATACATGTTTTTAAATAATTTAAACTATATATGTATTTTTATCTACGAAAAATGTTGGGTAAAACATGGGTAGATGAAATAGTGGGTATGATGAAAGGTGAGTTGGATAAAGGAGATGATCAATAATACTAATCACGAGTTGAGGGTGAGTGGTGAAAATTTGAGAGAATCAGTTACCCAAATTGTTGGCCCCCGTCATTCAGCAAAGTATGGATGACAACCATGGACTATTCTAGACGGTCTATGGAACACTAGCAGGCCCACAACCTGTAGGTGTAATGAACTATATGTTCATTTGTTGTACTCTAAAAACCCATTGACATGTATTGCAGGAGAGAATACCTGTAAATAATACTGTCGATAAACGAGAGCTATGGACTTAGCACATGTTGAATAAACTTTGGCAGCTATGGAATTAGTGCCCGTTGTATAAACCCCGGTCATGAGGTGACTTTGTGTCTATTCCTTAGGATGAATCCTTAGGAAGGAGTGATAGTTGATTCTTAGGGTAAACCCTTAAGAAATAAAGAAAATAATGGGGTTTGGGGTAATTCGATTGATTGATTGATGTTTAAACATAATAAATTTATTTATTGTGGGTTGAAAACCCTATATGCTCACCAGGCTTCCAAGCCTGACCCACTCAGCTGTTTATATTACAGGTAGAGGACCCCGAGCATAGTCAGATGATGATGATGAGTGAATTTTGGATTATAGGCCAGTAGTTACAAATAACTGTCGTAAGGCTTATAATGTCTTGTTTATGCTTTTGATCTGTATCGGAACATGTGAAACGACCCAAAAATTACGACCCAAAAATTTCATTTTCAATATAACCAAAAACCATAATCTGAGTGTCATATCATAAAAACCATACGTGATGTATCCCAAACATAATAAAAACAACACTGTGCGGAAACTGTATCATAACCATGTCATATAAAAATCAAAAAAACTAAATCAACTCCCAGGATAACAGCTGAAGCTGTGGTGTGTGCGATGCCATCATCCCGAGCTCTTCCCTCTGCTAGCGGAAGTACCTGAAACCAAAACTAAAACTGTAAGCACGAAGCTTAGTGAGCTCCCCCAAACTACCACATACTATACAATACATATAAAGCACATACTGGGCCTTGCCCACTGCATCAGACCGAAGTCTGGAGCTAGCTGCATCGGACCGAAGTCCAGAACTGACTGGGACCTTGTCCCCTGCATCGGACCAGAGTCCGGAACTAACTGCATTGGACCGAAGTCCGGAACTGACTGCATCGGACCGAAGTCCGGAACTGTTCGATCATGGCATAGCATAGAACATAAAAACTATTATAATCACATATACTGCATACTGCATCGGACCGAAGTCCGGAACACATAACACAAATATGCTTGAATCACAAAGACATCAAGCACTCTAGCTACTGCATCAGACCAAAGTCCGGAACTACTGATAATTAAACGGGCCGGCATTATGGCCGTAGACCCGTTCCTACTGAAGGGAAACTCACCTCGTGAACTGGCTGCTGAGTGAATAGCTCCGAGGGCTAACTGCTGCTGCTCCGGTATCTCCCGGCTACAAGTCCATAAACACACTCAATCAAATACTAAACACTGCATTGGGTAAAATGACTCTTTTACCCTTGGTCAAAGTCAACTCTCAGACAAAGTCAACTCTCGGTCAAAGTCAACCCACAGTTGTCCTGACTCGCCGAGTTGGGCCGCCAACTCGCCGAGTCCCTATTCTCACTCCTCGACCCTACTCGCTGCTACTCGTCGAGTATGGCATCGACTCGACGAGTACTCATTCGATCCAAGAACTCAGAAAATCTTCATCCGACTCGCCGAGTCATATGAACAACTCGACGAGTTGTTCTTGAGCTTAAGAAGATTGCCTTGGACTCGCCGAGTTGTATGAACAACTCGCCGAGTCCCTCCATTACTGAGTCTACCCTCAAACTCGCTGAGTCCACTCCACTACTCACTGGTCCCACTCGACACCGCTCAAAAGGGAAGAAATCGGGGACTCGCGACTTGACTCGCCGAGTCGTTCTTCCGACTCGCCGAGTCACCGCCATGCAACTACTCTACACTCGATTCTGCTCGAATCCAAAACATACAAATGGTAGATCTGAGTCCAATAAGCTGATTTACCACGTAAGGTTTCCAACTTTACGTGTACAAACACATGAACAAGGAAATAAAGGCTAAAAGATGCTTAAAAGGGGTAGATCTAGGGTTAATATGCAAAATAGCTTCATAAAGGCAATAGATTTGGGCTCTACAACTCCTAAATGAACAGATCTAAGGTTATCTCGGCATAAGAGATCTTCCATATCAACATAAAGCTTTGAGAAAGGCATTAACAAGATCTAGAAAGGGTTTTAAGGCATAGAAGAGAGGGAAAACGGAAGAATACCTCAAAGAGCTCTTGCTTTCCCTTGAATCTCTGCTCTACGGTCCTTCTTCTTGCTCCTTCCTTCTTCTCTTCCTTCAAGCCTTCACAATAGCACACAAAATCACTTAGAATCACTCAAGAACGAATTAGGGTTTTCTCACAGCTTTTGAGGGTGAAGGAGGCGAGATTGGGGGCTATAAGGTGGCTTAAATAGTGGGCAATCCGGGGATTTAGGGTTTCTCCCAGACGGACAGACTCGCCGAGTCCGGAATATGGACTCGCCGAGTCGCCAGCTAACACGTGCTCGAAATCCTGACCCTACTCGGCGAGTCAGGCTATGAACTCGCCGAGTCCCTCTAGCAAAACTTCAAAATAAATACCAAGGAATTATCATACCGGAGACGGGTCGTTACAACATGACATCCCGAGGTTTTGATATAAAAGGAAATGATATATTTCTTAAAGAAAGGTTTTGACAAACTTTTATCATATTTTGTTTTAGGGACCAATTCCGCAACATCTTTTATAAAGATTTCTCTGATTTGATTTTAAAAAGCATAAATTAAATTGGCCTTTTCTGGCCGAGAAATTAGGGGATGTCACAGATGGTATCAGAGCATTAGTTTAAGCGAACTAAGAAATACCTACGATTTCTAGACTGAAACTTAGAATGCTAAGTGATGATTGTGAGATGAGTGTCTACCATAATTTAGACACGAGCACTAGTTAATTTTAGGAAGGATGCCTAAAATGCTTCTATGTGCTAAATGTTTTGTGTTATAGATATAATAATGCTATTATTTGTTCGGATCTATGGTCTGTTGCCGACCGGATCTGGAAACCTTATGTGTGTAGGATTCTAAACGTATGACTACGATATTGGAACTAACATATAAACGTTTCGAAGACTTAACATCTAACGAAAATGAATATCTAAATTCACCTACGATTGGTGTATAGATTGAAATGGCGACTACTCAAAGTGGGTTCGGAAGTGATAATCCACAGCCTGAGCCAATCACGATGACTGGAGTGCAGGCAATGGTACGTACAATGTTAGGTGAACAGATGGAAGAAACAAAACGTTTACTTCAACAAAGTAAGGATGAACTTATTGTGCCAGTACGACAGGCATCTGTTCTTGAGGCAACTATTAGGGTTGTTAAGTCTATTGAGGAAATGATCAATGACACAACCGCCAACAAAGTTGAAGTTGGCAAGAAGAGAAAATTTGAGGGGTCTTGTGACATCCCCAAAATCTCGGCCAGAAAAGACCGATTTCATTTATGCTTTTTAAACATTTTCAGAGTAAATCCATTTGATTTTAAAAGAGATGCGGAATTTGTTCCCAAAAACAAAACATGATAAAATAGATATTTATCAAAACATTTCATATAGAAATATGATTTCATTTCATAATCAAAAGTCGGGATGTCATGTTCCGATACAGATCATAAAGCATAAACGATAAAATTACAATTCATTCAAAAAATATATACATATACAGACTTGTAAACAAAACAACTTGATGATTCGCCCATCTTAAGCTCTTGCGCCACTTCCTGTAATACAAATAAACTGAGTGGATCAGGCTTGGGAGCCTGGTGAGCATATAGGGTTTTCAACCCACAATAAATAGTTATATTTAATTTCATCAATCCACAATAAAACCCGATTACCCATTCCCGTTATCCTCACTTTACGTCCCTAAAATAACTTCTATTATAAGGAACCTAATTCAAGATTTTCATCGGGACGGACATTACTGCAGAGGGGCTTCCTCAACAATAAGTGTCCTAAAGGCAACCATGTGGGGGATAGAGTACACTGGTGAACACGTCGTTCACAACACCTACATGTAATGAGCCTGCTAGTGTTCCACAGGACAGTCTAGAATAGTCCGTGGTCGTCATCCATATTCTGCTGAATGACTAGAATAACACCAATAACACCGAGGCCTCTCATCTGTTTATTTCACACCAATTATCTACACATGTTCTACCCAACATATTAGTAGATAAAAATATACATTTTTATACATTGTTTAAAAACCTGTATAGCATGCTTTAATCAATACATATTCCACATAATAGATGAGGCATACACACATAACACGTATTTCATAGAGAATATATCAGATCTATGAGATAGAAGAGAGTGAATATACATTCACACATATAACAGCGAAATATATACACATAGCACGTATTTTATATATAATACTTCATAATATTGCATTGGAATGAAAATGACTACACACTCACTTCCCGTATTCTTAAATACGTTTAACAATTACTTGTATAATATCGCGTATTTAAAAGGGACTATACACTCACTTCCCGTATTCTTAAATACGTTTAACAATTACTTGTATAATATCGCGTATTGAAAAGGGACTATACACTCACTTGATCGGAAGACGATCGGGCAGCACTACGGCTTGCAAAACTAGTGTCTCTTCGTAGATCTGGAAGATCTTCACAAAAACCGGGCTCCTCGCGGGCAGAGCTTCGGCTCGGGAATAACGATCTTCGGGGCTTCGGATCTCGCCTCGGGGCTCGGGAATATTACCGGGGCTTCGGGGTTCAAACGGCACGCAAAACGAGGCAAAAGACTAGAGAGAAGGATGGAATTTGCAAAAGAAACTCGGCTGCCTTTGGATCCCCTTTTATAGGAGCTGAACCCTCGCACGTACGTGGGGCGTACGAGGCTACGCGGGGCGTACGCCCCGGATCGTCATGGCTTACGTATCGGCAGTACTCGAGTGCGAATGTCGTCATGCCTTGGTGTACGCGGGGCGTACTTCGGATAGATCAGCTGACTCCACTTCGGATAATATCGGAGTTTTGAATTAAAAATAAATATTTAATATTTAATAAATTTCAAAAATTCATATCTCCTTCATACCAACACCGTTTTCGACGTTCTTTATATCCACGCGAAGGTGAGACTGCGCTCTACAACTTTCGTTTAGACTCCGTCGGCTAATTTTGATTTTATTTTTATTAATTATTTTTAGGAGGTCAGGACAGAAAATTTCGTTATAAATTCGTAACTTCTTCATCTGACGTCCGTTCTCGCCTATCTTTTCATCGTTTCACTACTAACAACGAGATCTTCGATTCTCGTTTAGATTGTTTCGACTAAAAACCGCTCGATCTCAAATCGAGTATTCGGGCTGCATACTGCCCAGTCGAAACTTCAGAAAATCATAACTTCCTCATACGAAGTCAGATTTGGGCGTTCTATATATATTCGGAAACCTCGTTTCAACTACTACAACATTATCCAAAGATATCCGGCATATCTAATACTTTAATTTTGACGCTTATTTTATTCTTAATTCATTAAATTATAATAATTAAGAACACACACATAAATCACATAATTCACATAATTCACAAATAATACATTTTTATTATTTCAAATTGGGGTTACAAAGGTTAACCTAGACTATTACATTGCTAAAAATGGCAAGCCCAGAAACATGGGCGTTACAATTCTCTCCACCTTAGAATGATTTCGTCCCCGGAATCACACATCAACAAAAATTTCGGGTAGCGACTCATCATGTCACTCTCCGTTTCCCAGGTGAGATTCGGCTTTCCAGCGGACAAGCACTAACTCAACCATCTTATATCGCAATTTCTTAGTCTTTCGGTCAATGATTGCCTCCGGTTCCTCAATCAACCTTTTGTTCTCATCGATCCTCAACTTCGAAAGTGGAATTATGTCGGGAACTTCTCCCGTGAACTTTCTCAAGTAACACACATGAAAAGTGTTATGAATTCCATTCAGTTCTTCTGGTAGTTCGAGCTTGTAAGCTTGGTTCCCAATCCTCTGAAGAACTTTAAACGGTCTAATAAACCTTGGACTTAACTTTCCCCTTTTACCAAATCTTATAAGTCCCTTCCACGTCGAGACTTTAAGCAAAACCGAATCTCCAACTTCGAAGGTCATCGGTCTTCGCTTTTTGTCAGCATAGCTCTTTTGACGGTCCTGAGCTGCTAACAATCTTTTCCTAATTATTCTCAACTTTTCAGCAGTTTGATGGACTATCTCCGACCCCATAAACTGCTTTTCCCCAGCCTCAAGCCAACAAGACGGCGTACGACACTTCTGTCCATACAATGCTTGATAAGGTGCCATCTTTATGCTCGAGTGAAAACTATTATTATAGGAAAATTCTGTTGGATTAATGTCTAAGTCCATAACTATAATTGGTAAGACTTGACCCGACCCGGCATGGTCCATTTGGGTTGCATACCATCATGCACTTGGATAGACTATAATGAGAGAAATAAGACACTTATGGTTATTAATATATTATAAGTTCTAGTATATTAATAATAAGAATAATAAGATTATTTAATTAGTATTGATCAAGAATTAATCTAGGATTAATTAAGTGATCAAAAGAAGACTAATTAAATATATGGGTTGATTGTGTAAATCATCCATACTTGTATAGTGGGCTAATGCTCCATGGATAATCAAGTTGGGCTAAAACCTATAGGATGGTCCATGGATGCTCCATGGTGTATTTGTACCCATGGATCATGGAAATGAAAGGCCATGTCAATTAGGGTTTACATGGTGTAACCCTAACTATATAAGCATCTTATTCTTGACCAAAATCGGCCAATAGTGTGTGAAGTAAAAGGGCTAGCCGATTTCATGAGTTGTAGAATTCTCTCAAGTTATTCTAAGTGTTTTGGTGATTGTGATTCCACTTGAGGCTTCCACACTATTGGGGCTAAGCTCTTAAAGCTTGAAGGCATCAAGCTACATCTAAAGGTATGTATTCTATCTTGTTACATTCATTGATTTGTATGCTAGATTAGGATAATACCTTGGAAGTTCTTATTTGCATGTATAATAGAGAAAACATAGATCCAAGGTATTTAGGGTTGCATGTACGCTTAGGAGTGTTAGAATGCTCAAAACCCAACAGTGGTATCAGAGCCTAGGCTTGTTTTCTTGTTATACCTGCAATAGAAGCTGAAAAAACGAATTTGGTGTTGTCTGATCATCAGACTCGGCGAGTCCATGCCTAAAATGTGATCAATTCGATCCAACTCGCCGAGTTGGTTCATGCACTCGACGAGTTGGACCCCCAGACAGCATATTTTCGAGTTTTTTGGCTAGGAATGGACTAGGAACATTACCCTAAGTTGTTTTTGAACTTATAAACTTGTTTTTGATGTGGTAATGTTCATGCTAATCCATTTTCAAAGATAATTGTCAATAGATTCATGTTTTGTATTAGTTTAAGGTTTAGACTAATTACATGAAAAAGTTTGATTTGAATTATCTTGTACTTATGAGTTGCTTAGATTAATAGAAAAGTTAATTGAAATAGTTGTTTTCAATCCATTTTAATCTAAGAGTTGAGTATAAAATGTGTTTGTGTAACTTGTCCTCAAGTTACATGAAGAGTCACATTAAAGACTCATAAAACTCATAATAGTTAGCAATGGTTACAAAATGAAGAGTCTTGTGTCATTGAATAATTTTTATGACTCCATAACTTGTCCTCAAGTTATGGAAGTTCAAGAGTCACTTCATTAAAGGAAAATATGTAACCATAATTAAATCCATAAGTTATAAAATAAAGGAAAAGTTAGTTCTTTTATTAGTTTAAAGTCTTCCATAACTTGTCCTCAAGTTATGGAACTTGAAGAGTTTTTGGATTAAAACTACTTTAAACACATAAGTTTTGGAATTAATTAGTTTTGAATAGTTTCAAAACTTGCCCTCAAGTTTTGGAATTTGAAAAGTTTTCACTTATGAATACTTTAATTCCAAGTTAGCCCTTAGAATTTTAAAAGTTAAAATTCAACCCTTATACTTTATAATATTATAAGTTAATAATATATATATGTATAAGAATAAAGTCAGTCTTACCGCTAGTACGCCTCATTCACGAAGCCGGTCTATAAGGTGGGTATAAGGTTGTTGCCTATAAAATGGCAACTTAATGGGTGTCCACTCTCACCCACCGCTTGCTTGACTGGTGGAGGGTCGTTAGCCGAACGGGTTTGACAGGACTAAAATTCTCCCTTCATTAAAAGTATTAATGATAATACTAAGTAACTAAACTCTTAATAATACCCAATCTTAGTTACTTAGGAAAAATGTGAATAAGGTGCTAACCCATGAAATTACACTTTACACTTTGTTTAAGTCGTTAGTGGAGCGTGTGTGGTTAACCGGCACACTAACTTGGACTTAACAAGGTAGGTAAAGGGTGACTTAATGTTTATCATAGTATCGATGGAGCGTGTGTGGTTAACCGGCACATCGATTGAGGGGTAAACACTTAACGGTACCAAGTAATTTGCATGGTTACTTCACACCTTGTTTTGTGATCCTCGGCATCCCAGTCACAAAACCTGAAGGGCACACTCGAGATTGAAACATGCCTTTGAAAAGTTCAATGAATCTCAAAGATCTAGGAGTTTCAAAACCAATTAAAACCTAATAATACATTTCGTTTATCTTGGTGGAAATTGGTGAATCGTCATTCACTTACCTTCAAATATTTTATAGCTTGGATTACGGCATACCTCTTCTAAGTTATAAAATAGTTTGTTGGGTCCTAGCCTTAATATTTCATATTGGGTGTCATATTAAGGACTTTAAAATCAACTATCTTGAATATCTCCCAAAAGATGTCTAGTTTAGACACCTATGATCTTCCCAAATCTCTTGAAACAAAGTTTCCTAATGAAGATGATGTCCCATGGATATCATACTTCTTTCTCCTCCTCCAATTATTCTCCCCAACCCACAAGTTCTTGAAAAAGTTTAAGGTCACTCAGGCCCTATTGGCAAGGCAAGGTCTAGGTGTGGTCACGTCTTGGAGATGTAGTCACATATTGACAAGCCGGGAGAGTTGGGTGTCAAAGTCTTGAGAAAGTCGGTGGTTCAATCACTTTCTAAGTCACATAGTGAGTTCCTTTGGGACACCTATGAAACAGACTATGACAGGACCCTTAATGATCTTATCTATTTGTTAAGATCAACTTTCTTAAAACTTGATGGACATTGACAATAGTGACACAGGAAATCCAGAAAAGCATTCTCTTCCCAATGGTAAAGGGACCGGCCATAGTCAACTCGGTTGACCAAATGGTAAAGAGAAAAGCTAAGTCTGTGATAGTCCCGTGTACCATTATCAAAGGGTCCATATGTTTATATTGCCAAAGAATAAGGGGCATTGGTTGCGAAGCTGCCAAATTTACCTAAGGATGTTAAAGTCAATAAGTTTGACTCTACTTCTGGTAAAGTCCACTATCTAACTCTGTTAAGTTTCTATTCTGAGATTCTTATTACATGATGTGACTGGGTCACATGGTGATGTTTTAAGAATCAAAGAAAAGTGAAGAAACTTAAAGAAAGAATATGCTGAATCTGATGGCGTAGATGGATTTCTATCGCATAGTTTGAAGATCAGATTCTTGAGCTACTTCTTAGGAGTTATGAGATATTGCTTAGGAATAGGTAACAACAAGTTTTCATATGGATTGTAAGGATAAGTTTTCCACAAAGTTTAAAATAAAAGAAAATTTTTTATTTTATTTATTTTAAATATCCTTACAATGGCATTTGAGGAAAAATTGTTGCTTATGTGATTCCATTAAGAGCAAAAGTGGAAATATGAAATTGATTCTTTCATTTGTGGTAATGTCTAAATTTACCAAATAAGGAAAGATTCTCATCACCCAAGTTTCAATTGGACCGGAACTTGGAATCATGCAAGTTGTATAGCATGATGAATGAGAACTTTCAAGTTTTGGAAAAATTAAGACTAATTACTTGTTCACATGGATGTGTGAGTCAAGTAAAGGACTAAAGGATCGAGTACACATTCTTGTGCACTGATTAAGTCCACCACAAAAGTTTGATAAGACTATTCGTCATAGTTTACTAAAGCTCAGTAAATGTGATTATACTTACATGCTTAAGTGTAACTCTGAGACATTGGAAAAAGGTTCCAATGTAAGGCAGAGCGAATAAGAAGAATCAACTTAGGCAGAAGGATAAAAGTTTCTCAAATCTGAAAAGATGGGAGAGTACTTTAGTATTAGTTTTTGTGATCATCTTAATGATTAAGAAACCATAGCACAATTAGTTCTCTAAGGAAGTCTTAGTGCATTCTTATGACTAAGAAGAGGGATCTTGAATTGTTGAAATGGTTAAATCAAAAAGATGAGTCGTACTTCGTTCCAATACAAGTCTTAGAGTCATACTCCAAGATTGTAACTTGAGTGACATGTCTTAAAGAAAGGTTTAAAACACTTGTCAAATGTAAGAGTAAAAGTTTTCTACTCTTGTACATTTGAAATTGGTAAGTTGTGATGTTTTGGATAAAACAAAGACCAACTTAGGCCAATTGTGTGAAGTGTTTGTCTTGATTAGAATCTGCACTATCTCTTGGATGTTTGACAAGGGAGTCTTATAGGTCAAGAGGAAAGTGGGAGTCTTAAAAGTCTTGAAAGTCTCAAGTCCTAATCAAGAATAGAACCTGAAGTTCTTCACTAGCACACGACTTGCGGTTTATAACCTATTGTGTTGACATGTTCTGGGCCCATTTCAGTTAAAGTTGGCTTTACATATGAGTTCTTAGAGTTCTCAATTGGTTGCACAACAACTTGGAAGCAATGGCAGGCCCTTGAGCTGCCAGGTGGCAAGAAATTAAGATTGAGTTCAATCCACATGGTTTTGGATTTGCCATCATCCTTGTCTTGTGTCTATGGTTTTGACAATTCACATGGATAAGAACACATACACCATTAAATCTAAGTGTCATAAGGTTTCTCTCCGATTCATGAAAAATGATGGTGAGGAAACACTTTCACTAAGTAGATTTTATCTAGATAGCAATTGTGATATTTGCATTCTCAAAGTCGTTAGTGGAGCGCGTGTGGTTAACCGGCACACTAATATGGACTTGTGAGAAGTGGCAAAAAGGTCTAACCATTATGATTACGGCATACCTCTTCATAACTATTTAGACACACAAGTGTGCTATCTAAGGGAAGGTGTATGCTTTTTGATAAAGTTTTATCAAAACAATCTAGTATCAGAAATCTGAACTTTGGTAAGAAAGTCAATGAAGTAATTGATTTCTAGAAGTCCAGTTGATTTCTGAGTACATGTCAAAGCTAGTGGGAGCATAAGTGTTATGCTAATAATCATCATGTTAGTGGGAGCATGATAATTATGATAAGTATTGCAAGTTAGCAATGTTAATTATAGAAAACAAAAGTTTCAATTGGGAAAAAGTTGTTTTGCTATAATTAAGGGAGAGGAAACTATACTTCATCTCATCTCAAATCTATAAGCTTAGATCGTGAGGTTTTAATCATTTAGTCAAGGATATATATATGAATTTCATGTTGGAAGGGCTCAACATAAGGAAATTCTGTATATGGGTCCATTATTTGCGTTCTAAAATTCGATTATGATTACGGCATCCCTTTTCATAATCTGAATTATGAGAACTTGGCAAATTGAAATGGACATATTATAGCAAAAGACTGGTTTAGTCTTTATGTTAGACATCATGAATCGTGTCCCATATGCTTCGGAAAAGGTTTAGAACTGGATATGACTAAAAGGATTAAACAATTGTCGAGGACAATCTAAGGTTTTCCAAAGATTGGTTGCTCAAGGACAGTTGGAAGTATAGTGATAATTCTGGAAGGACCATATTGACATAATCTGTAAGGAGGCAACTCTTGTTCAGAAGTGACAGTCAAAATGGAATCTGGAAATGTTTCAAAGTTAGAATTTTCAATCTGTTTAAGATTAAGGAAACTTAATGCAAGAAGAATATTTCCAAGGAGTTGATCTCCTTTGGAATACTCTGTAATGATTGTTGCCAAGACTTTGTGAGTTTGTGCATAATCGTTACAAGAGTATCAATGCATATAAGTTTAGAATCTAACAGATTTCAGTAAATGGCATGAATTTGGAATTCTTGCATTTGCAGTAAGGATTTGGGAGTGTGAAAAAAGAACCATTGAAGTTATGTTCAATTGATCTAGTTCACAAAGTAAAGATCATAGACAAACATAGTATGCATACTTGGTGTATGGCATGATTAGTGTTTAAGAAAACATAGTGTACATGCTTGGAGCATGGGACAACTATTGTTTTAAATTCAAGAATAAAGTTGATAGCTGAAACAGTATACAATGAATAATGTGTAATCATATGGTGATAAATAAAAGGTGTTTTATTTATGTTCAAAGTGTTGATACCATATTGGATTCAATTATTATTGTGTTTCATTTTGCATGTTTTGACTTCCCGAATAAACTGGGTTATTCTTCCGGAATGACTAAGTTATTCAAACCATCCACAGTCGGTCATATGTTGGAAGTAGATATGAATTAAGACTGTCATGATGGGTTGTAGAGGTCTAAGGTGTTGGACAAGGCTACAACAATCATGAGTGCTTATAAGTTCTGAGTATTGGATTCAACCCGCGCTCATTGGAATCACTTCATGGATTTTATCACGAGTGATCATGAGACGATAATATCTTATATTCTTCAAACCTAGAGATATGAGTTGTTACTATGAGTTGATAGTACATTGATTGCACGTAAACGCATACGGTAACTCGGTGTTATAAAACGTGCCTTTGTGTATGATTCAACAAGTAGTAGAACAAGCCATATGAGTCGAAGTTTATCCGTTCCTTTTACCTTCGGGATAAAAGCGATATCTGTGGGCCCCTCGATGATTTGATGATGACAAATGGAAGTGCTCGGCCGGGCCAGGACTGATTTGATTTGTTCAATTAGTCAGTCGTCATAAATCGAAAATCGGGAAACAACAAATGGACAGAGAGAATGATTATAATCCATGTCTCAGTCCATATGATATCTAGAATGGAGGAATATATGATCCCTTATCTAATGGACAAGTCACTGAAAAAGGTTAGAGTTCATCTACAAGGTCAGAGTTCGACAGAAGCTTTTGAGAGCTACGATTGCCGGTTGGTTCCTGAAGTCATACACAATAATAGTTTTAGACTTATCCAAGTGGGAGACTGTTGGATTAATGTCTAAGTCCATAACTATAATTGGTAAGACTTGACCCAACCCGGCATGGTCCATTTGGGTTGCATACCATCATGCACTTGGATAGACTATAATGAGAGAAATAAGACACTTGTGGTTATTAATATATTATAAGTTCTAGTATATTAATAATAAGAATAATAAGATTATTTAATTAGTATTGATCAAGAATTAATCTAGGATTAATTAAGTGATCAAAAGAAGACTAATTAAATATATGGGTTGATTGTGTAAATCATCCATACTTGTATAGTGGGCTAATGCTCCATGGATAATCAAGTTGGGCTAAAACCTATAGGATGGTCCATGGATGCTCCATGGTGTATTTGTACCCATGGATCATGGAAATGAAAGGCCATGTCAATTAGGGTTTACATGGTGTAACCCTAACTATATAAGCATCTTATTCTTGACCAAAATCGGCCAATAGTGTGTGAAGTAAAAGGGCTAGCCGATTTCATGAGTTGTAGAATTCTCTCAAGTTATTCTAAGTGTTTTGGTGATTGTGATTCCACTTGAGGCTTCCACACTATTGGGGCTAAGCTCTTAAAGCTTGAAGGCATCAAGCTACATCTAAAGGTATGTATTCTATCTTGTTACATTCATTGATTTGTATGCTAGATTAGGATAATACCTTGGAAGTTCTTATTTGCATGTATAATAGAGAAAACATAGATCCAAGGTATTTAGGGTTGCATGTACACTTAGGAGTGTTAGAATGCTCAAAACCCAACAAATTCTACCAAAGGTAAATGTTCATCCCAATTACGTAGGAATTCCAAGGTACACGCTCTCAACATATCTTCAAGTGTTTGTATCGTCCGTTCGCTCTGACCATCAGTCTGCGGATGGTAAGCTGTACTTAAACACAACTTGGTACCCAATTCCTCTTGTAGACTTTTCCAAAACCTTGAGGTGAAACGGCTATCACGATCCGACACAATCATTAACGGAACACCGTGAAGCCTCACAATTTCCTTCACGTAAGAATTCGCAAGCTTCTCCATAGACCATTTCTCATTGACTACTATGAAATGTGCACTCTTAGTGAATCGATCAACGACCACCCAAATCATGTCGTGACCACTTTTTGTTTTGGGTAGTTTAGTGACAAAATCCATAGCAATGTCTTCCCACTCACCCATAGGCACAGGTAATTGTTCTAAACTCCCGTATGGTTTGTGATATTGTGCCTTGACTCTTGCACAAGTCACACACTCGGCCACATACTTCGCAATGTCGAGCTTCATCGTCGGCCACCAATAATAGGGTTTCAGGTCCCTATACATTTTTGTGCTACCGGGATGAATCGAGTACATGGTTTTGTGAGCTTCTTCCATCAGAAGATCTCTGACTCCTCCTGTCTTAGGTATCCAAATCCGATCTTGGAACACCTTCAGTCCGTGACTGTTTACACTGAACACCAACGTTTTGCCCAAACGTTCCTCCTTCCTGTCATTCTTCTCAGAAGCTTCGCTTTGAGCTTTCTTTATACTTTCCAAAATAGTCGAGACAACTTCAATTCTCAATGCTCTTGGCCTTCTCCTTTCAAGATTGACTTTCCGACTGAGAGCATCAGCAACAACATTGGCTTTACCGGGGTGGTAAAGTATCTCACAGTCGTAGTCTTTAAGTAACTCTAGCCAGCGTCGTTGTCTCATATTCAATTCCTTTTGACTAAAGAGATATTGGAGACTCTTATGATCAGTGAAAAGTTTGCACTTCGTGCCATAGAGGTAATGCCTCCATATTTTCAGAGTGAAAATTACCGCTGCCAACTCCAAATCATGAGTCGGGTGGTTCTTTTCATGCTCTTTCAGTTGTCGAGACGCATATGCGATCACCATATCCCTTTGGGTCAAAACACAACCCAATCCAACACCAGACGCATCGCTATAAACAGCAAAGTCTTCAACTCCATCGGGTAGAGAAAGTATCGGTGCCTCGCATAGTTTCTTCTTTAGCTTCTCGAATGCTTCTTTATGCTTATCATTCCAAGCATAAGTAGCTCCTTTGTGGGTCAAAGCTGTTAAAGGACTAGCGATTGAAGAAAAGCCTTGGATAAACCTTCGGTAATATCCGGCTAATCCTAAAAAGCTTCGGATCTCCGTGGGATTCTTTGGTTGTTCCCACTTCATCACAGCTTCGATCTTCGCTGGATCAACCATTATCCCTTGTTGGTTGACCACGTGACCCAAGAATTGGACTTCACGAATCCAAAAATCACATTTGGAGAACTTCGCATACAACTTCTCCTTCTTCAAGACTTCCAACACTTCTCGCAAGTGTCTGCCATGCTCCTCTTGGCTTTTCAAATAAATCAGAATGTCATCAATGAACACTATCACAGATTTATCAAGGAACGGATTACAAAACCTGTTCATTAAATCCATGAATGCTGCTGGAGCATTGGTCAGTCCAAACGACATAACCAAGAACTCATAGTGTCCATATCGCGTTCTGAATGCAGTCTTCTCTATATCCTGCTCTCTTACTTTCAGCTGATGATATCCTGACCATAGGTCGATCTTTGAAAAATAACTTGAACCTTGTAGCTGATCGAATAGGTCATCAATCCTAGGCAACGGATATCTATTCTTTATTGTTGCCTTATTCAGCTCCCTATAATCGATGCACATCGTCATGCTTCCATCTTTCTTCTTTACGAATAACACCGGAGCTCCCCAGGGTGATGAACTAGGTCTTATGAAACCTTTGTCCAATATCTCCTGAAGTTGCATCATTAGCTCCTTCATCTCCGTCGGTGCTAATCGATAAGGTGCTTTTGCAATTGGCGTTGTTCCGGGAAACAAGTCGATACGAAATTCTACTTGCCAATCGGGTGGTAATCCAGGAAGATCTTCTGGAAATACTTTCGGATAATCACACACAACAGGAATATTTTGCATCACCTTCTTTTCCTTCTTAGCATCGATCACGAATGCTAAGTATGATGTACACCCCTTGGTCAAACATTTTCTGGCTTTCATTAGAGAAATGATCCCAGAATTTACTCTGCGTTTATCTCCATACACCATAAATGATTCCTTCCCAGGCGGGTTCACTTTCACTATTTTCTTCTTGCATAAAATTTCGGCATCATTGGTGTGACATCCCCAAAATCTCGGCCAGAAAAGACCGATTTTCATTTATGCTTTTAAATATTTTCAGAGTAAATCCTTTTGATTTGAAAGAGTTGCGGAATTTGTTCCCAAAAACAAAACATGATAAAACATTGTTTACCGAAGCATTTCATAAGAGAAATGTATTTTCATTATAATCAAAACTCGGGGTGTCATGTTCCGATACAGACCAATAAGCATAAACGAATACATTACAAGTCATATAACAAATATAAACATATGCAGACTTGTAAACAAAACAACTTGATGGTTCATCCATCTCATGCCCTTCCGCCACTACCTGTAATACAATTTAAAACTGAGTGGGTCAGGCTTGGGAGCCTGGTGAGCATATAGGGTTTTCAACCCACAATAAATATCATATTTAATTTTCACCAGCCAACAATAACCCAATTACCCATTCCCGTTATTCTCACTTTAATGTCCCTAAAACAACTAACATAAGGGACCTAGTCTAAGAATATTTCATCGGGGCGACAACACATGCTTCGGGGGTACCTCAGCAATATAAGTCAAATAAGGCAACCATGAGGGGGATGGAGTACAGCGAATGAACACCCAAGTTCATTAACACCTACAGGTGGCGAACCTGCTAATGTTTCCACAAGACTGTCTAGAATAGCCAGTGGTCGTCATCTAAACTCCGCTAGATGACTCAATCAAACAACAACGAGGCCTCTCATCTGTTTATTACACACCAACTGTCTACCCATGTTCTACCCAACATATTAGTAGATAAAAATATACATTTGTATACATAGTTTAAAGAAAACCTGTATAGCATGCTTTAATCAACACATATATCACATAACAGATGAGGCACACACACACATAACACATATCTCATAAAGAAATAAGCAGATCTATAAGATAGAAGAGAGTGAATACTCATTCACACATAACACAACCAAATATATACACATAGCACGTATTTTTATGTAAAATACTTCGTATTATTGTATTAGAAGAAATAACTACACACTCACACTCATAAACAACAATATACTTAATACATTCGAACCAAACTCGCATTGTTATTGTGTTTATGAAAGGTAGTATACACTCACTTGATCAGAAGATGATCGGACAGCACTACGGCTTATAAAAGTAGTAATCCACAGCAGATCTGGAAGATCTCTTCGAAAATCGAACTTCTCGTGGGCAGAGCTTCGACTCGGGAACCGCACTTTTCGGGATCTTCGGGGTCTCGGGACTTGCCTCGGGGCTAGAGTATAATACCGGGGCTTCGGGATAGCTTCGGCACGAAAAACGATGCAAAAGACTAGAGAGAAGAGAAGAAAATGAACAACAAAGAAGGCTGTCTTCGGATCCTTTATATAGAGGCTGGAGCCTCGGAGTACGCGGGGCGTACAGGCGTACGCAGCGCGTACGCGTCCGAAATCGTCATTGCATGCGTCATCCGAAGTGTCGACACTATGCTGAGTACGCGGTAGCGTAACCTCGTACGCGGGGCGTACTCCGGATCACACCGGTGACTCGGCTTCGGATAATGCATCCGATTTTGAATTAAAAATAAATATAAAATGATTAATAAACTTCGGAAATTCATAACTTCTTCATACGAACTCCGTTTTCGACGTTCTTTATATCCACGCGAAGGTGAGACCATGCTCTACGACTTTCGTTTAGACTCCGTCGGCTAATTTTGACTTTATTTTTATTAATTATTTTTAATAGGCCGGGACAGAAACTTTCGTTATAAATTCATAACTTCTTCGTTTGACGTCCGTTCTCGCCTAACTTTTTATCGTTTCAATACCAACAATGAGATCTTCGATTCTCATTTAGATTGCTTCAGCTAACAACCGCTCGATCTCAAATCGAGTAAAACAGGCTGTATACCGCTAAGCCGGAACTTCGATAAATCATAACTTCCTCATACGAAGTCAGATTTGGGCGTTCTATATATATTCGGAAACCTCGTTTCAAATACTACAACACTAACCAAAGATATTAAGTTTATTTTACACTTAAATTTTGACGCTTATTTTTATTCTTAATTAATCAAACCACATAATTAAGCAATTAAGCACAAAACACACAATACTCAAATAATACAATCTTATTATTTCAAAACGGGTTACAGAGGTTAACCTAGACTATTACATTGCTACAAATGGCAAGCCCGAAACACAGGCGTTACAATTCTCTCCACCTTAGAATGATTCCGTCCTCGGAATCACACATCAACAAACAAATGCGGATAGCGACTCAACATGTCACTCTCCGTCTCCCAGGTGAGATTCGGCCCATTCGTGTGTTTCCATCGGACAAGCACTAACCCAACCATTTTGCGTCGCAACTTCTTAGTCTTTTGGTCAACAATTGCCTCTGGTTCTTCAATCAACCTTTTGTTCTCATCAATTCTCAATTCAGAAATTGGAATTATATCGGGAACTCCTCCCGTGAACTTCCTCAAATAACACACATGAAAGGTGTTGTGAATTCCATTCAGTTCTTCGGGTAATTCGAGCTTGTAAGCTTGGTTCCCAACCCTCTGAAGGACTTTAAACGGTCCAATAAACCTTGGACTCAACTTTCCCCTTTTACCAAATCTTATAAGTCCCTTCCACGGCGAGACTTTAAGCAAAACCGAATCTCCAACCTCAAAAGTCATCGGTCTTCGCTTCTTGTCAGCATAGCTCTTTTGACGATCTTGAGCTGCTAACATTCTTTCCCTAATTATTTTCAACTTTTCAGCAGTTTGATGAACCAAATCCGGTCCCATAAACTGCTTTTCCCCAGCCTCAAGCCAACAAGACGGCGTACGACACTTTTGCCCATACAAAGCTTGGTACGGTGCCATCTTAATGCTCGAGTAAAAACTATTATTATAGGAAAATTCTACCAACGGTAAATGTTCATCCCAATTACCTAGGAATTCCAAGGTACATGCTCTCAGCATATCTTCAAGTGTTTGTATTGTTCTTTCACTCTGACCATCAGTCTGCGGATGGTAAGCTGTGCTTAAACATAACTTGGTACCCATTTCCTTTTGTAGACTTTTCCAAAACCTTGAGGTGAAACGGCTATCACGATCCGATACAATCGTTAACGGAACACCGTGAAGCCTCACAATTTCCCTTACGTAAGAATTCGCAAGCTTTTCCATAGACCATTTCTCCTTGGCCGCTATGAAATGCGCACTCTTAGTGAATCGATCAACGACCACCCAAATCATGTCGTGACCATTCTTTGTTCTGGGCAGTTTAGTGACAAAGTCCATAGCAATGTCTTCCCACTTACCCATAGGCACAGGCAAAGGTTCTAAACTCCCGTACGGTTTCTGATGTTGTGTCTTGACTCTCGCACAAGTCACACACTCGGCCACATACTTTGCAACATCAAGCTTCATCGTCGGCCACCAGTAGTAGGGTTTCAGGTCCCTATACATTTTAGTGCTACCCGGATGAATCGAGTACATGGTCTTGTGAGCTTCTTCCATCAGAAGATCCCTAATTCCTCCTGACTTAGGTACCCAAATACGATCTTGGAATACCTTCAGTCCATGACCATTAGTACCAAACACCAACGTTTTACCCAAACGTTCCTCCTTTCGGTCATTTTTCTCAGAAGCTTCCTCTTGAGCTTTCTTTATACTTTCCACAATGGTCGAGACAACTTCAATTCTCAACGCTCTTGGCCTCTTCCTTTCAAGATTGACTTTCCGACTGAGAGCATCAGCAACAACATTAGCTTTACCGGGGTGGTAAAGTATCTCGCAGTCGTAGTCTTTAAGTAATTCTAGCCAGCGTCGTTGCCTCATATTCAATTCCTTCTGATTAAAGAGGTATTGGAGACTCTTATGATCAGTGAAAAGTTTGCACTTCGTGCCATAGAGGTAATGCCTCCATATTTTCAGAGCGAAAACTACCGCTGCCAACTCCAAATCATGAGTCGGGTAATTCTTTTCATGCTCTTTCAACTGTCGAGACGCATATGCTATCACCTTTTCTCTTTGGGTCAAAACACAACCCAATCCAACACCAGACGCATCGCTATAAACAGCGAAGTCTTCGACTCCATCGGGTAGAGAAAGTATCGGTGCCTCGCATAGCTTCTTCTTTAACTTCTCGAATGCTTCTTTATGCTTCTCACTCCAAGCATAAGTAGCTCCTTTGTGGGTCAAAGCTGTTAATGGAGTAGCAATCGAAGAAAAACCTTGGATAAACCTTCGGTAATATCCGGCTAATCCTAAAAAGCTTCGAATCTCCGTGGGACTTTTCGGTTGTTCCCACTTCATCACAGCTTCGATCTTCGCTGGATCAACCATTATCCCTTCTTGGTTGACCACGTGACCCAAGAATTGGACCTCGCGAATCCAAAAATCACATTTGGAGAACTTCGCATAAAGCTTCTCCTTCTTCAAAACATCTAACACTTCTCGCAAGTGTCTGCCATGATCCTCCTGGCTTTTCGAGTAGACCAGAATGTCGTCTATGAACACTATCACGGATTTATCAAGGAAAGGATTACAAACCCTATTCATCAAATCCATGAACGCTGCTGGAGCATTGGTTAGTCCAAACGACATAACCAAGAACTCGTAGTGTCCATATCTAGTTCTGAATGCAGTCTTCTCGATATCTTGCTCTCTTACTTTCAGCTGATGATATCCTGACCTAAGATCGATCTTCGAGAAATAGCTCGAACCTTGCAATTGATCAAACAGGTCATCAATCCTCGGCAACGGATATCTATTCTTTATTGTTGCCTTGTTCAGCTCTCTGTAATCGATGCACATTCTCATACTTCCATCTTTCTTCTTTACAAATAACACCGGAGCTCCCCAGGGCGATGAACTAGGTCTAATGAAACCTTTGTCCAATAACTCCTGAAGTTGCATCATCAGCTCCTTCATCTCCGTCGGTGCTAATCGATAAGGTGCTTTTGCTATTGGCGTGGTTCCTGGTAACAAGTCTATTCTGAACTCCACTTGTCTATCAGGTGGTAATCCAGGAAGATCCTCGGGAAATACTTCCGGATAATCACACACCACTGGAATGCTCTGCATCACCTTCTTTTCCTTCTTAGCATCAATCACGAATGCTAAATATGATGTACATCCCTTGGTCAAACACTTTCTGGCTTTCATTAGAGAAATGATTCCAGAATTCACTCTGCGTTTGTCCCCATATACCATAAACGAATCTTTCCCAGGCGGGTTTACTTTAACTATCTTCTTCTTGCACAAAATTTCGGCATCATTGGCGCTAAGCCAATCCATTCCCAAGACGATGTCGAAACCATTTAGTTTGATAGGAAATAATTCCTCGAGAAACTTATTCCCATTAAGGTCGATCAAGACGTTTTTCATACGATGGCTAACAGGTACAAACTTGCCACTAGCTACTTCGACTAATAAAGCATTATTTAGTCTATCAACAGGCAAAGCTAGCTTTCTACCAAACTCATGCGAAATAAAGGAGTAGTTGGCTCCAGAATCAAACAATATAAGAGCAGGTAATTCGTTTACGAGAAAGGTACCTGAAGCGACATCAGCTTCATCTTTCGCAGCCTCAAGTGTCATCTGGAAGGCTCTTGCCTTCGGCTTTGGTGGAATGTTGGGCCTAGCTGCCTCCTTCTTCTTCGGACAGTCTTTCAAAATATGCCCCTCTTCATTACACCCAAAACACATCCTTTTGTTGTTCAGACATTCATTGGCAAAATGTCCAACCTTTCCACACTTGTAGCAGGTTACATCCTCGCTACATTTCCCAAAGTGCTTTTTCCTACACTTATCACACCACTTCGCTTCGCCTCCTTTTCCTCCAAACTTTTTCGAATCAAATTTCGAAAATTTACTCTTCTTACTGGAACCAGATGTTCCTTCAAACTTCCTTTTCTCACCAACCTCAACTTTGACGGTCGTTCTCCCCTTGATCATGTTCTCCACAGACTTGGCAGCCCAGATAGCTGCCTCTAGAGTAAGTGCCTGACGTACCGGCACCTCATACTCCCATGGAAGTCCCTTCGCATACCGATCCACCTTTGTCAGCTCGTCTGGAACGATACGCAAGGCAAACTCCATCTTATCGGTGAAGTTATTGGTGTACTCATCCACTGACATGCTACCCTTCGTCAATGTCAAAAACTTGTTCTCCAACTCCAACAGATTTTGAGCCGAGCAGAACTTGCGCTTAAACTGCACCAAGAACTCTGCCCATGACAATTGCAGTGGCTCGCTAGGGCTTAAAGTCTTCCCTAGAGTGTTCCACCAACGAACGGCTCCACCTCGGAATTGACGCACGGCATAGATAGTCTGCAACTTACCTCTGCAGCCACACGTCATGAAGGCTAACTCCATTTCGGAGATCCAATCCATAACCCCAATCGGATCCTCCTTTCCATTGAAGGTCGATGGTTTACAAGTCAAAAAGTCCTTGTACTTGCATCCCATTCCATCATTCCTTCCTTCACGGTTATCTTGCCTAACTATCGGTGGGTTGGCTGGACCAACAGACCCACTGAAGTTTCCACCTTCCGAGTGCCCTTCATTCAGTTCAGGCTCTTCCACACGAATCGACAGTTCTTCACGATTTTGTTGAAGCAACCGTCTAGTTTCATCCATCTGACGATCCAACATCGTCTGAATCATCAATTGCACACCAGCCATGGTTATTGGCTCAGGTGCTGCTGCTACGACAGGTATTGGCTCAATCACTGGTGGTTGATTCCTGTTTTCGTCAGCATTTCCAACTCCACTTCTTGTTCTCACCATTTTGATCTACACCGAATAAGGTGAAATTAGATCCTCAATCATGATAGATATTCAAATCATCCTTATCACTCCGAAACGTTTACATGCTAGTTCTAATATCGTAGACGTACGCTTAGAATCCTACACACATAAGGTTTCTAGATCCGGTCGGCAACAGACCATAGATCCGAACAAATAATATCATATATGGCAACATATAACATTTAGCACATAAATCATTTTAGGCAACTTTCCTAAAATAAACTAGTGCTCGTGTCTAAATCACAACAGACACACATCTCAAAACTTCACTTAGCATTCTAAGTTTAAGTCTAGAAATCCTACAAATTCCTAGTTCGCTTAAACTAATGCTCTGATACCAACTGTGACATCCCCAAAATCTCGGCCAGAAAAGACCGATTTTCATTTATGCTTTTAAATATTTTCAGAGTAAATCCTTTTGATTTGAAAGAGTTGCGGAATTTGTTCCCAAAAACAAAACATGATAAAACATTGTTTACCGAAGCATTTCATAAGAGAAATGTATTTTCATTATAATCAAAACTCGGGGTGTCATGTTCCGATACAGACCAATAAGCATAAACGAATACATTACAAGTCATATAACAAATATAAACATATGCAGACTTGTAAACAAAACAACTTGATGGTTCATCCATCTCATGCCCTTCCGCCACTACCTGTAATACAATTTAAAACTGAGTGGGTCAGGCTTGGGAGCCTGGTGAGCATATAGGGTTTTCAACCCACAATAAATATCATATTTAATTTTCACCAACCAACAATAACCCAATTACCCATTCCCGTTATTCTCACTTTAATGTCCCTAAAACAACTAACATAAGGGACCTAGTCTAAGAATATTTCATCGGGGCGACAACACATGCTTCGGGGGTACCTCAGCAATATAAGTCAAATAAGGCAACCATGAGGGGGATGGAGTACAGCGAATGAACACCCAAGTTCATTAACACCTACAGGTGGCGAACCTGCTAATGTTTCCACAAGACTGTCTAGAATAGCCAGTGGTCGTCATCTAAACTCCGCTAGATGACTCAATCAAACAACAACGAGGCCTCTCATCTGTTTATTACACACCAACTGTCTACCCATGTTCTACCCAACATATTAGTAGATAAAAATATACATTTGTATACATAGTTTAAAGAAAACCTGTATAGCATGCTTTAATCAACACATATATCACATAACAGATGAGGCACACACACACATAACACATATCTCATAAAGAAATAAGCAGATCTATAAGATAGAAGAGAGTGAATACTCATTCACACATAACACAACCAAATATATACACATAGCACGTATTTTTATGTAAAATACTTCGTATTATTGTATTAGAAGAAATAACTACACACTCACACTCATAAACAACAATATACTTAATACATTCGAACCAAACTCGCATTGTTATTGTGTTTATGAAAGGTAGTATACACTCACTTGATCAGAAGATGATCGGACAGCACTACGGCTTATAAAAGTAGTAATCCACAGCAGATCTGGAAGATCTCTTCGAAAATCGAACTTCTCGTGGGCAGAGCTTCGACTCGGGAACCGCACTTTTCGGGATCTTCGGGGTCTCGGGACTTGCCTCGGGGCTAGAGTATAATACCGGGGCTTCGGGATAGCTTCGGCACGAAAAACGATGCAAAAGACTAGAGAGAAGAGAAGAAAATGAACAACAAAGAAGGCTGTCTTCGGATCCTTTATATAGAGGCTGGAGCCTCGGAGTACGCGGGGCGTACAGGCGTACGCAGCGCGTACGCGTCCGAAATCGTCATTGCATGCGTCATCCGAAGTGTCGACACTATGCTGAGTACGCGGTAGCGTAACCTCGTACGCGGGGCGTACTCCGGATCACACCGGTGACTCGGCTTCGGATAATGCATCCGATTTTGAATTAAAAATAAATATAAAATGATTAATAAACTTCGGAAATTCATAACTTCTTCATACGAACTCCGTTTTCGACGTTCTTTATATCCACGCGAAGGTGAGACCATGCTCTACGACTTTCGTTTAGACTCCGTCGGCTAATTTTGACTTTATTTTTATTAATTATTTTTAATAGGCCGGGACAGAAACTTTCGTTATAAATTCATAACTTCTTCGTTTGACGTCCGTTCTCGCCTAACTTTTTATCGTTTCAATACCAACAATGAGATCTTCGATTCTCATTTAGATTGCTTCGGCTAACAACCGCTCGATCTCAAATCGAGTAAAACAGGCTGTATACCGCTAAGCCGGAACTTCGATAAATCATAACTTCCTCATACGAAGTCAGATTTGGGCGTTCTATATATATTCGGAAACCTCGTTTCAAATACTACAACACTAACCAAAGATATTAAGTTTATTTTACACTTAAATTTTGACGCTTATTTTTATTCTTAATTAATCAAACCACATAATTAAGCAATTAAGCACAAAACACACAATACTCAAATAATACAATCTTATTATTTCAAAACGGGTTACAGAGGTTAACCTAGACTATTACATTGCTACAAATGGCAAGCCCTAAACACAGGCGTTACAATTGGCGCTAAGCCAATCCATTCCCAAAACGATGTCGAAACCATTAAGTTCGATAGGCAATAATTCCTCGTAGAACTTATTCCCATTCAGATCAATTAAGATGTTTTTCATACGATGGCTAACAGGTACAAACTTGCCACTAGCAACTTCGACTAATAAGGCATTATCTAGTCTATCAACAGGCAAAGCTAGTTTTCTACCAAATTCATGCGATATAAAGGAGTAGTTGGCTCCAGAATCAAATAAAATTTGGGCAGGCAATTTGTTTACGAGAAAGGTACCTGAAGCGACATCAGCTTCATCTTTAGCAGCTTCCAGTGTCATCTGGAATGCTCTCGCCTTTGGCTTTGGCGGAATGTTGGGTCTTGCTGCTTCCTTCTTCTTCGGACAATCCCTTGAGATGTGCCCCTCCTCACCACAACCATAACAAACATTCTTGGTGAAGGTGCAGTCGTTGGCATAATGCCCTGGCTTTCCACATTTGAAGCATGTGGTTTCCCCGCCACACTTCCCATGATGCTTCTTCTTGCACTTGTCGCACCATTTCGCCTCTACCTTTCCTCCACTTCCTCTCGAACTAGACTTCGAGAATTTACTTTTCTTGCTGGACCTTGAAAATCCATCGATTTTCCTCTTCTCACCAACCTCTGACCTTTCCATACCTTTTTCCCTGATCTGGGTCTCAACATTTCAAGCAGCCCAGATGGCGGCTTTCAATGTGGTTGCTTGCTTAACCATTGGACCATAGTCCGCTGGTTGTCCAAGGGCAAACTTGTTGACCTTAGAAAGTTCTGTAGGCACCAAATATGGGATAAACTTCATCTTTTCTGTGAAACTTGCAGCGTATTCAGTAACGCTCAATTTCCCTTTCTTCAAATTCTGAAACTCATTACTGATTTCCAGAAGGTCCTGCTCGGAGCAGTATTGCATTTTTAGTTGTTCCACAAAGTCTTTCCAAGACATTTTGCTTGCTTCTCCCTTGGGCATAGAGTCGGCTAACAGCTTCCACCAACTCAACACGCCAGATTTTAGCAGAGGGATCGCAAGAGCAGTCTTCTGCCTGTTGCTGCATTCGCAACTTTCAAACATAGTCTCCATTTCGGAGACCCAATCCATAACTTGTACCGGCGTCGGGCTTCCGGATGGACATGGTGGTTTGGATGCCATGAAATCCTTATACTTGCACCCACGACCATCATTTCCTCCATACTGGTTATTGCGTCTAACCACTGGTTGTTCGTCTTGACCAATGATCCCACTAAAGTTTTCTCCTTTAGACTGCCCTCCATTCTCCTCGGGCTCTTCCACTTGAATTGACGGTTCTTCACGATTCTGCCTCAGCAGGCGTCTTGTTTCTTCCATCTGACGATCCAACATCGTTTGAATCATCATTTGTACACCAGCCACTGTTATCGGCTCAGGTGCAGCAGCTACAACAGGTACTTGTTGATTTACAGGCGGTTGATTCCTATTTTCATCAGCATTTCCAACTCCGCTTCTTGTTCTCACCATTTTTGATCTATACACCGAATAAGGTGAAATTAGATCCTCTTTCACGATAAGATATTCAAATCATCCTTATTACTCCAAACGATTACATGCTAGTTCTAATATCGTATACATACGCTTAGAATCCTAAACACATAAACCTTCAGATTCGGTTGGCAATAAACTGTAGATCCGAACAAATAATATCATATATGGCAACATATAACATTTAGCACATAAAAGCATTTTAGGAAACTCTCCTAAAATAAACTAGTGCTCGTGTCTAAAATTTATCAGACACACACCTCACAATCTCCACTTAGCATCTTAAGTTTAAGTCTAGAAATCCTACAAATTCCTAGTTCGCTTAAACTAATGCTCTGATACCAACTGTGACATCCCCAAAATATCGGCCAGAAAAGACCGATTTCATTTATGCTTTTTAAACATTTTCAGAGTAAATCCATTTGATTTTAAAAGAGATGCGGAATTTGTTCCCAAAAACAAAACATGATAAAATAGATATTTATCAAAACATTTCATATAGAAATATGATTTCATTTCATAATCAAAAGTCGGGATGTCATGTTCCGATACAGATCATAAAGCATAAACGATAACATTACAAGTCATTCAAAAAATATATACATATACAGACTTGTAAACAAAACAACTTGATGATTCGCCCATCTTAAGCTCTTGCACCACTTCCTGTAATACAAATAAACTGAATGGATCAGGCTTGGGAGCCTGGTGAGCATATAGGGTTTTCAACCCACAATAAATCGTTATATTTAATTTCACCAATCCACAATAAAACCCGATTACCCATTCCCGTTATCCTCACTTTACGTCCCTAAAATAACTTCTATTATAAGGAACCTAATTCAGGATTTTCATCGGGACGGACATTACTGCAGAGGGGCTTCCTCAACAATAAGTGTCCTAAAGGCAACCATATGGGGGATAGAGTACACCGGTGAACACGTCGTTCACAACACCTACAGGTAATGAGCCTGCTAGTGTTCTACAGGACAGTCTAGAATAGTCCGTGGTCGTCATCCATACTCTGCTGAATGACTAGAATAACACCAATAACACCGAGGCCTCTCATCTGTTTATTTCACACCAATTATCTACCCATGTTCTACCCAACATATTAGTAGATAAAAATATACATTTTTATACATTGTTTAAAAACCTGTATAGCATGCTTTAATCAATACATATTCCACATAATAGATGAGGCATACACACATAACACGTATTTCATAGAGAATATATCAGATCTATGAGATAGAAGAGAGTGAATATACATTCACACATATAACAGCAAAATATATACACATAGCACGTATTTTATATATAATACTTCATAATATTGCGTTGGAATGAAAATGACTACACACTCACTTCCCGTATTCTTAAATACGTTTAACAATTACTTGTATAATATCGCGTATTGAAAAGGGACTATACACTCACTTCCCGTATTCTTAAATACGTTTAACAATTACTTGTATAATATCGCGTATTGAAAAGGGACTATACACTCACTTGATCGGAAGACGATCGGGCAGCACTACGGCTTGTAGAAGTAGTGTCTCTTCGTAGATCTGGAAGATCTTCACAAAAATCGGGCTCCTCGCGGGTAGAGCTTCGGCTCGGGAATAACGCTCTTCGGGATCTTCGGGGCTTCGGATCTCGCCTCGGGGCTCGGGAATATTACCGGGGCTTCGGGGTTCAAACGGCACGCAAAACGAGGCAAAAGACTAGAGAGAAGGATGGAATTTGCAAAAAAACTCAACTGCCTTCGGATCCCCTTTTATAGGAGTTGAACCCTTGCATGTACGCGGGGCGTACGAGGCTACGCGGGGCGTACACCTCGGATCGTCATGGCTTACGTATCGGCAGTACTCGAGTGCGAATGTCGTCATGCCTCGGTGTACGCGGGGCGTACTTCGGATAGATCAGCTGACTCCTCTTCGGATAATATCGGAGTTTTTAATTAAAAATAAATATTAAATACTTAATAAACTTCAAAAATTCATATCTCCTTCATACGAACTCCGTTTTCGACGTTCTTTATATCCACGCGAAGGTGAGACTACGCTCTACAACTTTCGTTTAGACTCTGTCGGCTAATTTTGACTTTTATTTTTATTAATTATTTTTAGGAGGTCAGGACAGAAAATTTCATTATAAATTCGTAACTTCTTCGTCTGACGTCCGTTCTCGCCTATCTTTTCATCGTTTAACTACTAACAACGAGATCTTCGATTCTCGTTTAGATTGTTTCGGCTAAAAACCGCTCGATCTCAAATCGAATATTCGGGCTGCATACTGCCCAGTCGAAACTTCAGAAAATCATAACTTCCTCATACGAAATCAGATTTGGGCGTTCTATATATATTCGGAAACCTCCTTTCAGCTACTACAACATTATCCAAAGATATCGGGCATATCTAATACTTTAATTTTGACGCTTATTTTATTCTTAATTCATTAAATTATAATAATTAAGAACACACACATAAATCACATAATTCACATAATTCACAAATAATACATTTTTATTATTTCAAATTGGGGTTACAAAGGTTAACCTAGACTATTACATTGCTAAAAATGGCAAGCCCAGAAACACGGGCGTTACAATTCTCTCCACCTTAGAATGATTCCGTCCCCGGAATCACACATCAACAAACAATTGCGGGTAGCGACTCATCATGTCACTCTCCGTTTCCCAGGTGAGATTCGGCCCCACTCACGATCCGGAGTTGGCAGCGGTAGTATTTACCTTAAAGATATGGAGGCATTATCTTTATGGCACAAAGTGTAAACTTTTCACTAATGATAAGAGTCTTCCATATCTCTTTAGTCAGAAGGAATTTAACATGAGGCAACGACGCTGGCTAGAGTTACTCAAGGATTACGACTGCGAGATACTTTACCACCCTGGTAAAGCAAATGTTGTTGCTGATGCTCTCAGTCGGAAGGTAAACCTTGAAAAGAAAAGGCCAAGAGCGTTGAGAATTGAAGTTGTCTCGACAATTATGGAAAGTATGAAGAAAGCTCAAGAGGAAGCTTTAGAGAAAAATGACCGAAAGGAAGAACGTTTGGGCAAAACGTTTGTATTCGGCACAAACAACCAAGGGTTGAAGGTATTCCAAGATAGGATTTGGGTACCTAAGACGGGCAGAGTAAGAGGTCTTCTGATGGAAGAAGCTCACAAGACCATGTACTCGATTCATCCCGACAGTACAAAAATGTATAGGGATCTAAAACCCTATTACTGGTAGCCGACGATGAAGCTCGAAGTTGCTAAAGTATGTGGCTAAGTGTGTAACTTATGCTAGGGTTGAGGCATAACATCAGAAACTATATGGGAGTTTAGATCCTTTACCTGTACCCATGGGTAAACGGGAGGATATCACTATGGATTCTGTGACTAAACTGCCCAGAACAAGGAACGGTCACGACATGATTTGGGTGGTCGTTGATCGCTTCACTAAGAGTGCGCATTTCATAGCAACCAACGAGAAATGGTCTATGGATAAACTTGCGAATTCTTATGTGAAGGAAAGTGTGAGGCTTCACGGTGTTTCATTAACAATTGTATCCGATCGTGACAGCCGTTTTACCTCAAGGTTTTGGAGGAGTCTATAAGAGGAAAAGCAGTTTATGGGACTTGAAATAGTCCATTAGATTGCTGAAAAGTTGTAAGTGATTAGGGAAAAAGATGTTAGCTGCTCAAAAGAGATATGGTGACAAGAAAAGACAACTGATATCATTCGAAGTTGGAGATTCGGTTTCACTTAAAGTCTCGTCGTGGAAGGGACTTATAAGATTTGGTAGAAGAGGAAAGTTGAGTCCAAGGTTTATTGGACCATTTAAAGTTCTTTAGAGAATCTGGAATCAAGCTTACAAGCTAGAATTACCGGAAGAACTAGAGAGTATTCATAACACCTTTCATGAGTGTTATTTGAAAAAGTTCACGGGAGGTGTGCCCGACATAATTCCCATTTCTAAATTAAGGTTGGACAAGAACATGAGGTTAATTGGAGAACCTGAGGCAATCGTTAATGGTAAGACTAAGAAGTTGTAACGTAAGATAGTCGATTTATGTGACATCCCCAATTTCATGGCCAGAAAAGACCGATTTGTTTATGCTTTGTTTTATAAATCAGAGTGATCGTTTAAAGAAAATGGTTGCGGAATTTGTTCCCAAAATAAAATATGATAACCATTTTATCAAAACATTTCTCGAAAAGAATGTATTTTCATTAAATAATAAAACCTCGGGATGTCATGTTCGTTACAGACCAAAAGCATAAACAATATAAAATAGACCTTACAATAGTTATTCAACTACTGATCTATAATCCAAAATCTCTCGTCAAGTCCGCCGACTTATACTCTTGTGTCATTACCTGTAATGAAAAGAAAACTGAGTGGGTCAGGCTTGGGAGCCTGGTGAGCATATAGGGTTTTCAACCCACAATAATACATTTATTATATTCACTTATCAAACAATCAACCCAAATACCCATCCCCATTATCTTCTTAAGGTTTTACCCTAAGAATCCACTATCCTTCATTCATTCATTCCTAAGGATTTACCTAAGGAATTGGCACGAAGTCCATTGCTGCCAAAGTTTATAGATCAGGTACTAAATCCATAGTTATCAGACGCTAACTCCATAGTCGTCGGGGTTTACTCAAGCGACGCTAACTCCATAGTCACCAAGGTTCACTTAACAGGCACGAAGTCACATCGTCACCAAGGTTTACTTAATAGGTGCTAACTCCATAGTCACCAAGGTTCACTTAACAAGCGCTAACTCCATAGTCGCCAAGGTTTACTCAACAATAGGCGCTAACTCCATAGTCACCAAGGTTTACTCTACAATAGGCGCTAACTCCATAGTCACCAAGGTTTACTCTACAATAGGCGCTAACTCCATAGTCACCAAGGTTTACTCTACAATAGGCGCTAACTCCATAGTCACCAAGGTTTACTCTACAATAGGCGCTAACTCCATAGTCACCAAGGTTCATCAAATAGGCACGAAGTCACATCGTTGCCAAGGTTTATACAATAGGCGCTAACTCCATAGTCACCAAGGTTTATCTAATAATAGGCGCTAACTCCATAGTCACCAAGGTTTATCTAACAGCAAGCGCTAACTCCATAGTCACCAACTATCCCATCTACCCATGTTCTACCCAACAATTTTGTAGATATAAATACTTACACAGTTTAAATCATTTAACACCTGTATAAAACTCCAAATTCCATGCCCATCTCAAATAGACAGATAACATATAAACACATAGCACGTATTTCATAGCAAATACTTCATATTTATGTGTTAGAAGAAAGTAACTACACACTCGCGCATATAAACAACAATATACTTAATACACTCAAAACATACTTGTATTATTATCGTGTTTATGAAAGGTAGTATACACTCACTTGATCAGAAGATGATCGGACAACACTACGACTTGCAGAAGTAGTAATCCTCAGCAGATCTGGAAGATCTCCACAAAAATCGAACTTCTCGCGGGCAGAGCTTCGGCTCGGGAACCGCACTTCTCGGGATCTTCGGGATCTCGGGACTTGCCTCGGGGCTCGAGAACAATACCGGAGCTTCGGGGTATTTCTGGCACGCAAAACGATGCAAAACGGGAGAGAGAAGAGAGAAAATAGCAACCCTAAACGGATGGCCCTTCAAATCTATTTATAGGGCAAATTTGGCCCTTGCCACGTCGTGGCAACCTTGTTCCACGTCGTGGGCTTGGTCGTCACTGCATGCGTCATCCCAAGTTGCATCTGGGGGCCTTCCGGAGGTGTCAGGACACTTGCCACGTCGTGGCAACCTTGTTCCACGTCGTGGGCTCTGACAGTTTTGGGGTTTCGCGCCCCGAACTTCAGAAATTCATAACTTTCGCATACGAACTCCGTTTTCGACGTTCTTTATATCGCCGCGAAGGTGAGATTATGCTCTACGACTCTCGTTTAGACTCCATTGGCTAATTTTGACTTTATTTTTAATATATTATAAGTATATTACTTATATATTATCTTTAGTGGGCCGGGACAGGAAAACTCCGTTCGAAATTCATAACTCCTTCATCTGAACTCCGATTCCGTCCGTCTTTCTGTCGTTGCACTACTATCGATGAGATCTTCAATTCTCATTTATATCACTAAGGATAGATATCTATCTACCTTAAATTCACTATCTACGTCGCGCTGGGTCGCGCTGGGTCGTGCCGGTTCTGTCGTGAAACTTCGACAGGTCATAACTTCTTCGTTATAACTCGGATTTTGGCGTTCTTTATATGCACGGAAACCTTGTGACATATACTACAACTTGGTTAAGATTAATCCTTCTAGATAATCTTCCATCAAAAAGTCATTTTTGATGCTTAACGTCTCTAAATTGACTAGCCCTGATCTACGGGCGTTACAATTATCTCCCCCTTAGGATGATTACGTCCCGGAATCATCAACGAAACAGGATTCGTATAATGACTCCATACGTTATCTCTCCATCCTAAGTAATAACCTTGATGCTCAATCCTGCATCTGCTCTTCGTACTATCTTGGACTTTCAATCATAACCTTCGAGTTACAAAATAAGTCCTTATTGCGAACTCCTTCTTCTTCTTAGGATAAATACATTCCTTTATCCATTGTAACAGACTGATGGGTCGTGTTCTAAAGAGCTCTCATCTTATGATGATACGCTTAGACTCAAGTCTCTTAGAGTCAAATTCCAGAATGGAATATACCTTCCTTCATATTCTAATGTGATATAATCACATTTCAGCATGTGGCACTTCTACCTGCAAACCTCTTTTAACAACGAGCGCGACAGTGTCAATCGCATTAACTTCAACCTTCTGACTTAAGTCAGATGTTACATCTAGCTTGGTCCTCTAAACCACGTAACATACTCATCGTAGTCGGACTCAATTTGATATGACCACTAGGGTCAGGATATCAATCATCTTACTAGTCACTACCGAAACAAGGGTAATGACACACTTGAACAAAACGAAATCAATTACTAGCTTCTTGGTAACCTTGTGACTTTCCCTGATCCAAGTGTGAGTCCTGTGCTTCCGGTAGTATATGCATCTACTACCTTTCACACCTACTCATACTCGTCCCAAGTATTGTCCCGCAGTCGACCAAGTCACCAAACAAGAAAATCACAAAACAATTTAACACGTACGAATGTGTCCAAATATTCATAAACAATTTCCCTAGACTCTACTAGGACTTCTTCATTGCTCAATATTCAATCATCAACTCTACTTCAACTCGATTGGTGATGGAAATAGCAGATGATAAAACAACTTCAAGAATTTCATCAATCGTTCCATCATCCTGCCAATCGAAAGTGTACTTCAGACGTACCATACTCCTCTAAACGTACTGTTATTTCATAAGACATACTCTAAAGGCAAGATACCACTCTTACGATATCTTCTGATAGGTGTCATCCACTATCATAAGCCTTCTTCATTTCCTCCATTTACTCAATTCTCTACAAGTCTTCACCATGACCTCTTGTACATCCAAGCAGACATTTGGTGTACCAAGCGAGAATTTTTAAGATAAGAAAGTTTTTAATTACGATAAACGTATAAATCGCCTTATCACCCCGAAACGTTTACATGCTAGTTCTAATTTCGTAGTCGTACGCTTAGAATCCTAAACACATAAGGTTTCCAGATCCGGTCGGCAACAGACCATAGATCCGAACAAATAATAGCATCAATTTAGCTATCACACAAAACAATTAGCACATAAAAGCATTTTAGGCATCATTCCTAAAATAAACTAGTGCTTGTGTCAATTTAGGTGTACTACCTAACATATTTTAGACACACTCCTCACAATCATTACTTAGCATTCTAAGTTTAAGTCTAGAAATTTCCTACAAATTCCTAGTTCGCTTAAACTAATGCTCTGATACCAACTGTGACATCCCCAATTTCATGGCCAGAAAAGACCGATTTGTTTATGCTTTGTTTTATAAATCAGAGTGATCGTTTAAAGAAAATGGTTGCGGAATTTGTTCCCAAAATAAAATATGATAACCATTTTATCAAAACATTTCTCGAAAAGAATGTATTTTCATTAAATAATAAAACCTCGGGATGTCATGTTCGTTACAGACCAAAAGCATAAACAATATAAAATAGACCTTACAATAGTTATTCAACTACTGATCTATAATCCAAAATCTCTCGTCAAGTCCGCCGACTTATACTCTTGTGTCATTACCTGTAATGAAAAGAAAACTGAGTGGGTCAGGCTTGGGAGCCTGGTGAGCATATAGGGTTTTCAACCCACAATAATACATTTATTATATTCACTTATCAAACAATCAACCCAAATACCCATCCCCATTATCTTCTTAAGGTTTTACCCTAAGAATCCACTATCCTTCATTCATTCATTCCTAAGGATTTACCTAAGGAATTGGCACGAAGTCCATTGCTGCCAAAGTTTATAGATCAGGTACTAAATCCATAGTTATCAGACGCTAACTCCATAGTCGTCGGGGTTTACTCAAGCGACGCTAACTCCATAGTCACCAAGGTTCACTTAACAGGCACGAAGTCACATCGTCACCAAGGTTTACTTAATAGGTGCTAACTCCATAGTCACCAAGGTTCACTTAACAAGCGCTAACTCCATAGTCGCCAAGGTTTACTCAACAATAGGCGCTAACTCCATAGTCACCAAGGTTTACTCTACAATAGGCGCTAACTCCATAGTCACCAAGGTTTACTCTACAATAGGCGCTAACTCCATAGTCACCAAGGTTTACTCTACAATAGGCGC
This sequence comes from Lactuca sativa, assembly GCF_002870075.4. Classification (NCBI taxonomy): domain Eukaryota; kingdom Viridiplantae; phylum Streptophyta; class Magnoliopsida; order Asterales; family Asteraceae; genus Lactuca; species Lactuca sativa. The sequence goes on along the minus strand of NC_056623.2, from coordinate 28,399,597 downwards.
TAACTCCATAGTCACCAAGGTTTACTCTACAATAGGCGCTAACTCCATAGTCACCAAGGTTCATCAAATAGGCACGAAGTCACATCGTTGCCAAGGTTTATACAATAGGCGCTAACTCCATAGTCACCAAGGTTTATCTAATAATAGGCGCTAACTCCATAGTCACCAAGGTTTATCTAACAGCAAGCGCTAACTCCATAGTCACCAACTATCCCATCTACCCATGTTCTACCCAACAATTTTGTAGATATAAATACTTACACAGTTTAAATCATTTAACACCTGTATAAAACTCCAAATTCCATGCCCATCTCAAATAGACAGATAACATATAAACACATAGCACGTATTTCATAGCAAATACTTCATATTTATGTGTTAGAAGAAAGTAACTACACACTCGCGCATATAAACAACAATATACTTAATACACTCAAAACATACTTGTATTATTATCGTGTTTATGAAAGGTAGTATACACTCACTTGATCAGAAGATGATCGGACAACACTACGACTTGCAGAAGTAGTAATCCTCAGCAGATCTGGAAGATCTCCACAAAAATCGAACTTCTCGCGGGCAGAGCTTCGGCTCGGGAACCGCACTTCTCGGGATCTTCGGGATCTCGGGACTTGCCTCGGGGCTCGAGAACAATACCGGAGCTTCGGGGTATTTCTGGCACGCAAAACGATGCAAAACGGGAGAGAGAAGAGAGAAAATAGCAACCCTAAACGGATGGCCCTTCAAATCTATTTATAGGGCAAATTTGGCCCTTGCCACGTCGTGGCAACCTTGTTCCACGTCGTGGGCTTGGTCGTCACTGCATGCATCATCCCAAGTTGCATCTGGGGGCCTTCCGGAGGTGTCAGGACACTTGCCACGTCGTGGCAACCTTGTTCCACGTCGTGGGCTCTGACAGTTTTGGGGTTTCGCGCCCCGAACTTCAGAAATTCATAACTTTCGCATACGAACTCCGTTTTCGACGTTCTTTATATCGCCGCGAAGGTGAGATTATGCTCTACGACTCTCGTTTAGACTCCATTGGCTAATTTTGACTTTATTTTTAATATATTATAAGTATATTACTTATATATTATCTTTAGTAGGCCGGGACAGGAAAACTCCGTTCGAAATTCATAACTCCTTCATCTGAACTCCGATTCCGTCCGTCTTTCTGTCGTTGCACTACTATCGATGAGATCTTCAATTCTCATTTATATCACTAAGGATAGATATCTATCTACCTTAAATTCACTATCTACGTCGCGCTGGGTCGCGCTGGGTCGTGCCGGTTCTGTCGTGAAACTTCGACAGGTCATAACTTCTTCGTTATAACTCGGATTTTGGCGTTCTTTATATGCACGGAAACCTTGTGACATATACTACAACTTGGTTAAGATTAATCCTTCTAGATAATCTTCCATCAAAAAGTCATTTTTGATGCTTAACGTCTCTAAATTGACTAGCCCTGATCTACGGGCGTTACAATTTAGTGCCTGTACGTTGGAAACATATAAATGGGCCATATCCCACCTGGGAAACGGAGAGTGACATAGTGAGTCGCTACACGTAGTTGTTTGTCGTTGTGTGATTCCGGGGACGGAATCATCCTAAGGGGGAGAGAGTTGTAACGCCTGTGTTTCTAGGCTAGGCATTAATATTGACATAATGGTCTAGGTTAACCTTTGTAACTCATTTAGAAGAAATGAAAAGGAATTATGTGAATTTTATGTGAATTATGTGTTTATGCTTAATTATTAGGATTTAATTAATTAAGAATAAAAATAAGCTTCAAAATTAAAGTGTGAGATAAGCCCGATATCTTGACATAAAGTTGTAATGGTCGAAACAAGGATTTCGGGGATATAAAGAATGCCGAAATCCGAGTTATAAAGAAGAAGTTATGACCTGTCGAAGTTTCGGGACAAAACCGGCACGGTGCCGAATGTCGTTAAAAGTGAGTTTTTGATAAACTACTTTTTAGCCTTAGTAATCTAAACAAAAGTCGTAGTATTCGTTAAACCGAGAAGTTCGATAAAAAGAACGCCCAAATCTGACTTCGTATAAGGAAGTTATGATTTTTCGAAGTTTCAGCTTAGCAGTAGACAGCTAAAAACTCGAATTTTAGATCGAGCGATTTTTAGCCGACACAACCTAAACGAGAATTGAAGGTCTTGTCATTAGGAGCACAACGGTAAAAAGTCTGACGAAAACGGACGTCGGATGAAGAAGTTATGATTTTTTTACGGATTTCCTGTCCCGGTCTGTTAAAAATAATAATATAAAATTTAAAGTCCAAATTAGCCGATGAAGTCTAAACAGAAGTTGTAGAGCGTAATTTTAGCTATGTGTGCATATAAAGAACGTGATAAACGGAGCTCGTATGCGAAAGCTATGGATTTTAGAAGTTTTGGCGCGAAAATCGAGAAAATTCGCATAGTCACGAGTTGCCACGTCACCCTCGCTAAAAAAGTGCCACGTGTCCTGCTGAGTCACCAAGCTGCTGAGTCACCGAAGCTGCTGAGTCATGCGAAGCCACGTGTCGGATTTTGATTTGACCGAAGGGAGGTCCAATCCGAGGCTCGCATATGGACCGAACCTCGCACCTAGCTCCGAGGCTCGCATGTGTGATACGACTCCGCGGTCCAATCAGCGAGTGCCACCGAGACCCTCGCACATTGTAGCACCCCAAAGTTTGGAAAGTCAAGAAAAGAAAGAAGACCTCAATTTTTAAGGGGGAGACTCGGCGAGTCCATGGAGGGACTCGGCGAGTCCGAGCGGGATCCGGGTCGAGGTGTAAGCGACCAACTCGGCGAGTCGGCCAAGGAGACTTGACGAGTTGGGTCTGAACGAGGAAAATCCTAAATCCGGGACTTGGAGCCTATTTAAGCGTCTCATTCTCCTTCCTAGGGTTCCTTTACTGCCTCTCTACCCCAGAACACCAACCTTAGCCGCCATATCCGTTTTAGAGTTAGATCTTGCCTTGAAGAGTGCACTAAAGCTTGGAAAAGGAAGAAAGGATTTGGAGGTGCAAGAAGGGACTGTAGATCCGGGATTGAGAAGACATTTCAGACCAATTGGAGGTAATAAGTTGTTGCTTGGAATCCCTTTGCACCTAGATCTATTTTCATGTGTGAGTTTTGGGCATTTTGGCATGATAAGTAACCATTTCGAGTTAGAGGTCCAGATCTGAGGTTGCTACCTCAGATCCATGTTTGTTTTGGTCTAGAATCCCCTAAAGTATCATTCCTTGGTATGTTGAAGAAGTATGTTGCCATAAACCCTAGTTTGAATGTGTTTTAAGCCTAGATCTCTTGATCTACACGTAAAGTTTGCCACTTTACGTGGGGGATAGGCCTTAGAAGTATGGATCTATGAGTTGGAAGCCCTGCTTGGCTCGAAAAGCCACTGCATGGATTAAGGACTGAATAGACTAGGTGAGTCCTTCGAGTGGACTCGGCGAGTAGCTTGAAGATGAGGAGGAACTCGACGAGTGAGATGAACAGCTCGTCGAGTCGGATGAAGTTAAGCATGAACTCGGCGAGTTGGAAGAACAACTCGACGAGTTGGTTGAAGATTGCCTTGGACTCGGCGAGTCTATTAATGGACTCGGCGAGTCAGGTCGCGAAACCTCAAACCCTTCGAGTTGAGACTTGAATCAGTGAGTCGGGTGGTGACTCAGCAAGTTGGACAGGACAGGACTTGGAACTAGTTCGACTCGGCGAGTCATAGAATGACTTGGCGAGTCGAGTCGCGAATAGAAAGACCCTGAGCTTATGAACTCGGCGAGTCATTAGGAGGATTCGGCGAGTAGGTTTGACCTGGAAGGTTGACTTTGACCAGAATTGACTTAGTTGGCTATCAGACTAAGTGTTATATGTATATTGATAGCTCGGAGAGCTAGAGGAGCAGCAGCTCAGTGGATTGGCGAGTAGCAGCCAGAGGTTTATCAGTAGAGCTCAGCAGTTCAGGTGAGTTTCCCTTCAGTAGGAACGGGTCTAAGGCCACAATGCCGGCCCGTTTAGCTAGCAGTCAGCCTCGGACCTCGATCCAATGTAGTAGTTAGTATGTTTGATGCCTTCGTGGCTCAGACAGGATTTATGTGTTTATGCCAGTTGATATGTTTATGATATGTTCAGTCAGCTTCGGACTGCGGTCCGATGTAGGGGACAGAGGTCCCAGTCAGCTTTGGACTTCGGTCCAATGTAGTAGTTAGTATGTTTAATGCCTCCGTGGCTCAGACATGATTTATGTGTTTATGCTAGTTGATATGTTTATGCTATGTTCAGCCAGCTTCGGACTTCGGTCCGATGTAGGGGACAAGGTCCCAGTCAGCTTCGGACTTCGGTCTGATGTCAGCTTCGGACTTCGGTCCGATGTCAGCTTCGGACTTCGGCCCGATGTAGGGGACAAGGTCCCAGTCAGCTTCGAACTTCGGTCCGATGTCAGCTCCGGACTTCGGTTCGATGTAGGGGACAAGGTCCCAGTTAGCTTCAGACTTCGGTCCGATGTCAGTTTCGTACTTCGGTTCGATGTAGGGGACAAGGTCCCATTCAGTTTCGGACTTAGGTCCGATGTAGGGGGCAAGGCCCCAGTTAGTCCGGACTTCGGTCCGATGCAGTGGGCAAGGCCCAGTATGTGCTTTATATGTTATTGTGTGGTATGTGGTAGATTGGGGGAGATCACTAAGCTTTGTGCTTACGGTTTTCAATTTTGGTTTTAGGTACTCGGTTTTCAAAAGAGGAGCTCGGGAAGATTGCAGAGCACACACCATAGTCAGCTAGCCTGGGAATGTTTGACTCTGATAATGATATTATGTTTTGAATTTAATACTCGAAAGTTATGTTTGACTTATGATACGTTTTTATAAATCTAGTTTTAGTAATGTTTTTAAAAGAAATTTTTAGTCGTGATTTTTGGGTCGTTTCACACACGCTGACCACCTGCGCATCGGACACATGCTTCGGACCAATCACAAGAAGCCAGCAGCCCTTCGCACATGCCACCCTCGTGCGAGCCACCCCCCTGCGAAGCCTCTCAGCCGTCGGATCAGAAGCTTCTCAGCCGTTGGATCAGGACTTCAGACCCTATAAATAGAAGGGTACCTGCGAAGGCTCTAGGTTACTTTTGGAGTTTTTCCATATTTAGCCCCTCTCTTCATATTTTCTTCATCTTAGAATCCCACAATGCCTCGGTATCGATTGTAAGCCCCAGAATACGCCACGAAGTGCCCGAGAAGCCTGAAAAATTTATCTTTTCGGTTTCGAAGCCCGACCCTCGCAGAGCCTGGTTTCTCAATAAAACTCCCGGTTTTATTAGAAATGATCGTTTTAGGAAACGAATTGCTGCCCGGTTTTCATTAAATCAAGTGAGTGTGAAGTTACTTTCACCTTACACATAGATATGAAGTATTTTACATAAAATACGTGTTGTGTGAATATATATTGTTTGTTTATGAGATGGGTGCTGAAGGAATGATTTATACATGTTTTTAAATAATTTAAACTATATATGTATTTTTATCTACGAAAAATGTTGGGTAAAACATGGGTAGATGAAATAGTGGGTATGCTGAAAGGCGAGTTGGATAAAGGAGATGATCAATAATACTAATCATGAGTTGAGGGTGAGTGGTGAAAATTTGAGAGAATCACTTACCCAAATTGTTGGCCCCCGTCATTCAGCAGAGTATGGATGACAACCATGGACTATTCTAGACAGTCTATGGAACACTAGCAGGCCCGCAACCTGTAGGTGTAATGAACTATATGTTCATTTGTTGTACTCTAAAAACCCATTGACATGTATTGCAGGAGAGAATACCTGTAAATAATACTGTCGATAAACGAGAGCTATGGACTTAGCACATGTTGAATAAACTTTGGCAGCTATGGAATTAGTGCCCGTTGTATAAACCCCGGTCACGAGGTCACTTTGTGTCTATTCCTTAGGATGAATCCTTAGGAAGGAGTGATAGTTGATTCTTAGGGTAAACCCTTAAGAAATAAAGAAAATAATGGGGTTTGGGGTAATTCGGTTGATTGATTGATGTTTAAACATAATAAATTTATGTATTGTGGGTTGAAAACCCTATATGCTCACCAGGCTTCCAAGCCTGACCCGCTCAGCTGTTTATATTACAGGTAGAGGACCCCGAGCATAGTCAGATGATGATGATGAGTGAATTTTGGATTATAGGCCAGTAGTTACAAATAACTTTCGTAAGGCTTATAATGTCTTGTTTATGCTTTTGATCTGTATCGGAACATGACATCCCGAGGTTTTGATATAAAAGGAAATGATATATTTCTTAAAGAAAGGTTTTGACAAACCTTTATCATATTTTGTTTTGGGGACCAATTCCGCAACATCTTTTATAAAGATTTCTCTGATTTCATTTTAAAAAGCATAAATTAAATCGGTCTTTTCTGGCCGAGAAATTAGGGGATGTCACAGTTGGTATCAGAGCATTAGTTTAAGCGAACTAAGAAATATCCTACGATTTCTAGACATAAACTTAGAATGCTAAGTGATGATTGTGAGATGAGTGTCTACCATAATTTAGACACGAGCACTAGTTTATTTTAGGAAGGATGCCTAAAATGCTTCTATGTGCTAAATGTTTTGTGTTATAGCTATAATGATGCTATTATTTGTTCGGATCTATGGTCTGTTGCCGACCAGATCTGGAAACCTTATGTGTGTAGGATTCTAAACGTATGACTACGATATTGGAACTAACATATAAACGTTTCGAAGACTTAACATCTAACGAAAATGAAGATCTAAATTCACCTACGATTGGTGTATAGATCGAAATGGCGATCGACTACTCAAAGTGGGTTCGGAAGTGATAATCCACAGCCTGAGCCAATCACCATGACTGGAGTGCAGGCAATGGTACGTACGATGTTAGGTGAACAGATGGAAGAAACAAAACGTTTACTTCAACAAAGTAAGGATGAACTTATTGTGCCAGTACGACAGGCATCTGTTCTTGAGGCAACTATTAGGGTTGCTAAGTCTATTGAGGAAATGATCAATGACACAACCGCCAACAAAGTTGAAGTTGGCAAGAAGAGAAAATTTGAGGGGTCTTCATGGCCCAACAAGAGCAACATATCTTCAAAGTTTGGTAAAAGAAGAGATAAAGGAAAATGGTGCGGGAAGTGCAAAAATAAACACTATGGGAAACATATTTTATTTATGTTAAAACGTTTGGGATGTCATCGTCAATACAGAAACATAAGCATAAACAGAACTTACAATTATTTACACTAGTGATTTACATCTCTTTAAATCTCTCAGTGTAATGTCTCTTCATATCAACACCTGTGATATAAATAAACTGGGTGGGTCATGTTAGGAAACCTGGTGAGCACATAGGGTTTTCAACCCACAATAATATAATTATTATTTTTAAACTTCAAACAATCAACCCAATTACCCATTCCCGTTATCCTCACATACGTCCCTAAAACATCTAACACAAGGGACCTAGTCTAAGGACTATCATTGGGATTGACACTACTGCTAAGGACATTCCTTGGCAATGAAAGTCCTAAAGGCAACCATATGGGGGATGGAGTACACCTGGTGAGCACACAGTTCACACAGTTTGAATAAACACACAGTTCGAATAAAGACACAATTCGAATAAACACCTACAGGTTGCGAGCCTGCTAGTGTTCCACCGGACTGTCTAGAATAGTCCGTGGTCGTCATCTGTACTCCGCTAGATGACTAGATCATCAAGAACAGCTATAACGAGGCCTCTCATTATTTTATTTTGTCACACAGCAAGTATTACATCTATCCATGTTTTACCCAACACATTTTGTAGATATAAAATACTTATACAGTTTAAATCATTGAAAACATGTATAAAACGTTCATCCAGCATAGATAGCAAGTATTCAGATAATATGCACACATAGCACGTAATTTACGTAAAATACTTCATATCTATGTGTAAGCTGAAAGGGACCATGCACTCGCTTGAAAGGTGGTGACTCAGCACTTGAACAGCGCTTCGATACTCTCAAAACAATTTCCTTCGATAAAACCTAATATCGATACCACTAGGGTTTAGTCTAACGATAACCGCGACAAATTAATAGTCTGACTATTATTATTATTATTATTATTATTATTATTATTATTATATAAGTGTTAAATAACACTCAATATAACTCATAATAATAGCCCAAATAATTATTTTAAGGACCTAATAACATTCCTATAATTATTTGAAAGCTATATTAAAAATTGCGTAAGCGTAGCACACTTACAGCGAATTTTATCGAAAATTGGAACTTATTTGGAGCAGCGTTTCGAAACCGAAAGACACTTTTTCTCGGGACTCCGGGAACCTCGGGGCTTCCCCAGGGTGCTAGGGGATTTTTCCTAGGGTTTAGGGGTGGTTTGGAACCTTAGAGAGAGAAAGATTTTAGAGAGAGAAGGGTTTTTGGTGTAATTTGCTCGGCAGCCCTCGCAGGTATTTATAGGCGAAGCCTCTCGGATTACGTTGGGCATCGGACAGGACTACGCTGGGCGTAGTTCGGATAAGCCTCCAGCTCGCATCCAGCTGTTAGCCACTTCGGACCGGATAAGAACCGACGGTACGCGGGGCGTTCCGGATCTCGTACGGGGGCCGTAGGGCGAGGCGACGTGTCCTTCATCCGAAGCGAGGCTTTCTTCAGCGATGGACGGCTCAGAACGCGCCACGTCATCGATCCATGCATCAGCATCGCAAATTCACTTTCCAACTTTAAAAATTCGTAACTTTTGCATACGACCTCCGTTTTTGACGTTCTTTATATCCACGCGAAGGTGGGAACGTAATCTACAACTTTCATTTAGACTTCACTGGCTAATTTTGAATTTATTTTAAATTTTATATTATTAACAGGCCGGGACAGGATTGGTCCGTTAAATCCTCATAACTTCTTCATCCGACGTCCGTTTTCGCCCATCTTTTTCTCGTTACACTACTCTTATCGAGATCTTCGATTCTCGTTTAGGTCGTGTCGGCTAAAAATCACTCGATCTAAAATTCGAATTTCGGGTTGTACACCGCTAATCCGAAACTTCGAAAAATCATAACTTCTTCATATGAAGCCAGATTTGGGCGTTCTTTTTATCGATGTTCTTAGTTTAACAAATTCTACGACTTTTGTTTAGAGCGCTAAGGCTAAATCTCGTTCTATCGTAAATTTACTATTTACGCTTCCCGGTGTCGTGCCGGTTCCGACGCGAAACTTCGACGGGTCATAACTTCTTCATTATAACTCGGATTTCGGCGTTCTTTATATGTACGGAAACCTTGTGACATATTCTACAACTTGGTTAAGATTATTTTTTCTAAATAATCTTTTTGTCGAAAAGTCGTTTTCGACCCCCTGTTGCCTCTAAATTGACTAGCCCGGATCTGCGGGCGTTACAAATGATCAATGACACAACTGCCAACAAAGTTGAAGTTGGCAAGAAGAGAAAATTTGAGGGGTCTTCAAGGCCCAACAAGAGCAACATATCTTCAAAGTTTGGCAAAAGAATAGATAAAGGAAAATGGTGCGGGAAGTGCAAAAATAAACACTCTGGGAATTGTGACGGGAAGGTGAAGTGCTTTAAGTGTGGAGAAATAGGGCATTACGCCAATAAGTGTACGATTGCCAAGCAGGTGTGCTACGAATGCAAAGCAGAAGGCCATATTTCTAAGAATTGTCCGAATAACAATGAAGTAACAAGGCCAAGTGCACCATCAACGCCAAAGGAATTTCAGGATATCCTTGACGAAGCGATTAATAACTCTAGGAAGTAGAAGTCAAGACTTGATACCCGAAGATCAATTTACGAAGTAGTAATGCGAATAGTAACAAGTAGTTTAGCCTATGAGAGGCATAGTATAGGGTAAACTTGAACCTTTGTGTAATCGTTTCAAGGAAATAAAATAAACCCTGGTTTTGTTGTCTGATGAATAGAATGGCTGGTGTAATTTTTTTAAGTTGTCCCAATCATCTGGAATTTCCATCACCAACCAAGTTGAAGTAGAGTTGATCATTGAAGATACGTGTGAAAGAAGTCCTAGTAGAGTCTAGGAAAATTTTATGATTAATTGGACATATTTGTATGTGTTAAATTGTTTTGTGATTTTAGGACTTGGGGACTGCAAGACAGTACTTGGGACAAGTATGAGTTGGTGTGAATAGTAGTAGAGATCTATACTACTGGAAGCACGGGACTCGCACTTGGATCAGGGAAAGTCACAAGGTAACCAAGAAGTTATTATTTGATTCCGTCTTGTTCTAGTATGTCGTTACCATCGTTTTGGTAATGACTAAGAAGATGATTGTTATTCCGACCTTAGAGGTCATATCAAATTGAGTCTGACTACGATGAGTTTATTATGTGGTTCAGAGAACCATGTTTGATGTAACATTTGACTTAAGCCAGAAGATTGAAATGAAAGATGATCAAAGCGATTAATAGAAGTATCGCAGTCATTGTTAAAGAAGTTGGTAGTTAGAAATGATACATGTTGAACTGTGATTATATCACATTAGAACATGAAGGAAGGTATAATTTTTTTTTTCTGAAATTTGTCCCTAGGAGATCTGAGTCTAAGTAGTGCAGTATACAATGAGAGATCACTAGAACATGACCCATCGGTCTGTTACAATAAATGAAGGAAAATACTTATTCCAAGAAAAAGGAGGAGTCCTCGATAAGGATTTATTTTGTAACTCAAAGGTTACAATTGAAAGTCCTATGGAGATCTGAAGCTTTTTAGGATTAGCTGGATATTATTACTAAATTATCCAAGGCTTTTCTTCGATCGCGACTCCATTGACAACTTTGACCCACCAAGGAGCCTTAGCTAGATAAAGCCAACAACTCTGAGCTTCTAGAGCTCAAAAGTGTCCAGATCTAATGTCCAATCCATCCTCCTGGGCTTATCACCCGGATTCCACTTGGAAATGGTCCAAATGTAAAAAAAGATAAGCTAGAAAAGGGATCTAGATGATTAACAACCAAGGTATAAGCTTTATACCTTCAAATGATCTGGAATGTCACCCAAACTCTGGATCTATACTACTTTCCTTGCTCCCTTTCTTCCACAATCTTCAAGATGCACACCAAGAGCCTTAATATTCTCACACAAGCTCAAGAATGAAGTTGGGTGGCTAGGGTTTCGTCTCTGGACAATGGAGGCTATAAATGAAACCCTAAAAATGAGAATGAGATGCTTAAATAGGGTGTCAAGTCCCGAAATTAGGGTTTCTCAACCCAGACCAGACTCGCCGAGTCCATCTCCCCGACTCGCCGAGTCGGTCACTTAATCCGCGACACGGGTCATGCTCCGACTCATCGAGTTCCTCCTTGGACTCGACGAGTTGACTCCTTTGACTAAGGGCTTTTCTTTCCTTTCTTGGTCTTGCGGATTCTGGGTGTTACAATAGATATCAAGAACACAGATAATATGCACACATAGCACGTAATTTATATTAAAGGCTTCATATTTATGTGTAAGATGAAAGTAACTATGAACTCACTTGTTAAAGTGATGACTCGAAATTCGAACAGTGCTTCGCTTCTAACAATCGTCTTTTCCTTCGACGAAACCTAGTATTATTACGACTAGATTTTAGTCTAATATTTATTCAGACTAATTATTAGTCTAGACTTACGAGCGATATTGTTTTATAACTGTTAAACAATACTTTTCAACACTATGTAGAGACAGGGGCCAGACATGAAACACCGGAGGGCACGACTATTTTGGCATTTAAGTTGTTCTGAAATCCAACAACCCTATGCGGCCCTTTATACTAGATTTCCCATACCACGAGTAGTTAAAAGGTATTATAATAACATGTTTTTTTTAATTTATACATAACAAATATATTGCTTATAAGTTCATAATAACGATAATGAACTTAAATATAAGTTATACTTAAAGAAGGGTAAGCATAACTTACTTACAAAGGGGTTTGGCTAGGAACCAGGCTCACAGGGTCAGAACTTCTGAGCCAAAAGCTCTTCTTCTTGGAGCCTTTCTAGCGCTCCGGAACTCTCCTCTAACACTTAGGAAGTGCTAGGGAAGGGGAGGGATAGGTTTGGAGTATTAAGAGAGAAAGAATGGGAAAGGTGTGAAGAAAATGGATGATCTGAGCCTCTATTTATAGGCTGTCTAGGGGCGATTCACGTCGTGAACTTAAAATTCACGTCATGACCTTGTATAGGCACCAAGACTTCGCCTGGTGCTGACATGTGGCGCCTAACACAAGTAAAATAACCAATTTAAAAAAAAAAACTCATAACTTTCGCATACGAGCTCTATTTTTGACGTTCTTTGTATTCACGTGTAGGTATTGACAAGATCTACAACTTTCCTTTTGAACCCATTGGCTAAATCTTGACCGATTTTAAATTTAACGGTCTGAGAAGATTACACTGTTAACGACCGTATAAAATTCTTAACTTCTACATACGGACTCCGTTTTCGACTGTTTTTTTATCGTTTAACTCCTATTAATGAGATCTTCATTTCTGGTTTATATCATTTTAGCTAAAAATTGACCGATCTAAAATTCAATTTTTGAGTTGTGCATTGCTATACAAAATCTTAGAAAAATCAGAACTTCCTCATACAAAGTCAGATTTGGACATTCTTTTTATGCACGCTCTTGATTTAACGTACAATATGACTTTCGTTTAGATCGCTAAGGCTAAAAAGTATTTTATTGCAAAGTCACTTTTCACGTCACACAATGTCGTTTCGGTTTCGTCGCAAAACTTCGTCGGATCATAACTTCTTCGTTATAAGTCGGATTTCAGCGTTCTTTATATGTACGAAACCGTTGTGATATATACTATAACTTGGTTAAGATTATTCATTCTAAATCATTTGCTATCAAAAATTCATTTTTGACGCTTAATGTCTCTAAATTGACTAGCCCGAATTTGCGGGCGTTACATATATATTGTATGTGTATAGTGGACGAGGCCGGATGTTAGGCGGGGCATAAGAATAACAGATCTGTATACCGAGCGGGGCCCGATGGAGGGCGAGGGCCCGATATTTGATTTATGCTTACATTTTTCAGTTTATGTTTTAGATACTTCTAGTTACATGGGGAAGAGATCGGGATGACTGTATTGCACACACCACATAGTTCCAATTTTGTGATTTACTCTGAGTTGAGATGATGTTTGATACACTTATTCTATTTGGATTGCATTGATGATGTTTTTGGAATAGTGTTTTTATTAAATTAAAAATGAAATTTTTGGGTCATATTTGTGGGTCGTTACAGTAATGTACTCGCTTTTATAAATATGTATGTTTCAAAGTAATGAACATATCTACATGTATAAACGTTATGCATTTAAACATATAAATATACATGCATAGTCACGATTCTTGAACTTTCATATACTTTCGGGATCGTTTCGTAACGAATTTAAACTATTGTGGGCTGTTTGGTAATTTAATTAACCAAGGTAGGACTGATTTTGTTAAGAATTTCCAATGAATGGGCTGAAATGCTTATTTTTATTCAAAGTTTGAAGATTGAGATTTATTTTGTTAAAAATAACCAAAGGAGGGGCTATTTTGAATAAATGGGTTCAATGTTTTGGAGTTTGGGACTGATTTCTAAAATGAATGTTGCAGTAGGGGGTTATTTTGTCAATTCATCAAAGTTGAAAGGACATTAGGGCTTTTTGTGCCCGTTTCCATTTGTTGATCGGGCAAAGGAAAAGAACGAATGAAAGCCGACGAACAAAGACGGCGAGAGGGCAGCACGAAGGCTCGTAGGCAGCACGGGGTTTCGTCGGTCGATTCGCGAGCAGAGATCGTCTCCGGGGTCGACGAGGCCAAAGGGAAGGAAGGGAGAAGCAGCGAGGCTGCTCGTGGCCTCGGTGGGTGCAGCGAGTAGCGCTCTTCTCGTCCGGATGCGAGGTGCGAAGGAAAGGGAGTCTGGTAAGGCGTCGCGAGCAGCAGTAGCGACGAAGACGAGGGTGTTGGCATCGTTACTCGACCGACGGATGAAGGGGAATGCAAGGCAAGCTACTCCGGCGGTGAAACTCGAAGGGAAAGTGGTTCAATCGATGGAACAAATGGAGAGGAGGGACAGCAATCGAAGGAGAAAAGAAGAAATAGATTAGTTTTTCTTTTGTGATCAGTTGGTTTTCTGAACCTCAACCCACGGCTGTCGGAAGAAGCTTCACATCAGGTGGAGTCTTTCTCGGTTGAAATTGAAGAAGGAAGAGGAAGGATAGCAGCAACAGTGGTCTTCAGGGGGTGTTTGGTGGTTGTCAACGGGAAAGAGAGTGAGGGTCCAGACGGGGGCTTCCACCTCCGATGTCTGCTCCGGGCATACACCCACTTCGGTGGTCGGTCTAGGGTAGAAGAAGAACAGTAGGAATCTCTTTTTTTTTTTTTTTTTTTTTTTGGTTGTTTCAGTTGACAGGGAAAGAAAATGAAGCAAAAAAAATGTGCTGTTGTTCTTCGTGTTTGCAGTATACACGAGAACAAGAACAAAATTGTTCTTGGCTGGGAATGAACATGTAGGCAGAAAATAAAAAGGCTGGAGGTGTTTAGGTGTTATATTGTTATCATTGTACATGGTTGAGTGTTGTGTTGGTTGAAGAAAGAGTGTAAGAAATCTTTAATTTGACAGCAAGTAAAGAGACTTGCAAATAATGTTGTGTGTAGACTTATAAGAAATGCTTTGGTAATGTGTGTATTAATATATCTCATCTCATCTCACTTTCTAATAAATAAATAACTTCAATATCATGCTGCCATGTGTCTAATTCTTTAAGCCCCTCTCGAACTTCCTACATTCTATGTTAAATACATCAAAATTTAGCTGCGATTTTATTTCATAAAAAAAAAAATTTAGGTCCTACAAATCAGTAAATCAGTTTTAATGCTCTAAATTTAGCTGCCTTTAAATTTTAAAATTTTAAAATCTGCCCTCAAGCCTTTAACACACGTATCATCAATTAAATCCCAATAAATCATGAAACAATAGCATCTCCAAATTTGAATCGTTCAATGTATATCTAAGAAACACATCTTATACAATCGCTTCCTCTCAGTTTCAAGTTTTTGTCTTTGAGTTTAGGGTTTTTCAAAGACGAAGATAAACTGCTTAGTCTGCCTACGAAGTGCTCAACATAATGCAAGATTGCTCTTTGTTCGTCCTCTCTTCTAGCCGGTGAGGCTTTTCTTTTATCTCTCCTGGATTTTCTTTAAAGATCGGAAGCTTTAGGGGGGTATTGGAGAGCAAAAACAGTGGAACCTATTTGCCAATCCCCCATCAGTTCAACTTTAGGTAAACTCTTTTTGTATAGTTTTGGTATGACAGTTTACTGAATCGGGTTTGGATTTGTTTTTTTTTAATGATTTGAAAATCGCCTTTTTATTCAAAATTCATGTCATTTTATTCAAATTCTAAGTTGAAATGAGGGCTATACCTTCTTTGGGGTGGTGAAAGGATGAATATTGGTTAAAGAAGCCAACAACTTCTCTGGAAGTTGAAGTGCGTATGTTATGACAATATATTCAATTGGGTATTTCTTTTTCTTGTATAGATATAATGCTGAATATGTTTTGCGTAAATACTCTTTTAAAATTGTAATAATATAGGTTTGTATTTTTATCGATCAGGTAGGTTGCATGTAGCTTGTGAAGGTTTTAAAGGTAGATCGATAGTCACAAGGATAGCTTGATTGTTGACGAAACCCAGTATAAAGAGATGTTGGTGACTGTGACAACCGTCAATTTTCGGTCAAGTCAAAGTCAACTAAAGTCAACAAGTTAAACCGGTCAACTCAATTTGCCCGTAGGTACTAGAGTTTACGTTATGTAATTTCTAAACAACTCTCTATTCTAATGAGAGATCATAAATCGAAAAGTGCGTACATCTAGATCTCCTTAACCTAAAACGGTGGTACGTGGAGAGCCAAACCGATAAAACAATGTTACATACTCATCGGGAGTATGCAAGATCCTTAAACAAGGCTTAACGGGGTTTACGGACCTTGCACTGCGAAGCCGGACACTCACATTCGTTACACATAAAACCGATCTCAATCGTTTTCACTCCATCTCTTCTTATCAGAAATCTCTCCCAAATCCCTCTAAGTATGTGAAATCTCTCCCAGATCTCTCTTTGTATGAGAAATCTCTCCAAGAATGTCAAATCTCTCCCAAATCTCTCTACGAATGTGAAATCTCTCCTAAATATCTCTTTGTATGGGAAATCTCTCCAAGAATGTCAAATCTCTCCCAAATCTCTCTAACTAAGTCAAATCTCTCCAAATCTCTCTAAGTAAGTGAAATCTCTCCCAAATCTCTCTTTGTATGAGAAACCTCTCCAAGAATGTCAAATCTCTCCCAAATGTCTCTTTGTATGTGAAACCTCTCCAAGAATGTCAAATCTCTCCCAAATCTCTCTAAGTATGTGAAATCTCTCCTAAATCTCTCTTTGTATGAGAAATCTCTCCAAGAATGTCAAATCTCTCCCAAATCTCTCTACAAATGTGAAATCTCTCCCAAATATCTCTTTGTATGTGAAATATCTCCAAGTATGTCAAATCTCTCCCAAATCTCTCTAAGTATGTGGAATCTCTCTCAAATCTCTCTCAAAATCTCTCTCAACTCTCTATAATCACTCGGGGCATCCCGACCCTCGAATTTGGCGAAAACAGCCCAAAAACGGAAGTCTACGCGAAAAACGGACTTAAGGAGCCGAAACCCCTCTTAGGACCCGAAAGTCCTCTTAGGACCCGAAAGCCCTCTTAGGAACCGAACCCTTCTGAGCCGAAGGCTGCTGAACCGAACCCGAAAGGTCCTCTCGGGCCCGAACCTCGCATGCCTCACCCGAACCCGAATGTTCGGCACATTTCGGGTCTGACCACTTCCTCTTCTGATGACCTACCGAGCCTTCGCTTCTGATGACCTACCGAACCCTCGCTACTGAGCCATTGACAGAGCCCTCGCCCTCGCCTCTTCTTCTGGTTCGCACTTCGCTTCTGGCTCGGCACCAGCAAGGACCGAACCTCGGCCTAGGACCGAGAGGTCTCGTTGGGAATGCCTTTCTTCCCGGTTTTCGACTAATTTCGCGTTTTAGGCCCGTTTTTAATTGTTTTAACACGAGATTTTCACCTAAAACTTTATTTTAACATATAAGGACCCATAATTATTAAATTATCACATTTTTAAGGATAAAACCTTGTCCAAAAGAGTGGGTGAAGTACAAAGGTGGAGTGTTGACTTTACCTTATTTTATGACACAAGCAACCACTCCCACACCCACTCCATGTCACTATTCACACCAGCTCATCCCTAGTCACTTCATAAGTCCTTTCTCACTATTTTCAACCATTCCCACGTTCTTAGGGCTGGAACATCCACCCTCTCTCCTCACAGTTCATTCATTCTCTCATTTTTCACCAAGAACCACACTCCAAACTCTCTCATCTTTCTCTCCAATTCGAGAATTTCAAGGCATATTCCAAGACTTTTCTCCTACAATTAGTAAGTATCATCATTTTCTTATGATTATTGCACACCCTCCTACTCAAAATCATAGATTGCTTACACAAACATCATCACATTCTTGTTAGATCTTCGAATCTTCAAGTGATTCTTCAAGTGTTCTTGGGTTGAACACTTCTCTTCTTCAACACTTACCTACTGAAATCACTCAAGGTGAGTTCATACCCCTATATTTTTATGTTTTCTTAAGTTTTTAGGTGGGGGGGGGGGGGGGGGGGAATACAAGTTAAAACACCAAGAACATAACTAAAATTTTCTAACAGCTTTCATCAGAAAAGTTGAACTCCATTCACGGACTGTTTTGGACAACTTAAACATTTTTGTTTGAAAAACTGTTTTAGGTGTAAGTAGTTCCGTTTCTTAGCTTTAAAATGACTACTTGCACATCTCCATACGATTTTTCTACAATTTATGGTGATTTTTACAAAACTGTCTATCATTTCAAACACCAATCCGGACCAGTCTGTGATTATGGACTTTTTCACCCAAGTTGGAGGTCATTAAAAATCATGATAAAAATTATGAGTAAACTAGACACATTTTGGGAACTCTCAGAATTTATGGATTTAGTTTTCAACTTCGTATGATTTTTCTATGACTTTTCAAAAACAGTGTAGAAAGGTTGAAAATTAGTTAACAGCTTATAACTTTCATAACACTTTGTATTATGTTGAGCAAAGTGTATAACGATAAGTTCTAAATATTGAATGTGTTTCCTTGTTAGTTTATCATCATAAACTGAAACATAGTCATTCATGATAAGATTATACATTCATTTAGAACACGTATATTAAGCTATAATGAGCATAGTTTATGGATTCATAGCATTAAGGCATTTTCATAAAAGAATTCTTATACATTACAAACGTTTTGGATAAACTATAATAGGTATAGTTTATGTATCATTTACTTCTCAAACTTATTTACCAAAGGTTTTCAGTTTAGTTCACGTAAATCTGTTAATGAATAAATTTGTGAGTCATTCCCTTCGGGTTACTTCCAAAGTAACAAAGTCAAAAAGTCCTGTAAATTGTAACCAGCGTCTCTTGTAGGGAGAACGTGATAGTTGTGTATAGATCTATATTGGGTTTGACAAACCCACACCAGAGCTGCTTGCAACAGCTAGACCGGCAGGTCTGTGGTGACAAGTGTCATTTAACGCCGACGCCTGAAGAACGTCGTATTACGAGGCCGTCTATGTCAAGTATGGTTATGATAGCTCACATGTGGTATTAACAATCATAAGATTTACGGGTTCTAACTTTAAATTAGTGAGTTATGTCGATTTAGCTCTCAGAAATTACTTTAAGTACGGAAAAATACTTGTACGTCTTCATATTAAAAAGTGTTTTATGTTCATTTAAAATTACTTTTTATATCAATTACAAATATCGCTGTATATTTTCAGTCTTAGTATTTAAGACTACACACCATTCATTACGAGAGTTTTTCTCAAATCAGAAAGGGTTTTACGCCAATTTGAAACCACTTTTATATCTTTAAGTATGACAAATACTAGTTCGATTTCGGTCCTGGTATTAGGACCACATAACTTATGTAAGGAAAATATTGGATTTTTCTTGGTAACATACATCTCTTTACAAAGATCGATTTTCAAACTCTTACCGTCAAAAGCTTATGAACTCACCAACCTTTGTGTTGACACTTTTCAAAACTACTTGTATTCTCAGGAATTCAGTGAAACAGGAAATCAACCACGTTTTGAGGATGGGACGTTAAATCGTCAAACAGTTCATTTTGTATCATAATGTAATTGATTTGAATCATGTAAACATATACTTTGGTGTAACTTTTTTTTCAATTATATTTATGATGGTTGTATTTACTTTGAGCACTATTATACTCGTTGTTGTGATACTCTACATGAGGTCCTCCACCCCCGGACGTTTCCGCCATCCTTGGTTTGGGGGTGTGACAGATTAGTATCAGAGCATTGTTTATAGTGAACTCAGTATATCGAACCACATAAGATATACAAACTATAAATGCATTGGGACAAAAGTCTCTGATTTAAAGTTTTCAAAACAATCATACTTTTAGAAATAAATAATTTCCTATTAAAAGTATACATGCATGCATACATATTAAGGTCAGCATCATTCTCGAACAAAACAAAAGTAACGATTGTTGAATATCACAGGTAAGCTCGGGGGTGTATGATCATTCTTGGGAATGGCATAGCCTAATCAACTATGCTAGTCCGAGGAGTGATTAGCACATGCCCAAGAATGGTTGTGATATGGCAACAAGTCTAAATACTTACCAACACTACCACAATGAGATCATTAGAACAGAACACGAGTTTAAAATACTATAGGAGTATTTTGTAATATCATAACTTATATGAAAACTAAATAGATCCTTAATAATAGGTCTATAGTCCCTAAGTGGATACCCTAAGATATTACATAACTTAGAAATCATAGACTTAGAAATTGTGGTCATTGCCTTACTTCCTTTTCCTTGTTTGGATGTGGATCTAGGGTAGGATCACTTATTCGAAGGTCTATCATATCTTGTTATATGTAAGTAGTATGCACTATGTCATCATAGAAGTAACTAATAAGGATCACCCCTATAAGTAATTAATTATAGAGTTAGACGCCTAGTAATTATCTCTTCCACTCTTATTCTCGCAAGTACAACATAGCAAGATCCTACTTACCGGATGACCCCTACTTTCCCAATCCGAACCCAAGAAGTGGTGAATGATTATGAGGAGAATCAGAAGCGGAACCGGAGGTAATCAATCCTCCATGCATAGCAAGGGTTTCCGCGAACCGTTTCGACTATATCGAACCTGTGCCCCGTTGGGCAATCGTGATCGAGGGTTGAATGTCGATAGCAATGGCAACAACCACCACGTGGAGACCAACGAGGGTGCTATGACCTCAACCACGGGGGACCGACTGACAGAGCCCTCCCGGCGAAGACCCGACAGATCGCGAACATCGGGGATTAAAGCAGGTAGACTATAACCTGAGTTCGGAAACTGCACGCTACTACAGGCCCTACTGTCTCACGTACCCGAGACTCGGAAGGAGACTACTATTTCGGAGACCAACTCTCTATTTAGGACCTTATCACCACTCAGGCAAAGGCAAGAGAGTAACGGGGTAGACACACAACATTCAAAGAGAGGAGGATTGCAGCCAAGCATCGATTTGCAAGGTGCATCGACTTTGCCTCATGCATCGCAAGGGACAGATCGTTGTAAGTAGAGTTCATACCGCTCACAAGACCTTGTAAATTAGGTTCGTGAGTATGCGTTGGTGCTACTCTATTCTAGGCGTAAGCATGACACTGTGAGTTAAGCGGTTATACTAAACAAGAGATCTAGTTGCCATCAAAACTTTTCCATGCACAGATGTGAGGTAAACCTACATCTAGGTCAAAAATTTTCACCAAAACCCGAATTACTACAGTCATATTAACAAGATGGGCTTAGGACATACCTAACAGACTTGAAGGTCTACTTAGCCTTAATTATATAACTAAGCATACATCAATTGGTCATAATAAGGACCTAGCTTGGGTCAAGTATAAGGGTTCACTTGGATACAAAACTACTAAAAATTCATGGGTTTACCATATAAAGACTCCCGTTGAGAATTGTTTTCAGAACGCCCTTAACGACCGAATTACGTTACAAATCGATATAAGATAAAACTTAGTTAGAAACTCGCGACGTATAGCCATTCTAAAAACTCATTATCATCTCACCCTTAAACATTTTGTTGAGAAGTTCCTTCATCACAGACTTATGGGTGCGATCATAACAGCACTAATACACCGGGTCCCATCAAAACTCCTCAGCCAAGCGTGTTTGGACACACATGAATCTAAGATGAGTAAAGCTTAACGCCCGTATGAAACCTACCCCTACCCACTGCTGTAACTCCATTTCAAGAATGTTAGCGGAAACACTAGGAATAGTACAGTAATGTGCAAAAATTTATATGTGTAAATATAAATCGTAAGGATGCACTTAAGATAATCATTTCCACTAACGAAGACGTTTTTCATCGTGAAATAGAGCTATGTCTTCACCAAGAGGCAACCAACCAACTAGTAAGGCGCCAACTCTGCAGATAGACGCTGCTACTTTTCAGGCTGCAGTCACGGCAGCCGTGACAGCCGTCATGGCGCAATTTGACGCTAACAACGCCAGCAGGAGTGGAAGCGGTACTGACAATACAGATTGTGGTAACAATCAGGAACACCAACAGGTGCCTGCCAGCGAAAATACCTCGGGCCACAAAACTACGAGCAAGAAGCGAAAGTTCTAGACCAAAAAGAAGTGTAACCTATCTTAAAAACTTGTTGGAAGAAAGCAATCCGTAGCTGCACCGACCACTATAACGGCAGTCACGACGAACGCCGAGACACTAGCCACGGGGTCTGCCACCCATACGTCGGCCAGACCATATGATGGATCACTCCCAAAGTGTGTCAAGTGTGGTTTCCATCACCATGGGGCTTGCCGAGAAATGCACTGTAAAAACTGCAACAGGAAAGGGCACACCGCCCGTTTCTGTAGGACCCCGACTCAATACATCACTTCAACACCCATTACCAAAGTAATTCCAGTGTGCTTCCTATGTGGCGAAGTGGGACACTTCAAGAGAAACTGTCCAACTGAGAGGAATGACAGGGAAACCGGAGGAGTATAGCAAACGAACCAGCAAGGGTAATAGAGAACCATATTAGGACTTTTGTAATGTTCCAACGACAAAAACGTTTAAGTACCATATATTTGTAATGAATTTGGTATGCTTACTAAAGTCACCGTCTTTCTAAAAGTAGTTAAAATACTCTCTCGTTCAAATCAAACAAAAGACATTCATATATGATCTTAGGATCATTACCTGTAAGATGTGATGACTTTGTACATACATCGGGGTTAATTATAATCAAAATACCGAAGTCATGAAACAAATAATTCCATCCTGACTCCTATTCCGTGTCTAGCAGTAAGAACTAAGTGGGGCCACCCACTCGACAATCTCGCCAACATCAACT
This sequence comes from Lactuca sativa, assembly GCF_002870075.4. Classification (NCBI taxonomy): domain Eukaryota; kingdom Viridiplantae; phylum Streptophyta; class Magnoliopsida; order Asterales; family Asteraceae; genus Lactuca; species Lactuca sativa. The sequence continues at coordinate 28,376,982 of NC_056623.2, read as the reverse complement.
TACATACGACGTTCATATACCGCTCGATTGTAGGAAGACCTGTCAGGGATCATGATATCAAGTATCATTACTGGCTATCAAAACACACCCACTACCAGTGCTAGACACTATGGTATTAATCATCTACAGTAATGATAACATCAAACAAAATGGATCACCCTAAAAAGGAAACACAAGATACTCTATCACTCTAGTGATCTCTTCTTGCGAATACAGCTTAACACATGATATCTAAAAAGATATTGTTGTCATCATCCAATTTTCATTGATATAGCCCTCATCTTCCCGATTTAATGTCTACAAAAGGACCCTTCACCTAACTCACCAAATATCGGAATCCTTGTCTCCCATAAACGCATCCAGCACGGACCTCCGGGTCATCTCTCGCTGTGGAACTCCAAAACACGCACCAGAGGAGTGTTATACTTCCCGAAACCTTATCACAAGTATTTACAGGAGACCTTTGGGAATGCCACGCATGTAGCAGACAAGGTTCAAGCACAGAAGCTTGGGACGGATATGGTACGAGTTCTGCCATGAACTTCGGGCCAAGGTTGCCCAGGAGGGCGAGTGAATGTTCTACTATCCAAAAAGGTCTAGTCGCGAAAACCAAACCCACATGCTTCCTACCGAGCTACAAGAACTCTCAGGTCAAACCTGTCGAACTACTCAACAATGAAATTGAAGAACCAAGCTTCTCACCTTGGAAAGCTCTGGTCTTATTCTTCATATAGAAAGGCAAATTGCTCATAGTTCCATTAATTTCAGAGGCCCCGACAATATCTTCAGTAGAAACCTTTACTATCTGCCTCGCATAAATGAATAGGCCGACCAACCACAAGGAAAGAGGTATCCTTTAGGTATTGGACCTGAGATCTGAATATCACCAGTCGCGAGTATTGGAAAAGGATGTTCGAGGACAACCCTCCAAATTCAATGCGGACGCTACAAGTCCGTAGTGATACCCCTCGGATGGGACCAACCCGCTCGCAGTATTCATAGGTTATGCCATTCTTACTAGGATCCGTTAGTCATTGTCATTGTAAGTGACTTGCTTATCTACCCTCGCAGTAAGAAGGAAACCAAGGAAAGCAACTACAACAAACCGCGAAAGCAATACGATCAGAGAAGCTTTACCCGAAGTTCTCTAGATACGAGTTTTGGAATTAAGGACTCAAATTCCTAAGACACATCCTTATCAATGTGGAAATCCTTAAGGACTCTTTCAATTGATCAAAACCGTTGAGAAACAGTCAGCACCAAAGACGTTAACAGGAATACGCCAAAATTTCGGGTCTCGCTGACCTACCGTCTTAGTTCCTTTGGAACTTCTCGTAAATTACAGAATCCCCTTACGACTTTGACCCTGAAGGGAGCAACCCTCGACTAGGAAGAGAAGCAAAAGGAAGAAACCTTTAGAACTCCAGAATAAGAGACCAAATTCCTCTGGAAACCTCACTCTGGGCAGGCTTAGTACGCTTCGGAAAGCGTGGAAAGCAAAAACCCCATACAATTATGCCTTTCGAGATTCTTGTAAGAATCAGCTCTGTAATCGCAACTTCAATCTACTCCCGCGAGCTTAGTAAAGTACATTATACCCGACATATCCCGAACTTGCAGAAGTATCTATCCGACGAGACTCTTGTAATTCCCCTCGACGAGATCGAGTTCCACAAGAGCCTCACCTTCGTGAAAGAACCATAGTGACCATGGACCGAAAGGTTAAACGAACGCAGCAACGCTGCTCCTTATTAGTGAAAGTTCGTAGGAATACTAACCAAGGACCTGGAGTCACGTGGGAGCACGAGAATCAGTCGATTAGGAAGTATCCCCACTTCATGGCTCGATTGTTCATGCCCACTCCTTGCCTAAATTTAAAATTTCGGGACGAAATTCCCTCTAACGGGGGGATGGTGTGACAACCGTCAATTTTCGATCAAGTCAAAGTCAACTAAAGTCAACAAGTCAAACCGGTCAACTCAATTTGCCCGTAGGTACTAGAGTTCACGTTATGTAATTTCTAAACAACTCTCTATTCTAATGAGAGATCATAAATCGAAAAGTGCGTACATCTAGATCTCCTTAACCTAAAACGGTGGTACGTGGAGAGTCAAACCGATAAAACAATGTTACATACTCATCGGGAGTATGCAAGATCCTTAAACAAGGCTTAACGGGGTTTACGGAACTTGCACTGCGAAGCCGGACACTCACATTCGTCACACATAAAACCGATCTCAATCGTTTTCACTCCATCTCTTCTTATCAGAAATCTCTCCCAAATCCCTCTAAGTATGTGAAATCTCTCCTAGATCTCTCTTTGTATGAGAAATCTCTCCAAGAATGTCAAATCTCTCCCAAATCTCTCTACGAATGTGAAATCTCTCCTAAATATCTCTTTGTATGTGAAATCTCTCCAAGAATGTCAAATCTCTCCCAAATCTCTCTAAGTAAGTCAAATCTCTCCCAAATCTCTCTAAGTAAGTGAAATCTCTCCCAAATCTCTCTTTGTATGAGAAACCTCTCCAAGAATGTCAAATCTCTCCCAAATGTCTCTTTGTATGTGAAACCTCTCCAAGAATGTCAAATCTCTCCCAAATCTCTCTAAGTATGTGAAATCTCTCCAAAATCTCTCTTTGTATGAGAAATCTCTCCAAGAATGTCAAATCTCTCCCAAATCTCTCAACGAATGTGAAATCTCTCCCAAATATCTCTTTGTATGTGAAATATCTCCAAGTATGTCAAATCTCTCCCAAATCTCTCTAAGTATGTGGAATCTCTCTCAAATCTCTCTCAAAATCTCTCTCAACTCTCTATAATCACTCGGGGCATCCCGACCCTCGAATTTGGCGAAAACAGTCCAAAAACGGAAGTTTACGCGAAAAACGGACTTAAGGAGCCGAAACCCATCTTAGGAGCCGAAACCCCTCTTAGGACCCGAAAGCCCTCTTAGGAACCGAACCCTTCTGAGCCGAAGGCTGCTGAACCGAACCCGAAAGGTCCTCTCGGGCCCGAACCTCGCATGCCTCACCCGAACCCGAACGTTCGACACATTTCGGGTCTGACCACTTCCTCTTCTGATGACCTACCGAGCCTTCGCTTCTGATGACCTACCGAACCCTCGCTACTGAGCCATTGACCGAGCCCTCGTCCTCGCCTCTTCTTCTGGTTCGCACTTCGCTTCCGGCTCGGCACCAGCAAGGATCGAACCTCGGCCTAGGACCGAGAGGTCTCGCTGGGAAAACCTTTCTTCTTGGTTTTCGACTAATTTCGCGTTTTAGGCCAGTTTTTAATTGTTTTAACACGAGATTTTCACCCAAAACCTTATTTTAACATATAAGGACCCATAATTAATAAATTATCACATTTTTAAGGATAAAACCTTGTCCAAAAGAGTGGGTGAAGTACAAAGGTGGAGTGTTGACTTTACCTTATTTTATGACACAAGCAACCACTCCCACACCCACTCCATGTCACTATTCACACCAGCTCATCCCTAGTCACTTCATATGTCCTTTCTCACTATTTTCAACCATTCCCACGTTCTTAGGGCTGGAACATCCACCCTCTCTCCTCACACTTCATTCATTCTCTCATTTTTCACCAAGAACCACACTCCAAACTCTCTCATCTTTCTCTCCAATTCGAGAATTTCAAGGCATATTCCAAGACTTTTCTCCTACAATTAGTAAGTATCATCATTTTCTTATGATTATTGCACACCCTCCTACTCAAAATCATAGATTGCTTACACAAACATCATCACATTCTTGTTAGATCTTCGAATCTTCAAGTGATTCTTCAAGTGTTCTTGGGTTGAACACTTCTCTTCTTCAACACTTACCTACTGAAATCACTCAAGGTGAGTTCATACCCCTACATTTTTATGTTTTCTTAAGTTTTTAGGGGGGGGGGGGAATACAAGTTAAAACACCAAGAACATAACTAAATTTTTCTAAAAGCTTTCATCAGAAAAGTTGGATTCCATTCACGGACTGTTTTGGACAACTTAAACATTTTTTTTTGAAAAACTGTTTTAGGTGTGAGTAGTTCCAGTTCTTAGCTTTAAAATGACTACTTGCACATCTCCATACGATTTTTCTACAATTTATGGTGATTTTTACAAAACTGTCTATCATTTCAAACACCAATCCGGACCAGTCTGTGATTATGGACTTTTTCACCCAAGTTGGAGGTCATTAAAAATCATGATAAAAATTATGAGTAAACTAGACACGTTTTGGGAACTCTCAGAATTTACGGATTTAGTTTTCAACTTCGTATGATTTTTCTATGACTTTTCAAAAACAGTGTAGAAAGGTTGAAAATTAGTTAACAGCTTATAACTTTCATAACACTTTGTATTATGTTGAGCAAAGTGTATAACGATAAGTTCTAAATATTGAATGTGTTTCCTTGTTAGTTTATCATCATAAACTGAAACATAGTCATTCATGATAAGATTATTCATTCATTTAGAACACGTATATTAAGCTATAATGAGCATAGTTTATGGATTCATAGCATTAAGGCATTTTCATAAAAGAATTCTTATACATTACAAACGTTTTGGATAAACTATAATAGGTATAGTTTATGTATCATTTACTTATCAAACTTATTTACCAAAGGTTTTTAGTTTAGTTCACGTAAATCTGTTAATGAATAAATTTGTGAGTCATTCCCTTCGGGTTACTTCCAAAGTAACAAAGTCAAAAAGTCCTATAAATTGTAACCAGAGTCTCTTGTAGGGAGAACGTGATAGTTGTGTATAGATCTATATTGGGTTTGACAAACCCACACCAGAGCTGCTTGCAACAGCTAGACCGACAGGTCTGTGGTGACAAGTGTCATTTAACGGCGACACCTGAAGAACGTCGTATTACGAGGCCGTCTATGTCAAGTATGGTTATGATAGCTCACATGTGGTATTAACAATCATAAGATTTACGGGTTCTAACTTTAAATTAGTGAGTTATGTCGATTTAGCTCTCAGAAATTACTTTAAGTACGGAAAAATACTTGTACGTCTTCATATTAAAAAGGGTTTTATGTTCATTTAAAATTACTTTTTATATCAATTACAAATATCGCTGTATATTTTCAGTCTTAGTATTTAAGACTACACACCATTCATTACGAGAGTTTTTCTCAAATCAGAAAGGGTTTTACGCCAATTTGAAACCACTTTTATATCTTTAAGTATGACAAATACTAGTTCGATTTCGGTCCTGGTATTAGGACCACATAACTTATGTAAGGAAAATATTGGATTTTTATTGGTAACATACATCTCTTTACAAAGATCGATTTTCAAACTCTTACCGTCAAAAGCTTATGAACTCACCAACCTTTGTGTTGACACTTTTCAAAACTACTTGTATTCTCAGGAATTCAGTGAAACAGGAAATCAACCACGTTTTGAGGATGGGACGTTAAATCGTCAAACAGTTCATTTTGTATCATAATGTAATTGATTTGAATCATGTAACCATATACTTTGGTGTAACTTTTTTTTCAATTATATTTATGATGGTTGTATTTACTTTAAGCACTATTATACTTGTTGTTGTGATACTCTACATGAAGTCCTCCACCCCCGGACGTTTCCGCCATCCTTGGTTTGGGGGTGTGACAGTGACAACATTTTTGGTGCTTCAAGAAATGTAGATGGTATGTTGATAGATAATATATTTGTTTCCCCAACTCTTAAATAACCTAACTACAAATTTATATTGTTTGCATAATTGTTGTTTCAAAATGGGAATTTCGTATTTATACACGAATACTATTTGGCTTTTTGTTGTCTATCGACCTTCGTTCTAGAAAAAATGTCAAAAAAGAATCATGTTTGCAATAATTAGTACACCTATGTTTTGAATTAGGAGGGATTAAATGTATGATTTTGTAATTTTGCAGGTATATATGGTGTATATGTTGTGGGCGATTGATCCAGTGGAACAGAAGGAACGAGTTAATAAAAAAAAGCTTACCACTGAGGGGTTAGGTTATTTTGTTTCTAGTAACTATTGTGTGCCAGAATGCATAGATCTGGACCATCGGATGGAATATAATCAAAGGTAATGATCTGAGGGTCTATGATAATAGAATAGGATAACATATACCATATAATCACACAAATTTCAGCATAAGGGCCTTTTAGTCAATTAACCTATATTAAAAAAAAGAAATTTTCAGATTTTTAGGGATAATTAATTCCTTTATTTTTAAAAATCTGAATATTTTAAATTAATTCAAAATTAGAAATTCGATTTTATTCTATCAGAATTGTAGAATGTTGACCATAAACTAGTAAATATATTTGTCGAATATATTCTGTTAGAATGACAGAATGTCAACCATAAACTATTAAATACATTCTAAAAAGAATACACAAAATCAATTCTTGAACTAATAATATCCAAATAATTACATTGTATGATTATGATTCATTGAATAATAACAACATTCTGAAAGAAAAAAGAAAAAAAAAACATCACAATCTAACAAAAACACTAATCTATTCTAATAGAATATTATTTTTTAGCAACACTTTATACATTGTAGCATAACACATTCTGGTATAATACACTCTCGTTCTCTATGTTTTCTTCATTCTCCACATCAATGTTAGTCTCTTCAAAACCTAAATCCACAAAGAAAACATAATCAAGTTTCAAAAATTAAAAAATTCATTGCATTCTAAGAGAATAAAAACTATAAATTCTGACAGAATGTACTTGTTGTTGACAATTATTCTCAAACATTCTAACAGAATACATCTATATAAAATAAATTCTAATAGAATACATTACATAATTCAAGAGCTGTGATTGAATACAAAATTCAATAGCTATTATTGAATCATCAACACGCATATGCATTCATTCCCAGTAAACACTAGAGTATGTATTCATAATTCACAGCAAGGTAAAGAAGAAGATGAAAATGAACAGAAAAGAAACGAATTTGGAATACCTGGCTAGAAGAAGTCTTGCGTTCACCATGTAAGAAAACCACCCATAAACACTCAGTAAACCCAAGATCATACAACCTCACCATTGAATCAAAAACAATCAGCCCCACCATGGCATTTTCCTGCAACTCTGCAACAATCAACAACAACTCATTCTCAAGTGCTTGAAGTTCATCCTCACTTGAACTACCATCAACGACAAAAACAAACGTCGGTTGAATCGTCAACACACATCTGCATTCGTTCCCAGTCAAGAACACAAGAAACAAACACCCATGAATTCCCCTGTCAAATACCAAAACCCAAACAAACCATGAGTTATGTTCAAACAATCAAACCCATATCCCTTTCATTATCATCAATTTTTCTAGGAAAACCCAAACACACATTCTTTCCTTTGATTTCTATCAAGCAATCAAACAAAAACAAAAAGAAGAAAAAGAATTTTCTTTTACCTGTTGGCACAGTTCACCGGAGAAGAAGAAGTAGCGATCCACGAGCACCACAGAACCACCCTTGTAACTGCTTCCCACCAAGTTCCTCTTCTCAAGCAAACAAAGACCAAGGACGAAAGTCCTTTCTCCCTCTTCGTGAGTGGATACCAATCGAACCACAAAAGAAAAGAGATCGCCGATGCAGCCCTTCCTACCGGCTATCCCTCCCTCGGCGGAGCTGCTTCGCCAACTCCGATACCCCACCTCGGTTTGCATCTTTAATTTGGTTTCTTCCCCGATCAACTGAAGATGAAGACCTCGACTTCTTCACAACCTTTTCCCTTTGGCCTCGTCGACATAACTAGGTTGATGGTGATGGTGTTGATGCCGATGATGAAGTGTTCAGCGACAAACATAACTAGGTCAAACATATTTAGTTTAATTCCTTAATTGAATGATTAGTTTATTTCCTTAATTGAATGATTTCAATTAAATAATTTCCTTAAATAAAAGTAAAAAAGGTCCAAAATACCCTTTAATGATTTAGTTAATTATTTATTATTTCTTGAATTCTCATTGGTGCATTTAGGCACACAATAGTTGCTAAAAACATTTGAACCTAACTCTACCACTGAGAGCATATCAATTGCTGATAACATATGACTTGTAAATGTTCATTGTAATTGTACATATTATTTGTAGTTGTACTATGATGCAATAATTGTATTCGTGTAGCACCTGGTTCTTGGTACGTATTCTTTTATTATTTCTTTAAAATATTTTGCATTTTGGCCTTGGACTCGGCGAGTTGAAGGACCAACTCGTCGAGTAGAAGCGGGATGAGACGCGTGGTTTAAGCAGTGGACTCGACGAGTCGGGTCCCGGACTCGGCGAGTAGGCCCTGTCTGGACAAAAACCCTAATCCGAGGGTTTGCACCCTATTTAAACACCTTAACTCGACCTCCTTCGTCCTATTTGCTCCCAGAAGACCTCTATAGCAAACCCTGGCCGTTATTGAAGCAATCTAAGGCTTTTGGAGTGATTTTGATGTTTTTGTGACCCAAGGAAGGAAGTAAAAGCTTGAAGGATCAAGAGGAGGCTAGAAGGATCCGATTTTGAGCATCATTTGCAGTCTACAGAAGGTATAAAGTCTATAACTTGTTTATTCTTTTGATAGATCCCATTTTGTGGAGTTCTAGGGCTTTTCTAAGACATTTTGGTCACCAAACATGATTGCAAGCATGGTTTGGGGTTGATGTTTCGGATCTGGGTCCTTAGAGGGGTTACAAGGAAGAAAGGAGTGGCTTTTGCACTCAAAGAAGGCCCCAAGCATTGTAAGAGTTTGTTTTAGGACCTTTTGAGCTCAAAGTCCCATGCAAGCACGTAAAGGTTGTAACTTTACATGCTAGATCGATTGTAGAAGCATAGATCTATCTTTTGATCAAGGGTTGTACATCAGAAATCGAAGATTTAGTGAGTGGATGTGACCAACTCGACGAGTCCATTCTTGGACTCGGCGAGTCCAAGGTTTCTTTCCCATATCAGTTAAGGGTCAAAAGGACCCAATTGAGTGTGGAAAGGTTTTAGGGAGTCCCGGGGAGTGACCCAACGTTCTGGACTAAGCGATTGTTCTGGAAGTTCATGGGACTTGGCGAGTGCATGAACGGACTCGGCGGGTCCAAGGCAATCTTCTAAGGATCAAGATGAACTCGACGAGTTGTTCATACAACTGGGCGAGTCAAGGACAGGACCTGTGTATCAGTTGAAGATGAACTCGACGAGTTGTTCAACTCGGCGAGTCGGATGAGGATTCAGTCGATGTTCATTTAGAAGGAAAACTTGTCGAGTCATCGCCTAACTCAACGAGTAGAGACGGGTATAAGGACAAATGGAAGGATAGGGACTTGACGAGTTGGCAAGCCAACTCGGCGAGTCAGGTCAACTGGAAGTTGACTTTGGCTTTGAGTTGGTCAAGGGTAAAATGGTCATTTTACCCTAAGAACGGTTAGTAGTGTATAACTAAGTGTTTTGTGGGAATTATAGCCGGAGAATTTCCGGAGCAGCAGCGGCATCAGTTTTGTGGTGGAAGCGAGGTGTTTAGCCAGTGTTATGTGGACACGAGTGCCTTCCTCATTACTCCACCTTGGAAATTGCTTCCTAAAGCGTTCGGCTTTATCACTACTCTCGGAACTCTCGACTCCTTTGTCAGTCTTGCTTGCGTTTCCTGAGTTGATGTGCGTAAGGAAAGTTGTCACAGCAGCTGCTACTACAGCTTGTAATGTAGCGGCGTCGATATGGAGGATAGGGGTTTCATTGTTCGACTGATTGTTTCCGGATGATGACATGATTCTGTAACACGAAAGATAAGGGTTTTGTGAGTGATTCTGGTTGACCCTAGATGTACTTCGATTGATCAAGAAAAGAGTAAGAGTATGTTTTCGAAAGGCTGACCTACATCCCTATGATGCAGTCATAGCACGGAATTGAAGTATGTTCGTAGAATGGTCTCAAGACGTTTGTCGTTCAAGCCGAGGTATCGTGGGTTGGTGAATAACAAGATCCAACCACTAAAAGAGACTTGGAAATGTCTCCAAATCTAACTTGCTATAATCCAATGACTTGACTAAAGCAGGTTTCAGATAGACTCCCATGAAAGTATGATAAGAGTACTTGAATAAAGAATGACACAAAAGTTAGCTAGCTGTCAATATCTTTGATATTCATGACATAAAGATTCAGGAAAATGACCTTGTAAAGGTCTTACATCATATCCATAGAAGATAATTCTTGACAGCATAAGGACCTAACCTAAAGTACTTACAGTACAAGATAATATCATAGAAAATGCCACTTCGGGCATAGACAGAAAAACGATTTCCATTTAATAAGGAAATTAAAGTATAGCATCTACTACTGGCGACGATCATCCCTCTGGTGAACTCTCAGTTCAGCTAGTTGATGTTCCATATCAAGTAGGTGTCTTTCGTACACCCTTTGGCGTACTCGGAGCTTTATGACTTCGACTCGTGATTCAGCCAGTGCTTGCAGCAGGGTTTTATGGTTTCTCTCTGATCTCTCGCGAGCATCTTCGAGACGAATGGTGTGGAGGGCATGCATTCTCGCATCGGCGACAACTTCGGTAATCTGATGTAGGGCTGTCCTGCCTTGAATCTCATTTCGGGCCACTCTGCGGACCAAGATTGGCAAGGTTCTGTCTGCTGAGCCCCCATTGCTTAGGTCATAAAAGCTTCGGTCACCATTAAATGGCATGGGCTGATCTTGTCCTTGGCTCCATGTTTCCAAGCATTCAACCCATTCAGGCTTCGGGCCATGAAAAACCGGACGAGGGTTAGGAATTGGAAATGGAGCTGCCTGGGGTAGGTTCTCAACCTCGGGTTCGGAGTTAGCACCGTCCGAAGGGTTTTCATCATGGTGATAATTCAAAGGGATAGGATGATCATTCTCTAGTTCTTCTCCAAACCAACCAGCTATGACTTCGTTCGGAAGATACTGGTTGCCGTGGGGATGGAGTCCAACCATGTTATCTACGTGAGAATTGGGGTAAGAAAATAATTATTAGACGAACTATCTAGATAATTATTTAGAAAATCTTCATCAGTTACATCGCTATTTGTGAAGTGCATACCAGTTATATGTAATCGAAACAGGATAGGCCTTCGAATAAGTGACCTTAACTCCAAATTCACACAGGATAGGGGTAAAGTAAAATTTTCACAATTCTAAGTCTATAACATCCTAATTCCATATAGCCTTAGTGTATCCACTTAGCAACTATCAACTTAATAATGAAGATCCCATTTTAGTTCTCAAGTATAACGTACTTATAGTAAAACCAAATACTCCTATAGTATTTTAAATTTAATGTTATGTTCTACTGTTCTCATTGTGGTAGGGTTGGTAAGATTTTAGCATTGTTGCAACCACACAACTATACTTAGGCACATGCTAGTCAACCCTCGGATAATATAGGTGATCAGGCTATATCTTCCCAGTTTTGACCATGTGTCTCTAAGCCCACATGTGTTGCCCAACAATCGTAATTCTTTTGTACTGTCCTAGTGACACTGATTTTAGTATGAATGCAGGCACATATACTTTATTAAATATTTTATTATTTAAAGTATAAACTCTTGGTCATAGTATTTTTAATCCCTTATGTATTTATAGTTAGTATATCTTTTATGGGTTGATATACTTAATTCACTATAAACAATGCTCTGATACCAATCTGTCACACCCCAAAACCAAGAACGGCGGAAACGTTCTGGGGCAGAGGACATCATGTACAATATCACAACAATGTAAAGTAGTAAACAAGCAACAACATCATCCATTGCATTAATAATATAATTATTTTACAAGTGTGTTCTGTCAAATTTTGATAAACACTAAAGCATAAATCAAAATGAGAGATGAGTCTTGAACGAGCTCCATCTTCTCTAAACCTTGCATCGGTACCTATCTATAGATGACCTGAGGACACAACTAATTTTGAAAGCGAGTATCAGCTTTGAAGCTGGTGAGATCATAAGTATTTTAGTGTCTTAATTTATATGTAAGAAATTGTTTGTAAATGAACTGTAAGTATGGAAAAATGTAGATGAACTGTAAGTATAAAAATGTTTGTAAAACAACTGTAAATGTTTGAAAAACCCTAGAAATCCCTATGATTCCTACTTTTATATAAAGGTGTCTTCTACCAAGACTTAACTGTTCTCAATGTAGTCTTCTACCAAGACTTAACTGTTCTAAATGTTCGTTTCTTGTAAAAGTGTGTAATTTTCCCAAGTGTAACTATCATTATCAAAATATAGTTTTTACATTAAATGTTTAAGTGAAATGATCACTAAATATATGAAAAGGGGAAATTAATGTAGTATTGTAGTGTTGTATTATAGGAACTACTGTTGTACTAACTACCTTAAACCGGATTTATATTAAGGTATCATGTGATTAATTGCACCATACTATTGACTGGTAACAACGACATACGAATGGTCGTAAAACGGAATGATGTTTGGCACCCACAGACCTGCAGGTCCGGCTGTAGCTAGCAGCAAGGTGTAGGATAGTCAATCCAGTATAGATCTATACGCAAACTCACGCTCTCCCTCCAAGAGAATTATGGCTACAACTCGGACCATGACATTTAAGGCATGCTCCGATACAGTGGATCACAATTGTTAACGTATTCATGTATATGTAATGTAATGTTACTTGTTCTAGTATCGTTGTATATGTTCTCTTCCTAGTATAGTTGTATATGTTCTTCTCTAGTATAGTCGTATATGTTCTTCTCTAGTATAGTTGTATATGTTCTTCTCTAGTATAGTTGTATATGTTCTTCTAGTAGTAAGTATTGACTCATGAATGAACTGACTCATAGTATGATATTGTGTTCTAGTAATAGTTCTAGTATCTCCCTAAACCACCCCTATGGTAGTTTACTAGTAATCTAACCGGTAAGTATGAACATGGATGTATACCCTTGCTACCCAAGGGCATTGGATGAACTGGAAGGACCTTTATGACTATATATGTACACATGTTATATAACTAATATTTAAACAACCTTCGGACGAGTACCCGATATCCCACCAGACCACATCTCAAGCGCGAAAAGGAAATAGGGTGGATAGCCTTCCTAAGTCTTTTAAACATTTCTTATATAACTATACATATAGAGGCATGCAATTTATAATATAAAAGCATAAATAAGTTTTGTAAAACCTTTGAACATAATTATTATCTTAAGAAAAGATCGACTTGATGTCAATCTATAAAACAGTTTGAAGGCATGGGTTTAATAAAACAATTTAGTATAAGAAAACATTTGATTGAATCGGAATTGTAAATAAGTTTGAAATAAAACATACAGAGTAAAATGTACAGTGTAATAAGGAGTTTTAAACATATAAAATGTTTATAAAAATCATTTGAAGGAAATTGTTCAGTAAAACGGCTAATGAATAGCCAATCATTTTAATGCTACTTATTAATCACATATGATTGATATGATAATTAGCATAATTCTACTTGTATCCCTCCCCATAAAACATTTAAAAACTGTTAAAACATTGATTAAGGGGTATGAACTCACCTGTTGTGGGTGATACGGATGAACTGAAGAGGTAGGACTGCTAGGTGTCAAGTGGAAACTTTAGAAAATCACAATGATCCTAATTACATATGAAGACATATGTATATAAACAATTAGTGATTATAACACAATTAAACATGTTTAAAAATCCTAATGCAAGGAAAACACTTTTGGTCAAGTGCTAGGAGGCTAATGGGTTGCGACAAAGGAGTGCAAGGCCTCGTATGGGAGTTTATGGTCAAAAGACCATATGTTTTGGCGTTTACGGCCCAGGGGAGTAAACTCCTGGCCGTAAACTCTCTTTAGGGTCACTAAATGAATTCTAACTTTAATACAACTTAAGTGGTGAAAAGCTTCTAGTCTTAAACAAATGTTTGGGCTTCCTTTTAACTCCTTTGAGGAGTTCACGGCCCTGGGACCACTCCCCCATGAGTTTACGGTCGTAAACTCATGGTAAGGAGTACCATTTGATGTTTTGAGGTTCCTAACACATCAAGGATATGATCTATGTTGGGTTCTAGGCATAAGGAAGGAATGTAGGTGTCATTTGTTCCCTTTATAGGGGTTTACGGCCCAAGAACTTGTCTTGGCCGTAAACTCCTCAATACTTGTGATTCCTTATGTTTTCTAGGCTATTAACACTTTAGGGTACATGTCTAAATTCAAACCTTAGCCTTAGGAAGTGTTTGTGGCATCAAAACACCCCTAACTAGAGTTTTCGGCCCATGAACCATTTGGCCATGTGTTTGCGGCCGTGAACACCCATAGGTGTTGGTATTTTGATTGTTTTGGGTCCTATATACATCAAGGTAATGTGCTATTCCAGTCTCTTGGCTTAATGAAGGCATTTAGGGCATTTTGGCAACCTAAAATGGAGTTCACGGCCCAAGAACCTCCTTGGCCGTGAACTCTCTTTCACCCTTGAATCTTCATTGTTTTGTCGATTAAACATTGTAATAAAGGCTTCTAGTTTGAGTTCCAAGGTTTTGGGGGGCATTGGGACACTTTTGGCCCTTAAAATGGAGTTTACTCCCTAAGTGTTCTTGGGCGGTAAACTCCCAAATCTTGGAGTTTTGGTCCGATTTTGATGTTTCTAAACACAATCTAAGCTATATAATATAACTAGAACGAAGTACTCACAATTTGGGATAAAAACCCGAAGATCCGTGAGAGAGAATTTGGCTTTTCTCTAATTGGAAATGTAACTAATGAATTACTTGGTTCAGATTTCTATATATAGTCCTGAGATTTTTGGCAGAAAATATTTTTATTCCCGGAATGAACTCTACTATCCTAGAGTATTGGAATAACAGTGTTGCACAAAATCCTAGTGCATCCACTCTCCGAATATCTCCTTAAGTGTAAATCCTGAAAAACTGCCAAACTTATACCCGAAGTCTGAATTTTCACTGTAACTGTTCTACTTCTATTGCCTTCAAATGGTTTGTTCAGAATGGAAATTTCGGGTTGTCACATCATCCCCCTGTTGAAGGGAATTTCGTCCTAAAATTAGAATTTAGGCAAGGAAGTAGGTACGAATGATCGAGTCGTGAGGAGGAAACCTCCTAATCGATTGGTTCTAGCGCACCTAAGTGAAATCGGGTTCTCGGTTGGCATTCCAACGAACCTTCATTAACTGGAGATGGCGTTGCTTCGTCCACTTGACCTCTCGGTCGAGGGTCACTACGGTTCAAATACGAAGGCGAGGATCTCGACGAGTGGACTTACAAGAATCCTAACGGAAAGGTATGGTTTCACGATCGAGACGCAAAGAGTAGAATGTACGTTACTGAGTTCGCGGAGTAGGTCTAGTGTGTGCGAGGTACACGACTGATTCTGGTAAAAATCTCCGAGGTCCTGTCTATCTTGGATTTAGCTTTCCACGCTTTACGAAGCGTATTAAGCCGTTCCCGAGTAAGAGTTCCTAAAGAATTTGGTCTCTCACTTGGAATCTCCAAAGTTTCCTTTTCTTGTTTAACTTCCCACTCAAGGGTCATTCCTTGCTGGGTCAAGGTCGAAAGGGTTTCTGAAATTTGTGAGGGGTTCTGAATGAACTAAGACAGTAGGTTTGTAAGACCTAGAATTTGGCGAATGTCTGTCGGCGTCTATGGTGTCGACAAATTCTCAACGGTTTTGACAAATTGTAAAAGTACTCAAAGTTTCCCACATCACTAACAGTGTGTCCTAGAAATTTGACTCTTCAATTTCAAAACTCGTGCCTAGGGAACTTCGCGAAAAGTTCCTCTGAAGGAAATGTTTATGTGGGTTCCTTCTTACCATGAGGGTAGATAAGTAAGTCGTTACATGGAGAAATGACGAACTGATCCAAGTAAGAAAGACGTACCCTACTCATTTAGCTCATGAAATCTATGGGCGTATTGGTCCTATCCGAAGGGTATCACTACGGACTCGAAGTGTCCGCATCGAGTTCGGAAGATAGTCTTCTGTACATCCTTCCCTAACACTCGAACTGGTGATATTTGGATCTCAGATCCATTTCTGAAAGTAATGCTTTCCTTGCATTTTCTCAACCATTTCATCTATGCGAGGCAGAGATAACAATTTCTAATGAAAAATCTTGACGGAGTACTCGATAGCCGAGGTACATACGATGCGATCCGTCGATCTCTGGAAGAATATGACCGGGGTTCTCTAGGGTGAGAAGTCTAGTCTTCTAATTCTATTTCTGTGTAGTTCGCTAAGTTTTCTGTACCGTTCTGGTATCTCCGTAGGTGTTTAGACTATAGGGCGATCTGTTTACAAGAGTCGTACTGGGTTCTAAGTTTGTTCACATGACGATGCGATTACTCGTAGGCTTAGGCAGTTCTCCGTCCTGAAGTTCATATTAGAATTCATACATGTTTTCACAATCACAATCTCGTGTGTACAAGTCGTATATAATTAAGATTGAAAAGGTAGTCGAATAACTGATTCTTCTTTAAGCTCACATCCCATCAAGGAAAAAGAAGTTTAAAGTGGAATCATCAATTCTAAACCTGTAGAACCTTGATTATATATCACTCTTATGTATACACTCCTCAGTGGTAGATCAACCGCATGAATCCTTGGATTAAACTTGACGTACTACACGAGTGGTACTTTCGGGATTTCTTCATAAAGGAGATAACTAAGAGGTACTCCTGGCATGAGTACTTCGGTGTTCTGATATGACGGCTTCGCTGGAAAAGCAATCTAGAAGAAAGCGATGTACGTATGAAGCTGTTTTTGTGAGGATCATATTGAATCGAGTCGTATGATAATGTCGAAATCATACTGAAACTTAAAGACATTAGATTTGGACATAAGACGTTTACAGACAAAACACAACCGTGCAACCATGAACAGAGTTACAGTACTTTAGACTTACGACAAGACCATTGCTGCAAATAAGGTATACTACAAAAGACAAGTATACGCAGCACGAGCATCCCTATACAGACAGGATCTCACAAAAGGTAAGACTCTAGTTGCACTAGTTCTGGATAGTTTATAAGTCTGTTACAACGAAACGCCTAAATTATATTAACGAGGGGTCCGACGTAGTTTCTCCTACAGCTATGATCCTGAGAATCTTCCCATCTGCACCCGAGTTCTTAACTATCGGGCAATCCTTCTTGAGGTGTCCAATTTCACCGCATTGGTGACATATCTGGATATCACTAACATTTGTGGTGGAAGCGAGGTGTTTAGCCAGTGTTATGTGGACACGAGTGCCTTCCTCATTACTCCACCTTGGAAATTGCTTCCTAAAGCGTTCGGCTTTATCACTACTCTCGGAACTCTCGACTCCTTTGTCAGTCTTGCTTGCGTTGCCTGAGTTGATGTGCGTAAGGAAAGTTGTCACAGCAGCTGCTACTGCAGCTTGTAATGTAGCGGCGTCGATATGGAGGATAGGGGTTTCATTGTTCGACTGATTGTTTCCGGATGATGACATGATTCTGTAACACGAAAGATAAGGGTTTTGTGAGTGATTCTGGTTGACCCTAGATGTACTTCGATTGATCAAGAAAAGAGTAAGAGTATGTTTTCGAAAGGCTGACCTACATCCCTATGATGCAGTCATAGCACGGAATTGAAGTATGTTCGTAGAATGGTCTCAAGACGTTTGTCGTTCAAGCCGAGGTATCGTGGGTTGGTGAATAACAAGATCCAACCACTAAAAGAGACTTGGAAATGTCTCCAAATCTAACTTGCTATAATCCAATGACTTGACTAAAGCAGGTTTCAGATAGACTCCCATGAAAGTATGATAAGAGTACTTGAATAAAGAATGACACAAAAGTTAGCTAGCTGTCAATATCTTTGATATTCATGACATAAAGATTCAGGAAAATGACCTTGTAAAGGTCTTACATCATATCCATAGAAGATAATTCTTGACAGCATAAGGACCTAACCTAAAGTACTTACAGTACAAGATAATATCATAGAAAATGCCACTTCGGGCATAGACAGAAAAACGATTTCCATTTAATAAGGAAATTAAAGTATAGCATCTACTACTGGCGACGATCATCCCTCTGGTGAACTCTCAGTTCAGCTAGTTGATGTTCCATATCAAGTAGGTGTCTTTCGTACACCCTTTGGCGTACTCGGAGCTTTATGACTTCGACTCGTGATTCAGCCAGTGCTTGCAGCAGGGTTTTATGGTTTCTCTCTGATCTCTCGCGAGCATCTTCGAGACGAATGGTGTGGAGGGCATGCATTCTCGCATCGGCGACAACTTCGGTAATCTGATGTAGGGCTGTCCTGCCTTGAATCTCATTTCGGGCCACTCTGCGGACCAAGATTGGCAAGGTTCTGTCTGCTGAGCCCCCATTGCTTAGGTCATAAAAGCTTCGGTCACCATTAAATGGCATGGGCTGATCTTGTCCTTGGCTCCATGTTTCCAAGCATTCAACCCATTCAGGCTTCGGGCCATGAAAAACCGGACGAGGGTTAGGAATTGGAAATGGAGCTGCCTGGGGTAGGTTCTCAACCTCGGGTTCGGAGTTAGCACCGTCCGAAGGGTTTTCATCATGGTGATAATTCAAAGGGATAGGATGATCATTCTCTAGTTCTTCTCCAAACCAACCAGTTATGACTTCGTTCGGAAGATACTGGTTGCCGTGGGGATGGAGTCCAACCATGTTATCTACGTGAGAATTGGGGTAAGAAAATAATTATTAGACGAACTATCTAGATAATTATTTAGAAAATCTTCATCAGTTACATCGCTATTTGTGAAGTGCATACCAGTTATATGTAATCGAAACAGGATAGGCCTTCGAATAAGTGACCTTAACTCCAAATTCACACAGGATAGGGGTAAAGTAAAATTTTCACAATTCTAAGTCTATAACATCCTAATTCCATATAGCCTTAGTGTATCCACTTAGCAACTATCAACTTAATAATGAAGATCCCATTTTAGTTCTCAAGTATAACGTACTTATAGTAAAACCAAATACTCCTATAGTATTTTAAATTTAATGTTATGTTCTACTGTTCTCATTGTGGTAGGGTTGGTAAGATTTTAGCATTGTTGCAACCACACAACTATACTTAGGCACATGCTAGTCAACCCTCGGATAATATAGGTGATCAGGCTATATCTTCCCAGTTTTGACCATGTGTCTCTAAGCCCACATGTGTTGCCCAACAATCGTAATTCTTTTGTACTGTCCTAGTGACACTGATTTTAGTATGAATGCAGGCACATATACTTTATTAAATATTTTATTATTTAAAGTATAAACTCTTGGTCATAGTATTTTTAATCCCTTATGTATTTATAGTTAGTATATCTTTTATGGGTTGATATACTTAATTCACTATAAACAATGCTCTGATACCAATCTGTCACACCCCAAAACCAAGAACGGCGGAAACGTTCTGGGGCAGAGGACATCATGTACAATATCACAACAATGTAAAGTAGTAAACAAGCAACAACATCATCCATTGCATTAATAATATAATTATTTTACAAGTGTGTTCTGTCAAATTTTGATAAACACTAAAGCATAAATCAAAATGAGAGATGAGTCTTGAACGAGCTCCATCTTCTCTAAACCTTGCATCGGTACCTATCTATAGATGACCTGAGGACACAACTAATTTTGAAAGCGAGTATCAGCTTTGAAGCTGGTGAGATCATAAGTATTTTAGTGTCTTAATTTATATGTAAGAAATTGTTTGTAAATGAACTGTAAGTATGGAAAAATGTAGATGAACTGTAAGTATAAAAATGTTTGTAAAACAACTGTAAATGTTTGAAAAACCCTAGAAATCCCTATGATTCCTACTTTTATATAAAGGTGTCTTCTACCAAGACTTAACTGTTCTCAATGTAGTCTTCTACCAAGACTTAACTGTTCTAAATGTTCGTTTCTTGTAAAAGTGTGTAATTTTCCCAAGTGTAACTATCATTATCAAAATATAGTTTTTACATTAAATGTTTAAGTGAAATGATCACTAAATATATGAAAAGGGGAAATTAATGTAGTATTGTAGTGTTGTATTATAGGAACTACTGTTGTACTAACTACCTTAAACCGGATTTATATTAAGGTATCATGTGATTAATTGCACCATACTATTGACTGGTAACAACGACATACGAATGGTCGTAAAACGGAATGATGTTTGGCACCCACAGACCTGCAGGTCCGGCTGTAGCTAGCAGCAAGGTGTAGGATAGTCAATCCAGTATAGATCTATACGCAAACTCACGCTCTCCCTCCAAGAGAATTATGGCTACAACTCGGACCATGACATTTAAGGCATGCTCCGATACAGTAGATCACAATTGTTAACGTATTCATGTATATGTAATGTAATGTTACTTGTTCTAGTATCGTTGTATATGTTCTCTTCCTAGTATAGTTGTATATGTTCTTCTCTAGTATAGTCGTATATGTTCTTCTCTAGTATAGTTGTATATGTTCTTCTCTAGTATAGTTGTATATGTTCTTCTAGTAGTAAGTATTGACTCATGAATGAACTGACTCATAGTATGATATTGTGTTCTAGTAATAGTTCTAGTATCTCCCTAAACCACCCCTATGGTAGTTTACTAGTAATCTAACCGGTAAGTATGAACATGGATGTATACCCTTGCTACCCAAGGGCATTGGATGAACTGGAAGGACCTTTATGACTATATATGTACACATGTTATATAACTAATATTTAAACAACCTTCGGACGAGTACCCGATATCCCACCAGACCACATCTCAAGCGCGAAAAGGAAATAGGGTGGATAGCCTTCCTAAGTCTTTTAAACATTTCTTATATAACTATACATATAGAGGCATGCAATTTATAATATAAAAGCATAAATAAGTTTTGTAAAACCTTTGAACATAATTATTATCTTAAGAAAAGATCGACTTGATGTCAATCTATAAAACGGTTTGAAGGCATGGGTTTAATAAAACAATTTAGTATAAGAAAACATTTGATTGAATCGGAATTGTAAATAAGTTTGAAATAAAACATACAGAGTAAAATGTACAGTGTAATAAGGAGTTTTAAACATATAAAATGTTTATAAAAATCATTTGAAGGAAATTGTTCAGTAAAACGGCTAATGAATAGCCAATCATTTTAATGCTACTTATTAATCACATATGATTGATATGATAATTAGCATAATTCTACTTGTATCCCTCCCCATAAAACATTTAAAAACTGTTAAAACATTGATTAAGGGGTATGAACTCACCTGTTGTGGGTGATACGGATGAACTGAAGAGGTAGGACTGCTAGGTGTCAAGTGGAAACTTTAGACAATCACAATGATCCTAATTACATATGAAGACATATGTATATAAACAATTAGTGATTATAACACAATTAAACATGTTTAAAAATCCTAATGCGAGGAAAACACTTTTGGTCAAGTGCTAGGAGGCTAATGGGTTGCGACAAAGGAGTGCAAGGCCTCGTATGGGAGTTTATGGTCAAAAGACCATATGTTTTGGCGTTTACGGCCCAGGGGAGTAAACTCCTGGCCGTAAACTCTCTTTAGGGTCACTAAATGAATTCTAACTTTAATACAACTTAAGTGGTGAAAAGCTTCTAGTCTTAAACAAATGTTTGGGCTTCCTTTTAACTCCTTTGAGGAGTTCACGGCCCTGGGACCACTCCCCCATGAGTTTACGGTCGTAAACTCATGGTAAGGAGTACCATTTGATGTTTTGAGGTTCCTAACACATCAAGGATATGATCTATGTTGGGTTCTAGGCATAAGGAAGGAATGTAGGTGTCATTTGTTCCCTTTATAGGGGTTTACGGCCCAAGAACTTGTCTTGGCCGTAAACTCCTCAATACTTGTGATTCCTTATGTTTTCTAGGCTATTAACACTTTAGGGTACATGTCTAAATTCAAACCTTAGCCTTAGGAAGTGTTTGTGGCATCAAAACACCCCTAACTAGAGTTTTCGGCCCATGAACCATTTGGCCATGTGTTTGCGGCCGTGAACACCCATAGGTGTTGGTATTTTGATTGTTTTGGGTCCTATATACATCAAGGTAATGTGCTATTCCAGTCTCTTGGCTTAATGAAGGCATTTAGGGCATTTTGGCAACCTAAAATGGAGTTCACGGCCCAAGAACCTCCTTGGCCGTGAACTCTCTTTCACCCTTGAATCTTCATTGTTTTGTCGATTAAACATTGTAATAAAGGCTTCTAGTTTGAGTTCCAAGGTTTTGGGGGGCATTGGGACACTTTTGGCCCTTAAAATGGAGTTTACTCCCTAAGTGTTCTTGGGCGGTAAACTCCCAAATCTTGGAGTTTTGGTCCGATTTTGATGTTTCTAAACACAATCTAAGCTATATAATATAACTAGAACGAAGTACTCACAATTTGGGATAAAAACCCGAAGATCCGTGAGAGAGAATTTGGCTTTTCTCTAATTGGAAATGTAACTAATGAATTACTTGGTTCAGATTTCTATATATAGTCCTGAGATTTTTGGCAGAAAATATTTTTATTCCCGGAATGAACTCTACTATCCTAGAGTATTGGAATAACAGTGTTGCACAAAATCCTAGTGCATCCACTCTCCGAATATCTCCTTAAGTGTAAATCCTGAAAAACTGCCAAACTTATACCCGAAGTCTGAATTTTCACTGTAACTGTTCTACTTCTATTGCCTTCAAATGGTTTGTTCAGAATGGAAATTTCGGGTTGTCACATCATCCCCCTGTTGAAGGGAATTTCGTCCTAAAATTAGAATTTAGGCAAGGAAGTAGGTACGAATGATCGAGTCGTGAGGAGGAAACCTCCTAATCGATTGGTTCTAGCGCACCTAAGTGAAATCGGGTTCTCGGTTGGCATTCCAACGAACCTTCATTAACTGGAGATGGCGTTGCTTCGTCCACTTGACCTCTCGGTCGAGGGTCACTACGGTTCAAATACGAAGGCGAGGATCTCGACGAGTGGACTTACAAGAATCCTAACGGAAAGGTATGGTTTCACGATCGAGACGCAAAGAGTAGAATGTACGTTACTGAGTTCGCGGAGTAGGTCTAGTGTGTGCGAGGTACACGACTGATTCTGGTAAAAATCTCCGAGGTCCTGTCTATCTTGGATTTAGCTTTCCACGCTTTACGAAGCGTATTAAGCCGTTCCCGAGTAAGAGTTCCTAAAGAATTTGGTCTCTCACTTGGAATCTCCAAAGTTTCCTTTTCTTGTTTAACTTCCCACTCAAGGGTCATTCCTTGCTGGGTCAAGGTCGAAAGGGTTTCTGAAATTTGTGAGGGGTTCTGAATGAACTAAGACAGTAGGTTTGTAAGACCTAGAATTTGGCGAATGTCTGTCGGCGTCTATGGTGTCGACAAATTCTCAACGGTTTTGACAAATTGTAAAAGTACTCAAAGTTTCCCACATCACTAACAGTGTGTCCTAGAAATTTGACTCTTCAATTTCAAAACTCGTGCCTAGGGAACTTCGCGAAAAGTTCCTCTGAAGGAAATGTTTATGTGGGTTCCTTCTTACCATGAGGGTAGATAAGTAAGTCGTTACATGGAGAAATGACGAACTGATCCAAGTAAGAAAGACGTACCCTACTCATTTAGCTCATGAAATCTATGGGCGTATTGGTCCTATCCGAAGGGTATCACTACGGACTCGAAGTGTCCGCATCGAGTTCGGAAGATAGTCTTCTGTACATCCTTCCCTAACACTCGAACTGGTGATATTTGGATCTCAGATCCATTTCTGAAAGTAATGCTTTCCTTGCATTTTCTCAACCATTTCATCTATGCGAGGCAGAGATAACAATTTCTAATGAAAAATCTTGACGGAGTACTCGATAGCCGAGGTACATACGATGCGATCCGTCGATCTCTGGAAGAATATGACCGGGGTTCTCTAGGGTGAGAAGTCTAGTCTTCTAATTCTATTTCTGTGTAGTTCGCTAAGTTTTCTGTACCGTTCTGGTATCTCCGTAGGTGTTTAGACTATAGGGCGATCTGTTTACAAGAGTCGTACTGGGTTCTAAGTTTGTTCACATGACGATGCGATTACTCGTAGGCTTAGGCAGTTCTCCGTCCTGAAGTTCATATTAGAATTCATACATGTTTTCACAATCACAATCTCGTGTATACAAGTCGTATATAATTAAGATTGAAAAGGTAGTCGAATAACTGATTCTTCTTTAAGCTCACATCCCATCAAGGAAAAAGAAGTTTAAAGTGGAATCATCAATTCTAAACCTGTAGAACCTTGATTATATATCACTCTTATGTATACACTCCTCAGTGGTAGATCAACCGCATGAATCCTTGGATTAAACTTGACGTACTACACGAGTGGTACTTTCGGGATTTCTTCATAAAGGAGATAACTAAGAGGTACTCCTGGCATGAGTACTTCGGTGTTCTGATATGACGGCTTCGCTGGAAAAGCAATCTAGAAGAAAGCGATGTACGTATGAAGCTGTTTTTGTGAGGATCATATTGAATCGAGTCGTATGATAATGTCGAAATCATACTGAAACTTAAAGACATTAGATTTGGACATAAGACGTTTACAGACAAAACACAACCGTGCAACCATGAACAGAGTTACAGTACTTTAGACTTACGACAAGACCATTGCTGCAAATAAGGTATACTACAAAAGACAAGTATACGCAGCACGAGCATCCCTATACAGACAGGATCTCACAAAAGGTAAGACTCTAGTTGCACTAGTTCTGGATAGTTTATAAGTCTGTTACAACGAAACGCCTAAATTATATTAACGAGGGGTCCGACGTAGTTTCTCCTACAGCTATGATCCTGAGAATCTTCCCATCTGCACCCGAGTTCTTAACTATCGGGCAATCCTTCTTGAGGTGTCCAATTTCACCGCATTGGTGACATATCTGGATATCACTAACATTTGTGGTGGAAGCGAGGTGTTTAGCCAGTGTTATGTGGACACGAGTGCCTTCCTCATTACTCCACCTTGGAAATTGCTTCCTAAAGCGTTCGGCTTTATCACTACTCTCGGAACTCTCGACTCCTTTGTCAGTCTTGCTTGCGTTGCCTGAGTTGATGTGCGTAAGGAAAGTTGTCACAGCAGCTGCTACTGCAGCTTGTAATGTAGCGGCGTCGATATGGAGGATAGGGGTTTCATTGTTCGACTGATTGTTTCCGGATGATGACATGATTCTGTAACACGAAAGATAAGGGTTTTGTGAGTGATTCTGGTTGACCCTAGATGTACTTCGATTGATCAAGAAAAGAGTAAGAGTATGTTTTCGAAAGGCTGACCTACATCCCTATGATGCAGTCATAGCACGGAATTGAAGTATGTTCGTAGAATGGTCTCAAGACGTTTGTCGTTCAAGCCGAGGTATCGTGGGTTGGTGAATAACAAGATCCAACCACTAAAAGAGACTTGGAAATGTCTCCAAATCTAACTTGCTATAATCCAATGACTTGACTAAAGCAGGTTTCAGATAGACTCCCATGAAAGTATGATAAGAGTACTTGAATAAAGAATGACACAAAAGTTAGCTAGCTGTCAATATCTTTGATATTCATGACATAAAGATTCAGGAAAATGACCTTGTAAAGGTCTTACATCATATCCATAGAAGATAATTCTTGACAGCATAAGGACCTAACCTAAAGTACTTACAGTACAAGATAATATCATAGAAAATGCCACTTCGGGCATAGACAGAAAAACGATTTCCATTTAATAAGGAAATTAAAGTATAGCATCTACTACTGGCGACGATCATCCCTCTGGTGAACTCTCAGTTCAGCTAGTTGATGTTCCATATCAAGTAGGTGTCTTTTGTACACCCTTTGGCGTACTCGGAGCTTTATGACTTCGACTCGTGATTCAGCCAGTGCTTGCAGCAGGGTTTTATGGTTTCTCTCTGATCTCTCGCGAGCATCTTCGAGACGAATGGTGTGGAGGGCATGCATTCTCGCATCGGCGACAACTTCGGTAATCTGATGTAGGGCTGTCCTGCCTTGAATCTCATTTCAGGCCACTCTGCGGACCAAGATTGGCAAGGTTCTGTCTGCTGAGCCCCCATTGCTTAGGTCATAAAAGCTTCGGTCACCATTAAATGGCATGGGCTGATCTTGTCCTTGGCTCCATGTTTCCAAGCATTCAACCCATTCAGGCTTCGGGCCATGAAAAACCGGACGAGGGTTAGGAATTGGAAATGGAGCTGCCTGGGGTAGGTTCTCAACCTCGGGTTCGGAGTTAGCACCGTCCGAAGGGTTTTCATCATGGTGATAATTCAAAGGGATAGGATGATCATTCTCTAGTTCTTCTCCAAACCAACCAGTTATGACTTCGTTCGGAAGATACTGGTTGCCGTGGGGATGGAGTCCAACCATGTTATCTACGTGAGAATTGGGGTAAGAAAATAATTATTAGACGAACTATCTAGATAATTATTTAGAAAATCTTCATCAGTTACATCGCTATTTGTGAAGTGCATACCAGTTATATGTAATCGAAACAGGATAGGCCTTCGAATAAGTGACCTTAACTCCAAATTCACACAGGATAGGGGTAAAGTAAAATTTTCACAATTCTAAGTCTATAACATCCTAATTCCATATAGCCTTAGTGTATCCACTTAGCAACTATCAACTTAATAATGAAGATCCCATTTTAGTTCTCAAGTATAACGTACTTATAGTAAAACCAAATACTCCTATAGTATTTTAAATTTAATGTTATGTTCTACTGTTCTCATTGTGGTAGGGTTGGTAAGATTTTAGCATTGTTGCAACCACACAACTATACTTAGGCACATGCTAGTCAACCCTCGGATAATATAGGTGATCAGGCTATATCTTCCCAGTTTTGACCATGTGTCTCTAAGCCCACATGTGTTGCCCAACAATCGTAATTCTTTTGTACTGTCCTAGTGACACTGATTTTAGTATGAATGCAGGCACATATACTTTATTAAATATTTTATTATTTAAAGTATAAACTCTTGGTCATAGTATTTTTAATCCCTTATGTATTTATAGTTAGTATATCTTTTATGGGTTGATATACTTAATTCACTATAAACAATGCTCTGATACCAATCTGTCACACCCCAAAACCAAGAACGGCGGAAACGTTCTGGGGCAGAGGACATCATGTACAATATCACAACAATGTAAAGTAGTAAACAAGCAACAACATCATCCATTGCATTAATAATATAATTATTTTACAAGTGTGTTCTGTCAAATTTTGATAAACACTAAAGCATAAATCAAAATGAGAGATGAGTCTTGAACGAGCTCCATCTTCTCTAAACCTTGCATCGGTACCTATCTATAGATGACCTGAGGACACAACTAATTTTGAAAGCGAGTATCAGCTTTGAAGCTGGTGAGATCATAAGTATTTTAGTGTCTTAATTTATATGTAAGAAATTGTTTGTAAATGAACTGTAAGTATGGAAAAATGTAGATGAACTGTAAGTATAAAAATGTTTGTAAAACAACTGTAAATGTTTGAAAAACCCTAGAAATCCCTATGATTCCTACTTTTATATAAAGGTGTCTTCTACCAAGACTTAACTGTTCTCAATGTAGTCTTCTACCAAGACTTAACTGTTCTAAATGTTCGTTTCTTGTAAAAGTGTGTAATTTTCCCAAGTGTAACTATCATTATCAAAATATAGTTTTTACATTAAATGTTTAAGTGAAATGATCACTAAATATATGAAAAGGGGAAATTAATGTAGTACTGTAGTGTTGTATTATAGGAACTACTGTTGTACTAACTACCTTAAACCGGATTTATATTAAGGTATCATGTGATTAATTGCACCATACTATTGACTGGTAACAACGACATACGAATGGTCATAAAACGGAATGACGTTTGGCACCCACAGACCTGCAGGTCCGGCTGTAGCTAGCAGCAAGGTGTAGGATAGTCAATCCAGTATAGATCTATACGCAAACTCACGCTCTCCCTCCAAGAGAATTATGGCTACAACTCGGACCATGACATTTAAGGCATGCTCCGATACAGTGGATCACAATTGTTAACGTATTCATGTATATGTAATATAATGTTACTTGTTCTAGTATCGTTGTATATGTTCTCTTCCTAGTATAGTTGTATATGTTCTTCTCTAGTATAGTTGTATATGTTCTTCTCTAGTATAGTTGTATATGTTCTTCTCTAGTATAGTTGTATATGTTCTTCTAGTAGTAAGTATTGACTCATGAATGAACTGACTCATAGTATGATATTGTGTTCTAGTAATAGTTCTAGTATCTCCCTAAACCACCCCTATGGTAGTTTACTAGTAATCTAACCGATAAGTATGAACATGGATGTATACCCTTGCTACCCAAGGGCATTGGATGAACTGGAAGGACCTTTATGACTATATATGTACACATGTTATATAACTAATATTTAAACGACCTTCGGACGAGTACCCGATATCCCACCAGACCACATCTCAAGCGCGAAAAGGAAATAGGGTGGATAGCCTTCCTAAGTCTTTTAAACATTTCTTATATAACTATACATATAGAGGCATGCAATTTATAATATAAAAGCATAAATAAGTTTTGTAAAACCTTTGAACATAATTATTATCTTAAGAAAAGATCGACTTGATGTCAATCTATAAAACGGTTTGAAGGCATGGGTTTAATAAAACAATTTAGTATAAGGAAACATTTGATTGAATCGGAATTGTAAATAAGTTTGAAATAAAACATACAGAGTAAAATGTACAGTGTAATAAGGAGTTTTAAACATATAAAATGTTTA
Organism: Lactuca sativa; assembly: GCF_002870075.4. NCBI lineage: Eukaryota > Viridiplantae > Streptophyta > Magnoliopsida > Asterales > Asteraceae > Lactuca > Lactuca sativa. Next base: position 28,348,205 of record NC_056623.2, on the reverse strand, counting down.
TAAAAATCATTTGAAGGAAACTATTCAGTAAAACGGCCAATGAATAGCCAATCATTTGAATGCTACTTATTAATCACATATGATTGATATGATAATTAGCATAATTCTACTTGTATCCCCCCCCCATAAAACATTTAAAAACTGTTAAAACATTGATTAAGGGGTATGAACTCACCTGTTGTGGGTGATACAGATGAACTGAAGAGGTAGGACTGCTAGGTGTCAAGTGGAAACTTTAGACACACACAATGATCCTAATTACATATGAAGACATATGTATATAAACAATTAGTGATTACAACACAATTAAACATGTATAAAAATCCTAATGCAAGGAAAACACTTTTGGTTAAGTGCTAGGAGGCTAATGGGTTGCGACAAAGGAGTGCAAGGCCTCGTATGGGAGTTTATGGTCAAAAGACCATATGTTTTGGCGTTTACGGCCCAGGGGAGTAAACTCCTGGCCGTAAACTCTCTTTAGGGTCACTAAATGAATTCTAACTTTAATACAACTTAAGTGGTGAAAAGCTTCTAGTCTTAAACAAATGTTTGGGCTTCCTTTTAACTCCTTTGAGGAGTTCACGGCCCTGGGACCACTCCCCCATGATTTTACGGCCGTAAACTCATGGTAAGGAGTACCATTTGATGTTTTGAGGTTCCTAACACATCAAGGATATGATCTATGTTGGGTTCTAGGCATAGGGAAGGAATGTAGGTGTCATTTGTTCCCTTTATAGGGGTTTACGGCCCAAGAACTTGTCTTGGCCGTAAACTCCTCAATACTTGTGATTCCTTATGTTTTCTAGGCTATTAACACTTTAGGGTACATGTCTAAATTCAAACCTTAGCCTTAGGAAGTGTTTGTGGCATCAAAACACCCCTAACTAGAGTTTTCGGCCCATGAACCATTTGGCCATGTGTTTGCGGCCGTGAACACCCATAGGTGTTGGTATTTTGATTGTTTTGGGTCCTAGATACATCAAGGTAATGTGCTATGCTAGTCTCTTGGCTTAATGAAGGCATTTAGGGCATTTTGGCAACCTAAAATGGAGTTCACGGCCCAAGAACCTCCTTGGCTGTGAACTCTCTTTCACCATTGAATCTTAATTGTTTTGTGGACTAAACATTATAATAAAGGCTTCTAGTTTGAGTTCTAAGGTTTTGTGGGGCATTGGGACACTTTTGGCCCTTAAAATGGAGTTTACTCCCCAAGTGTTCTTGGGCGGTAAACTCCCAAATCTTGGGGTTTTGGTCCGATTTTGATGTTTCTAAACACAATCTAAGCTATATAATATAACTAGATCGAAGTACTCACAATTTGGGATAAAAACCCGAAGATCCGTGAGAGAGAATTTGGCTTTTCTCTAATTGGAAATGTAACTAATGAATTATTTGGTTCAGATTTCTATATATAGTCCTCGGATTTTTGGCAGAAAATATTTTTATTCCCGGAATGAACTCTTGTATCCTAGAGTATTGGAATAACAGTGTTGCACAAAACCCTAGTGCATCCACTCTCCTGATATCTCCTTAAGTGTAAATCCTGAAAAACTGCCAAACTTATACCCGAAGTCTGAGTTTTCACTGTAACTGTTCTACTTCAATTGGCTTCAAATGGTTTGTTCAAAATGGAAATTTCGGGTTGTCACAAGAATTGCCTGGAAGTATGTATGCTATGTGATTGTGTAACGCTCTAAAAATTTCAACCAATTTAAACTTTTAAAAAACAACCCAGTTTCATAAAGTTATTACAAAAAAGTTTTCAATACAATTATTATCAGAGTCTTCCCAGAACCACATCATAAAACATAATCATGAGGAGTGGTACGATCACGCCTTTGCCTTGCCACGGTCTCCTGAAGAACCTGAAAAAGATTAAACCACAACTGTAAGCCCGAAAGCTTAGTGAGATACCCCCAAAATACCAACCACATATACCATACACGCACAACATGTCATATCATAATAGAACACATAACAACCATGCACTTCGGGTCTACTGTGTGACTGGTCCGCCGTACCGGGCCTTCAGTCCACCTGGTCCACCCTCTGAGTCTAGCCATATGCATCGAGTCTACAGTGTGATTGGTCCGCCCGTACCGGGCCTTCAATCCACCTGGTCCACTCTCTGAGTCTACAGTATGATTGGTCCGTCCATACTGGGCCTTCAGTCGGCCTGGTCCACTCTCCGAGCCTCGGGGGCCTACAGCTTATCCGGACCGCTCGCTGGGCTTCGGGATAACCGGTCGGCCCTAGGTATGTTGGCCTACAACACAAAGCAGGACCCGCCTCAACCCAACCCCAGTCCAACAACCATGTGCACATAAACATTCAATCATTTAACAATTCACATCCAATCGAACCGATCTAGCAGATCACATAACATAACATCATCCTAACCAGGATACCGACCTTAACCAGGTCTCTAACATATACCATCCTAACCAGGATGCAAACAGAGCAGAACAAAACATAACAACGATACCCGAATTACAATCCAATAAAGGGCCGGCCTTGGTGTTGTAGAACCTGTTGATATAGTGAGGATAACTCACCTCGCAACTGCTGAAACTCTGAACTGAAGAAGCAGATTCCCAAACCGCCGCCTCACCAAAAATCCCGAACTACCTGAAGCGACAAAACAAACATTAGACCAAGCATAATATCCTTCCAAGGGTAAATTGACCAATTTACCCTTAACTAAATCTGGTCCACGATTAAAGGCCCAAAAATCAAAATATGAAAGGCCCATCACTAGATAAGCTCTCAAGCCCACTAATGGCCCAAAGACCAAAAGTTCGAAGCAAAGCCCAATATTGGCCCAATTTACTAAATTGGGCCCACCTTACCAAATGGGCCTAGATCCAAGGTCCATAATAATTAGCGAGTCCAAATTTCTCCATCCATAAAGTCCAGTCACGGCCCAGGCTCTATTAGCCCAATAACAGCCCAATCTCTTAAGGCCCAAAAATGAAAATTCAACAGAGGGCGTACGCTGGGCGTACTCCTCTGGTACGTGGGGCGTACTTCGTCTCAGGTTGACTGGAAAACGGGCTGTTGACCCTGTACGCCGGGCGTACCGCTTCCTACACGGGGCGTATGCGAGTTCCACAAAAATCCTCATAAGATCTTAATGGCTTAAGCTCTTAAGCCCAAACTTGAGATCCATAGACCAAATATGCCTAGGATTCATAAAGTCTCAAACTTTATTACTTGGGACGTTCATAAAGCTTTTAATACAAGGTCTTAATCCATTAAGACCTATCTATAACACATATAAGACAACCAAAGCGCTTGGGACCTCATTTTTCTTACTCAAGACCTCTCCTAAGGTCTAAAAGGATAGCTAATCTCAGCCAACTCAAAACATGCATCAAGATGAGGTTTTTAGGACAAGAATGATGTCAAAACTTTACAACACATAGATCTACACAATATGATTGTCAAGCCAGAGACTTTTTACCTCAAAAGATGATGTCTTTCCCGATCTACAAGCTCCAGCCACTCAACTCCTTCTTTGACAACTTCCTCTTTCTTCTTCTAGACTCTCCTTTTCCAACACAAGATTTCCAAGGTCAAACACACCCAACAATGGAGGTGGGACGACTATCTAGGGTTTATGAGGATAAGAGACTGCTTATGGAGGCTTGGGTAAGAACCATTATGTTCCTTATATAGTGGCCGGCCCTAAATTTAGGGTTTCTGGATGATAGACGTACGCTGGGCGTACGTCGAGAGACCTCCGTGTTCTTTCATATCTCATCATTCCTCTCATATTTCATCTACCCATCTTTACCCGATATACTTATAGGTATAAAAATACATATACATTTTAAATCAAGTAAACATGTATCAATCGTTCATCCATCATAGATGTAACATCCCAAAAAAACACAGTCTGGCAATTTCATTTGATTTAATACTAAAAACCATAGTCGATAAACCTCATGTAAAAATCATATACAATGTATCCTAAAACATTATAACAACTGTCAAGTATATCAGAGTATAAACATCCCAGGATGAACAAATGGTTTGTGCACTACAATCTTCCCGAGCAACTCTTTTGAAAACCGAGTACCTGAAACCAAAACTGAAAACTGTAAGCACGAAGCTTAGTAAGCTCCCCCAAACTACCACATACCATACAATAACATATAAAGCCCATACTGGGCCTTGCCCACTGCATCGGACCGAAGTCCGGACTAACTGGGGCCTTGCCCACTGCATCGGACCGAAGTACAAACTAACTGGGGCCTTACCCCCTGCATCGAACCAAAGTCCGGACTAACTGGGGCCTTGCCCCCTGCATCGGACCAAAGTCCGGACTAACTGGGGTCTTTCCCCCTGTATCGGACCGAAGTCCAGACTGACTGAACATAACATAACATGATCATAGCATATAACATAAGCACATATACTACATACTGCATCGGACCGAGGTCCGAACTAACTAACACACAAACATGTCCGAATCACAAAGACATCAAGCATACTGAACTACTGCATCAGACCAAATTTCGGAACTACTACTATCTAAACGGGCTGGCATTGTGACCGTAGACCCGTTCCTACTAGAAGGAAACTCACCTGAACTGCTGAACTCGACCGATAACCCTCTGGCTGCTAACCGACAACTCTCCAAAATGTTGCTCCTTTAACTCCCTGAGCTACCAATAACAATAATAACACTTAGACTAAACTGCCCTCTCGAGATCAACTAAGTCAACTCTGGTCAAAGTCCTGGTCAAAGTCAACCTTCCAATTGACTCGACTCGCCGAGTTGTTCTACCAACTCGCCGAGTCCATGTTCCTCGAATCCCAAACAATCCCTGACTCCACTCGTCAAGTCTAGCAAGAACTCGATGAGTTCTCCTTCATCTAACAGTTCAGGACTATCTTCAACGGACTCGCCGAGTTGTTTTACAACTCGCCGAGTCCATCTTCATCAACTAAGGAGACTGCCTTGGACTCACCGAGTTCCTCCTTGAACTCGTCGAGTACCATGATCTTCATGTCCAACACTGACACTGACTGGCTGAGTCCTTCTCTAACTCCACTCACTGATCCAAGTCATAAACAGAAAGGTTTGGGTTTGCGACCCGACTCGCCGAGTCCATGAACTGACTCGCCGAGTCCTCCTAGCGACAACTTAAATCTGTCAATTTCAGTCTTTTCCAACATTTCCAACTCATAGATCTGGAATCCTTATGCTAGCATTGCACGTAAAGTTGCTAACTTTACGTGCATGCAAGGGGTTATGAAGCTAGAACACCAAATCCAAGCTAATAAGAAGTTCAAGGTCAAGACATGGAGCCTTAGCTAGATAAAGCCAACAACTCTGAGCTTCTAGAGCTCAAAAGTGTCCAGATCTAATGTCCAATCCATACTCCTGGGCTTATCACCCGGATTCCACTTGGAAATGGTCCAAATGTAACAAAAGATAAGCTCGAAAAGGGATCTAGATGATTAACAACCAAGGTATAAGCTTTATACCTTCAAATGATCTGGAATGTCACCCAAACTCTGGATCTATACTCCTTTCCTTGCTCCCTTTCTTCCACAATCTTCAAGATGCACACCAAGAGCCTTAATATTCTCACACAAGCTCAAGAATGAAGTTGGGTGGCTAGGGTTTCGTCTCTAGACAATGGAGGCTATAAATGAAACCCTAGAAATGAGAATGAGATGCTTAAATAGGGTGTCAAGTCCCGAAATTAGGGTTTCTCAACCCAGACCAGACTCGCCGAGTCCGTCTCCCAGACTCGCCGAGCCGGTCACTTAATCCGCGACACGGGTCACGCTCCGACTCATCGAGTTCATCCTTGGACTCGACGAGTTGACTCCTTTGACTAAGGGATTTTCTTTCCTTTCTTGGTCTTTCGGATTCTGGGTGTTACAATAGATATCAAGAACACAGATAATATGCACACATAGCACGTAATTTATATTAAAGGCTTCATATTTATGTGTAAGATGAAAGTAACTATGAACTCACTTGTTAAAGTGATGACTCGAAATTCGAACAGCGCTTCGCTTCTAACAATCGTCTTTTCCTTCGACGAAACCTAGTATTATTACGACTAGATTTTAGTCTAATATTTATTGCGACTAATTATTAGTCTAGACTTACGAGCGATATTGTTTTATAACTGTTAAGCAATACTTTTCAATACTATGTAGAGACAGGGGCTAGACATGAAACACCGGAGGGCACGACTATTTTGGCATTTAAGTTGTTCTAAAATCCAACAACCCTATGCGGCCCTTTAAACTAGATTCCCCATACCACGAGTAGTTAAAAGGTGTTATAATAACATGTTTTTTTAATTTATACATAACAAATATATTGCTTATAGGTTCATAATAACGATAATGAACTTAAATATAAGTTATACTTAAAGAAGGGTAAGCATAACTTACTTACAAAGGGGTTTGGCTAGGAACCGGGCTCTACAGGGTCAGAACTTCTGAGCCAAAAGCTCTTCTTCTTGGAGCCTTTCTAGCGCTCCGGAACTCTCCTCTAACACTTAGGAAGTGCTAGGGAAGGGGAGGGATAGGTTTGGAGTATTAAGAGAGAAAGAATTGGAAAGGTGTGAAGAAAATGGATAATCTGAGCCTCTATTTATAGGTTGTCTAGGGGCGATTCACGTCGTGAACTTAAAATTCACGTCATGACCTTGCGTAGGCACCAAGACTTCGCCTGGTGCTGACATGTGGCGCCTAACGCAAGTAAAAGAACCAATTTAAAAAAAAACTCATAACTTTCGCATACGAGCTCTATTTTTGACGTTCTTTATATTCATGTGTAGGTATTGACAAGATCTACAACTTTCCTTTTGAACCCATTGGCTAAATCTTGACCGATTTTAAATTTAACGGTCTGAGAAGATTACAATGTTAACGACCGTATAAAATTCTTAACTTCTACATACGGACTTCGTTTTCGACTGTTTTTTTATCGTTTAACTCCTATTAATGAGATCTTCATTTCTCGTTTATATCATTTTAGCTAAAAATTGACCGATCTAAAATTCAATTTCTGAGTTGTCCATTGCTATACAAAATCTTAGAAAAATCAGAACTTCCTCATACAAAGTCAGATTTGGACATTCTATTTATGCACGCTCTCGATTTAACGTACACTATGACTTTCGTTTAGATCACTAAGGCTAAAAAATATTTTATCGCAAAGTCACTTTTCACGTCACACAATGTCGTTTCGGTTTCGTCGCAAAACTTCGTCGGATCATAACTTCTTCGTTATAAGTCGGATTTCAGCGTTCTTTATATGTACGAAACCGTTGTGATATATACTATAACTTGGTTAAGATTATTCATTATAAATGATTTGCTATCAAAAATTCATTTTTGACGCTTAATGTCTCTAAATTGACTAGCCTGAATTTGCGAGCGTTACATATATATTGTATGTGTATAGTGGACGAGGCCGGATTTAGGCAGGGCATAAGAATAACAGATCTGTATACCGAGCGGGGCCCGATGGAGGGCGAGGGCCCAATATGTGATTTATGCTTACGTTTTTCAGTTTATGTTTTAGGTACTAATAGTTACACGGGGAAGAGATCGGGATGACTGTATTGCACACACCACATAGTTCCGATTTTGTGATTTACTCTGAGTTGAGATGATGTTTGATACACTTATTCTATTTGGATTGCATTGATGATGTTTTTGGAATAGTGTTTTTATTAAATTAAAAATGAAATTTTTGGGTCATATTTGTTGGTCGTTACAGTAATGTACTTGCTTTTATAAATATGTATGTTTCAAAGTAATGAACATATCTACATGTATAAACGTTATGCATTTAAACATATAAATATACATGCATAGTCACGATTCTTGAACTTTGATATACTTTCGGGATCGTTTCGTAACGAATTTAAACTATTGTGGGCTGTTTGGTAATTTAATTAACCAAGGTAGGACTGCTTTTGTTAAGAATTTCCAATGAATGGGCTGAAATGCTTATTTTTATTCAAAGTTTGAAGATTGAGATTTATTTTGTTAAAAATAACCAAAGGAGGGGCTATTTTGAATAAATGGGTTCAATGTTTCGGAGTTTGGGACTGATTTCTAAAATGAATGTTGCAGTAGGGGGTTATTTTGTCAATTCATCAAAGTTGAAAGGACATTAGGGCTTTTTGTGCCCGTTTCCATTTGTTGATCAGGCAAAGGAAAAGAACGAATGAAAGCCGACGAACAAAGACGGCGAGAGGGCAGCACGAAGGCTCGTAGGCAGCACGGGGTTTCGTCGGTCGATTCGCGAGCAGAGATCGTCTCCGGGGTCGACGAGGCCAAAGGGAAGGAAGGGAGAAGCAGCGAGGCTGCTCGTGGCCTCGGTGGGTGCAGCGAGTAGCGCTCTTCTCGTCCGGATGCGAGGTGCGAAGGAAAGGGAGTCTGGTAAGGCGTCGCGAGCAGCAGTAGCGACGAAGACGAGGGTGTTGGCATCGTTACTCGACCGACGGATGAAGGGGAATGCAAGGCAAGCTACTCCGGCGGTGAAACTCGAAGGGAAAGTGGTTCAATCGATGGAACAAATGGAGAGGAGGAACAGCAATCGAAGGAGAAAAGAAGAAATAGATTGGTTTTTCTTTTGTGATCAGTTGGTTTTCTGAACCTCAACCCAGGGCTGTCGGAAGAAGCTTCACATCAGGTGGAGTCTTTCTCGGTTGAAATTGAAGAAGGAAGAGGAAGGATAGCAGCAACAATGGTCTTCAGGGGGTGTTTGGTGGTTGTCAACAGGAAAGAGAGTGAGGGTCCAGACGGGGGCTTCCACCTCCGATGTCTGCTCCGGGCATACACCCACTTCGGTGGTCGGTCTAGGGTAGAAGAAGAACAGTAGGAATCTCTTTTTTTTTTTTTTTTTTTTTTGGTTGTTTCAGTTGACAGGGAAAGAAAAGGAAGCAAAAAAATGTGCTGTTGTTCTTCGTGTTTGCAGTATACACGAGAACAAGAACAAAATTGTTCTTGGCTGGGAATGAACATGTAGGCAGAAAATAAAAAGCTGGAGGTGTTTAGGTGTTATATTGTTATCATTGTACATGGTTGAGTGTTGTGTTGGTTGAAGAAAGAGTGTAAGAAATCTTTAATTTGACAGCAAGTAAAGAGACTTGCAAATAATGTTGTGTGTAGACTTATAAGAAATGCTTTGGTAATGTGTGTATTAATATATCTCATCTCATCTCCCTTTCTAATAAATAAATAACTTCAATATCATGCTGTCATGTGTCTAATTCTTTAAGCCCCTCTCAAACTTCCTATATTCTATGTCAAATACATCAAAATTTAGCTGCGATTTTACTTCATAAAAAAAAAAATTAGGTCCTACAAATCAGTAAATCAGTTTTAATGCTCTAAATTTAGCTGCATTTAAATTTTAAAATTTTAAAATTTGCCCTCAAGCCTTTAACACCCGTATCATCAATTAAATCCCAATAAATCATGAAACAATAGCATCTCCAAATTTGAATCGTTCAATGTATATCTAAGAAACACATCTTATACAGTCGCTTCCTCTCAGTTTCAAGTTTTTGTCTTTGAGTTTAGGGTTTTCCAAAGACGAAGATAAACTGCTTAGTCTGCCTACGAAGTGCTCAACATAATGCAAGATTGCTCTTTGTTCGTCCTCTCTTCTAGCCGGTGAGGCTTTTCTTTTATCTCTCCTGGATTTTCTTTAATGATCGGAAGCTTCAGGGGGGTATTGGAGAGCAAAAATAGTGGAACCTATTTGCCAATCCCCCATCAGTTCAACTTTAGGTAAACTCTTTTTGTATAGTTTTGGTATGACAGTTTACTGAATTGGGTTTGGATTTGTTTTTTTTAATGATTTGAAAATCACCTTTTTATTCAAAATTCATGTGATTTTATTCAAATTCTAAGTTGAAATGAGGGCTATACCTTCTTTGGGGTGATGAAAAGATGAATATTGGTTAAAGAAGCCAACAACTTCTCTGCAAGTTGAAGTGCGTATGTTATGACAATATATTCAATTGGGTATTTATTTTTCTTGTATATATATAATGTTGAATATGCTTTGCGTAAATACTCTTTTAAAATTGTAATAATATAGGTTTGTATTTTTATCGGTCAGGTAGGTTGCAGGTAGCTTGTGAAGGTTTTAGAGGTAGATCGATAGTCACAATGATAGCTTGATTGTTGACGAAACCCAGTATAAAAAGATGTTGGTGACAACATTTTTGGTGCTTCAAGAAATGTAGATGGTATGTTGATAGATAATATATTTATTTCCCCAACTCTTAAATAACCTAACTACAAATTTATATTGTTTGCATAATTGTTGTTTCAAAATGGGAATTTTATATTTATACACGAATACTATTTGGCTTTTTGTTGCATATCGACCATCGTTCTAGAAAAAATGTCAAAAAAGACTCATGTTTGCAATAATTAGTACACCTATGTTTTGAATTAGGAGGGATTAAATGTATGATTTTGTAATTTTGCAGGTATATATGGTGTATATGTTGTGGGCGATTGATCCAGTGGAACAGAAGGAACGAGTTAATAAAAAAAAGCTTACCACTGAGGGGTTAGGTTATTTTGTTTCTAGTAACTATTGTGTGCCAGAATGCATAGATCTGGACCATCGGATGGAATATAATCAAAGGTAATGATCTGAGGGTCTATGATAATAGAATAGGATAACATATACCATATAATCACACAAATTTCAGCATAAGGGCCTTTTAGTCAATTAACCTATATTAAAAAAAAGAAATTTTCAGATTTTTAGGGATAATTAATTCCTTTATTTTTAAAAATCTGAATATTTTAAATTAATTCAAAATTAGAAATTCGATTTTATTCTATCAGAATTGTAGAATGTTGACCATAAACTAGTAAATATATTTGTCGATTATATTCTGTTAGAATGACAAAATGTCAACCATAAACTATTAAATACATTCTAAAAAGAATACACAAAATCAATTCTTGAACTAATAATATCCAAATAATTACATTGTATGATTATGATTCATTGAATAATAACAACATTCTGAAAGAAAAAAGAAAAAAAAAACATCACAATCTAACAAAAACACTAATCTATTCTAATAGAATATTATTTTTTAGCAACACTTTATACATTGTAGCATAACACATTCTGGTATAATACACTCTCGTTCTCTATGTTTTCTTCATTCTCCACATCAATGTTAGTCTCTTCAAAACCTAAATCCACAAAGAAAACATAATCAAGTTTCAAAAATTAAAAAATTCATTGCATTCTAAGAGAATAAAAACTATAAATTCTGACAGAATGTACTTGTTGTTGACAATTATTCTCAAACATTCTAACAGAATACATCTATATAAAATAAATTCTAATAGAATACATTACATAATTCAAGAGCTGTGATTGAATACAAAATTCAATAGCTATTATTGAATCATCAACACGCATATGCATTCATTCCCAGTAAACACTAGAGTATGTATTCATAATTCACAGCAAGGTAAAGAAGAAGATGAAAATGAACAGAAAAGAAACGAATTTGGAATACCTGGCTAGAAGAAGTCTTGCGTTCACCATGTAAGAAAACCACCCATAAACACTCAGTAAACCCAAGATCATACAACCTCACCATTGAATCAAAAACAATCAGCCCCACCATGGCATTTTCCTGCAACTCTGCAACAATCAACAACAACTCATTCTCAAGTGCTTGAAGTTCATCCTCACTTGAACTACCATCAACGACAAAAACAAACGTCGGTTGAATCGTCAACACACATCTGCATTCGTTCCCAGTCAAGAACACAAGAAACAAACACCCATGAATTCCCCTGTCAAATACCAAAACCCAAACAAACCATGAGTTATGTTCAAACAATCAAACCCATATCCCTTTCATTATCATCAATTTTTCTAGGAAAACCCAAACACACATTCTTTCCTTTGATTTCTATCAAGCAATCAAACAAAAACAAAAAGAAGAAAAAGAATTTTCTTTTACCTGTTGGCATAGTTCACCGGAGAAGAAGAAGCAGCGATCCACGAGCACCACAAAACCACCCTTGTGACTGCTTCCCACCAAGTTCCTCTTCTCGAGCAAACAAAGACAGAGGACCGAAGTCCTTTCTCCCCCTTCTTGAATGGATACCGATCGAACCACAAAAGAAAAGAGATCGCCGACGCAGCCCTTCCTACTGGCTATCCCTCCCTCGGCGGAGCTGCTTCGCCAACTCCGATACCCCACCTCGGTTTGCATCTTTAATTTGGTTTCTTCCCCGATCAACTGAAGACGAAGACCTCGACTTCTTCACAACCTTTTCCCTTTGGCCTCGTCGACATAACTAGGTTGATGGTGATGGTATTGATGCCGATGATGAAGTGTTCAGCCACAAACATAACTAGGTCAAATATATTTAGTTTAATTCCTTAATTGAATGATTAGTTTATTTCCTTAATTAAATGATTTCAATTAAATAATTTCCTTAAATAAAAGTACAAAAGGTCCAAAATACCCTTTAATGATTTAGTTAATTATTTATTATTTCTTGAATTCTCGTTGGTGCATTTAGGCACACAATAGTTGCTAAAAACATTTGAACCTAACTCTACCACTGAGAGCATATCAATTGCTGATAACATATGACTTGTAAATGTTCATTGTAATTGTACATATTATTTGTAGTTGTACTATGATGCAATAATTATATTCGTGTAGCACCTGGTTCTTGGTACGTATTCTTTTATTATTTCTTTAAAATATTTTGCATTTTGGCCTTGGACTCGGCGAGTTGAAGGACCAACTCGCCGAGTAGAAGCGGGATGAGACGCGTGGTTTAAGCAGTGGACGCGACGAGTCGGGTCCTGGACTCGGCGAGTAGGCCCTGTCTGGACAAAAACACTAATCCGAGGGTTTGCACCCTATTTAAACACCTTAACTCGGCCTCCTTCGTCCTATTCGCTCCCAGAAGACCTCCATAGCAAACCCTAGCCGTTATTGAAGCAATCTAAGGCTTTTGGAGTGATTTTGATGTTTTTGTGACCCAAGGAAGGAAGTAAAAGCTTGAAGGATCAAGAGGAGGCTAGAAGGATCCGATTTTGAGCATCATTTGCAGTCTACAGAAGGTATAAAGTCTATACCTTGTTTATTCTTTTGATAGATCCCATTTTGTGGAGTTCTAGGGCTTTTCTAAGACATTTTGGTCACCAACCATGATTGCAAGCATGGTTTGGGGTTGATGTTTCGGATCTGGGTCCTTAGAGGGGTTACAAGGAAGAAAGGAGTGGATTTTGCACTCAAAGAAGGCCCCAAGCATTGTAAGAGTTTGTTTTAGGACCTTTTGAGCTCAAAGTCCCATGCAAGCACGTAAAGGTTGTAACTTTACGTGCTAGATCGATTGTAAAAGCATAGATCTATCTTTTGATCAAGGGTTGTACATCAGAAATCGAAGATTTAGTGAGTGGATGTGACCAACTCGACGAGTCCATTCTTGGACTCGGCGAGTCCAAGGTTTCTTTCCCATATCATTTAAGGGTCAAAAGGACCCAGTTGAGTGTGGAAAGGTTTTAAGGAGTCCCGGGGAGTGACCCAACATTCTGGACTAAGCGATTGTTCTGGAAGTTCATGGGACTCGGCGAGTGCATGAACGGACTCGGCGGGTCCAAGGCAATCTTCTATGGATCAAGATGAACTCGACGAGTTGTTCATACAAATGGGCGAGTCAAGGACAAGACCTATGTATCAGTTGAAGATGAACTCGACGAGGTATTCAACTCGGCGAGTCGGATGAGGATTCAGTTGATGTTCATTTAGAAGGAAAACTCATCGAGTCATCGCCTAACTCGACGAGTAGAGACGGGTATAAGGACAAATGGAAGGATAGGGACTTGACGAGTTGGCAAGCCAACTCGGCGAGTCAGGTCAACTGGAAGTTGACTTTAGCTTTGAGTTGGTCAGGGGTAAAATGGTCATTTTACCCTAAGAACAGTTAGCAGTGTATGACTAAGTGTTTTGTGGGAATTATGACCGGAGGATTTCCGGAGCAGCAGCGGCATCAGTCAGAGGATTCGTGCACAGAACAGCAGCTACTACGAGGTGAGTTACCTACCAGTAGCGGTGGGTCTATGGCTACAATGTCGGCCCACCAGTAGGAGTCGTATGTTAGATGATTGTCTGTGTGATATTCATCTAGGTTTGCTACTATTTGATATGTTATATGCTGGCATGATATGATATATGTGATAGTAGTAGAGTTCGGTTGTTAGGACCGAAGGGTAGGTCAGACACCCTAGATATGTCTGATAGTACGTGATGACATATTTATATGCTGGCATGATATGTTATACGTGATACTGGTAGTAGGAGGGGAATAGTCACCAAGTTCGATTGTTAGGACCGAAGGGTAGTTCGGACACCTCAGATATGTCTGATAATATGTTTATGTTATGATATATGTGATAGCTGTAGTAGCGGGTGGAATAGTCCCGAGGGTCGGTTGTTAGGACCGACAGGGCAAGTTAGCACCCGATAATGGCTTGAAACGGGTAGGAGGACACCCCAGAATGGCCGCATGGGTAGGACGACACCCTAGAATGGCCGCATGGGTAGGTAGGCACCCCAAAATGGCCGCATGGGTAGGACGACACCCCAGAATGGCCGCATGGGTAGGTAGGCACCCCAGAATGGCCGTACGGGTAGGTCGGCGCCCCGGAATGGCCGTACCGGGTAGGTTGGGCACCCTAGAATTGCCTGGCAGTATGTATGCTATGTGATTGTGTAACGCTCTAAAAATTTCAACCAATTTAAACTTTTCAAAAACAACCCAGTTTCATAAAGTTATTACAAAAAGGTTTTCAATACAATTATTATCAGAGTCTTCCCAGAACCACATCATAAAACATAATCATGAGGAGTGGTACGATCACGCCTTTGCCTTGCCATGGTCTCCTGAAGAACCTAAAAAACATTAAACCACAACTGTAAGCTCGAAAGCTTAGTGAGATACCCCCAAAATACCAACCACATATACCATACACGCACAACATGCCATATCATAATAGAACACATAACAACCATGCACTTCGGGTCTACTGTGTGACTGGTCCGCCGTACCGGGCCTTCAGTCCACCTAGTCCACCCTCCGATTCTAGCCATATGCATCGAGTCTACAGTGTGATTGGTCCGCCCGCACCGGGCCTTCAATCCACCTGGTCCACTATCTGAGTCTACAGTATGACTGGTCAACCCGTACTGGGCCTTCAGTCGGCCTGGTCCACTCTCCGAGCCTCGGGGGCCTACAGCCTATCTGGACCGCTCGCTGGGCCTTCGGGATAACCGGTCGGCCCTGGGTATGTTGGCCTACAGCACAAAGCAGGAACCGCCTCAACCCAACCCCAGTCCAACAACCATGTGCACATAAACATTCAATCATTTAACAATTCACATCCAATCAAACCGATCTAGCAGATCACATAACATAACATAATCCTAACCAGGATACCGACCTAGCGGTCACTAGCATAGCATCATCCCATGTACCAGGATACCGACCTTAACCAGGTCTCTAACATATACGATCCTAACCAGGATGCAAACAGAGCAGAACAAAACATAACAATGATACCCGGATTACAATCCAATAAAGGGTCGGCCTTGGTGTCGTAGACCCTGTTGATATAGTGAGGATAACTCACCTCGCAACTGCTAAAACTCTGAACTGAAGAAGTAGATTCCCGAACCGCCGCCTCACCAAAAATCCCGAACTACCCGAAGCGACAAAACAAACATTAGACCAAGCATAATATCCTTCCAAGGGTAAATTGAGCAATTTACCCTTAACTCAATCTGGTCCACGATTAAAGGCCCAAAAATCAAAATATGAAAGGCCCATCACTAGATAAGCTCTCAAGCCTACTAATGGCCCAAAGACCAAAAGTCCGAAGCAAAGCCCAATATTGGCCCAATTTACTAAATTGGGCCCACCTTACCAAATGGGCCTAGATCCAAGGTCCATAATAATTAGCGAGTCCAAATTTCTCCATCCATAAAGTCCAGTCACGGCCCAGGCTCTATTAGCCCAATAACAGCCCAATCTCTTAAGGCCCAAAAATGAAAATTCAACAGAGGGCGTACGCTGGGCGTACTCCTCTGGTACGCGGGGCGTACTTCGTCTCAGGTTGACTGGAAAATGGGCTGTTGACCCTGTACGTCGGGAGTACTACTTCCTACGCGGGGCGTACGCGAGTTCCACAAAAATCCTCATAAGATCTTAATGGCTTAAGCTCTTAAGCCCAAACTTGAGATCCATAGACCAAATATGCCTAGGATTCATAAAGTCTCAAACTTTATTACTTGGGACATCCATAAAGCTCTTAATCCAAGGTCTTAATCCATTAAGACCTATCTATAACACATATAAGACAACCAAAGCCCTTGGAACCTCATTTTTCTTACTCAAGACCTCTCCTAAAGTCTAAAAGGACAGCTAATCTCAGCCAACTTGAAACATGCATCAAGATAAGGTTTTTGGGACAAGAATGATGTCAAAACTTTAGAACACATAGATCTACACAATATGATTGTCAAGCCAGAGACTTTTTACTTCAAAAGATGATGTCTTTCCTGATCTACAAGCTCCAGCCACTCAACTCCTTCTTTGACAACTTCCTCTTTCTTCTTCTAGACTCTCCTTTTCCAACACAAGCTTTCCAAGGTCAAACACACCCAACAATGGAGGTGGGACGGCTATCTAGGGTTTATGAGGATAAGAGAGTGCTTATGGAGGCTAGGGTAAGAACCATTATGTTCCTTATATAGTGGATGGCCCTAAATTTAGGGTTTCTGGATGATAGACGTATGTTGGGCGTACATCCAGTACGCTGGGCGTACGTTGAGAGACCTCCGCGTTCCTTTCCTTCACTACGTTGGGCGTACATCCAGCTTATGCTAGGCGTACCCAGCCAAACACATGCATGCATGCTTGGCATGCATGGGACCCCTTTGCTAAACTTCCCCCCTTAGGGACCATTGCTGCCAATATCTTTAATTTACAATATCTCCTCCATCATAAGCCGTTCTCGCCAAACTCTATATCTACATCAAGGACCGAAATGCCCTTACTCTTGCTCTCAGGAACCCATAAATAGATATTTCAAGAACGGGGCATTACAATTCTCCCCCACTTAATTTAGGCTTCGTCCTCGAAGCCTACTGCAACATACCTTTAAGAACAACTCCTGCACTGCAGACTCCGATTACTTAATCAACTCAGGTTCTTGCAACCTTATCACTGCATCGTCTATATCATGGTCTCAAGGTCCTTGACCTTCGACCAAAATCTTTTATACTGTCCTCAGCACCGGTCCAAACTACTTCCGATTTTGTTAACCTGCTGTCTCACCTTCCTCTATTCCAAATCTCCAATCTGGAGCCACTAACCTCCTCCTTTTCCATGGAGACTGAAAATATGCCTGAGCATCACTTAAAATTGCCGCTACCTCAACGATCAGCCCACCCGCAGGTACTTTCGTATATCCAGTACAATCCATTACCTCCTACTAATGACTGAGGCACGACGGTCATCCATTTACTCCACTTCCTCCCCTAACGGAGGACCCACGCTCCTTCCGGAGCTACATACCTTGTCCTTTCCAGGAAATCCACTCAACAACTCTTATGCGCCTGGGCGTGCCGCCGAGCTAAACTCCACTCTACACTATCCATGTAGAGCAACTGCTATTCTTGAACTTCACCTATTCTGATTCTGCCCGCAAGGACTCTCGAGTCCATGCACTACCTTCCACTAACATGATCAATACTTGGGGCCAGACCATATCAATTACCATATCCTGGCGACATATTCCCTCATTCTCCTCATACAGATCTATCAACACATGCAGAGTCTTCAGCATGACTGGACCGCCTTACTAGGCCTTCAGCCAATCTGGACCACTCTCAGAACCTTCAGCAGGTCTGGACCTCCCTCTAGGGCCTTCAGCATGTCTGGTCCGTCCTCCGAGCTTTCGGCCTGACTAGTACGCCCACTGGCCTTCAGTCTATCCGGTCCGCTCAACTAGCATCCAACATCCCGAATTATCCCTCCAGGAAAAACTCTCCCATGCATACTGTTCTAGCCCTATAGGGGCTCCAAACTCTGACTCCATCCTACATACTCAAACCCGGCCTGATCCAAGGCCTTCCACAATCAATCACCCTTTCTCCGAAACCCTTGGTCTGTATCCCGCCCCGACTGCCTGTCACTTGCTAATACCATCCTACGCTCTTGGCTGACCGAACCGCTGCTGAATCCCCAACAGCTAATCGACTACTCATGCTTATCGATCTTCCGGAGAATTTCCAATTCTCCCCCACTTAGAGCACTGACTACCAACCACCGATCGCCATTACCGACCTCCCTTAACAACCCTACACAACACAATCCCTTACACACGAACTGATTCCCACTAGGACGAGCAACCTTCACAAAATTACATACCAACACAGATCATCTTGGACATCGAAAGAAGCCCAACATTCAGCAAACCACTCCTCAGACTGAAGATGTTACCCGACGTTCAGACCAAAAAGACAGAGTTCCCACTAATAATCCTCATGAATGATAACCAACAAAATTCCCATCACCAAGCCCTCAACCATACCATAACCCTCAAGGAACAACGATTACAATACCAGAATATCACACAACGAGACTAGAAGAAATACAATACTCCATAATAATCACGAGATAACAAGACATCAAGAAAGAAACATACCCGCAACTGCATCCAACACTGCCCTGACCTCCTCTGTTGTAAGCTGAAAAGCACGACCCTGAGCCCTTAGGGGCTCCGCTCCACCCTGACCTCCACCTGTAATTCTCAAAGTGGACGGTGTTGGAACCTGCACCGGTCCTGCAGCAAGCTGTGGACAGCTGACCCTCAAGTGTCCAACATGATGGCAGTGATAACAAATCCTGAAATCCTGAAACGCAGCTATCTGCCGACAATCCCTCGCATAATGCCCCTCCTTTCCGTACTTGCGGCATGCACCACCGGACCTACAAACTCCGGTGTGACCCTTCCCACACTTCCCACAAGCGTGGCTACTCTGATCTCCCAATCTAGAATCAACGGTCTTGGACCGTTTCGGCGTCGACTGAGACTGTGCCGGGGCCTACCTCTGCTCTCTCAACTGCAACTCAATCTCCAACTCACGCTGCCTGGCGGCCTCCTGTAACTCTAACAAGGTCTCGCACCTCTGCGTAGACACAAACTGCCTGATATCCCTCTTGAGCATACTCAGATATCGGGACATCTGAGCCTGCTCCGAAGCAAACTCAGGGCAAAACATCGCCCTCTCAGTGAACATCCTGTTGATCTCCGTCACCGACTCTGAATCCTGCTTCAGCTCCAGGAACTCCTGAGCCAACCTCTCTCTCTCAACCCTCGGAACATAGCGAGTGCTAAACATCTCCCGAAACTGATCCCATGAAACCGCAGCCCTCTGCGCATCCGAAAATAACCTCGTGGTCAATCTCCACCAATCCTTCGCCCCGAGCCTCAACAGGTTCAAAGCACACCTCACCCTCTGATCAGCAGGGCATGAACATGTGAAGAAACACCCCTCCACGTCCGACAACCATCTCATAGCAATAATAGGATCCTGAACCCCATCGGAGGTAGGGGATTCGTATTATCGAAGTCCCGATACTGAAAACCTCTACCAGCTCCTCCCCCTGCCGCTGCTACAGCCGCTGTAGCCGCGGCGGCAGCCGTCTCCGTGAGAGCCGCATAGCGCTCATCAAAATACTCAACCATGGCAGTCTTGATCGACCCAAACAGTTCCGGCAACTTGGCCCGGAACAACGCAACAACCTCATCATGCAGGATCTCACGAATCCTAGCATCCAACTCGCCTGAGCTCATCTACCCAATAACCTCGGGCGGTACTGACCCACCCTGACCGCCCTCTCCTGGTCCCGATCCTGACCCGGATCCGCTCCCAGCATGTCTCATAACCACCATACTGAAAAAGACCGCAAGATCTCAGATACTTCCCACTAACCCGGGAACCAACCCCCAACCCTACCCTAGAGTTTGTGGCTTATTTGATACGTGTATGGGTCCTGTGCTTTCAGTAGTATGGGCCCATACTACCTTCCACACCTACCCATATTTATATCAATTATAACCACAACACCCTAGTGAAGAACATACATAACAAGCACTCAACCCTCACTCCCAGAGGAACACTGGAAATCTCCCTCGGAAGAAACCCTAGGCTAGCAGGCATCATAAATCAGGCAACATTATTATGAGATCCGGAAGATCACTAGCCTAGTACTAGCATGTTGTTCTATCATAGCTCAAAAAAAAATATCATGTATGGTATTTTGGGGTTACTTACTGGCTCCAGCTGATCGTACCTCCGCGTCCTCTTTTACTCATTTTGAAAAGCATTTTAAATTCTCTTTTGAAAACTCTCCTTGATTTGAGACTGGATTCACACGAATGTTCCTCCAATTCACTCAAACCAAGGCTCTGATACCAACTTGTAACGCTCTAAAAATTTCAACCAATTTAAACTTTTCAAAAACAACCCAGTTTCATAAAGTTATTGCAAAAAGGTTTTCAACACAATTATTATCAGAGTCTTCCCAGAACCACATCATAAAACATAATCATGAGGAGCGGTACGATCACGCCTTTGCCTTGCCATGGTCTCCTGAAGAACCTAAAAAACATTAAACCAAAACTGTAAGCCTGAAAGCTTAGTGAGATACCCCCAAAATACCAACCACATATACCATACACGCACAACATGCCATATCATAACAGAACACAGAACAACCATGCACTTCGGGTCTACTGTGTGACTAGTCCGCCGTATCGGGCCTTCAGTCCACCTGGTCCACCCTCCGAGTCTAGCCATATGCATCGAGTCTATAGTGTGATTGGTCCGCCCGCACCGAACCTTCAATCCACCTGGTCCACTCTCTGAGTCTACAATATGACTGGTCCGCCCGCACTGGGCCTTCAGTCGGCCTGGTCCACTCTCCGAGCCTCAGCATGTCTGGTTCGCCCTCTTGGGGCCTACAGCCTATCTGGACCGCTCGCTGGGCCTTCGGGATAACCGGTCGGCCCTGGGTATGTTGGCCTACAGCACAAAGCAGGAACCGCCTCAACCCAACCCCAGTCCAACAACCATGTGCACATAAACATTCAATCATTTAACAATTCACATCCAATCAAACCGATCTAGCAGATCACATAACATAACATAATCCTAACCAGGATACCGACCTAGCGGTCACTAGCATAGCATCATCCTATGTACCAGGATACCGACCTTAACCAGGTCTCTAACATATACCATCCTAACCAGGATGCAAACAGAGCAGAACAAAACATAACAATGATACCCGGATTACAATCCAATAAAGGGTCGGCCTTGGTGTCGTAGACCCTGTTGATATAGTGAGGATAACTCACCTCGCAACTGCTGAAACTCTGAACTGAAGAAGTAGATTCCCGAACCGCCGCCTCACCAAAAATCCCGAACTACCCGAAGCGACAAAACAAACATTAGACCAAGCATAATATCCTTCCAAGGGTAAATTGAGCAATTTACCCTTAACTCAATCTGGTCCACGATTAAAGGCCCAAAAATCAAAATATGAAAGGCCCATCACTAGATAAGCTCTCAAGCCTACTAATGGCCCAAAGACCAAAAGTCCGAAGCAAAGCCCAATATTGGCCCAATTTACTAAATTGGGCCCACCTTACCAAATGGGCCTAGATCCAAGGTCCATAATAATTAGCGAGTCCAAATTTCTCCATCCATAAAGTCCAGTCATGGCCCAAGCTCTATTAGCCCAATAACAGCCCAATCTCTTAAGGCCCAAAAATGAAAATTCAACAGAGGGCGTACTCCTCTGGTACGCGGGGCATAATTCGTCTTAGGTTGATTGGAAAACGGGCTGTTGACCCTGTACGCGGGGCGTACGCGAGTTCCATAAAAATCCTCATAAGATCTTAATGGCTTAAGCTCTTAAGTCCAAACTTGAGATCCATAGACCAAATATGCCTAGGATTCATAAAGTCTCAAACTTTATTACTTGGGACGTCCATAAAGCTCTTAATCCAAGGTCTTAATCCATTCAGACCTATTTATAACACATATAAGACAACCAAAGCCCTTGGGACCTCATTTTTCTTACTCAAGACCTCTCCTAAGGTCTAAAAGGACAGCTAATCTCAGCCAACTCAAAACATGCATCAAGATGAGGTTTTTGGGACAAGAATGATGTCAAAACTTTACAACATATAGATCTACACAATATGATTGTCAAGCCAGAGACTTTTTACCTCAAAAGAGCCTCAAAAGATGATGTCTTTCCCGATCTACAAGCTCCAGCCACTCAACTCCTTCTTTGACAACTTCCTTTTTCTTCTTCTAGACTCTCCTTTGCCAACACAAGCTTTCCAAGGTCAAACACACCCAAGAATGGAGGTGGGACGGCTATGTAGGGTTTCTGAGGATAAGAGAGTGCTTATGGAGGCTAGGGTATGAACCATTATGTTCCTTATATAGTGGTTGGCCCTAAATTTAGGGTTTCTGGATGATAGACGTACGATGCACGTACATCCAGTATGATGGGCGTACGTCGAGAGACCTCCGCGTTCCTTTCCTTCACTATGCTGGGCGTACATCCATCTTACGCTGGGCGTACCCAGCCAAACACATACATGCATGCTTGGCATGCATGGGACCCCTTTGCTAAACTTCCCCCCTTTAGGGACCATTGCTGCCAATATCTTTAATTTACAATATCTCCTCCATCATAAGTCGTTCTCGCCAAACTCTATATCCACATCAAGGACCGAAACGCGCTTACTCTTGCTCTCGGGAACCCATAAATAGATATTTCAAGAACGGGGCGTTACAGATTGTATGTAATGTGGTACAATGGGGGAACCCACTAAGCTTCGTGCTTACAGTTTTCAGTTTTGGTTTCAGGTACCTCTTCAGCAAAGGGGAAGGAGCTGGCGTGTTAGCGGCACATCAGACACACACATTGTTTTCCGCACTATGAGTTATTCTGGGAATTGTACTCTGACATTATTATGTTTTTTTACGATTCGGATTTTAGACACGAGACATGTTTTTATGAAATGATATGATCGGTTGATATTTTTTTTTTCAAATGTTATGCAAATCACTTAATCAAAAATGAAATTTTTGGACATGAAAATTTGGTCGTTACAAGTTGGTATCAGAGCCATGGTTTGAGGGATTCGGACACACCTTTGGGGGTGTCTGGACTCAAACCAAGGGATTAAAAGATTTTTTACAAGGAAAATGACTTTATAAAAGCTAAGAGAAAAGAGTTTTGAGAAGGAACAAGTGTGTGATGTGCGCAACCGGCCGAGCTCAAGTAAGTATTCCCTATAGTACCTATACAAGTTATCTTATGTCTATCAGTTTCAGTAGAACAACATGCTAGAATAGGACTAAGGATCTAGGAATGATGCCTTATGTGACTACTTTATGTGCTTCAGCTTATGTGAATTGCATGCTAGTATTGGGTAGACAGCAGTAGGATAGCATGTTTAGGTTATGCCTGATAGTATGAGCTTAGCATTGTATGCTAGTACAGTTTCTCACTATGAGAACAAATTTGCTTGAGTAGTTTTCCTCCATCCGAATGTTTCTTGCTTTGTGCTTGCAGGACTCTGAGTGATGGGAGCTAGCCATTAGGTGAATACGTCACGTCACATGTGGTCAGGGTTGAATAATCTCAGAGTGATGGATTTAGCCCTATTACGCAGCTCTTGTCTGAATCTAACCGTTGTAGGGACGAGTCTGTTACTCGAAGGATTATCTAAGCCTCATCACATGTGATGGTATTCAGGTAATGGCTAATTGACATTTAAAGGAGGCCTTCAGCAGCTGAGGACCGGTTTAGGTGGGGTCAGAGATTTTCCCTAGGGCAAGCCTAGAATGGGAATAGCAGAGAATCAGCAATAGTGAAAGGGACTTGGTGGAGTCAAGGCAGACCTTGAGGAAGGTACGGATAAATGTGGAAGGTAGTATGGACCCGTACTAGTGAAAGCAGAGGATATGTACCCGAATTAAGGAAGGATGAGACAAGACCAGGGAACTTGTAGTGGATGTCATCCCTCTATAGGTATCGGTACCCCTAACGATTGGTATTATGTTTTGCAGAATGGTGGTACTACGACAGAGGCCAATAGTTAGAACTTCAGGAGAGGGATCGGGTTCGGGATTAGGCTCCGAGCCAGTAGATGAGAGGCTACGCGAGTTCATCGCGTCAGAGATCACCAGAGGCATCCTTGAGTCGACCCCCATCATCTTCGGGTCGATCAAGAAAGGGATAGTTGAGCTGATGGAGGATCGCCTCAGGGTGTTCAGGAGTGATATGGCGTCAGGCTAGTCTGGATCCCACACACTGTCCTTTAAGGACTTCAGGGGCAGTGGTGCGCTAGATTCTCATGGGGCTAAGGATCCCATTGCTGCCAGATGATGGATTGCGGACATTGAGTCTGCGTAGCTGACCAGCTTCTGCCACGAGGGGTTGAAGGTACGATTTGCAGTAGGGTGTATGAGGGACCGGGCTAGGAATTGGTGGGAGTCGGTTGGTGACTCTCTGGGGGCCTCGGCTGTTGAGGCTATGACATGGTCAGATTTTGTGACCCAGTTCCGAGCAGAGTTTGCGCCAGCTGTAGAGCTTCAGGATCTGGCCAGGGAGTTTTTGGACATGAGACAGACTACGAAGACTGTGGCGGAGATCACTACTAAGTTTCGGGAGAGGGCATTGCTGGTGCCCCAGTATGCGGGAGATGAGGATATGAGGAGGACTCGCTACCATGACATGCTATGGGCCGAAATTCGGGAGCATGTTAGTTTTTCAGCGTGCCCTACCCTGGATTCCATGATTGCCAGGGCTAGGGAGAGGGAGATTGATCTGGAGCATGTCCGGAAGAGGAAAGCCGAGGAGGGGCAGACGACTAGGGCTTCAGGGAAGAAGCCCAATGGATCAGATGGTAGGCCGAAAGGCCAGTTAGGACCGGGCCGCTGCAGGAAATATGGCATGCCACATGAGGGGGCGTGTAGACTAGGATCGTTGGGCTGCTACAAGTGCGGCAAGACGAGGCACTTCAGTAGGGATTGTACTTCCCCTGGACCGGTTATACAGACGCCTGAGTTGCTATGTTTCCACTGCAACCAGAGAGGCCACAAGAAGGCCAACTGCCCCTAGTTGACAGCAACATCAGCTTCAGTGAAGGCGTCAGCTCTAGCGACCCTGCGGATTACTAATGGCCAAGACTGAGGCTCCAGTGGTGAGGAGTCGGGCCTTCCAGTTGACTACCGAGGAGGCACGCGCTGCACCCGATATGGTGACGGGTATGACTTCTTATTTATGCTATTATGATATGCTGTTGTGATTTTGATATGTTCTGCATGTGCTCTGTTTAGGATCGTTCCATGTGAACGGTATCCCAGTTCCGGTATTATTTGATTCGGGGGCTACCCGATCATTTGTCTCTCTTGCACTTAGCAAGAAGTTTCCTGAGTCTTCGGGCATGTTGGATTGCCCTTTAGAGGTAGAGATTGCAGATGACCAATCGGTGCGAGCATCGACGGTATTCCGAGACTATGTGCTGAGATTATTCGAGGAGCGTTATCTGGTAGACCTGGTTCCTATTCCGTTGAGAGGGAAGAAGGTGATTATAGGCATGGATTGATTGAGCCTCAATGGGGCAGTGATAGATTGCGCACAGCAGCTGGTTCGGATCAGGACCCCAAGTAAGGGAGAGTTGGTAGTTTAGAGCGAGAGGCCACAGCAAGGACCAGCAGTATGTTCAGCAGCGAGAGCTAGGCGTTACCTTCAGCAGGGTTGCGCAGGATATGTCGCTTATGTTATGGACACTTGGGAGGCGGGTAAGGCGACAGTGGGCGATGTTCCCGTGGTACAAGAGTTTACGAATGTATTCCCCGAGGAATTGCTTGGGATATCTCCGGAGAGGCAGGTGGAGTTTAGGATCGACCTAGTCCCTGGTGCGACTCCGATAGCCAAGGCACCGTATCGATTGGCACCTCCTGAGATGCAGGAGTTGTCTACACAGCTGCAGGAGCTGTTAGACAAGGGATTCATTAGACCGAGTAGTTCTCCCTGGGGAGCCCCGGTTCTGTTTGTGAGGAAGAAGGACGAGTCGCATCGGATGTGTATAGATTATCGGGAGCTGAATAAGGTAACGGAGAAGAACCGTTACCCACTCCCGAGGATTGATAACCTTTTTGATCAGCTACAGGGAGCATCTTGGTTCTCCAAGATTGATCTACGTTCAAGATATCATCAGATGAGGGTCAGAGAGGAGGATGTACAGAAGACTGTGTTTCGGACGCACTATGGCCACTATGAGTTTGTGGTGATGCCCTTCGGGCTCACCAATGCTCCTGCCACGTTCATGGACCTCATGAACCGCATGTGTAGACCGATGTTAGACCGGTCTGTGATAGTGTTTATTGATGATATCTTGGTTTACTCCAAGACGCAGGAGGAGCACGAGGAGCATCTGCGAGAGGTTCTAGAGACTTTGAGGAGGGAGAATTTGTATGCTAAGTTCTCCAAGTGTGAGTTCTGGTTGCGCGAGGTGCAGTTCCTTGGGCATCTCGTCAACCAGAACGGGATTTCAGTGGACCCGGCCAAAGTGGAGGCCGTGATGAGATAGGAGGTTCCGAAGTCTCCATCCGAGATTCAGAGTTTCCTAGGATTGGCTGGCTACTATCCGAGATTCATCCAGGATTTCTCCAAGATAGTCGTACCCCTGACTAGGCTAACGAGGAAGGTCGTGGTCTTTTGTTGGGGGCCTGAGCAGCAGGCCGCATTCGAGACACTGAGACAGAGATTGTGCGAGGCGCCATTCTTAGCCCTGCCAGAGGGCATGGAGGATTTTGTTGTGTACTGCAAAATGTCCATCTCAGGTTTGGGCGCAGTATTGATGCAGAGAGGGCATGTCATCGCCTATGCTTCGAGGCGGCTGAAGCCTCACGAGGCGAACTACCCGACGCATGATTTGGAACTGGGGGCTGTTGTATTCGCCCTCAAGATTTGGTGTCATTACCTCTATGGGGTTCGCTGTACCATCTACACAGACCATAAGAGTTTGAGGTACCTCATGGATCAGCCGAATCTAAACATGAGGCAGCGTCGGTGGATGGACGTGGTAAAGGATTACGATTGCAATATCCTTTACCATCCGGGAAAGGCCAATGTGGTGGTCGACACTCTTAGCTGCAAGGCAGCGCCGATCAGGGATATCTGCCTGAGGATGACAGTGGTGACTCCACTGTTGGATCGGATTCGGGAGGCCCAGCGGGAGGCCATGAAAGAGGAACATCAGAAGAGCGAGCAGATCGTGGGGCAGGTTTCCTCCTTCGACTATGACAGCCGAGGATTACTGACACTACACCGTAGGGTGTGGGTACCATACCTCAGGGGTGTGCGCTAGGTTCTGATGGACGAGGCGCACAAATCTCGGTTCTCCATTCATCCTGGGGCGACGAAGATGTATAAGGATCTTCGTCTGGATTATTGGTGGCCCTGCATGAAGCGGGATGTGGCATCGTTCGTGGAGTGGTGCTTGACCTGCAGGAAGGTCAAGGCTAAGCATCACAGACCTCACGGCAAGATGCAGCCGTTCGATATTCCGCTGTGGAAATGGGAAGACATCACGATGGATTTTATCACAAAGCTTCCCAGGACCGCACGGGGAGTGGATTCGATCTGGGTCATCGTTGACCGATTGACCAAGAGCGCCCATTTTATCCCGATTCAGGAGAGCGTCTCGGTCGAGAAGTTGGCCGACATCTATATCCGGTAGGTGGTGGCGCAGAACAGTGTGCCAGTTTCTGTGATTTCAGACAGGGATGTGTGGTTCACTTCCAGGTTTTGGAAGAAGTTACATGACGAGCTGGGTACTCGTCTGCATTTTAGCACCGCCTTTCACCCGCAGACGGATGGTCAGAGCGAGCGGACCATCCAGACCCTGGAGGATATGCTGCGAGCATGCATGTTAGACTTTGGGGGAAGTTGGGATACCTACCTTCCATTGGCAGAGTTCTCCTATAACAATAGTTATCATGCGAGCATTGATCGTCCTCCCTTCGAGATGCTATATGGGAGGAAGTGGAAGACCCCGATATGTTGGGGCGATGTTGGCCAGAGGGTGATGGGGAGCACTGAGGTAGTGCTCAAGACGACAAAGAAGATTCATAAGGTCCGGAGTAGGCTTCAGACTGCTCAGAGTCGGCAGAAAAGCTATACCGATAAGCGTCGATCAGACCTGGAGTTCTAGGTCGGGGATATGGTTCTCCTGAAGGTGTCGCCATGGAAAGGCGTTATCCGATTCGGGAAACAGAGCAAGTTGGGCCCCAGATACATTGGACCGTTCAGGGTTGTAGCCCGGGTGGGCAAGGTGGTGTATAGGCTGGATTTGCCAGCCGTACTCAATCAGATACACAACACTTTCCATGTTTCTCAGCTACGAAAGTGCCTGGTGGACGCCTCAGCAGTGGTACCCTTGGAGGACATTCAGGTTGATGGCAACCTGAACTACATTGAGCGACCGGTGGCAATCCTCGACCGGAAGTCGAAGGACTTGAGGAACAAAAGAGTGGAACTCATGAAGGTGCGATGGCAGCACCGGAAGGGGTCGGAGTGGACTTGGGAGCCGGCGGACGAGATGATGGAGCATTACCCCGAGCTGTTTTAGGATCGTACAACAGACTTCGAGGACGAAGTCTAAAATAAGTGGGGGAGATTTGTAGCACCTGGTTCTTGGTACGTATTCTTTTATTAATTCTTTAAAATATTTTGCATTTTGGCCTTAGACTCGGCAAGTTGAAGGACCAACTCGCCGAGTAAAAGCGGGATGAGACGCGGGGTTTAAGCAGTGGACTCGAAGAGTCGGGTCCCGGACTCGGCGAGTAGGCCTTGTCTGGACAAAAACACTAATCCGAGGGTTTTCAACCTATTTAAACACCTTAACTCGGCCTGCTTCGTCCCATTTGCTCCTAGAAGACCCCCATAGCAAAACCTAGCCGTTATTGAAGCAATCTAAGGCTTTTTGGAGTGATTTTGGTGTTTTTGTGACCCAAGGAAGGAAGGAAAAGCTTGAAGGATCAAAAGGAGGCTAGAAGGATCCGATTTTGAGCATCATTTGTAGTCTACAGAAGGTATAAAGTCTATACCTTGTTTTTTTTTATAGATCCCATTTTGTGGAGTTCTAGGTGTTTTCTAAGCCATTTTGGTCACCAACCATGATTGCAAGCATGGTTTGGGGTTGATGTTTCGGATCTGGATCCTTAGAGGGATTACAAGGCAGAAAGGAGTTGTTTTTGCACTCAAAGAAGGCCCCATGCATTGTAGGAGTTTGTTTTAGGACCTTTTGAGCTCAAAGTCCCATGCAAGCACGTAATGGCTGTAACTTTACGTGCTAGATCGATTGTAGAAGCATAGATCTATCTTTTGATTAAGGGTTGTACATCAGAAATCGAAGATTTAGTGAGTGGATGTGACCAACTCGACGAGTCCATTCTTGGACTCGGCGAGTCCAAGGTTTCTGTCCCATATCAGTAAGGGTCAAAAGGACCCAATTGAGTGTGGAAAGGTTTTAGGGAGTCCCGGGGAGTGACCCAACATTCTAGACTAAGCCATTGTTCTGGAAGTTCATGGGACTCAGCGAGTGCATGAATGGACTCGGCGAGTCCAAGGCAATCTTCTAAGGATCAAGATGAACTCGACGAGTTGTTCATACAACTGGGTGAGTCAAGGACAGGACCTGTGTATCAGTTGAAGATGAACTCGACGAGTTGTTCATTCAACTCGGTGAGTCTATCAAGATGAACTCGATGAGTTGTTCATACAACTGGGCGAGTCAAGGACAGGACCTGTGTATCAGTTGAAGATAAACTCGACGAGTTGTTCATTCAACTCGGCGAGTCGGATGAGGATTCAGTCGATGTTCATTTAGAAGGAAAACTCGTCGAGTCATCGCCTAAATTGACGAGTAAAGACAGTTATAAGGACAAATGGAAGGATAGGGACTCGGCGAGTTGGCAAGCCAACTCGGCGAGTCAGGTCAACTGGAAGTTGACTTTGGCTATAACTTGGTCAGGGGTAAAATGGTCATTTTACCCTAAGAACAGTTAGTAGTGTATGACTAAGTGTTTTTTAGGAATTATAGCCGGAGGATTTCCGGAGCAGCAGCGGCAGCAGTCACAGGATTCCCGCACAGAACAGCAGCTACTACGAGGTGAGTTACCTGCCAGTAGCGGTGGGTCTACGGCTACAATGTCGACCCACCAGTAGGAGTCGTATGTTAGATGATTGTCTGTGTGATATTCATCTAGGTTTGCTACTACCTGATATGTTATATGCTGGCATAATATGCTATATGTGATAGTAGTAGAGTTCGGTTGTTAGGACCGAAGGGTAGGTCAGACACCCCATATATGTTTGACAGTACGTGATGATATGTTTATATGCTGGCATGATATGTTATATGTGATAGTGGTAGTAGGAGGGGAATAGTCCCCAAGTTCGGTTGTTAGGACCGAAGGGTAGTTCGGACACCCCATATATGTCTGATAATATGTTTATGTTATGATATATGTGATAGTAGTAGTAGGGGGTGGAATAGTCCTCGAGGGTCAGTTGTTAGGATCGACAGAGCATGTCAGCACCCTAAAATGGCTTGACACGGGTAGGACGGCACCCCAAAACGGCCACATGGGTAGGACGATACCCCAGAATGGCCGTATGGGTAGGTCAGCCCCCAGAATGGTCGTACGGGTAGGTCGGCGCCCTAGAATAGTCGTACCGGGTAGGTCGGGCACCCCAGAATTTCCTGGCAGTATGTATGCTATATGATTGTATGGTACGTGGTACGATGGGGGAACTCACTAAGCTTCGTGCTTACAGTTTTCAATTTTGGTTTTAGGTACATCTTCAGCGAAGGGGAAGGAGCTGGCGCGGTAGCGGCAAATCAGACACACACATTGTTTTCCGCACCATGAGTTATTCTGGGAATTGTACTATAATATTATTATGTGTTTTTACGATTCGGATTTTAGACACGAGACATGTTTTTATGAAATGATATGATCAGTTGATATTTTGTTACAAATGTTTTTGCAAATCACTTAATCAAAAATGAAATTTTTAGATGTGAAAATTTGGTCGTTACAATTTGATTGGTATCTTAATCGAGATCAACCTTTTAACATATAAAATAACTGATGTCATGAATTTTTGTTGATCATTAAACTATGGTATTCTAAATACAATAAACTTGATCTATAAATAAGAGGGTGTATTTTTTTTTTAGTTTTGAATTAGTGGATATGATGAACGGGTATTATATGATTTTTGGAACCATTAGGACTTATAAGTCCTTGTGAAATTATTTCTTTAATTTAATAAAATTTTATAAATCTTTTAATTTTTTTTATTATCGTATTTAATTGTCAAGATATTATTTTTATCCGTGGTTTTTACGGGTTGTAACCTACTATTTTTAATAGATTTAATATATATTTTAGGTTTAATAATATTGTATGTATGTATGTGTGTAATTGTTTGAGACATTTTATGACAGTAATACATACATAATATTTATATATTTTCATATTAAAAGTTTACCATATATGTCTATATAAAAATTAGAGATTTATATATAACAAGTATCCAAATTGTCTTATATGCTAGTATTGGTATTTGGAAAATGATATATATATATATATATATATATATATATATATATATATATATATATATATATATATATATATATATATATATATATATATATATATATATATATATATGTGTGTGTGTGTATGATCATTTAATGTTTATCGACACATATTGTATATTTTACAACAACAAAAATTATAGTAAACACATTTTTCATTTGACCATAACATGTCTCATATCTACTATAATAAATGAAAATAATTTTGCCACATGTCAATCTCTAATGAGTTTTGACTATTGTTATTTTATAATATTTTTTAAATAAATAATATCTACATGTCAATTTATGGTTTTTTTTTTAAAATTTTTTAAATAAATAATATAATATCAAATGTAATAAATTTTATACTAAATTGCAATTAATGTTTTCCTTCATTCCTTATTTCAAAATTTTATTTTAAAAAATACTTATTATTTACATTTTAATATTTTATTTTCTTTAATCAACCCGTGTAATACACGAGTGTTACACCTAAATTTTATATATATAGTTGCACACGATTTTTATATTAATAGATCTTGATATGTAAAAATCATTATAAATGTGTCTGTTTATTGTTTCTGTCGTGGTGATTCCTGAAACGTAGACATAATTGAATTCCGATATACTGATATCCGTGAAATCACGTTTAAGATTTTGTAATTAATTCACCGAAACGTCTGATTTTTCGACTTTTATAAATATTTTTACTAAAAATATTTCAAATATTAAATTAAATATTAGACTATAGCCTGGGTCTAAAAACGTTCTCGAAATTTCCGTTTGATGCGTCCAAGTCCCTCAACGGATAGAAACAATTTTATTAGTTTTAAGAAAATAAGTATTATATCAGTTTGGATTCTTAAAATGGTTGTATCTTTTACATATGAATTTTGTTTTGGACGTTCTTTATACTTTCAGAAACAGGGAAACATGTACTACGAGTCTAGAATGTTTGTTTTGCTCACAACTGCTTAATACAAATTTTTAGTTTTTCAGACGTATTAACTATGATTGCAGTTTGAGTTGTTTGATTTGTTTGTCGATTTGCAAATTTGTAAGTAAGATACCATTTGGTATCTTATATTAGTTGAAATGAACTCATTTATTTTACATTAGATGTAATAAAACTTAATGAGTCAAATTATAAAGAGATTTATTGTGAACTTGACCATTCACAGTCTTTGACCTAAATTACAGGATGCCACATAACTCATTCCTAGTGGAGGCAATCTAGGCTTCTTAACATTTCAGAGAAGCCATTGTTGGTTTAAGGTATCTAAGTCGGTAACTAAGTTGGTATATTCTTGTAATTAGAAGCAAAGTCCTTTTTGGGTTGCCTTTATTACTTGAAATAGCTAGAAATGATTTCAGGAGAGAGAAATATAATTTATTAGATTATTATATGATTAATAAAATTATAAAAAGTTGTAGGAAAATGATTTGTTAATATATTACATGATTAATATAGTAATTGGAAATAGACAATTGATTAGTTGATTTATTATGTGATTAATAAATTAATATGAGATCGACTGTTAAATAATTGATTTGTTAATTTATATAGTTAATAAATTAATATGAAATCAATTAGAATTTAACAACTCGTCGAGTTCCTTCAACCATTTTGTGTTCAGCTCATTCCATTTGAGTTCATGGCTTTAAACTCCAGATTTGGCTTCCTAGGGTGAAGTTACCACGTAAAGTTGCTAACTTTACGTGCATACAACGTCTCATGAAGCTAAAATCGTCCATACTAAGCTTAGGAAGAGTTTTAGGGCATGGAGGAGGGCCAAAGCTTCATAAAGCTTGAGGCTTTCTGTCAAAGAGGGCCTAGAGGAGTCTAGATTTGAATCCATATACTTGGGACGAGTTCCAACTAGAGAATGACCCCCATTTTACACCAAAATTCCCATAAAGTTTTATAAGAAGAGATCTAAGGGATGGAAATCCAAGGTAAAGACTTTTTACCTCCAAATGAGTGCCAACACGATGTAGATGTTGGATCTACAAGCTTCTTCCCGTTCCAACCCTCCAAATCTTCAAGCCGCCTTCAAGAAATGCACTAAACACACTCTTTTAGCCTCACACACACTCAAATAGGGTTTAGTTCGCTTAGGTTTATCTCTCTAGACGTGAAAAGTGGCAAGTGTGGCTGGGTGTAACGCCCGTAGATCCGGGCTAGTCAATTTAGAGAAAATAGGGGTCGAAAATGACTTTTCGACAAAAGATTATTTAGAATAAATAATTTAAACCAAGTTGTAGTATATGTCACAAGGTTTCCATACATACAAATAACGCCGAAATCCGAGTTATAAAGAAGAAGTTATGACCCGTCGAAGTTTCGCGACGGAACCGACACGGCACCTGGAAGCGTAAATAGTGAATTTACGATAGAGCGAGTTCTAGCCTTAGTGATATAAACGAAAATCGTAGAGTATGTTAAACTAAGAACATCGATAAAAAGAATGCCCAAATCTGACTTCGTATGAAGAAGTTATGATTTTTCGAAGTTTCGAATTAGTGGTGTACAGCCCGAAATTCAAATATTAGATCAAGTAATTTTTAGCCGACACGGCCTAAACGAGAATCGAAGATCCCGTTAAGGGTAGCGTAATGAGAAAAAGATGGGCGAAAACGGACGTCGGATGGAGAAGTTATGAATTTTTAACGGACCAATCGTGTTCCGGCCTGTTAAAAAAATAAAATTTAAAATTGAATCAAAATTAGCCGACGGAGTCTAAACGAAAGTTGTAGAGTACATTCCCACCTTCGCGTGGATATAAAGAACGTCAAAAACGGAGCTCGTATGCTAAAGTTACGAATTTTTAAAGATTGCATTCGAAATTGCGAAGTCTGGAACGAAATCGATGACGTGGCGCGTTCTGAACCGTCCATCGCTGAAGAAAGCCTCGCTTCGGATCTTGACACGTCGTCTCGCATGTACACCCCGCGTCCGAGGCCGGGTACGCCTAGCGTACTTCGGTTCTTATCCCTTCGCAGTGTAAGACAGCTGGACCGAGGTTAGCATTCTTATCCGAGCACTACGCCCAGTGTAGCCAAGGACTACGCCCAGCGTAATCCGAGGCCTCGCTGGGTATAAAAGAGGGACGAGGGTTCCGCATTTTTCACACCTTTCTTCATTCTCTCTCTAACATCTTTCTCTCTCTAAGTGTCCTAAACACTCCTAAACCCTAGGGAACCTCCCTAGCACCCGAAGGAAGCCCCGAGGCTCCCGGAGTCCCAAGAAAAAGGGTCTTTCGGTTTCGAAACGCTGCTCCAAATAAAGTTCCGGATTTCGATAAAATTCGCTGTAAGTGAGCTACGCTTACGCAACTGTTAATATAGCTTCCAAATAATTATAGTAATGTTACTAGGTCCTTAAAATAATTATTTAGGCTATTATTATGAGTTATATTGAGTGTTATTTAACGCTTATATAATAATAATAATAGTCAGATTATTAATGTGTCACGGTTATCTTTAGACTAAACCCTAGTGGTGTTGATACTAGGTTTTATCAAAGGAAAATTGTTTTTAGACTATCGAAGCGCTGTCCGAGTGCTAAGTCACCGCCTTTCAGGTGAGTGCATGGTCCCCTTCAACTTACACATAAATATGAAGTATTTACTACGTGCTATGTGTGCATATTGTCTGTTTACTTGCTGTCTATGCTCGGTGAAAGATTTTATACATGTTTTAAATGATTTAAACTATATATGTATTTTATATCTACGAAAATGTTGGGGTAAAACATGGGTAGATATAATATATGAAATATGAGTTGGACGATGAGTTGAGAGATGATATAGACCATGAGGTATGGGTGAGAGGTGTACGATGTAAGAAGCCTTTTTCCCAAACGATGTCCCCGTCATTCAACAGAGTATGGATGACAACCACAGACTATTCTAGACAGTCCAGTGGAACACTAGTAGGCTCGCAACCTGTAGGTGTTGTGAACGATGTGTTCACCCGGTGTACTCTAAACCTTGGTGACCATGAAGACTTGGTGCCTAAACCTTGGTGATCATGCAGACTTGATGCCTAAACCCTGGCAACTATGCAGACTTAGTGCCCATTGTGTAAACCTTGGCAACGATGGACTTTGTGCCAATTCCTTTGGATGATCCTTAGGAATGAATGAACGAGGAACAGCTGATTCTTAGGGTAGATCCTTAAGAATAGAGAATATAATGGGGATGGGTAATGGGGTTTAATTGCTTGATTGTTTAAACATAATAATTATATTATTGTGGGTTGAAAATCCTATGTACTCACCAGGTTTCCCAACCTGACCCACTCAGTTTATTTATATCACAGGTGTCGATATGAAGTCGCATTACACTAAGAGATTTAAAGAGATGTAGATCACCAGTGTAAATAAATGTAAGTTCTGTTTATGCTTATGTTTCTGTATTAACGATGACATCCCAAATGTTTTAAAATGAATAAAATATGTTTCTTCAAAAATGTTTTAATAACGTATTTATCGTGTTGTTCTGGGAACAAATTCCGCAACATTTTTATTAAAAGAAGTACTCTGATTTTTATAAAGCATAAACAAACTCGTTCTTTTCTGGACGTGAAAATGGGTATGTCACACTGGGGGAAAGGACTGAAGGTCCTTTAAATAGGATGCAAACCCTAAAAATTAGGGTTTTCATGCACAACCCCTACTCGTCGAGTTGGGGTCCTCCAACTTGTTGAGTAGGTTCCATAAACCATGCTGCCATATCCGTCTCCACACGACGTGTTGGGGCAACCAACTCATCGAGTATGTCTTTAATAATGAATATAAACACTTTAAAATTTATACCTGGGATTCGGGGTGTTACAATTCTCCCTCACTTGGAGTAGACTTCGTCCTCGAAGTCTGTTGTAGCAAACAGGTCCGGGTAATTCTCCCACATCTCAGCCTCCGGCTCCCAAGTCCACTCAGATCTCCTTTGATGCTCCCATTATACCTTTACCAAAGGTACTTCCTTGTTCCATAGAACCTTCACTTTCCTCTACAGAATGGCCACTGGCCTCTCCATATAATTCAGGCACTCATCAACCTGAATGTCATCTAATGACACCACTGCCTCCACATATAATATGCACTTCCGTAATTGCGAAACGTGAAAAGTGATGTGAATCTGACTGAGCTCCTACGGAAGATCCAGTCTATATGCCACCGTGCCAACCTTGACAATAACCCAAAAAGGTCCAATGTATCGGGAATCCAATTTCCCCATCTTTCTGAAGCGAATCACACCCTTCCAGGGTGAGACCTTTAGTAATACCATGCCGCCCACCTGGAACTCCAACTCTGATCGGCATCTATCGGCGTAACTTTTTTG
This sequence comes from Lactuca sativa, assembly GCF_002870075.4. Classification (NCBI taxonomy): domain Eukaryota; kingdom Viridiplantae; phylum Streptophyta; class Magnoliopsida; order Asterales; family Asteraceae; genus Lactuca; species Lactuca sativa. Next base: position 28,311,038 of record NC_056623.2, on the reverse strand, counting down.
CTGACTCTAAGTAGTCTGCACCCGTTGTCTGATCTGATGAATCCTCTCGGTAGTGCATAACTACCTCTGTCTGTCCTATCACCCTGTGACCAATCTCACCTCAACAGACTGGGGTGCGACATATCCGTCCATACAACAGCTCATAAGGTGGAGCACCAATACTGGAATGAAAGTTGTTGTTGTAGGAGAACTCTGCAAGGGGTAGGTACGAGTCCCAACTCCCACCATAGTCAATGACACAGGCTCTCAGCATATCCTCAAGAGTCTGTATGGTCCATTCACTATGGCCGTCTGTCTGCGGATGATAAGTTGTACTGAAATGCAGCCGTGTGCCCAGTTCCTTGTGTAACTTCTACCAGAAATGGGAGGTGAATTGAACGTCATGGTCTGAGACTATAGAGACCGGTACCCCGTGGCGAGCAACGATCTCGTGGATATACATATCAACAAGCTTCTCGGCCGACGAGCTCTCTCGAATTGGCAGAAAATGGGCACTCTTGGTTAATCGATCCATGATGACCCAAATAGTGTCGAAGCCCCTAACCGTCCTCAGCAACTTGGTTATGAAATCCATTGTGATCTGCTCCCATTTCCACATGGGAATCTCCAGAGGTTGAAGCTGGTCATGCGGCCTCTGATGCTCGGCCTTGACCATCCGATGAGTCAAGCACCTCTCAACGTACCATGCGATCTCCCTCTTCATGCATGGCCACCAGTAACTCAATCGCAAATCCGAGTACATCTTCGTGGTCCACGAGTGAATAGAGAAGTGAGACTTATGAGCCTCCTCCAGAACAATTTGTCTGACCCCACCAGATATCGGAACCCAGACCCGACCGCAACGGGTTAACAATCCCGAACTATCATGCACAAAACGGGTGTTCTCGCCCTTGATCCTCTCAAGCTTCTAGTTCTCCTGTCGTATACCCTCATCATTAGCTTCCTTAATCAAGCTCACGAGTGGAGAATCAAACAGATATCCTCATGCATGCAGCTGGAGCAGAAGATATAGCTGTCTTGCCGCTCAGATCGTCCACAACCACATTCGTTTTACCATGATAGTAAAGGATCTCGCACTCATAATCCTTGACTATGTCAAGCCACCTACGCTGTCTCATGTTCAGGTTTGGCTGATCCATGATGTGCCTCAGACTCTTGTGGTCTGTGTATATGGTATAACGGACCCCGTAGAGATAATGTCTCCAAATCTTGAGAGCAAATACTACCGCTCCTAACTCCAAATCGTGCGTGGGATATCTCGTCTCATGCGGCTTCAACTGTCGTGAGGCGTAGGCTATCACTCGTCCTCTCTACATGAGGACCGCTCCCAGTCCTGTGATGAGATGCATCACAGAACACCACACAATCCTCCACTCCCTCTGGGAGAGTCAAGGCTGGAGCCTTGCAAGGTCGTTGTCTGAGGGTCTCAAATTCCCTCTGTTGCTCAGACGAGTGAGGGGTACTGAAATCTTGGAGAACTCATGTATGAATCTCCGGTAGTACCCCACCAATCCCAAGAAGCTCCTAATATCCGAGGGAGCTTTCGGAACCTCCAAATGCATAACGGCCATGATCTTGGCCAGGTCGACCAAAATCCCCTCTTGGTTAACGAGATGTCTAAGGAACTGAACCTCTTGTAACCAAAACTTGCACTTCGAGAACTTGGCATAAATTTGGTCTCCCCTCAAGACTCCCAATAGCTCCCTAAGATGCTCCTCGTGCTACTCTCTAGTCTTGGAATACACCAAGATGTCATCTATAAACACAATGACTAAGCGATCAAGCATCGGTCTGCATACCCGATTCATCAGGTCCTTAAATATAGTTGGCGTGTTGGTGATCCCAAATGGCATCACCACGAACTCGTAATGTCCATAACGAGTCTGGAATGCGGTCTTCTCCATGTCCTCCTCTCTAACCTTGACCTGATGGTATCCGGACCTCAGGTCTATCTTGGAGAACTAAGATGCTCCCCGCAACTGATCGAAAAGATCATTAATCCTTGAGAGTGGATAAGTTTCTTCATCATCAACTTGTTCAACTCCCAGTAGTCAATGCACATCCGGTGTGAACCATCCTTCTTCTTGACGAAGAGAATTGATGCTCCCCACAGAGAATTGCTTGGACGAATGAAGTGCTTACCCAACAGTTCCTGCAGCTATAATGATAGCTCTTGCATCTCTGGTGGTGCCAACCGGTACGACGCCTTGGCGATAGGGGTCGCACCTGAAGCAGCCAAAACCACCCACCTTGCATGTCCCCTTGTGCGACCTAACGTACTTGCCACAACGGCCTAGGCCCTACTGTCCCTTCCCCTTCGTATCAACAACCTTGGGCCTCTTTCGCGAACCCTCAACACTGGACACAAAATCTGGCTTCCTCTTCTTCTCCATCTCCAAATCAATCTCTCTCTCTCTTGCCCTCGCTATCATGTCTTGCAGCTAGATCGGCTAACAAAGTGCTGAATATCACTCCTTGGAATCTCATGGTAGCGTGCCTTCTTCATCTCCTCGTCCGTTACATACTGTGGAACCAAAAGTGCCCTCTACCTGAATACAGCGGTGATCTCAACCACAATCTCAGTAGTTTGACGGAGATCCTACAACTCTCGTGCCAGCTACTACACCTCAATCACTGATGAAAAATCAGCTTGAAATCTGGTCGAGAAATCACTCCAGCTCATTGAATCAACAGCATCATCATCATTGATAGCACGCCCTACCTCCTCCCACCAATCATGTGCCCTATCCTTCAAGAGGCGGGAAGCTAGTCTGAACTTTTCCCCCTCGGGAAAATTGTTGGTACGGAAGGCGTTAGCAACATCTGCTAACCACCTGCTACTCGCAATGGGGTCACTCTCTCCATGATAATCTGGCGCTCCACATGCCAGAAACTCCCTGAAAGTCAGAGAGCGTGTCCGGACCAAAGCCACAATCTCAACGTGAAAGGCGCTCAATCGCTCATCAAGAAGCTCCAGAATGCCCTCCTTGACTGAGCCTAAGATCACAGGAGTTTGGTCAAGGATACTACGCGTAATCTTAGTCGAGATAAACTCCCACGTCTGTTCATGAAGCTGCCTGACTACAGAACCAAAGCCAGAGCCCTCGCCAACTCCGAAACTTCCCACTGGTCTACCACACAATACCACCATACTGAAAATAGACCATATAAACCATCAAAATACGCATCAAATATACACATCAGGGAAATCATAAATCTAAAAGATCCCTGGCTTCATTGCAACACTCCTTGAATCGAGTGCGGATCCTCTACTTCCAGTAGTATGGGCCCATACTACCTTCCACATCTATCCATACTTTCCTCAATAAGTGCCTTAACTCAGACAATTTACTCTATATCCAACAATTCCCTCACAAATATGGCTCCCAGCACTAAATCTCATCCTAGGTTTTCCTAGGGAAAACTCCACACCACTCTCTGCCATCAGCTGCAGAAGGAACGCTCGCTAACTCCCTCTAACTAGCTCATGAATACAATTACATATTACAAAAACTAGATAATTCTTAAATTCAAAGGTTTCATGCTATAACGGTTGGACTCAAACAAGAGCTGTGAAATAGAGTTAAAACCTAACCTTCTAAAATTATTTAGTTCCCATAATATGTAACTTAGCATATTCGTTCACTAGTTAGCTGAAGTTAGTTAGAACTCCTAAAATCACAAAGCAAACAACATCTGAGCATCAAGTAATCAGAACCAAGCATAACCTAATCAGGCCCTCGTATTACTAACTGATCGGTACTAGCATGTAAATGTATAAGCTCATACAGCAGGAATACAAAGGCATCTCTCCCAGATCCTTAGCCCTAAACTAGTATGCGATCACCATTCACAGTTCAAACCTAATATAAACATGTATAGGTATTTTGGGATAACTTACTTGAGCTCGGCTGATTGCATTCACTACACCCTTTCTCATTTTAGAAAACCTTTTCTTAAAATATGTTTCTTTTTGAAAACATAACCAAATCCTAGTTTTGAGTTCAGACACACCCGAGAGTGTGCCCGAATCCCTTAAACCAAGGCTCTGATACCAACTTGAAACATCCAACAATATGGTCCCAAAAACTTCGTTTTTATAATAGATAAAATAGTATTTTGATATATCATCATACATCTCAACAAGAACAATGTATTAAATTTTATCAAAATCCGAGTAAATATCAAATGTGGAATCCCAATGGTGTGTGCGATGCAGTCAACCCTAGTTCTTACCCTTGGAACTGGAAGTACCTAAAACACAAACTAAAATATGTAAGAACAAATCTTAGTGAGTTCCCAAGATACCGCATACCAAACATATCACATAAAAGGACCCGCCCAAAGAGATGCGGGCCCCGCCTACACTCGCAATACGGGCCCCGCCCAATAAGCATACATATACAGCACATACAAGTATCACAAAGACAATAAGTGTATCACATAACCAACAAGGTTCAACCTTGGTGCCTTAGACTCGCTAAACCTAGTGAGGAAACTCACCTCGAATGTTGAAGGATAGCTGAATAAGTCCCGGCTCCAAATATTAGCTCTAAAGCACCCCTAAAAAGAAACAATTCCTTAAATACAACTTAGAAATGCCACAACCCCCCCCCCCCTATAGGCCAAACTTGATCAAAGACAAAGGTCAAAAGTCAAGGTCAACAATCCGTGTTGATCCAACACGTTGTGTTTGTTGGATTAGGTGTCTAAGCCTATAACTATAATTAGTATGTACTTGACTCGATAGTAGCATGGTCCTTTTGGGTTGCCTTCACTGGAGCAATTTGATAGGATGGATATTTGAGAAAGAGGTTATTTGTGATTTATTAATATATTATAAGAATAACATATTATAAGAATAATATACTAATTAAGAAATCCTATTATTTAATTGGTATTGATCAGGAATTAATTTGGAATTAATTTAGTGATCGAAAGAGAGTGATTAAATTAACGAAGACTGATTAAGTAAATCAGTGATACATATACTTTGGGCTAATGATCCATGTTGATTAGGGATGGACTAAATCTATGTGAGAGTCCATGAAGAGTTAGTCCAAATGGCTATCAAATGAGTTATTGGATTAAAGGCCTAAGTGAATGAATTAGGGTTTACAAGTTGAAACCCTAGGAATTCCAATAAATGTAACCCCTAACACTCCTAAAATCGGTCAAGATTTCCAAGAAGAAACCCCAACCGATTTTTGGTGCCTCCTAAACTCTCTCTTATAATCCTCCATTGTTCTTGGTGTTTGTGACTTATTTTAGGTATCATATTTGAGGTACTAAGCTCTTGAAAGGCCAAGTCCTACAAGCTACAACCAAGAGGTATTCATCTAACTTGTTTTATGTTGTAAATCTCTAAATTGTATGCTAGTAAGGGTTCATGCTTTGGATAAATGAAAATTACATGTATAACATGAGAAAACTTAGATCCTAAGCATTAGGGTTGTATGTGCACCATAGGATTGTTATAGTGCTAAAAATCCAACAGTGGTGTCCTTCAACACACTATGTGCCTCCATCAAATACAAGGTCATGAAAAAACCAAACCAACACGTCATGTTCGCCTAGAATCCAACAACTTAATACATTAAGTAGCCCTTATCGAATCTAAGAGCTCCAAAGCTCAGATCTCAACTAAAATGATATCTATAAGGGTAGAGTTTCCTATTTTACCATTAAAAACCACCAAAATGGGTTCAAAACCCAAACCCTGGACTTAATAGAGTGAGAGCCTAACCATTATGCACTTAATCTTCAAGTCATGGGCGCAAAATGCAGATCCAGCACCTTAGAGCTGGAAGACCATGTAAAGTTGCCAACTTTACGTTTATGCATGCCAAAGAGAAGCTCTAAAGCTCAAGGAGGGCTTAATAAAGGACTTAATGCATGCATGAGACCTAGAATCTTATAAAGCTTGCACCTTTTAGCCAAAGGAGGCCACAAAATGCTCAGATCTAACACGACAACCCATGAAATAACTTAACTCCTTAGACAACCCAACAATGAACCAAAAATAATAACAAAACCCCATAAAAGAAGATCTAATCGACAAAAAAAGCAAGGTATGAACTTGATACCTCAAGGAGACTGGAACAAGTGGTGAGATTCTGAATGTATGACCTTCGTTCCAAGCTAGCCACCTTCAAACTCCAAAGCTCCTTCAAATGAGCATAAAATCCACAAGAAACCACTGAAAACCTCAAGAACACCACCAAGAAAGCTCAATACTCGATTTAGGGTTGTAGATAACAAGGGAGGCTGTTAAGGATGCCAGTTAAGGGGACTTAAGGCCTTTAAATAGTGTGAAACACCCAAAAATTAGGGTTTCATTCCCAGCTGCCAACACGCCGTGTGGGCTCATTAAACTCTGCGGCCAAAGACATCTCGACATGGCGTTTTGAGGCTCCAACACGCCGTGTCCCAAAGAGAAAACATACAAAACTTGAAAATAATTTCATACTGGGAAACTAAACATTACACATATTATTCAACCTTTATTACATGTGACTTAATATATTCGCTTAATAGCTAACAAACATCACTTAAGAGTCCCACAAAGCACAAAGCTAGCAACATTCGTCCAGTAGCACTCCAATGCATAGAATAACCAAAAAACATTCAAGCTGACATACTACAACTTATTCTAGGAACTACCACTCTCACTGTCGGTTGCCTTATGCATGCAAATTATACACAATACAAGATCAAATAGACTGTCGAATAGAAGACTTTACCCTAGGACCACAACCAAATGAGGAACATGAAATAAGGCCAAATCAATCATTCTAGGGCTATATGATCCTAACCATATACAATTTTTAAAGCATACACTTGGAAATTACGGATACCAATATGTATTCCCAATCTAGCATAGCATCCAATGCTTCCTAGGATACAAGGCATCACATATCAGGCCAATCTATCATGTAATTCTTGAAAGTATCCATATCCTCATCCTAGCATGCAATTCTCATAACATATAATCATAACAAACATGTATGGGTATTTTGGGAATCACTTACCTGAGCTCGTCCGATTTCACGCATCACACCCCCTTTGTCTTTACAAAAATCCTTTTAGATTTTTTCTTCCTTTTACAAAAGTCTTTTTCAAACTCATTTTACTTTAAATAAAAGTTACCAATTCCTCAGTTCGAGTCCAGTCACACTCGAGAGTGTGTCTGAATCCCTCAAACCAAGGCTCTAATACCAACTTGTAACATCCCAAAAATTTGAGGTAAAAAATTTATTTTTAATTCAACCAAAACATTAATTATCTTTAAGTCAACCTTCAATAATTTCTTATCCAAATACTCAGAAGTACTTTTATAAGAAAATAGTTATCAGAGGACAATCCCAAAATCCTCATGATGCGGAAACATGATGGATGTGCTGCGATCAAGTCGGGCATTTCCCTTTCGAACCAGAAGTACCTGAAACCATAACCATAAAACCGTAAGCACAAAGATTAGTGAGTTCACCAAATACCACATACCATACATATATTTCTAATGGGCTACTCTCATGGTCTTTTCCCTGAAATTCCATGAGCTACTCCCATGGTCTGACATCTAAGTGCCATGGGCTACCCCCATGGTCTTTCCTTGAAATGTCATGGGTTGCCCCTATGGTCTGACATCTAAATGCCATGGGCTACCCCCATGGTCTTCCATACAAATGTCACGAACTACCCCCGAGGTCTTCCAAGAAAGTATCACAAAGACAACTAGCATTCCACATAACAAATAATGGGCCGACATTGGTGCCTTTGACACATGGATATGGTGAGAAGACTCACCTCAATCTGTTGATAATCAAATAAGTGGTTGGATCGCTGAACCGGATAACCTCGCGCCAATTAAAAATAAATATAATCTTAATCAATAATTAACCCGATAACCCAAAATCTAAGGCCCACTCCATAAACCAACTCCTTAAAGGGTAAAAGACTATTTTACCCTTTTCTTACTTGTTCCATAGACAAGACCCAGTCTAAAATGCATAAAAAGCCCAAAATGGCAACCCAAACCCAATATGGCCCAACTTCCTAATTGGGCCTAAAAATTCTCATGGAAACAATACCAAGAAAGTCCTCATCCTAACCATAATGGCCCAACAAGGCCCAAATCTTCAAAAAAAAACCCAAAATGCAAACTGGGAAGTACGCCCCGTGTACTAGAATAGTATGCCCCGAGTACTTGCCCTCGAAGCATACTATACAAGTCCATAATGCACAAACTTAGAATTTCATTGAGCGTACTCTTAAGTACACTCCGTGTACTCTTCCAACCACCTTTTCACTCTAATAATCCCTTAATCGGTTAAGACAAAGTGCCAAACTCTCATATCTGATTCTGTAAGACTACTTATCATGTAAAGTCGGCAACTTTACGTGCTTGCATGGAAAAAAGGGACTCAAAAGCTCAATAAGGACTTAACAAAGGTCTTAATTCTTGCATGGACAAAAATACACCATAAAGCTTACATTTTTATGAACCTTGGGACTGAATGAGCTAAGATCTAGCACCCATTGCTTCTGGGGTAAATCAAACACCCATCTTTATCACAAAAGACTCCAAAATGCAAAAAATACTCCATGAACTAGATCTAACATATAAGATAATCAAGATAGAAACTTTATACCTACAAAATGTAGACCAAGATGCAACAACCCTAGATCCAAAAGCTTCAAGTAATCCCACACTTCTCCAAGAAGTTCATTCTTCTTCTATGAAGACCAAAAACCATGAAATACCACCAAAAGCTCAAAAACCACTCAAATGGGTGTTAGGGTTTCAATTATATGGTTTATATGGATGGAGAATGAAGATATTATGGTTAGGTGATGAGATAAGGAGCTTAAATAGGGTCCAAGACCCTAAAATAGGCTTTAGGTCTGACTAGAGTACGTCATGTGTAATTCATGTACGCCATGCGTACTCTAAAGAACAGTTGCGACCAAACAACTTAGTACACCCAACGTACACCATGGTACTCCCCGCATGCTGCCTTAGCACTAGTACGCCATGCGTACATATGTGTATGCCCCGCGTACTTGCTTTAACCCTAAAACCATGAATCTTCCGAAGGCCATAACTTCTTTGTTGTAAGTATGATTATGATAATCCTTATATCCGCGAAAAGGTAACGAGAAGCTCTATACTTCTATCAACTCATACTTGCCTTAAAACTCCCCGATCAAAAATCCAATTTTCCATAAAAGCCCGAACTGACACTTTACCAAAATACCCCTTGGCTCCAAAACATAAACCGAATTCCCAGATCATCCAAACTACATTACCCACACCCAAATGGGTCTAAATATCTTTTCCTCAAAATCCCTAAGTCTGATGATACTCGGTCTTCAGGTCACCATCCCGTATTCGGAAATGACTCGGAACAGGGTGTTACATATGTAACCCTAATCTTGATGTAAATTTCGACTTTCATAGCTTCTCTCTAGGGTTTCTTGATGTTCATAGTTTATTGCAATCAATAGAGAAAACATAGATCCTTTCTAGGTTGCATGTGTACTTAAGGGTTTAAGTATTTTTCCGCCACATGATATTTTTTATATAACCTATAAAATCCATCAGCCGTGCATATTCGAATAATAAGCATATAATTGTTGGATGTCATTACTCACTACAAGTAGGTTTGTGTAAATATCGTGGACCATACAATCTCTTGATATATTTACAAAATTTGTGAAGGCTCTGTTGTGAAGTTTGTCCGGACATCCTAAGATTCTCATTTTGTACATTGTAGGAAGTGACGTATGCTAGTTGACGAAGTGCGGAGATGTAATTTTGTAAGAGAGTAAAACCAACTATATCTCTAGAATATGCACATTATTGGAAATATGGACACGCTGCCATGAGTCGTTGATTATATGTTGTGAAAAATGTTTGTGCATATGGAACCATCGACAAAATAATATCGTTAAAAAGTCATATGTTATTCAAAATAATTTTGCATGAGGAGTTTGTGAGCAGCTTCACAATTTCCTTTTATAAACCTACTTTTATTTCCGATGATCATTTTCAACATTTTGGTGACGTATTTCTTCTATTTTCTGTCCAACCTCTTAAATGACCTTTATGGTCCATTTAAGAAACACATAAAAAATCCCGATGATGAAAAAGATGAAGATAACATTTTCATAGAGTGTTGAGAATACGGTTTTTGATGTGGTATTTGAAGGAATGAGGGATATATTTATAGTTATTTTTTTAAATTAAAAATTAGTCGTTAGCTCATTGGGTGAAGAGTGGCTGTTGAATTTGGTAGAAACCTACGAAATACCATCACCGAGCAACCCTTACCAAGGTGGTGACTCGGTGTTTGTAGAGTCCTCCTCAAATTCGTCGGGCCTCACCAAATGTCACTCCGTGTAGCCTTAGTGGTGATTTTAGCTAGCAGGGGGTCTTGATGGTAGTGGTGGAGGTGAGTCGTGAGTCGTGATAGCCTTGTTGGCGGTCGTAGATGGTTGCGGCGACTAAGTGCTTACAACTAGGTTTTATAGAGGGTAGAGACTGGCAAAGTGTGCATGAGATTTCGTCACTTGGACTATTATTTTAGGGTTCAATTTGTGATTTCCTCTCCAATCTTATATGTGATTTAGGCGGTATTTCAGATTGAGTTATGCAATTTTTTATTGATTTATTTCTTATTCAAAAAGCTAATAAGTTTTAAAAAGTATTTGACAAGCCTATAAACACTTTTTAAAAATGCATTTTGTAAAACCCTTAAATAATTTATTTTATAGAAGTCAAAAATTGTGACTTTTAAGAAAAAAAACTAATAACTTATACACCTAAAACGTTATTTCTACCCTTAATAAACCTACTAAGTTGATCCAAATATTTTTAACTTATAATTTATTAACTTATTGTCTTTTTAAAACAAATAAGCTATTCCAAATACTATTTAACTTAAAGGTTTATATAACCATATAACCAAATAAACACTCTCATCAAAAAGTGCTTATTAAGTTAAATAAACAATCCTAAACATCCCTTTACTCTCTTCAAGTGAGATTGTATAACTGTCTAGTGCATAAAGTTATGCATTAAACACTTGTTCAATCTCACTTATCTTCATTTCCAAAATCATAATACATAATGTAACATTCAAGTTTTGGTAAGTTTCCCTTCTAGCCTTTAATGCAAAATTTGTTAACATTTTGGTCCATGGCTAGTACGATGGGCGTACTCTGTGAGTATGCTTAGCATACTAGCCTATTTGATGGTCACGAGGTTCACCCACATATGCATGGAGTACGTGGAGTACGCATGGCGTATGTAGTGCAGGAGAAAACCCGAATTTTTAGGGTTTGCGCCCTATTTAAACCTCATTATAACATCGCTTGGAAACTTATGATCAGCCTCCATCTTCCCTTACACTGAAAACGAAACCCTAAGTGCCTATTGTGAGTTTTGAGGTTGTAAGTGTGATTTTGGTGGTGTTTTAGTGAAAGAAGAAGAAGAAGAACTCTTGGTGGTTGATTGAAGGGATAGCTTGAGCTTGTAGATCTAGGATTTCCTTCTCATTTGTAAGCCTTTTGAGGTAAAAATCTCCCACCGTTATGGTCATTTGTGTTAGATCTACTTTATAGTGTTTCTTGGGCATTTTTGAGTCTTTTGAATTAAAGATGAGCTTTTGATATATTGTAAAAGCAATGGATACTAGATCTTAGCTCCATTTAGGCCCTATGTTCATAAAAATGCAAACTTTATGGAGTATTTTGGTCCATGCATGTATTAAGATCTTTATTAAGCTCCTTTTGAGCTTCGAGTCCTAATAAGCCATGCATGAGTGTAAAGTTGCCAACTTTACATGATAAGTCACCCTTAGGGACTAGATCTGAGAGTATAGCTAAAGGTCTTAACTGATTAAGTGCCTAATGAAGAAATCTAGTAAGCAGAGGAGTGCGTTGGGCGTACGAGCTGAGTACGCCCCACGTACTCAACAGTTGGGGGTTTAGGCTTGGCCTTCTCGATTTGGGCACGTACTCAACATTTGGGTGTTTAGGCTTGGCCTTCTCGGTTTGGGCCATAGTTTGGGCTTTCTATGTTTGGGCCTTGTTGGGTCATTAGACTTATGTTTTGGACTTTGGACTAGTATTTTGGGTTTCCTTGGATTTAGGCCCATAATAATTTGAAAGATTGAGCAAGAAATTGGGCTTTGGGTTACCATTTAGGATTTAGGCTTTTTGAGTAGTTGAGTTGGGCTTTAGCTTTAGGCCCAGTTAGATAAAGGGTAAAATGGTCTTTTACCATGGTTATGGGTTAAGTAGCTTTGATTCTTGGTTATGGGTCGAGATCCAATTAATAATTGGATGTTATTTTGATGATGATAACAAGAGGATTTTCAGACCAGCAGACAGAGATTCATTTGAGTGATTCAGCAGCTAGAGGTGAGTTTCCTCAATGTGTTTAGCAGGTCAAAGGCACTAATGTCGGCCAATGGTTTTTATGTTATGATGCTAGATGTATATGTGAATCTTACATGTGTTATTATAACACTCTTTTATTTATTAGTTAAATAAATAAATTAATGAACGAATGGTAGCCTAGAATAAATAATTATATATCAAATGATGGTCTCGTAGAGCTAATTGTCACACTTTAAGAGATTTGGGGTTAAAACTGTTAAATTCGGACTTAATTTGTAAGTATTGATGAAGGCAGGGACTAAATGGTAACTTCTGGGACTTCATTTCAAGGGATTTTAGAGGCTTAAGGGTTGTACAGTAAATTAAGGATTTATTTTGTAAGGAATTATGGAAAGGAGGGTTAAAGGGTAACTTTTGGATTTAAATGAAAAAAATATGGTAAGGAGGGACTAGAGGTGACAAATTTGTAGAAAGTTTGGATGGGATACGGGACTTTAAACCCCGTGCGTTCTTTCCATCCCATGTTTGGATGAACAAGCCCTAAACCTAATTCTTCAGCCGCCATGATCGGTTCCAGCCGCCACCATTCATCTCACCTCCTTCCTCTACTTCCGACACAGCCAGTCGCTGTCACACCACCCTTGTACACTGTTGCCGGCGACGACAAAGACTCCCCGATGAAGCTGTGAGCGTCGATGCCATCTCTTAGTCGTTCCCTTCTTCTTTCCCTTTTTCCAGTCACCGTTCACAGCCACACTCAGCTGTCGCCGGTACCTATCCGTTTACCGCTCGCTTTGGAGCCCGTCTCTCAACAGTTAGCAGCCGTTAGTCACCATCATTCTCCGTCCCATGCTCACAGCATCGCAGCTACCTCCACCTTTTCCACCGGTTGAAGACGCTCCGCATCCACTGCCACCAGTCGTAGCTGCTGTTGTTGTGGCTAATGAACACCACCGACGAGGCGTCAGGAGTGAAGAGGGCAAGCCATTGCCACTGTTAACCGATGTTGTTCCACTCCTTTTGTTGTCATCACCTTGATGGTGGCTGAGATGGGTTCGTGTTCTGCAAGGGCTCAAGTTTTTGTTTGGGTGGTCATTTATTGGCCGGAGACCAAGGAAAAGAACCACCATGGCCGCCAGCCATGGTGGCTACCGCCTGTCGCCTTCTTCCGTCGCCACCAGCCATCGTGGAAGGTAGCTGTATGTGTGTGTTTTGCTACGAAACTAGGTGTGTGTCATTATGAGTGGGGGTAGCTTAGCATGTGTTAGTGTGTGTGTGTGTTTGGTTATCTCGTTGTAATATTGTATTGATCAGAATAGTAAGAAAACTCTAAACCACCACCGTGAGGTGGTGGCTGCCGCCACCGGCCGCCATGTCGGGTGGTGGTGTGTTTTGCCTCATTGTGATCGATTCTTTTGGGGTGCTTGAAACCCTAGTGGGCCCAATAAAGCTTAATGGACTCAAATTGACCCAATACAAACCCTAATGGGCTTAATGATATTCTAGTGGGACTAATAGGCCCAATAAAGCCCTAATTGACCTAAAAGCCCAATAAATTGACAAATGGGCTAGTATTTGGGTTGGAAACCCTAATCCTAATAAAACCCTAATTTGGGGAATTAATCAGGACACACGGGAATTATTTAATAACTTGAAATATTAAATAATAATCATTGGCAAAGATTAATCTATGAAATATTGGACTTAATGGATTAAGTCCTTAGAGGATTAAGTCCTTAATGGGTTAAGTGAGAAACACTTAATCCTAATCACCATTTTATGAGGAACCCTAATTTCACTTGGGTTTATTGTTGGGCCTTTCTATTGGTCCTTGATGATTGGGTTATTAATGGGCCATCCAAGATCAAGTAATTGGGTTAAAATAATTTAATGGGCCTAGGGTAAGGCCAATGTAAGGGGTTTGGGCCCAATTTGGAAAATTGGGCCATAAATAGAGCCATAGTTTGGGCCTTAATGGTTATATGATGTTGGGCCTTAGAATAAGACCATGTATAGGCCATGGCCCAATTTATAAAATTGGACCAAATGTTGGGCTTTGAGCCATAGTTGGCTTTTGGGCCTTTGGATTGGGCTTCGGGCTCGAATCAAGCCAAGTTAGGGGTAGAGTAGCCTTTCACCCCCAAACATGGACTCATGGTTATGTAGTGGAACCCAATTATTAATTAGGTATCATTTTGATGTTGACAGTTCGGGAATCTGTCATCCAACAGCTGGGGTTGAGTCTGCGGGACTTTAGTGGTGTGGGATTGTGCCTATGAGACTTTAGCAGTGTGAGGTGAGTTACCTTCCAGCAGTTGTGGGTCTACGGCCACAATGTCGGCTCACCAGTAGGAGTTGTATGTTAGATGATTGTCTTTGTGATATTCATCTATGTTTGCTACTACCTGATATGTTTATGTGCTAATATGTTATGATGTTATGTGATAGTGGTAGTAAGGGTGAAATAGTCCCCGGTTACCGGTCTATAGGACCGAAGGGGTAGTTTAGTACCCAACCATGCTAGCCAAATTATGATATATGTGATATGATATTATGTGGTAGTAGTAGGGGTGAAATAGTTCCCGGTTACCGGTCAACAGGACCGAAGGGGTAGGCCAACACCCAGATATGCTAGACAGTATGTGACTTATGTTTATATGCTAGGGTTTTATGTGGTAGTGGTAGGGGTGAAATAGTCCCCGGTTACTGGTTGAAAGATACCGAAGGGGAAGCCAACTCCCGGCCACCGGTCGAGAGGACCGAAGGGGTAGGCCAGCACCTAGATATGCTAGGCAAGGTCACCGGTCGAGAGGGCCCAAGGGGTAGGTCGGGCACCCATATATGCCTGGCAGTATGTATGTTATATGTGTTTGTATGGTATGTGGTATGATGGGGGAACTTACTAAGCTTCGTGCTTACGGTTTACAGTTTTTGTTTAAGGTACTCGTTTTTAAAGGAAAAGAGCCGGCTTGATCGCAGCGCATCACACTATGGTTTTCCGCACATGAGATCTTTGGGATTACACTTTGATATTGTTTTATGATAGCATGTTTTGATTATTTCTACTTTGGTTTTGACATGACATGATATTACGGATGTTTTATTACACTGTTGGTTTTATAATAACGTATTTAAAAATGAAATTTTTGGCCTGTATTTTTGGGATGTTACAAGTTGGTATCAGAGCATTGGTTTGAGGGATTCAGGAACACTCTCGGGTGTGTCTGAACTCAAACTAAGGACTTGGTATGGAAATTTTCAAAAGTAAAATCATTTTATAAAAGAAGTTTGAAAAGAAAAAAGAACTTTGAAAAGAACAAGGTGTGTGATGCGTGCAATCAGTCGAGCTCAAGTAAGTTTTCCCCAAGGATACCCATAAATGTTATGTTTTGATATTATATGCTTATGAGAACTGTATGCTAGATTAGGGCTAAGGATCTAGGAGGATGCCTTATATGCCTATTATATGTGCTTGTAGACTTGCATGCTAGTACTAATCAGTCAGTGATAGGATAGCCTGTTTAGGTTATGCCTGATTGTATGAGCCTTTGAATTACATGTATAGATTCCTGATTAGAGGATAGAATGATTTGATTGGAATATGATGTTTAGATTTTACATTGTCTGAATGATGTTTGCTTTGTGCTTTGTGGGACTCTTAGTGATGTGAGTTAGCTACTAAGTGAATATGCTAAGTCACATAGGACACAAGCCGTATAATCAGAAAGTGATGGACTTGACCCTATTGCGTAACTCTTATCTGAGTCCAACTGTTCTAGAGATGAGTCTTTTACTCGAAGGATTATCTGATCTCTGTTTCATGTGGCTATATTCATGAGGGAGCTAGTTGACATTAGTGGGAAGTCTTTCAGCAGCTGGGGACTGGGTGAGTACGGGAACCTATGGAAGCCTAGGATATATTTCAGTGAGTTAGTTGAAAGGCTCAGTTAGAATTGGGTGTACCAGTTGAGGAAGTGACTTGGAGGATCTGAGAGGATTGCTAAGGAAAGTATGGATAGGTGTGGAAGGTAGTATTGGTCCCGTACTACTGAAAGCACAGGATCCATACTCGAATCGGTGAGAGTCTTGGAGAATCTGAGAAGCTTCAGGGAAGAGTTTGTGATCCAGTTTAGGGATAGAGGATGTTCCAGTTGTTGCAGCTTAGCCATTGGCAAGTGAGTTAGTGAGCGTGGCAGGGTGTCAGACCCTGAAGGATAAGATTTACAAGAAGTTGTAGATGTAAAATCAATTTGGAGCACCCTAGAAAGAGAGGGTTGTGCCAGGTGCGTATAGTAGAGGGTCCCAGGAAGAGACTCATGACTTCTGATCCTTGGGTGAAAGGCCAGCAGGCCTGAGTCAGTGCATCGCGTATAGGACAGTGCACAAGGTAATTTGTCGATCCGAGGGTTTAGGCTACTACAGGGTAACGGGGTTGGTCATGTCAGCAGAAGGTGATTAGTATTCCTCCATGTTGCGGGTATGTCATCTTCTACTGCTACTAGATGGATGTTGGGGATACGTCTCGCGTTGGAGTTATGAGTAAGTTGGATAAGTTAGATCTCGGGTCGGTTTCCTGATAGTGTTTGGATTATCAAGGATCATATATGCCATCCTGCATGCCGAAAAGTCCTTGATGAACCCACGGAGGGATGCATCTTGCGGAGCGGGTTTAACGTGTACCGTTATCATTCCGGATCTTTGTCGAGATCTGTGTAGGAGTATTGTTTGGAAGATCCTCGGTCAGGGTTAGAGTGATAGTTCTCCAGTGAAGTCACCGTTCAGGGGTTCTATCATTGTTTAGGTATGGTCGGTAATTGTCTATGGATGAACTTTGGAGTTAAGGGCACTACTGTTGCTAGGACAGAGCTGGTGACATGAAAATAGTAGTGTCAGTCACGGGTGATTGATGCATAAGTGGTTGGTCATCGCATTTTCAAGAGAATTGTATTTTCACATGGGCTGTGTTCGGTTAGAGTTCAGTGGTACTACAAGATTGGAAGTGGGAATGAGGATTCGTCAGCCAAAGCGAAGATTGAGACCTTCAATTGACAACATAGGAGATGGATTGAGGCGTCAGATTGGACCAGATTTCAAGAGTACTCTTCAAGGTTTTAGAGGATGGGCGATCTTAAGGTTTGATTGGTGATGGATCGCTAGCACTGGTAAGTACAAGTTATTGTCAGTGGTCAATTAGGATGTAAGAAGGATTGGGAATCCTTTAATTCTCGCGTACAATGAAGACTTAGTCGAATCTAAGTGAGGGAGAGACTTTTTATAAAGTCCTCTAAATGTGAGTTCCGATTGTACGGGGTGCAATCTCTTGGGCACCTTGTCAACCAGAAGGGTATTCTAGTCGATCCGGCTAAGATAGAGGCCGTGATGCAGTGGGAGATTCCGAGGTCTAGTTTCCTAGGTCTAGCAGGTTATTACCAGAGATTTATACGAGACTTCTCCGAGATTGTGGTTCCTTTGACCCGACTGACGAAGAAGTCGGTGGCCTTTAGTTGGGGGCCTGAGTAGTAGACAACCTTCGAGACTCTCAAACAGTGGTTGTGTCAGGCATCGATTCTCACCCTACCAGAGGGTGTAAATGATTTCATGGTTTACTGTGATGCTTTGATCACGGGCATGGGTGCGGTACTGATACAATAGGGTCACGTGATAGCAGGTTTCGGGAACCAAGTTAGAGCTTCAGTTATGACTCAAGTTCAGTTTTGTGTTAGGTTGAGTGCATGTTCGACCCAGTATGGAAAGTGTTGTAAGACTACGGGGGTAGCCGTAGCATTCACAAGCAGTCAGATAGTTTGGGAAGTGTTGTAAGACTATGGGGGTAGCCGTAGCATTCACTAGCAGTCAGATAGTTTGGAAAGTGTTGTAAGACTACGGGGGTAGCCGTAGCATTCACTAGCATTCAGATAGTTTGGAAAGTGTTGTAAGGCTACGGGGGTAGCCGTAGCATTCACTAGCAGTCAGATAGTATGGGAAGTGTTGTAAGACTATGGAGGTAGCCGTAGCATTCACTAGCGGTCAAATAGTGATAGAGTGTCGTGAGACTGCGGGTGTAGTCGTAGCACTCACTAGGTTAGTAGATGGCATGAGCGTGTTGTTAGAACGCGGAAGGAACAATAGTACCCACCAGTTCGGGTGCAGCAGTGAGAATATGGAAATCCACATATTGGAATTCAGTATTACCCAGATGGATTAGATCTGGTTAAGCCAGTGGTAAGACTGTAGGAGCGCCACTACAGTTATGAGATCAGGGAAGCAATATACTGCTTAAGGTCATTTGTGATGTAAGGCTACCATTGGTTAGGTAGCAATTACTTTTAGTCTTGGATTGGATGACGACAGGATACGACGCATAGACCCGATCGGTTAGATCATGAGGTTGTTAGAGCCACATTGGCATGATAACTAGTCGCAACTACTTTCAGAGAAGGATTTCGTTCAGAAGCCGTGTAGAGCGACTGTGTATGAGTCTTTCGACTCCATAGTCGGGTTGAAACCCGATATTTTAGATGACTGATGGATGAATTGAGACCAGGAAGGTCTCGATAGATCTTGGGAAGCAGCTATGTAACGACATACTGCTTCAGTTAGTTCGATGTTCAAGCAGTTCCAGCATGTGAGCAGTATTAGTATTTGTGTTTTGGGTTGCAAGTATGGACAGAATAACGGATTGCTGGGGGTATGCTAAGTCAAACGCAGTAGGATTATCTAAGCCTTAGCCAAGTATAAGTGATCTATAGAGGTAATTGGGCTTGTGATCCAAATTTATATTGGGAACCTCAAGTTACTGGAAGTTGAGTAGCCGGTAGAAGAATAAAGGGGACTGGGTCCAACGTTAAGGATTCAAGATGAGTGAACTGTCAGGGAATCAGACCATCTCGAGATGGTGGATTCAGACGGAGGAGATGTGATCTTGTTGCGAGAAATTCTCTCACCAGTGGATGGTTAGGGCTTTGCGAAGATTGGTCATGGCTGCCCTGGGAATGCTAGAGCGTGCCCAGTATAGTGACCATGTTTCTGAGTGGTTTGTCACATGAGAAACGGTAAGGAATGATTTCGAGGACAAAATCTAATTTAAGTGGGGGAGAGTTGTTACACTCGTTTATTTATTAGTTAAATAAATCAATTAATGAACGAATGGTAGCCTAGAATAAATAATTATATATCAAATGATGGTCTCGTAGAGCTAATTGTCACACTTTAAGATATTTGGGGTTAAAAGTGTTAAAGTCGGACTTAATTTGTAAGTATTAATGAAGGCAGGGACTAAATAGTAACTTCTAGGACTTCATTTCAAGGGATTTTAGAGGCATAAGGGTTGTACAGTAAATTAAGGATTTATTTTGTAACGAATTATGTAAGGGAGGGCTAAAGCGTAACTTTTGGATTTAAATTGAAAAAGATATGGTAAGTAGGGACTATAGGTGACAAATTTGTAGAAAGTTTGGATGGGATACGGGACTTTAAACCCAGTGCATTCTTTCCCTCCCATGTTTGGATGAACAAGCCCTAAACCTAATTCTTCAGCCGCCATGCTCGGTTCCAGCCGCCACCATTCATCTCACCTCCTTCCTCTACTTCCGACACCGCCAGTCACTGTCGCACCACCCTTGTACACTGCTGCCGGTGACGACAAAGACTCCCCAATGAAGCTGTGAGCGCCGATGCCATCTCTTAGTCGTTCCCTTCTTCTTTCCCTTTTTCTAGTCACCGTTCACAACCACTGTAACGCCTGTGTTTCTGGGCTTGTCATTAATGTTGATATAATAGTTTAGGTTAACCTTTGTAACGCGTTTTGAAATAATAGAGATGTATTATTTGAGTATTATGTGTTTTATGCTTAATTGCTTAATTATGGGATTGCATTAATTAAGAATAAAATGAGCGTCGAAATTTAAGTGTAAAATAAACTCGTTATCATTGGATAATGTTGTAGTAGTTGAAACGAGGTTTCCGAATATATATAGAACGCCCAAGTCTGACTTCGTATGGGGAAGTTATGAATTTCTGAAGTTTCGACTTAGCGGTATGCAACCCGAAATACTCGATTTGAGATCGAGCGGTTTTTAGCCGAAACGATATAAACGAGAATAGAAGATCTCGTTGTTAGTATCGAAACGATGAAAATTTAGGCGAGAACGGACGTCAAACGTAGAAGTTATGAATTTATAACGAAGGTTTTCTGTCCCGGCCTACTAAAAATAAATAATAAAAATAAAGTCAAAATTAGCCGACGAAGTCTAAACGAAAGTTGTAGAGCGTAGTCTCACCTACGCGTGGATATAAAGAACGTCGAAAACGGAGTTCGTATGAAGAAGATGTGAATTTTCAAAGTTTATTAAATAATTAATATTTAAATTTAATTATTAAATCCGACCTTATCCGAAGGGGAGTCATCGGACTTATCCGAAGTACGCCCAGCGTACAGCGAAGCATGACGCGCCTCGCACTAGAGTTCTTTGGATGACGCACGCAGTGACGATTTCGGAGGGGGTACGCCCCGCGTACGGCTGTACGCCCAGCGTACTGCGAGGGTTCCAGGCTTATTTGCTCATTTCTCCTCCTTTTTGTGCCGAAGCTCTGCGTATAAACCCCCGAAGCCATCCCGACACCCCGGATCTCATATCCAAGTTACGAAGGAAGTTTTACGCTCCCGAAGATCCCGAGAAGTGTGATTCCCGAACCGAAGCTCTGCCTGCGAGAAGTTCGATTTTTGTGTAGATCTTCCAGATCTACTGAGGATTACTACTTCTGCAAGTCGTAGTGCTATCCGATCATCTTCTGATCAACTGAGTGTGTAGTTACTTTCTTCTAACGCATAATTATGAAGTATTTTATACGAAATACGTGTTATGTGTATAATTTTGTTGTTATGTGTGTGGATGTATATTCACTCTCTTCTATCTCATAGATCTGATTTATTTTCTATGAAATTCGTGTTATGTGGGTGTGCCTCGTCTGTTATGTGGAATATATATTGAATGAAAATGCTATACAGGTTTTAAACTATGTATAAAAATATATATTTTTATTTACTAATATGTTAGGTAGAACATGGGTAGATAGTTGGTGTGTAATAAACAGATGAGAGGCCTCGATGTTGTTGTTGTTGATCTAGTTATTCAGCGGAGTATGGATAACGACCACGGACTCTTTCTAGACAGTCCAGTGGAACGCTAGCAGGTTCATAACCTGTAGGTGTTGTGAACGATGTGTTCACCGGTGTACTCTATCGCCCTCATGGTTGGCTTTAGGATATCTATTGTTGAGGAAACCCCTTAGCAGTAATGTTCGTCCCGATGAAAATCCTAGATTAGGTCCCTTGAGACAGATGTTGTTTTAGGGATGTAAAGTGAGGATAACGGGAATGGGTAATCGGGATTGTGATTGGCTGGTGAAATTAAATATAATTTATTTATTGTGGGTTGAAAATCATATATGCTCACCAGGCTCCCAAGCCTGACCCACTCATTTTTATTTGTATTACAGGAAGTGGCGCAAGGGCATAAGATTGATGAACCATCGAGTTGTTTTGTTTCCAAGTCTGTATATGTATATATTTGTTGAATGACTTGTAATGTTATCGTTTATGCTTTATGGTCTGTATCGGAACATGACATCCTGAGTTTTGATTATATAATGAAAATGCATCTCTTGATGAAATGCTTTGATAAATATTATTTTATCATATTTTGTTTTGGGAACAAATTACGCAACTCTTTTAAATCAAAAGGATTTACTCTGAAATTATTTTAAAAAGCATAAATGAAACCGGTCTTTTCTGGCCGTGATTTTGGGGATGTCACAGTTGGTATCAGAGCATTAGCTTAAGCGAACTAGGAATTTGTAGGATTTGTAGACTTAAACTTAGTATGCTAAGTGGAGATTGTGAGATGCGTGTCTGTTAAATTTTAGACACGAGCACTAGTTATTTTAGGAAAGTTGCTTAAAATGATTTTATGTGCTAAATGTTATATGTTGCCATATATGATATTATTTGTTCGGATCTACGGTTCGTTGCCAACCGGATCTGAAGGTTTATGTGTTTAGGATTCTAAGCGTATGTATACGATATTAGAACTAGCATGTAATTGTTTCAGAGTGATAAGGATGATCTGAATATCTATCGTGAATGAGGATCTAATTTCACCTTATTCGGTGTGTAGATCAAAAATGGTAAGAACAAGGAGTGGCATTGGAAACGCAGATGAAAACAGGAATCAACCGCCAGTGATTGAGCAAATACCTGTTGTAGCAGCAGCACCAGAACCAATAACAATGGCTGGGGTGCAAACCATGATTCGGGCTATGTTAGCCGAACAAAGGGATGAGATGCGACAGATGTTGCATGATAATAGGGACGAACCTATCATACCTATTGAGGAACCCGAATTGATTCCCGAACAATCAGAAGAAGGGAACAATAGTTGCATTATGAGTCAAGTTGGGACTCAGGGAGAACGAAGGAACGATCCGGAAAGGAGAAACAACAAGGATAAGCGAATGTACAAGAACTTCTTGGGCGCCAAGCCGCCAAGTCTTTCTGGGAGCCCAAAGCCTGTTGAGATAATGAATTGGATCTCCGAAGTGGAGATGGTATTTGAAAGTTGCGACTGTAGCAACAAACAGAAGACTGTCTTTGCAGTTAGACAACTGAAGACTGGAGTCTTGAGTTGGTGGAAGTTGTTGGTAGATACTATGCCACAAGGAGAATCCCTGAAAATGTCATGGGAGGAGTTCTTGGAACAACTAAGGGTGCAGTATTGTTCAGAGATAGATCTGATTGATCTGAACAATGAGTTCCAAAACTTAAAGAAGGGGAGGATGAGCATAGATGACTATGCTACTGCATTTACTGAGAAAATGAAGTTATTTCCGTACCTAGTGCCAACGGAACTCTCCAAGATTGAGAGGTTTGCTAATGGACTGCCTGCCGACTTTGGTCCGACGGTCAAGATGGAAACTACTCTGAAAACAGCTGTTCGTGCAGCTAAGAATGTGGAGGCCCAGTAGAAGGAAAAGGATCTGGAAAGGATAGATGTTGGTGAAAAGAGGAAGTTCGATGGAACTTCAGGGTCCAACAAGAAAAACAAGTTCTCGAAGTCTGGTTCGAGGGGAGGTGGAGGCGAAGCGAAATGGTGCGACAAATGTAAGAAGAAGCATCATGGAAAATGTGAGGTAGTGGCCACATGATACAAATGTGGAAAGCCAGGTCACTATGCCAATGAATGTACCCTCACTAAGAAAGTTTGTTATGGTTGTGGTGAGGAGGGACACATGTCGAGGGACTGCCCGAAGAAGAAGGAGGCAGCTAGACCCAACATTCCGCCAAAGCTGAAGGCAAGAGCATTCCAGATGACACTGGAAGCTGCTAAAGATGAAGCTGATGTCGCTTCAGGTACCTTTCTCGTAAACGAATTGCTTGCCCAAATTGTATTTGATTATGGAGCCAACTACTCCTTTATTCGCATGAATTTGGTAGTAAACTAGCTTTGCCTGTTGATAGACTAGATAATGCTTTATTAGTCGAAGTTGCTAGTGGCAAGTTTGTACCTGTTAGTCATCGTATGAAAAACATCTTAATTGACTTGAATGGGAATAAGTTCCACGAGGAATTATTGCCTATAGAACTTAATGGTTTCGACATCGTGTTGGGAATGGATTGGCTTAGCGCCAATGACGCCGAGATATTGTGCAAGAAAAAGATAGTCAAAGTAAACCCACCTGGGAAAGAGTCGTTTATGGTGTATGGAGATAAACGCAAAGTAAATTCTGGAATCATTTCATTGATGAAATCCAGAAAGTGTTTGACCAAGGGGTGTTCATCGTATTTAGCATTCGTGATTGATGCTAAGAAGGAAAAAAAAGGTGATGCAGAATATTCCTGTCGTATGTGATTATCCAGAAGTATTTCCCGAAGATCTTCCCGGATTAACGCCTGATAGACAAGTGGAGTTTAGAATAGACTTGTTACCAGGGACGACGCCAATAGCAAAAGCACCTTATCGATTAGCACTGACGGAGATGAAGGAGTTGATGATGCAACTTCAGGAGTTATTGGACAAAGGTTTCATTAGACCTAGTTCATCGCCCTAGGGAGCTCCGGTGCTATTCGTAAAGAAGAAAGATGGAAGTATGAGGATGTGCATTGATTACCGAGAACTGAATAAAGCAACGATAAATAATAGATACCTGTTGCCTAGGATTGATGACCTGTTCGATCAACTACAAGGTTCAAGTTATTTTTCGAAGATCGACCTGAGGTCAGGATATCATCAGCTGAAAGTAAGAAAGCAAGATATAGAGAAGACTGCATTCAGAACACGATATGGACACTACGAGTTCTTGGTTATGTCGTTTGGACTAACCAATGCTCCATTGGCATTCATGGATTTGATGAATAAGGTTTGTAATCCGTTCCTTGATAAATATGTGATAGTGTTCATTGACGACATTCTGATTTATTCGAAAAGCCAAGAGGAGCATGGCAGACACTTGCAAGAAGTGTTGGAAGTCTTGAAGAAGGAGAAGTTGTATGCAAAGTTCTCCAAATGTGATTTTTGGATTCGTGAAGTCCAATTCTTGGGTCACGTGGTCAACCAAGAAGGGATAATGGTTGATCCATCGAAGATCGAAGCTGTGATGAAGTGGGAACAACCGAAAAGTCCCATCGGAGATCCGAAGCTTTTTGGGATTAGTCGGATATTACCGAAGGTTTATCCAAGGCTTTTCTTCGATCACTACTCCATTAACAACTTTGACCCACAAATGAGCTACTTATGCTTGGAGTGATAAGCATAAAGAAGCATTCGAGAAGCTAAAGAAGAAGCTATGCGAGGCACCGATACTTTCTCTACCCGATGGAGTTGAAGACTTCGTTGTTTATAGCGATGCGTCTGGGTTGGATTGGGTTGTTTTTTGACCCAAAGAGAAAAGGTGATAGCATATGCGTCTCGACAGCTGAAAGAGCATGAAAAGAACTACCCGACTCAGGAGTTGGAGTTGGCAGCGGTGGTTTTCGCTCTGAAAATAGGGAGGCATTACCTCTATGGCACGAAGTGCAAACTTTTTACTGATCATAAGAGTCTCCAATATCTCTTTGGTCAGAAGGAATTGAATATAAGGCAACGACGCTGGCTAGAATTACTTAAAGACTACGACTGCGAGATACTTTACCACCCCGGTAAGGCCAATGTTGTTGCTGATGCTCTCAGTCGGAAAGTCAATCTTGAAAGGAAAAGGCCAAGAGCATTGAGAATTGAAGTTGTCTCGACTATTTTGGAAAGTATAAAGAAAGCTCAAAGCGAAGCTTCTGAGAAGAATGACCGAAAGGAGGAACGTTTGGGCAAAACGTTGGTGTTCGGTATAAACAGTCATGGATTGAAGGTGTTCCAAGATCGGATTTGGATACCTCAGATAGGAGGAGTCAGAGATCTTCTGATGGAAGAAGCTCACAAGACCATGTACTCGATTCATCCTGGTAGCACTAAAATGTATAGGGACCTGAAACCCTACTACTGGTGGCCAATGATGAAGTTTGATGTTGCAAAGTATGCGGCCGAGTGTGTGACTTGTGTGAGAGTCAAGACACAACATCAGAAACCGTACGGGAGTTTAGAACCATTGCCTGTGCTTATGGGTAAGTGGGAAGACATTGCTATGGATTTTATCACTAAACTGCCCAGAACAAAGAATGTTCACGACATGATTTGGGTGGTCGTTGATCGATTCACTAAGAGTGCACATTTCATAGCGGCCACGGAGAAATGGTCTATGGATAAGCTTGCGAATTCTTATGTGAAGGAAATTGTGAGGCTTCACGGTGTTCCGTTAACGATTGTATCGGATCGTGATAGCCATTTCACCTCAAAGTTTTGGAAAATTCTACAAGAGGAATTGGGTACCAAGTTGTGTTTAAGTACAGCTTACCATCCGCAGACTGATGGTCAGAGCGAACAGACGATACAAACGCTTGAAGATATGCTGAGAGCATGTACTCTGGAATTCCTAGGTAACTGGGATGAACATTTGCCTTTGGTAGAATTTTCCTACAATAATAGTTTTCACTCGAGCATAAAGATGGCACCTTATCAAGCTTTGTACGGGCAGAAGTGTCGTACGCCGTCTTGTTGGATTGAGGTTGGGGAAAAGCAGTTTATGGGACCGGAGATAGTCCATCAAACTGCTGAAAAGTTGAAAATAATTAGGGAAAGAATGTTAGAAGCTCAGGATCGTCAAAAGAGCTATGCTGACAACAAGCGAAGACCGATGACTTTTGAAGTTGGAGATTCTGTTTTGCTTAAAGTCTCGTCATGGAAGGGACTTATAAGATTTGGTAAAAGGGGAAAATTAAGTCCAAGGTTTATTGGACCGTTTAAAGTTCTTCAGAGGATTGGGAACCAAGCTTACAAGCTCGAACTACCAGAAGAACTAAATCGAATTCATAACACTTTTCATGTGTGTTATTTGAGGAAGTTCACGGGGGAAGTTCCCGACATGATTCCACTTTCGGAGTTGAGAATCGATGAGAACAAAAGGTTGATTGAAGAACCAGAGGCAATTGTTGACCGAAAGACTAAGAAGTTGCGACGCAAGATGGTCAAGTTAGTGCTTGTCCGATGGAAACACACGAATGGGCCGAATCTCACCTGGGAGAAGGCGAGTGACATGATGGGTCGCTATCCGCAATTGTTTGTTGATGTGTGATTCCGGGGACGGAATCATTCTAAGGTGGAGAGAATTGTAACGCCTGTGTTTCTGGGCTTGTCATTAATGTTGATATAATAGTCTAGGTTAACCTTTGTAACCCGTTTTGAAATAATAGAGATGTATTATTTGAGTATTATGTGTTTTGTGCTTAATTGCTTAATTATGAGATTGGATTAATTAAGAATAAAATGAGCGTCTAAATTTAAGTCTAAAATAAACTCGTTATCTTTGGATAATGTAGTAGTAGTTGAAACGAGGTTTCCGAATATATATAGAACGCCCAATCTGACTTCGTATGGGGAAGTTATGAATTTCTGAAGTTTCGACTTAGCGGTATGCAGCCCGAAATACTCGATTTGAGATCGAGCGGTTTTTAGCGGAAACAATCTAAACGAGAATAGAAGATCTCGTTGTTAGTATCGAAACGATGAAAAGTTAGGCGAGAACGGACGTCAAACGATAAAGTTATGAATTTATAACGAAGTTTTTCTGTCCCGGCCTACTAAAAATAAATAATAAAAATAAAGACAAAATTAGTCGACGGAGTCTAAACGAAAGTTGTAGAGCGTAGTCTCACCTACGCGTGGATATAAAGAACGTCGAAAACGGAGTTCGTATGAAGAAGATATGAATTTTCAAAGTTTATTAAATAATTAATATTTAAATTTAATTATTAAATCCGACCTTATCCGAAGGGGAGTCATCGGACTTATCCGAAGTACGCCCAGCGTACAGCGAAGCATGACGCGCCTCGTACTAGAGTTCTTTGGATGACGCACGCAGTGACGATTTCGGAGGGGGTACGCCCCGCGTATGGCTGTACGCCCAGCGTACCGCGAGGCCTCAGCCTCCTATAAATAGGATGCAAGGGTTCCGGGATTATTTGCTCATTTCTCCTCCTTTTTGTGCCGAAGCTCTGCGTATAAACCTCCGAAGCCATCCCGACACCCCGGATCTCATATCCAAGTTAAGAAGGAAGTTTTACGCTCCCGAAGATCCCGAGAAGTGCGATTCCCAAGCCGAAGCTCTGCCCGCGAGAAGTTTGATTTTTGTGTAGATCTTCCAGATCTACTGAGGATTACTACTTCTGCAAATCGTAGTGTTGTCCGATCATCTTCTGATCAAGTGAGTGTGTAGTTACTTTCTTCTAACGCATAATTATGAAGTAATTTATACGAAATACGTGTTATGTGTATAATTTTGTTGTTATGTGTGTGGATGTATATTCACTCTCTTCTATCTCATATATCTGATTTATTTTCTATGAAATACGTGTTATGTGGGTGTACCTCATCTGTTATGTGGAATATGTATTGAATGAAAATGCTATACAGGTTTTAAACTTTGTATAAAAATATATATTTTTATCTACTAATATGTTGGGTAGAACATGGGTAGATAGTTGGTGTGTAATAAACAGATCAGAGGCCTCGATGTTGTTGTTGTTGATCTAGTTATTCAGCGGAGTATGGATAACGACCACAGACTCTTTCTAGACAATCCAGTGGAACGCTAGCAGGTTCATAACCTGTATGTGTTGTGAACGATGTGTTCACCGGTGTACTCTATCCCCCTCATGGTTGCCTTTAGGATATCTATTGTTGAGGAAACCCCTTAGCAGTAATGTCCATCCCGATGAAAATCCTAGATTAGGTCCCTTGAGATAGATGTTGTTTTAGGGACGTAAAGTGAGGATAATGGGAATGGGTAATCGGGATAGTGATTGGTTGGTGAAATTAAATATAATTTATTTATTGTAGGTTGAAAACCCTATATGCTCACCAGTCTCCCAAGCCTGACCCACTCAGTTTTTATTTGTATTACAGGAAGTGGCGCAAGGGCATAAGATGGATGAATCATCGAGTTGTTTTGTTTACAAGTCTGTATATGTATATATTTGTTGAATGACTTGTAATGGTATCGTTTATGATTTATGGTCTGTATCAGAACATGATATCCCGAGTTTTGATTATATAATGAAAATGCATCTCTTGATGAAATGCTTTGATAAATATTATTTTATCATA
The DNA here is from genome assembly GCF_002870075.4 of Lactuca sativa. NCBI lineage: Eukaryota > Viridiplantae > Streptophyta > Magnoliopsida > Asterales > Asteraceae > Lactuca > Lactuca sativa. The sequence goes on along the minus strand of NC_056623.2, from coordinate 28,281,888 downwards.
TTTTGTTTTGGGAACAAATTCCGCAACTCTTTTAAATCAAAAGGATTTACTCTGAAATTATTTTAAAAAGCATAAATGAAACCGGTCTTTTCTGGCCGTCATTTTGTGGATGTCACAACCACACTCAGCTGTCGCCGGTACCGATCCGTTCACCGCTCGCTTTGCAGCCAGTCTCTCAGTAGCTAGCAGCCGTTAGTCACATCATTCTCCGTCCCATGCTCACAGCGTCACAGCTACCACCACCAATGCCACCGGTTGAAGACGCTCCGCATCCACTGCCACCATTCGTGGCTGCTGTTGTTGTGGCTAATGAACATCACCGACAAGGCGTCGGGAGTGAAGAGGGCAAGCCATTGCCGCTGTTAACTGATGTTGTTCCACTCTGTTTGTTGTCGTCACCTTGATGGTTGATGAGATGGGTTCTTGTTCTGCAAGGGATCAAGTTTTTGTTTGGGTTGTCGTTTATTGGCCGGAGACCAAGGAAAAGAACCACCATGGCCGCCAGCCATCGTGGCTGCCGCCTGCCGCCTTCTTCTGTCGCCTCCAGCCACCGTGGAAGGTGGCTGTATGTGTGGGTTTTGCTATGAAACTTGGTGTGTGTCATTATGTGTGGGGGTAGCTTAGCATGTGTTAGTGTGTGTGTTTGGTTATCTCGTTGTAATACTGTATTGATCAGAATAGTAAGAAAACTTTAAACTACCACCGTGAGGTGGTGGCTGCCGCCTCCTGCCGCCACCGGCCGCCGTGTCGTGTGGCGGTGTGTTTTGCCTCGTTGTGATCGATTTGTTTGGGGTGCTTGGAACCCTATGGGCCTTGCAAGCCCTAATGGGCCTAATGAAGCTTAATGGACTCAAATTGACCCAATGCAAACCCTAATGGGCTTAATGATATTCTAGTGGGCCTAATAGGCCCAATAAAGCCCTAATTGACCTAAAAGCCCAATAAATTAACAAATGGGCTAGTATTTGGGTTGGAAACCCTAATGCCAATAAAACCCTAATTTGGGGAATTAATCGGGACACACGGTGTAACACCCAAATTTAAAAAAAAAATCACAATTTTAAAACATACTTTCATTCATAAAATAATAATAAACATAATGTATCCACTGTCATCATAGAAAAACATATCCTATAATCATATAACAAAAGCTCCATGAGTGTGTACGGATCATGTCGGCGCCTTCCCGCGATCATCATGAGTACCTGAAACACATACACAAAACTCTGTAAGCATAAATGCTTAGTGAGTTCCCCAAAATACCACATAAACACATATCAGCCACTCAAGGTTGTAACTCTGATGACCCTCTGGTCGAATATCTCTGTGGGACCCTCTTGGTCCCGTAACTCTGTGGACCCACTGGTCCTAACTCTGTAAACTCTATATCATGCATATCACATATCACATAGAATCACAACACATAAATAACATACAAGGTACATTGTCACATAGCTCTGGTTACCACTCTAGGTAAAGTATAGTTAGAAGACTCACCTCGGGAATCTCGGTAAAATCTCGATATCAGAATACTGCCCTAGCCTCCGCCTAGTCACAATAATAAATTTCACTAAATAAATGTCTCTTCATAATTTGGATACTCTCTCATGCATATCCCTAGAAGGGTAAAAGACCATTCTACCCCTCTACAGGCCCAAGGCCCATTTGTTGATAAACCCTAAAAGTCAACCCAAAAGTCAACTGTCCATTTTGACCAGGCTCGTCGAGTGCATACGACGACTCGGCAAGTCCCATCGTCCCCACAGACTCTTCCCTTTCTAAGCCTCACTCGATGTAACATCCCAAAATCCGTACCAAAAATTTTCTTTAAATCATTACCATAGCCATACTCATAAAAACATATCAAAAGTCGTAACATGAATTCAGAGTATCATTTCCAAAACATATGTTCATTATCAGAGTAAAACATCCCAGGCTGACTAATCTATGGTGTGTGCCATGCGATCACCCCGAGCTCCTCCCTCCGCTACCGGAAGTAGCTGAAACCAAAACTAAAAACCGTAATCACGAAGCTTAGTGAGTTCCCCAACCTACCACATACTCTGCATAAACACATACAGCATATACTGGGCCACGCCCGCTACAACAGCCACGTCGCTCCAGGCCCCGCCTGGCTTCAAGCCTCGCTCGGATACAGATTTATTTCACTTAGGCCTCGCCTGTCACTGGGCCTCGCCCGCTAACATATACTAACACATAGGCATATCACAACACATAAGCTAACATATACTAATAAATCCTGTCCTGAGGCCTCGCCTATCTTGGGCCTCGCCATTGTCCTGCTACTGATGAGTCATGAAACCTCGTCCATATTCCTACTGATAATGAGATACGGGCCCAACCCACACTCACTCTTTCCCTAACTTGGGCCTTGCCCCTGTTCTGCTGCTAATGGGATGTGGAACATCGTCCACACTCTGCTATTGGTGAGATACGGGACCTCGCCCACACTCATCTCCCTACCAAGCACATACATGTATCACACAGACAACAAGTATAAACTATCATATAAACCATTCTTTGGGCACCCGTCCGCTTTCATTGGACCTTGGTCCTGAATATTATCCTAACATACTGCGCCTAGGGCTAACCCCCGGGTCTTCCTACTCATAACTACATGGGTCGGCATTGTGGCCTTAGACCCATTCACATAAAGGGAAACTCACCTCGTACTGCTGAACTTGCTGGTAACCCCTATGGATGTTGACCGACAAATCCCTGAACCGCTGCTCCACTAGCTCCCCGAGCTACCAATATCAAAACATATATCACTTAGCTTAACTGTTTTCCAAAAGTCAACTAAGTCAAATCTTGTCAAATTCAACCTTCCAGGTCCGCCTACTGATTCGCCGATTTCATTAGCCTAGAATCCTTTCATTCGCGACTCGACTCGCCGAGTCAGCCCCTGACTCGCCGAGTCTACCGATTTACGAGTCCTGACCTGTCCAACTCACTGAGTCCCCACTCAACTGTGACATCCCCATTTTCACGGCCACAGAAAGACCGATTTTGTTTATGCTTTATAAAAATCAAAGTACTTCTTTTAATAAAAATTTTGCGGAATTTGTTCCCAGAAAAACATGATAAATGTGTTATCAAAGCATTTTCGAAGAAATGTATTTTTATTCATTTAAAACATTTGGGATGTCATCGTCAATACAGAAACATAAGCATAAACAGAACTTACATTCATTTACACTAGTGATCTACATCTCTTTTAAATCTCTCAGTGCAAAGTAGCTTCGTATCGACACCTGTCATAAAAATAAGCTGGAGTGGGTCAGGTTGGGAAACCTGGTGAGTACATAGGGTTTTCAACCCACAATAATATAATTATTATATTTATACATCAAACAATCAACCCGATTACTCATCCCCGTTATCTTCTCTGATATTCCTTAAAGAATTATCTTAAGGGTCATCTCCTATATCATATTTACCTCTCATCTTGTTACCTCACATTTCCTTACATGCTCGTTCCTAAGGCATGAATACGTAGTTACAACGTCGCCTGAACTCGTAATTCACATAGTAAGGGTTAGAGTATCATCACATAAATATACAGTCACAACATCACCTGGACTCGTAATTCATCACCTACAGGTTATAAGTTTGCTGGTGTTTCCACGGGTTGTCTAGAATAGTCCGTGTCGCTATCTATACTCTAGTAGATGACTACATCTCCAAATTGTCGGACAAGGTTATAGTATCTTTCATCCTACATCACCGATTCATCATCACCTTCCTATCATCACCTATCTCTCATCATTTTATTTCATCACACACCAACTATTTCATCTACCCATGTTTTATCCCAACATATTTGTAGATATAAAATAAATATATTTATTTAAATCATTTAAAACATGTATAAAATCATTTATCCATCATAGACAGCAAGTATTCAGATAATATGCACACATAGCACGTAATTTATATAAAATACTTCATATCTATGTATAAGATGAAAGGGACCATGCACTCACTTGAAAAGGTGGTGAATCCGAACTCAGACAGCGCTTCGCTTCTTAAAAATAATTTCCTTCGACGAAACCTAGTATTATTACCACTAGAGTTTAGTCTATTATTCGCCGACACTAATTAATAGTCTAGCTATTATTACTATTATATAAGCGTTAAACAATACTTATATAACCCATAATAATAGCCCAAGTACTTATTACAAGTTCCTAATAACGTTACTATAATTAAATAAACGATATATTAAAAATAACATAGGCGTAGCTCACTTACAGCGGGTTTTATAGAAAATCGGGATTTGCTTGGAGCAGCATTCCCGAGCCGAAAAGCTCTTCTTCTCGGAGCCGTCGAGCACTCCGGGGCTTCCGCCTCATGCGAGGGAGGTTCCCTAGGCTTTTCCGGAGGGTTTCGGGGCTAGATAGAGGTTCTAGAGAGAGAGTAAAGAGAAGAAAGAATGGGAAATGTGTGAAGAAAATGAGAGTGGGAGAGGTTCTATTTATAGGGTGAAAATGTCTGAACTTGGTGCCACATGTCACCATCTAGTGGCAAGGCTTGGGGAGAAAGCAATGGCCAATATTGTGTCACATCACCCATTTTCGCACAACACACCCCTGACTTCTAAAATTCGTAACTATCACATACGACCTCCGTTTTTTACGTTCTTTATATCCACGCGTAGGTAAAAATAAGATCTACAACTTTAATTTTGACTTCGTCGGCTAGGTCTCAACCGATCTTAAATTTAACAGTATGAGGAAATTATACCGTTAATTGTCCGCGTACACACGGACTCCGTTTTCGTCTATCTTTTTACCGTTGAGTTCCTATTAATGAGGTCTTCAACTTTCACTTAGGTCGCGTAGGCCAAAAACCGCTTGAACTAAAATTCGAGTTTCGGGTCGTGCACTGCTATGCCAAATGTTAGAAAATTCATAACTTGCTCATACGAAGTTAGATTTGGGCGTTTTTATGGACGCTCTCAGTTTAACATATTCTATGACTTTTGTTTAGATTAATAAGGCTAAAAAGTCCTCCATCGTAAATTCACTATTTATGTCTCCTGGTGTTGTACCGGTTTTGCCGTAAAACTTCGACGGACCATAACTTCTTTGTTATAACTCGGATTTCAACGTTATTTGTATGTACGAAACCCTTGAGACGTATTCTAAACCTTGGTTCATATTATTTATTCTAAATAATCTTTTGTCAAAAATTCGTTTTCGAACCCTATTATCTCTAAATTGACTAGCCCGGATCTACGGACGTTACAATTATCTCCCCCTTAGGATGATTACGTCCCGGAATCATCAATGAAACAGGGCTCACATGATGACTCCATATGTTATCTCTTCATCCTAAGTCATAACCGTAACTTGATGTTTCTTCGAACGAATAACTAACTCTAAGACTTCCTGATTGCAGGCCATGCTCGATCTTGCACTTTGCTCCCTATCTCACGTTAGACTCCAAATTATGAGCTTCAAGTCGCAATCTCGATCCTTACTGGAGACTGCTTTTTCTTCTTAATAAACTTAAGATAAGTTATTTTATTACTAAAATGGACCGATGTGTCATATTCTAATGACTTATCATCGTATGTTCCCACACTTAGACTCAGGTCTCTTAGAGTCTTCCAGAACAGATTATACATTTCTTCATGTTCTAATCACATCTTAAAAGTAGTATTTCTAGCTACAAGCAACTATCGTGATACCTCTACTGATCGCTTTTTATTTCAATCTTCCATCTTAAGTCAGATGCTACATCGAACTTGATTCTCTAAACCACATAACATACTCAGTGTAGTCGGACTCAATTTGATATGACCACTAGGGTCAGAATAACAATCATCTTCTTAGTCATTACCGAATCGATGGTAACGACATACTTCAATAAAACGAAATCAATTACTAGCTTCTTGGTAACCTTGTGACTTTCTCTGATCCAAGGGTGAGTCCTATGCTTCCGGTAGTATAGGCCTCTACTACCATTCACACCTACTCATACTCGTCCCAAGTATTGTCTCGCAGTTCTCCAACTTATTATCACAAAAACAATTTTAACACATACAAATGTGTCCAAACAATCATATAATTTTCTCTAGACTCTACTAAGACTTCTTCCATGCGTATCTTCAATCATCAATTCTGTTTCAACCCGGTTGGTGGTGGAAATGTCAAACGATGAGATAACTTCATGGATTCTACCAGAAATCTTTCTTTCTTCTAATTGAAAGTGAACTTCTCCTATACTAGACGTATTATTTATTAGATGCATTCTAAAGGCAAGATATCACTCTTAAAATATATTCCGATAGGTATCATTCACTATCGCAAGCCTTCTCATTTCCTCCATTTGCTCAGTCTGCTATGAGTCCTTATCATGACATTCTATACAACAAAGTAGGCGTTCAGTGTATCGAGACGAGAATATAGATAGAGGAAGATTTAGACACGTATTACTCGAAAAAGTTACATGCCGGTTCTAATATCGTAATTAAACGTTTAGAAACCTGAGCACATAAAATTTCCAGATCTGGTCAGCAACAGACTATAGATCCGATCAAGCGATAGCATAAAGCATCACAAATCATTTAGCACATAAAAGCATTTTAGGCATCTTCCCTAATTAAGCTAGTGCTTGTGTCTATTTATGTGTACTTCCTAAAATATATTAGACACACTCCTCACGATCATCGCTTAGCATTCTAAGTTTAAGTCTAGAAATAAATCCTTATTCCTAATTCGCTTAAACTAATGCTCTGATACCAACTGTGACATCCCCATTTTCACGGCCACAAAAAGACCGATTTTGTTTATGCTTTATAAAAATCAGAGTACTTCTTTTAATAAAAATGTTGCGGAATTTGTTCTGAGAAAAACATGATAAATGAGTTATCAAAGCATTTTCGAAGAAATTTATTTTTATTCATTTAAAACATTTGGGATGTCATCGTCAATACAGAAACATAAGCATAAACAGAACTTACATTTATTTACACTAGTGATCTACATCTCTTTTAAATCTCTCAGTGCAAAGTAGCTTCGTATCGACACCTGTGATACAAATAAGCAGGAGTGGATCACGTTGGGAAACCTGGTGAGTACATAGGGTTTACAACCCACAATAATATAATAATTATATTTATACATCAAACAATCAACCCGATTACCCATCCCCGTTATCTTCTCTGATATTCCTTAAAGAATTATCTTAAGGGTAATCTCCTATATCATATTTACCTCTCATCTTGTTACCTCACATTTCCTTACATGCTCGTTCCTAATGCATGAATACGTAGTTACAACGTCGCCTGAACTCGTAATTCACATAGTAAGGGTTAGAGTATCATCACATAAATATACAGTCACAACATCACCTGGACTCGTAATTCAGCACCTACAAGTTATAAGTCTGCTGGTGTTTCCACGGGTTGTCTTGAATAGTCCGTGTCGCCATCTATACTCTAGTAGATGACTACATCTCCAAATTGGCGGACAAGGTTATAGTATCTTTCATCCTACATCACCGATTCATCATCACCTATCTCTCATCATTTTATTTCATCACACACCAACTATTTCATCTACCCATGTTTTATCCCAACATATTTGTAGATATAAAATAAATATATATATTTAAATCATTTAAAACATGTATAAAATCATTTATCCATCATAGACAGCAAGTATTCAGATAATATGCACACATAGCACGTAATTTATATAAAATACTTCATATCTATGTATAAGATGAAAGGGACCATGCACTCACTTGAAAAGGTGGTGAATCCGAACTCAGACAGCGCTTCGCTTCTTAAAAATAATTTCCTTCGACGAAACCTAGTATTATTACCACTAGAGTTTAGTCTATTATTCGCCGACACTAATTAATAGTCTAGCTATTATTACTATTATATAAGCGTTAAACAATACTTATATAACCCATAATAATAGCCCAAGTACTTATTACAAGTTCCTAATAACGTTACTATAACTAAATAAACGATATATTAAAAATAGCATAGGCGTAGCTCACTTACAGTGGGTTTTATAGAAAATCGGGATTTGCTTGGAGCAGCATTCCCGAGCCGAAAAGCTCTTTTTCTCGGAGCCGTCGAGCACTCCGGGGCTTCCACCTCATGCGAGGGAGGTTCCCTAGGCTTTTCTAGGGGGTTTCGGGGCTAGATAGAGGTTCTAGAGAGAGAGTAAAGAGAAGAAAGAATGGGAAATGTGTGAAGAAAATGAGAGTGGGAGAGGTTCTATTTATAGGGTGAAAATGACTAAACTTGATGCCACATGTCACCATCTAGTGGAAAGGCTTGGGGAGAAAGCAATGGCCAAGATTGTGCCACATCACCCATTTTCGCACAACACACCCCCGACTTCTAAAATCCGTAACTTTCACATACGTCCTCTGTTTTTTGACGTTCTTTATATCCACTCATACATAAAAATAAGATCTACAACTTTCATTTTGACTTCGTCGGCTAATTCTCGACCAATCTTAAATTTAACAGTACGAGGAGATTATACCGTTAATTGTCCGCGTAAAACTCATAACTTCTACACACGGACTCCGTTTTCGTCTATCTTTTTACCGCTGAGTTCCTATTAATGAGATCTTCAACGTTCACTTAGGTCGCGTAGGCCAAAAACCGCTCGAACTAAAATTCGAGTTTCGGGTCGTGCACTGCTATGCCAAATGTTAGAAAATTCATAACTTCCTCATACGAAGTCAGATTTGGGCGTTCTTTTTATGGACGCTCTCAGTTTAACATATTCTACGACTTTTGTTTAGATTACTAAGGCTAAAATTCCTCCATCGTAAATTCACTATTTACGTCTCCCGGTGTAGTGCTGGTTTTGCCGTAAAACTTCGACGGACCATAACTTCTTCGTTATAACTCGGATTTAAACGTTATTTATATGTACGAAACCCTTGAGACGTATTCTAAACCTTGGTTAATATTATTTTGTTATAAATAATCTTTTGTCAAAAAATTTTTTTCAACCCCTATTATCTCTAAATTGACTAGCCCGGATCTATGGGCGTTACAACTGGTCCGAGTCTTAACTTGAAGGGTTTGGGGTTTCACGACTTGACTCGCCGAGTCTAAGAACAGACTCGATGAGTCCCAGGCAATCTTCAACAGACTCGCCGAGTTGTTCATCCAGCTCGTCGAGTTCCTCCTAATCTTCATACTACTCGCCAAGTCCACTCGAAGGACTCGCCGAGTCTATTCAGTCCTTCGTACATTCAGAGGCTTTTTGAGTCATGCAGGGACTCCAAACTGTAGATCTACTCCTTCAAAGCCTATCCCTCACATAAAGGTGCAAACTTTATGTATAGCTAAGGAGATCTAGGCCCAAAACACTCCAAACTCGGGTTTAAGACAACCATGCTTCACCTACACCCCCAAGGCAAATACTTTATGACTCTCTAGGCCAGAATACACTTAGATCTGAAGTAGGAACTTCATATTTGGGCTCTAACTCGAAATGGTTCAAGGACATGGCATAAAATCTCCAAATCTCATAACATAGGGAAAACTATGTGCAAAATAGTGAAGGTAACGACTTCTTACCTCCAAATGCTATGAAAAGTCACACTAACTCTGGATCCAAGGCTTCCTCTTGCACCACTATGAACTTCCTTCTCTTCCAAGCTTCAAATCACAACACCAAGGCTAGATCTTTGCTCAAAAACGGATATGGTGGCTAGGGTTCAGTATTCTGGATGAGAGAAGATGTAAGGAACCCTAAGGGAGAGAATGAGATGCCTAAATAGTGCACAAAGTCCCAGATTTAGGGTTTCCCTCTTCAGATCGGACTCACCGAGTCCTCTTTGCCGACTTGCCGAGTCGGCTACTTAATCGATCCCCCGGATCTCGCTCCGACTCGCTGAGTTCCTCCCTAGACTCACCGAGTTGACCCTTTGACTTAGGGTTTTCCTTTCCTTTCTTGGTCTTTCTAATTATGGGTGTTACACTCGACTCACTGAGTCACCCCTCAACTCACCAGGTCACCACTGGAGTCAGACCCCGGGGCAACCCGGTCCGAATCGTCGAGTCTACATATGGACTCGGCGAGTTTCCTCCATCGACTTGCTCATATAACCTCCTTAGGTCAGATCTGCTTAGCCAAATCATAGATCTAACACTTAAACACTCAAAAGTCACATAAAGGTGCAACCTTTACGTGCATGCAACCCAATTCAAGCCTCAAATGGAGAAATAACACTAGAAATGGCAACCTAGTCTCCAATTGCTTATTTTCTTGCAAAAAGCTAGAGGGTAATGACTCTAGGGACCTCTCATGGTCCAGATCTGATGTCATAATCCCAAAGAGGACCTCATACTCACTAGATCTTCCATAAAATTAGGGTAAAAACCCTAAAATCAAGAAGTCATCAATATAACACGAAATGGAAAGGATTATACCTCCAAAGATGATATCACGAGATGATTAGCTCAGATCCAGTCCCCTTCACACTCTAGATTTGTGCTCCTCTCTTCCTTCAAGCAAAACCACACAAAAAGATGAAGAAATTGCCTCCTCTAGCCCTCAAACTCACTATCTCAACTCTCTAGGGTTTCTCTGGAACAAGGTGGCCGCAAATGAAGGCCATAAAGGTCTTTAAATAGGCTCCCAAACACGAGGATTAGGGTTCTCCTACTCAGCACCGACTCGGCGAGTCCGGTCGAGAAAATGCGCCAATAGATCAGACTCTACTTGACGAGTTGAGGCATCAAGTCGTCGAGTTCCTCAATAAAACAATAAATAAATAATTAAATTAACATACCCGAACTCAAGATGTTACAATTCTTCCCCACTAGAATCAGACTTCGCCCTCGAAGTCTCGCTCTGCAAATAACTCTGGATACTGCTCACACATCTCAATCTCTAGTTCCCATGTCAGCTCGGACCCCTTCCGATGCTGCCACTGAACATGCATCAAGGACACCTCCTTGTTTCTCAAAAGCTTGGTTCTCCGATCTCGAATCGCAATTGGCCTTTCAACATAATTCAGGCTCGCATCCACTTGAATATCCTCTAACGGTACCACCGCCGATTCATCGGCAATACACTTCCTCAACCGAGACACATGGAAGGTATCATGAATCTGACTCCACTCCACAGGTAACTCCAAACGATACGTTTCCCTACCTACCCTCGCAATCACCCGGAATGGACCAATATACCGAGGCCCCAACTTGTCTCTCTTCCTGAACCGGACCACACCTTTCCAAGGTGACACCTTCAGGAGAACGAAATCACTAACCTGGAACTCGAGCTCTGAGCGACGCCTATCCACGTATCTCTTCTGATGACTCTGAGCCGTCAACAACCTCTGCCTGACCTGATGTATCTGCTCAGTCGTCTGAAGCACTATCTCCGTGCTACCCATCACTCGTTGTCCTACCTCTCCCCAACAAATGGGAGTTCGACACTTCCTCCCATACAACAACTCGAAGGGAGGCATACCAATGCTCGAATGGTGGCTGTTGTTATAGGAAAACTCAGCCAAAGGCAGATACGTGTCCCAACTCCCTCCGAAGTCCAACACACATGCCCGAAGCATGTCCTCGAGCGTCTGAATCGTCCGCTCACTTTATCTGTACGTCTGTAGGTGGTAAGCGGTACTGAAATGCAACCTAGTACCCAAATCCTCATGGAACTTCTTCCATAATCTGGAAGTGAAACGCACATCTCGATCTGACACAATCGAGATCGGTACACCATGCCGCGATACCACCTCCCTCACATACACCTCTGCCAGCCTCTCCGCGGAAGAGCTCTCGCTGATAGCAAGAAAATGAGCGCTCTTTGTCAGCCGGTCGACGATCACCCAAATTGCATCGACGCCTCTCACAGTCCTCGGCAATTTAGTGATAAAATCCATGGAAATTTGTTCCCACTTCCACCGAGGAACCTCAAGCGGCTGCAACTTGCCATGTGGACACTGGTGCTCAGCCTTAACCCTGCGATAGGTCAAGCACCTCTCTACAAACCATGTCACATCCCTCTTCATACAAGGCCACCAATAGTCTCTTTTCAGGTCCAAATACATCTTAGTGGCCCCGGGATGGATCGAAAACCTCGACCTGTGCGCCTCCTCCATCAAAATGGTATGTGCTCCACCCTCAAATGGCACCCAAATCCGGCCCTGGAAGGTCATAAGCCCCCGGCTATCGGCAATGAACTCAGATATCTGTCCAATCACCCGCTCTCGCTTGCGGTTCTCCGGTCTCATGGCCTCTACCTAGGCCTCCCGAATGGTGTCCAACACCGGAGTCATCACTGTCAACCTCAGACAAACATCTCGCAAAGGGGCATTCTCTGCCCTGCGACTCAAGGCATCGGCTACCACATTAGCCTTGCCCGGGTGGTACAGGATCTCACACTCATAATCCTTTACCACATCCAACCATCTCCTCTGACGCATGTTCAGGTTGGGCTGATCCATCAGATACTTCAAGCTCTTGTGGTCCGTGTATATGGTACACCGAACCCCATACAAATAGTGATGCCAGATCTTGAGGGCAAACACCACAGCCCCCAACTCCAGATCGTGAGTAGGATACCTCGTCTCATGAGGCTTCAGCTGCCTCGATGCGTATGTTATCACATGACCTCTCTGCATCAGCACCGCACCCAGTCCCGATATCGACGCGTCACAATATACCACAAAGTCCTCCATTCCCTTCGGAAGGGCCAACACTGGGGCTTCGCACAATCTCTGGCGAAGTGTTTCGAATGAGGCCTGCTGCTCCAGGCCCCAACTGAAAGTCATGCCCTTCCGGGTTAGTCTGGTGAGAGGAACAACAATCCTGGAGAAATCCTTGATGAATCTCCGATAATAACCAACCAACCCTAGGAAACTCCTGATCTCCGAAGGGGATCTCAGCACCTCCCAACTCATCACCGCCTCAATCTTGGCCGGATCGACCAATATCCCATTCTGGTTGACGAGGTGTCCTAGAAACTGGACCTCTCGTAACCAGAAATCGCACTTGGAGAATTTGGCGTAAAGCCTCTCCGATCTCAGAACTCTGAGGATCTCCCTCAAATGCTCCTCATGCTGCTCTCTGGATTTCAAATACACCAATATATCATCAATGAACACGATCACCGAACGATCCAACATCGGCCTGCACACCCTATTCATGAGATCCATGAACGCCGCTGGTACATTGGTGAGCCCGAAAGGCATCACCACAAACTCGTAATGTCTGTAACGAGTCCTGAACGCTGTCTTTTAGATATCCTCATCACGCACCCTCATCTGATGATATCTAGACCTCAAATCAATCTTGGAGAACCATGACACTCCCTGCAACTACTCGAACAAATCGTCGATCCTCGGTAAAGGGTAACAGTTCTTGACCGTCAGCTTGTTCAACTCCCGGTAATCAATGCACATCCGGTGTGAACCATCCTTTTTCTTGACAAAAAGGATCGGTGCTCCCCACGGCAAGCTACTCGGCCGTATAAACCCCTTTCCCAGCAGCTCCTGAAGCTGCAAGGATAACTCTTGCATCTCTAGAGGTGCAAGGCGATAAGGCGCCTTGGCGATAGGTGCTGCCCCCGAAACCAAATCGATACGGAACTCCACCTGCCTCTCGGGAGGCACACCTGGCAACTCCTCGGAGAAAACATCCAGGAACTCACGCACTATCAGAACCTCATCGACCGACGTCGGTCTCTCTGCACCTACCCTCGTATCCACCACATAAGCCACAAACCCACTACAGCCTTGGTGTAGACTCTGCCTCCCCCTCGCGGCTGAACAAAATGCTGACCCAGAACGGGTACCCTCACCATAAACCGTAAGAAATCCCCCACTAAGGTCTCATATGGTCATCAGTTGTCGCTCGCAGTCGATAACCGCTCCATATCTGCTCAACCAATCCATGCCCACGATGACACAAACATCTCCCATAGCAATCGGGACTAAATTAATCGGAAACTCAACGCCGAAGATCTCGAGTACACATCCTCGAATCACATCAGTGGCATACACTGTTCTCTCGTCAGCTATGGAAACTCGCAATGGTCGACTCAATGCCTCTCGACGAATACCGATGTGCTGACTAAAGGCTAACGACACAAAAGACCGACTCGCACCCGAGTCAAATAACACTAAAGTAGGTACATAACACACAAGAAATGTACCTACGCATATCACAATATAAGCATAACACCACAAACTCAAAATAAATAGATGAAAGAATACATACCAGCCACAACATTGGGTGCTGCGCGGACCTCCTCCACTGTCAACTGGAAGGCTCTCATGCGAGCCTTCGGCGCCTCAGCCTTCACCGGCCGACTCTCCGTAGCTCGAGCAACAGCAGGGACAAATCCCTGAGAAGCTCCCTGAGTTGACCCTCGTAACTGCGGACACTCGGCCTTCCGGTGTCCGGTCTGGTTGCAGTGAAAACAAACTGCAAACCCCTTGGGGAAATCCTTGGCCATGTGCCCTTCCTTGCCACACTTGTAGCAAGACCCTGCTCTGCACACCCCCTCACGACTCTTGCCACACTTGCCACAAGTGCGGCCCTTCTGGTTCCCTGATCTTGAATCGGCGGGCTTAGCCCGCTTGGCAGCCGGCTGGAACTGTGCCGGTCGTCGATCCCTCACTTGAGACTCCGCCTCCTCCCTGGCATGAGTCTCTAGCTCAATCTCCCTCTTCCGGGCATTTGCCTGAAGCTCGGAAAATGACCGGTATGTCGAGTTCGCCACGTACTCGCGGATGTCTCTCCTTAAAATACTCAAATATCTGCTCATGTGTGCCTGCTCGGAAGACACGTGCTCAGGGCAGAACATCGCCCTCTCATGAAAAATCCTGGTGATCATTGTAACAGACTCGATGCCCTGCTTGAGGGTCAGAAACTCCTGGGCCAAACGTTCCCTTTCCACCGGGGGAACGTACTCATCTCAAAACATAGTGGTGAACCTCTCCCAGGTCACCGCAGCGAGCTCTGCAGAAGTGAAGTGTGCTGTCACAAACTTCCACCAATCCTTCGCTCCCAAGCGAAGCTGGTTCAAAGCAAACCATACCCTCAGATGCTCCCGACAAGAACATGTGTAGAAGCAACCCTCAATGTCAGTGATCCACCTCATCGCAGCTATCGGATCCTGAGTCCCATCAAACTTTGGTGGCTTCGTGTTGCTGAACTCCCGGTACAGCAACGCGTCACCCCCCTGCGGCCTGGCAGCAGCAACGGATGCAGTGGCTGCAGCATCAGTAAGAGCAGCATACCACTCATCAAAAGTCTCAATCAGTGTGGTCTTGATAGACCCGAACATCTCTGGAATCTCAACGTGGATGGCTGCAACCACCTCATCATGAATCATTTGGCGGAGCTCCTCATCGCTCACACCCCCTTGCTAGTCTCTGGCCTGTGGTGTGTCCCAACCATGATGTCTCTAATACAACACAAGATATCAGAGAATCACTTGAGTGTACACACACTCGATATCCCATTCCTACTTGATCCATAGTACCCTAAGGATTCTTACTTGGGTTGCGCACTAATTTGGTGTCTTCGGTAGTACGGGCCTAATACTACCGTCCACACCGCATCAATATTCACCCCAAGTCCTCCTCCTAGGATCCCAAGTCCCAAGTACTCTACTCTCTCTATACATAGTCTACTCTCTAGCAGATCTCTCATAAGCTCCTCGCTGCTATCTATTCACTCTCAAGCATCTCCTAACAGCAAAATCCGTAGGCTAAGGCATCACAAATCAGGCCACTCTAGTCCTAATAAGAATACCTAGCCTACTCTAGCATGCATATCATATTATAACATATCTCATAACTCATAATGTAAAAGTATTTTGGGAAATCACCGTTCGGTCGTTGGCTGATCGTACACACTGCTCTGCTCTGCTCTTTTAAAAACTTTTTACTCTTGAGAAAAATTTTGTGAAATTTATTTTGAAAATCCTCAAATCCTCAGTTTGAGTTCAGATACGCTCGAATGTGCACCCGACTCTCAAACCAAGACTCTGATACCAACTTGTAACACCCAAATTTTCAAAAAAAAAATTCACAATTTTAAAACATACTTTCATTCATAAAATAATAATAAACATAATGTATCCACTGTCATCATAGAAAAACATATCCCAAAATCATATAACAAAAGCTCCATGAGTGTGTACGGATCATGCTGACGCCTTCCCGCGATCATCACTAGTACCTGAAACACATACACAAAACTCTGTAAGCATAAATGCTTAATGAGTTCCCCAAAATACCACATAAACACATATCAGCCACTCAAGGCTGTAACTCTGATGACCCTCTGGTCGAATGTCTCTGTAGGACCCTCTTAGTCCCATAACTCTGTGGACCCACCGGTCCTAACTCTGTAAACTCTGAATCATGCATATCACATATCACATAGAATCACAACACATAAATAGCATACAAGGTACACTGTTACATAGCTCTGGTTACCACTCTAGGTAAAGTATAGTGAGAAGACTCACCTCGGGAATCTCCGTAAAATATCGATATCAGAATACTGCCCTAGCCTCCGCCTAGTCACAATAATAAATTTCACTAAATAAATGTCTCTTCATAATTTGGATATTCTCTCATGCAAATCCCTAGAAGGGTAAAAGACCATTCTACCCCTCTACAGGCCCAAGGCCCATTTGTTGACAAACCCTAAAAGTCAACCCAAAAGTCAACCGTCCATTTTGACCAGGCTCGTCGAGTGCATATGACGACTCGGCGAGTCCCATCGTCCCCACAGACTCTTCCCTTTCTAAGCCTCACTCGACTCACTGAGTCACCCCTCAACTCACCGAGTCACCACTGGAGTCAGACCCCGGGGCAACCCGGTCCGACTCGTCGAGTCTACATATAGACTCGGCGAGTTTCCTCCATGGAATTGCTCATATAACCTCCTGAGGTCTGATCTGCTTAGCGAAATCATAAATCTAACCCTTAAACACTCAAAAGTCACGTAAAGGTGCAACCTTTACGTGCATGCAACCCAATTCAAGCCTCAAATGGAGAAATAACACTAGAAATGGCAACCTAGTCTCTAATTGCTTATTTGCTTGCAAAAAGCTAGAAGGTAATGACTCTAGGGATCTCTCATGGTCTAGATTTGATGTCATAATCCCAAAGAGGACCGCATACTCACTAGATCTTCCATAAAATGAGGTTAAAAACCCTAAAATCAAGAAGTCCATCAATATAACACGAAATGGAAAGGATTATACTTCCAAAGATGATATCACGAGATGATTAGCTCAAATCCAGTCCCCTTCACACTCTAGATTTGTGCTCCTCTCTTCCTTCAAGCAAAACCACACAAAAAGATGAAGAAATGGCCTCCTCTTGCTCTCAAACTCACTATCTCAGCTCTCTAGGGTTTCTCTGGAACAAGGTGGTCGCAAATGAAGGCCATAAAGGTCTTTAAATAGGCTCCCAAACCCGGGGACTAGGGTTTTCCTAATCAGCACTGTGACATCCCCAGAATCTCGGCCAGAAAAGACCGATTTTCATTTATGCTTTTAAAATAATTTCAGAGTAAATCCTTTTGATTTGAAAGAGTTGCGGAATTTGTTCCCAAAACCAAAACATGATAAAACAATGTTTACCAAAGCATTTCATAAAAGAAATGTATTTTCATTATATAATCAAAACTCGGGGTGTCATGTTCCGATACAGACCAATAAGCATAAACGATAACATTACAAGTCATTCAACAAATATATACATATACAGACTTGTAAACAAAACAACTTGATGGTTCATCCATCTTATGCCCTTGCGCCACTTCCTGTAATACAAATAAAACTGAGTGGGTCAGGCTTGGGAGCCTGGTGAGCATATAGGGTTTTCAACCCACAATAAATAATTATATTTAATTCCACCAACCAACAATAACCCAATTACCCATTCCCGTTATTCTCACTTTATGTCCCTAAAATAACTAACATAAGGGACCTAGTCTAAGAATATTTCATCGGGGCGACAACACATGCTTCGGGGGTTCCTCAGCAATATAAGTCAAATAAGGCAACCATGAGGGGGATGGAGTATAGCGAATGAACACCCAAGTTCATTAACACCTACAGGTGGCGAACCTGCTAGCGTTCCACAGGACTGTCTAGAAAAGTCTGTGGTCGTCATCTAAACTCCGCTAGATGACTGAATCAAAACAACAACGAGGCCTCTCATCTGTTTATTACACACCAACTATCTACCCATGTTCTACCCAACATATTAGTAGATAAAAATATACATTTTTATACATAGTTTAAAAACCTGTATAGCATGCTTTAATAATACATATTCCACGTAACAGATGAGGTACACACACATAACACGTACTTCATAGAGAAATAATCAGATCTATAAGATAAAAGAAAGTGAATACACATTCACACATATAAACAACAATATACTTAATACACCCAAAAATGCTAGGCAAGGTCACCGGTCGAGAGGGCCGAAGGGGTAGGTCGGGCACCCAGATATGCCTGGCAGTATGTATGTTATATGTGTTTGTATGGTATGTGGTATGATGGGGGAACTCACTAGGCTTCGTACTTACGGTTTACAGTTTTGGTTTCAGGTACTCATTTTTAAAGGAAAGGAGCCGGCTTGATCGCAGCGCATCACACTATGGTTTTCCGCACATAAGATATTTGGTACTACACTCTGATATTGTTTTATGATAACATGTTTTGATTATTTCTACTTTGGTTTTGACATGACATGATATTACAGATGTTTTATTACACTATTGGTTTTATAATAACGTATTTAAAAAAGAAATTTTTGGCCTGTATTTTTGGGATGTTACAGTTATGTGCTTGTATGCTTACCGGTCAGGGCCCGTTGCTAGGCGGTGCCCAATGACCATTTTGTATGCTATTTATCTTTGTGATTATTGCATGTGTTATGTGTTTATCAGTTATATGATTATATGTATACCAGACGAGACCCGATGCAAGGCAGGGCCTGATGACGGGCGGGGCCCATTATGTGTTTATATGTATGGTATGTGGTACTTTAGGGAACTCATTAAGCTTTGTGCTTACGGTTTTCAGTTTATGTTTCAGATACTTTTGGTTCGAAGGGGAAGAACTCCTGATGATTACAGTGCACACACCACCTCATTCTACATTTTATGATTACTCTGATGTTTTATGATGTATTTGATACACTTTGTTCCACCATGATTTTATGCTGATGTTTTGGATACTAGTCTTATTAATTTGAAAACAAAACTTTTTGGTATTAATTTGGGACGTTACACATAACTTGGTGCATTTGATACTTCTTCAATCTCACTTGAGGTTAAGAAATCGTAGATGAGATTGAGGAGAGGAAATCATAGATGTAGTTAAAGGAAATCACGACCAAATGCCATTTGCGATTTTATCATATGCCAAAATGGAAAAAAGTTATTTTTTTTTGATGAAATCGTAGTTCAAATGACGAAATCATAACCCGAATGATGAAATCACAATGCGTAAAGGTCTACCTGCAATTCGAGAAATCAGATATCCTCTTACCTTTTGTTCCTACTAATCTTCCTACTCACTAGATTAATGTAAGTGTCAAAATTAAGAAAGAAGATTAAGAGAAAATTAATGGATTCCATGTCATTGTTGTAAATATATATGGAACCTAAGATTGTATCTCCAAAAGAGTCATTGTGGAGAGTAGGGAAACTCCAACATATATAGCCACTTATAAGACCGTGTCACGCCGATGTGAGATACACTAGCACTACCCGTTAGAGTCAGAGATTCGATGAGGATAGACTGGGATGTGTTGAGCCACGGGGGTGCGGAACGCCGGCTCTGATACCATGTAAATATATGTGGAGCCTAAGATTGTCTCTCCAAAAGAGCCCTTGTGGAGAGAAGGGAGGCTCCAACATATATAGTCATTTATAAGACCGTGTCGTACCGATGTGAGATATACTAAAAATTGTTTAATAGGAGTATAAAGATAAGTATGAACAAAAAGTATAAGGATATTTAATTTTTCGATTCTAAATTTCACATGTCATTATATTTTGAAATGATTATCATATGATAATGATGAAAAAAATAAAGCTAGAATGGCATATGTTATGATAGAATGGTGTCTATATAATAGGGCATTTGCCAACTGTGATTAGATTTGTCTTGTTTTTTATCAATATTTTATGGTTATATTGCGGTATTAACACACCATTAATGGAAATGATATGTTTTATTTATGTATTGAGAAAACCGATTATAGTAGCCTACTTTAGGATCATCATAAATGACTTGTTAATTTGTTATCATATTCACAATCTACTCTAATAAATGAAGGTTTTTTTTGTCATTTGTCATAATCTTATTCAATTTGTCAAATGTTATTTTATGGTTATTTTAAATTAATTTTTATCCCACATGTCAGTTTATGTTTTTTATATTTTATTACTTCCACAAAGTGTTTAAATCTACTCTAATAAATAAATGTTTTTTTTGCCATTTGTCACATTCTCATTCAATTTGTCAAATATCATTTTATGGTTATTTTGAATTAATTTTTACTCCAGATGTCATTTTATGGTTTTTCTATTTTATTAATTCCACAAAGTGTTTAAATGCATATTAATTTTCTTAATGAACTTTTCTTTTAATTTAAAAATTACTAAATTAAAGTTTATTAAATTTTTTTATTTATTTATCTAAATTATTTTTTAAAATTTTAAAAAAAAAAACACTTTGATTTTTATAATTCAATATTTTTCTTATAAATTCAAACTTTTTAAATATTTAGAATTTTATATTTAATTTTTTTTAGATAAATACATGTAATCCATAGATTTCATACCTAGCTATATAAATATATATAAATACGTCTAAGAACTCACAAATCACAATTATATGAATTCATCCGAAAACAGTTGTGTCGCCGTTTTCAAAGAACACGATTATGAGTTTATGATCCTCTCTCAAGGACTCAAAACTAACTCCACTTTTTATAAATTGTTACCCGTTTGGTATAATCTTAGTAATTAACAAGCAATTAGCAAATGTGACAAAAGTTTTTTACAGATAAAATCATAAATTAAACGGGGGGGAATAATCTTTGCTTTGAAGTCGGGCAAATTATATTCTAATGCATTTCTTTGATTTATCGCTTTAAGAAAAAAAGAACCAAAAGACACACTACGTGCTATACCCCACGTACACACCCACAGCCAATAGAGATATGCTACTATTGTATCTCTCCTACGCTATTCTATGGATCTCCTCCGCCGTTCCGGTAGTTATCGCCGCCGCTGGCAAGAGCATTTTCATCTTGGCCGGCCAAAGCAACATGTCAGGCAGAGGTGGCGTCGTGAACGACACCTGGGACAACTACATTCCACCGGAATCTTACCCTAATCTCGCTATCCTCCGTCTCAGTGCCGACCTCAACTGGCAACTAGCCACGGAGCCTCTTCACCGAGACATTGACACCGCCAAAGCATGCGGCGTTGGGCCTGGGATGGCCTTTGCGAGTTCGTTGTTGGGAAAGGATTCGACCGTTGGGGTGGTGGGTTTGGTTCCTTGCGCAGTCGGAGGGACTAATATTAGCCAATGGGCACGTGGCGGGGAGCTTTACAAGCAGCTGATACGGCGGGCGGAGGCGGCGTTAGAGGGTGGAGGCACCATCCGAGGGTTGCTTTGGTTTCAAGGGGAGAGTGACACGGTGAACCGAGAAGATGCGGAGTCGTATAAGACAAGGCTGCAAAATTTTTACCTTCATGTGCGTGCCGATCTCCTTTTGCCGGTGCTTCCTATAATTCAGGTTTTTTTTTTTTTATGAGAAATCATTTCACGCATGTACTAACTAATTTCAATGCAACCCTAACATTTTTTTTTTCATATATATGTCCATTTCAATATAATAACAAATAAAATATAAAAATCTGTTATATTTTAAAGAAATGATACAAATATCATTACATTCTTATAGCCTTTTACCTAAAAATTAAAGTGATTATATTGTTATAGTCTTGCAAAAAGGTTGTATGGTTTTTATGGCTTATCTAAAAAAATGTTACTCGTACATGTTTTAATTAAACGGGCATGGTATGCAGGTAGCATTGGCATCTGGGGAAGGAGAATACGTAGAGATGGTGAGAGAAGGGCAACTAGGAATGGACCTGGTGAACCTACGAACCGTTGATGCAAAGGGTCTGAGCCTGGAACCAGATGGGTTGCACCTCACCACACCATCTCAGGTCTCTCTTGGCCACATGTTAGCCGACGCTTTCCTTCAAACACGGCCTTCCGCTCTTGCTCTCACGAGTGGTCATGTTTCAAGATTAACAATCTTCCCAAAGATTCTTTTTTCTGGGTTATTCGCTAATTTCTTAGGCTCGAGACTGTTCTTTTAATTTTACTTGTTAATTAATTGTAAAGGGAATATGATCCATTCATGAAAGCATGCAATGCATTCAATTGCACGGAAAAAGCTTTTTACAAACGATTTTATTAATATATGGGTCTTGTGGCTTAAACCTAGGATGCTTTTCTTAAAGGAGTATAAGATATAGAGACGTTTTGTCTTGTTTTGTTTTCCAAGTACTGATGTTACGCTGCAATATTACCCCTAGCTTCTGGTTATTTTTTTTTTATTGAAACGTCATGATTTGAACTTGGGTATATCATATAGGAATTAAGGAGATTAAGCCACCTGATGATGTAGAGTACTTTGTTAATGACAAAAAATTTACTAATGAACTAATTCCGAGTAGAAAAATCTCACACTAAAATTAATCACCGGAAAATTAAGGGGGTGTTTGGATAGGAAAAAAATAGGTTGTTTATTTTTTATTGCTTAATCCCATCGCAATAAGCAAATTTAGGTGTTTGGATAGGAGTTTTTAGAAATCAGCTTATTGCGGTAGGAATAAGCTAAATAAGCTAATTTTAATAAGCAAAGGAGAATGCTTATTGCTTATTGTTTATTGGTCATTTTACTCATATAAGTTGTTTTGTTTGCCAAACATTTAAGATTCTTATTACTTATTGTTTATTTCCACCGCAATAAGCCAATCCAAATACATTTTAAAAAAGTGTTTATTCTCACCGCAATAAACAAATAAACAATAAACTAATAATCTAAAAACTATTTATTCAAACATATTTTAAAAAAGTGTTTATTTCCACCCATCTATCTCATCCTATTTGTTGCTATGTGTGTGTTTCCATAGGTAGTTTTCAGTTTAAGTTTATATTTTTACCAAATAATAATTACTTAATATTGGTAACTTGGTTAATCTATATTTTTATGAAAAATATATAGATTAGATATTTGATAAATAATGAAATCTTGTTATGGCATGACGGTTGTAAAAACTTCATTAAAATATTTATAACATAGGTTGGAACTTGGATGTCGAATAATAATAAAATTTATAGTTGGATTTTAACTGAAATCATAATTTATATTTGATTAGATTTTGATTTTTTAATTATAAAAAAAAAATCAGAAAACATATTTAAAAGAAAAAATAAAAAGAACATTCAAAAGGATTTGCATGATCCTTTTCCTTTTTTTCTGTCTTTAGTACCGGTCTCCCATCTCATCTGTGTCTCTGTGACGTGTATGTGAACCACCTCCCAACGTGACGTAAGTATCAAAGCAAGCATCGAATGCGTCTCACATTTCCACGTGGCATTGCGGCGCCACGTTGGTCTCAAAGTGCATAAAAAAACTGAAATGAAAATTCTCGTACACATATATATGGAAGAGCACATAAGTTTCCTCCTTCTGAAGACAAAGACAAAGAAATTAGATGAATACATCAAAGGTAAGAACTAAAGAACTCAAAAGGTTAATTTGTGTTTTTTTTTGGTTTCATGTACACCAACGTTTATGTTTTGATGACTTGGCAAACATTCATGATCTGAATTTGAATTGTGAGATTAGGGAACTGAACGTATAAACGAGGAAGGCGCTGTGGAAATCAAGGTGGATTCCGTGGATTACAGGTCACCGGCGGGGTACGACGAGAAAAATAAGCCGGAGAAGGAGAAGGAGAAGGTGGAAGTCACTCATGTCATCAATCCCGACAGTCGAGATCCTGCAAGTAACTATGCTAACCCTGGCGAGGCTTTGTCGAGTCAAGATCACCCCGAAAAACATAAGCAAAAAATTTAAATACCAATATTAATTGCAACGTTTCTTTATTTTGAATGGTGTACGATGTTTGTGTATAGTAAGTATTGAGATTTGAGACTCTGGATGATCTTCTACGTACGTTGTGAATGTTCCCCAAACTCGTAAAATAGCTTCTCTTGAATATATAATATCAACATTCATAAAACCAAAGCTATGGACCTATTGATACAACAACTCTTAGATTCATTGAAGGCCACAATCTTAATTCAACCCACTTGATCAAAGTAGTCTAGCTGATTCGGAAAACCAACAATCTTGGGAACCAACAGTAAACAGTTTATATTTAACTTTAGTTTATGCAGAAAGATAAACAGGGATTTTCAATGAGACTCCACGCACAATCCGTACGTAGGTATACGATGATACCAATGGAATTGCTACGGAAAAAGGGTTCTTGCATAAACGTCCATGGATAAATTTTACCTACATATTTGCGACAGAACACCTACAACCTTTTTCCGTAAGTCAATACCTACTAAATAGCTATGGATTTCCTATACATTTTGATTGACATTGACTTTATCACCTATAGATTTCCCACCGCCTACATTACCTATGTATTTTCCATAAGTATCCTACATTACCTATGTATTTTCCATAAGTATTTCATCACCGATTATTTTTTATTTAAAAAAAACAGCAAAAAATTATACAAATTTTAGTTTTTTCTATCCAAAATATTAAAAAAACCCTATTACATTAAACTTATAATAATATTGAAATTCAACCAAAAAACTAATAACATTACAATAAAACTAATAAACATCGTCTAATACGTTAAAAGAGTATCAAATACAAATGCATATTACTAATGAACATTGTTTAATATAAATCCCGATATTATTGTCACATGATTTGGCGGAAGCACCAAATCTAACATAATTAGGGGCAAAATATTTTTATACTTTAAGGAATTAATATTGGAAAAATATTATGAATGTACCGATCACACTAAAATGTATATAAATATTATGATTAGTATAAAATTAGAAGCTAAAAGCTTAAACCTGAAATAAAATATTAATGTTGTGAATTTGTTTATTTATAAAGGAAATACAACCAATGAGAGTTTAAAATGAATAATAGTTAGTAATCTTAACTACCCAAGTGAGTACTTGGCGATTTTTTCCGCGTTTGGGATATATGAAAATTGTATTTTAATAAAAATAAATTTTCAAGGTTATTGGAGTATTTGGTATATAGTACATAATTTGGCAGATCTTTTTGTTATAATTGTGATAAAATTAAGATATGAAAAACAGTAATAATTTTTATATAAAAATACATCATAGTAGTTGTGTGTTTTAGAAATCAAAGGAAACATTGAATGTGGCTTCATAAGAGTTAAGTACAGGTCCGGACAGTAATCCCAGAAAGAGGATTGAGACTCTATTGGAGTGGTACCTCCCTTCGCAAAGTAGATTTCTTTTGCTATTATAGACTGATTTGTTCTTCTGTCTTGGGCAAATACTACGCTAGAGTGGTATGTCACACTAGGGTGACAAAACGGATAAATTGAGTAAATTGTCATTACATTTTCTTGTTGTATGCATTTCATGCATAGCATCGCATGTATATAAATTAAAGAAAAAAATTACAAATGTGAATATGAACATTATTGTGTTTAAAACTCAAGTAACTCACTAGATATATTTTTCTAACATATTTTTTTATATATATATGCCATATATATCTCAAGTTTAGGAGCTTAAGGTGAAAAATAAATAATATTTGAAGAATAAAATTCTAAGGTCCCATATAAGATATTCTATTCAACTATCGTTTTGTATTCTTTTTGTAATACCCAAAATATTATTATAAACACTTATGGACTTTTTTAAAAATAAATTTTGTATTCATGACTACTCTTTTTGTTTTTGTAATAAGAATAAGTTTATAAAAGTACTATAAAATTGAGATGTTACAATTTGGTATCAGAGTTATAGTTTAAGCGAATTATGCTGGAGAATTTCCAAACCTAGGCTTAAGTTGTTAAATAAATAAATAAGTAAATGGCTATTTATATTTTTACAAACATGAATAGTGAAGTATGAATAGTAAAATACAAATAGTTGAATACATAAATAGTAAAATATATGAATAGTAAAATACCAGAATAGTAAAATATATGAATAATACCATATACTATCGTATACATGAATAGTAAGGTATATACATGAGTAGTATCGTATATATAAATAGTATCGTATACATGAATAGTATCGTATACATGAATAATATCGTATGTACGAATAATACAGTGTATATGAATAGTATCGTAGACATGAATAGCATCGTATGTATGAATAGTACCGTATATAGGAATACTAGAATGAGAGTAGTGAAATAAATTGAAATAAAAATAGTACATTACAACCTTGTAGGTTTGTATAATATAAGAACTCCGTTGGCTAATGGGATATATATATATATATATATATATATATATATATATATATATATATATATATATATATATATATATATATATATATATATATATATACATATATACTAGCCGTTTACCCGCGCAAAGTGGTGGGCGACAAATAGTTTGTTTCGACAATTAATTTCTTTTCGACGGAGAATGATTATTTTCAATTCAATCATTAGTTTGTTTTAGGAAACATGTCATATTAAAAATAAAGAAAATTCATGAAATGACCAAATTATAGGGTGTTCAGTATTTATTTGGATGAAAAAATATCTGGTCAAAACCTTGGAAGAGAAGATTTATAGGAGTTTGTTTAAATTTTAATATTATTTTATTAGTGATTAGTTGTACAATTAGCTTAATGATTTGGACGTCTTAAAAAATATTATTATTTTATTCAATCTATTTTTAGAAATAGTGGGATTTGTTTTATAAGATAGTATATATATATATATATATATATATATATATATATATATATATATATATATATATATATATATATATATATATATATATATATATTGAATGAAAGAAAATGACTCGTGTTATAATGGTAACAAAGATATGAAAAATATTGGTGGAATGAATAGTCCGCAAATGAATATGGGAAATGGTAATAGCCTACAAATTAGATAAACACAAGTAAGTAAAGAAATATGAGGCATATATATCCGAATGAGGAATGAATAACATGGTTTGTTACCCGAAGACAATCATGAGAATTGAAGTAACGAATATCCACAACCAAATTGCGTAGTGGTTAGAAAATGAAATAAAAGTGTATAAGTTATTATTAGACAACAAATCAAAGATAAGAACTAAAAAAATGGGAAGTTATGACTTCCAAATGTTAATGATCAATGTAAGTGAAGAAGTATAATAGAAAGAAAACACATTGTCTTAACTAATAAAATAATATTGTATGGTTTTATATATGGAAATAAAGATATAAAAGTCTATTTTTCAATGTAAGTGATGACATATTGCTTCGAGTCTCCTAGAAGAATTATGAGGTTTTTCGTACATCGTGTCATGTTCGATAGATTCTTTCATTTTTTAATATATAATTTTGTTTATTAACATAGAGAAAGAAAGTATCTACTTTACAAAAAGATGAATTATTGGGATACTTAGTAACTCTGAAAATAAAGTCATTGAATCAACTAATGCAAATATGACAATCGAGAAGAACTCGGTAGGAAGATATTTGTAAGGATGCGAAGATTTTCTTTAACTGGATCTTCAACATATGCAAAGATCCTAGTGGCATATGGCCTTAACAATTGTATGAATAGAAACAAGTGAGATGAAATTCACAAACAAAAATACTTGATTGAATTCGAAATGTTAATAGGAAATGAGTAAATATATGTCACTCTAATACATAAAACTTAAATGATACTATTGTCATGAAGGAAAAACGAATTAAAGTGAAATAATCCAAGGTATTTCACAATTATTGAGACAAACTATTCAAAGTATAAAGATTTATATAAGGTACTAAGGGACAATTGTAGGTCCATGAAGGATATAATCATAATGTACTAAATTGATGAAATATCAAATCAATGGGAAGAAAGTTTTGCAAGCTCTCTTACAAAAATTTTGTATCTTAATAAGTAAAAATAGCATAAAATTATGTGGTGTAAATAATAAAGGCATAAGGAGGAATGAAATAAGAAACACGGTATAATGATATCTAAAGGATAGTTTATAACTCATATGAAAAAAATGGATGAGAATTTACATAATGAATATGTATATGGAAAGAGAATGAAAAATAAGTAGCGTGGATTGATTACAAATTTGTGAATATAGTAAAGACTGAATAAGAACAAACACCAATATAGTGTCAAACTATATTATAAAATTTCATAAAGAAATAAAAGAAATAAGCTATTACTATGTGAAAAATGATATAATACATTAGATTACAACAATAATACCCTCATTTTCTCTAAAGGGATAGATTTTGAATGCTAGATCACATAGATTACTATAATGATAAAGAAATGCAAATGTAAGTCTCAAAATATAATAAAGTGAGACCAATAAAAGTTTGGAAGTTTGATACTCAGACGTACAAATATTTGAAATGACTAGAAGATATGGAAATGGGTATAAATGTAACACCCAAAACCTTAAGGAGCAACTGTAAGGAATGAATCCCATTTTGAGGACTGGACACGGCGTGTTGGAGAAACCAACATGACGTGTCTAGTTGTGGAAAAGTGCGGGTCTCATTAAGACCAACACGACGTGTTGGCGTCAAAACACGGCATGTTGGCAGCTGGGAAGGAAACCCTAAATTTCACCCTATATAATCTCCTTAAGCCCCAATGGATGGTCTCCTTACCAGCCTCCATTGCCAGTTAAACCCTAATCTGTCCCTTAAGATTTCTTAGTGGTGTTCTTGAGCCTTGAGTGGATTCTTGTGATTATTTTGCTCATCTCCAAAGGAAGCTTTGAAATTAAAGGTGCTTGGCTTGGAAGGAAGATCATAGATCCAGAATCTCTCCACTTCTTGCAGTCACTTTGAGGTATCAAGTTTGCATCTTGGCTTGTGTATGATTAGATCTCTTCATGGCTAGTTTATTATGATTTTAGTCTCCTTTTTTGGTCTTTGGAGTTGAGTTGTTTAAGGGCTTGTTCTTTCGGATATGGGTTTGTTTTGGTATCCTTGAGCATAAAGGTACAAGCTTTATGTGAGGAATGGTATCATGCATGCTTCAAGTCCCCTATTAAGTCCCTTTTTAGCTTAAGAGCTTCATTTAGTCATATATGGAAGTAAAGTTGGCAACTTTACATGATAATCCAACTCAAGGAGGTCAGATCTATGTTTTGGAGACATGTCTTTAAGGATTAAGTGCTTATTATATTAAGTTGTTGAATCTCGGGCAAACACGACGTGTTTGCAAGCCAACACGGAGTGTTGGTTGGGGATTTCCAAATTAAGTGCTTATTAGTGTCTAAGCACGTAACTATATTTGGTAAGTATTTGACCCGGTTGTGCATGGTCCTTTTGGGTTGTCTTCATCAAAGCAACTAGATAGGATGGTTTATGAAGAAAGAGGTTAATTATGGTTTATTAATATATTATATGAATAATATATTAATAGAGAAATCATAGAGTTTAATTAATATTGGACAATAATTAATTAAGAAATTAATTATGTGGCTAAAAGAGATTAATTAGAGTTGGGGACTAATATTGTAATTATAAGATAATTGCATTATGGGGTATGGATTCTTAAAGGGAAGGGAGTTGGACGAAATCTATGGGAAGCCCATATGATTTTCGTCCAAGGGCCTTCTAGAAAGGTTCCATGGGTTTCTCAAGGCCTAAGCAAAGAATTAGAAGTGAGGATTTAAAAGTGTAAGTTCCGGACCCAGTTATAATTATTTATGAAGACAGGGGGCTCCGTGGTAATTATGTGGATTTAATTTAAAAGGAAATGAGGTGGAAGGGTTGATTATGTCATAATAAAGATATTGGGGCTATATAGTAAATTTTGTACCTAAGGTGTAAAGGATTTTGATGTTGAGGGTTTAAATGGTAATTATCGGATTTAATTTGAAGAAGAATTCCAAATTCAGGGTTGAAAGAGTAAATATTGGATTACATTTGAATAAAAAAGGGCATGGAGGGACTGTTATTGCCATTATGGCAAACTCTTGAGTGGAGTCGGGTATAAAGGTTGAAGCAAACCCTAATCCTAAGGACCATGTACAACCGTCACCCCCTTTTCCCTTTATGTCTCCCACCACCGACCACCCTTACTCCTTCGACCACCAAGCCGCCATCATCGAGAGATCTCCAGCCGTCGTGTATCCCTTCCTCATCGCCACAACTATAGCCAAGTCTCCATATCCAACCTCTACGTCGGAAGCAAGCAAGACCGTCAGGAGGCTGATGTGGATCGTCGTTGTTGTTGTTTCGTTCGCCGCCGCTGCAAGCACCGCTGTAGCGCTGTTGCTCTGCCGTTGCCTCTTTCCGTCGAAGGCAAGCGGCCACCGATATCCAGTCGGGGCTGGTGCATATTCGGAGATGGATGTGCAAGTTTTAGTGTTATGGGCGTGTTTCTTGGCTGGGAATCAACAGAATCGTCGCAAGAGTTGTTTCTGATGCCTCCTCTTGTCACCATCGCTACCGTACGCCGCCAAGTGGGTGGTTGGCTTTCCTTTCCGAGTGAAGAAGAAAAGATGTGTGTTTTAGTTAGTGTGTGTTTGTGTATAGCTGTAGCTCTCGGAAATGGCATCACCACCACCATAGGGTGGTGGCTACCGCCATGCGCCACCGTCGGCCACCACAGTGTGGCTCTGTGTGTGTGTGTTATTATTAGTGTGTGTGCGGGTGTGTATTATCGATTTGTACATTGTTGCCAAAATAATAATAGAAATCTCAAACCACCACTGTCGGGTGGTGGCTGCCGCCACCGGCCGTTGTGTCGGGTGGCGGTGTGCTTGCCTTGTTGAGTTTGAATCGCTTGGGGCGCTTGAAACCCTAATGGACCCAATGAAGCCCTATTGGACCTAAAAGCCCAAACATGAGACTGATGGGCCTAGTGAAAACCCTAATGGGTCTAATGGACCCTAATTAACCTAAGGAAAACCCTAATGGGCTTAAGGACCTAGTTATTGGGCATATTGGGCTAATATGAGTTGGAAACCCTAATTAGGGTTTGGAAAACCTTAATGCAATGAAACCCTAATTTGGGGAATTAATCGGGACACACGGGAATTATTTGATAACTGGAAATATTAAATAATAATCATTGGAAAAAATTAATCTAAGAAATATTGGACTTAATGGGTTAAGTAGGAAACTTAACCCTAATCATCATTTTATGTGAAATCCTAATTTCACTTGGGCCTTAAGTTGGGCCTTTCTATTGGGCTTTGATGATTAGGATAATAATAGGCCATCCATGAACAAGCTAATGGGCTAAAATAATTTAATGGGCCTAGGGTAAGGCCCATGTAAAGGGTTGGGCCCAATTTGGAAAATTGGGCCATAGATGGACCATAGTTTGGGCCTTTATGATTATGAGACATTGGGCCATTAGAAATACCAAATGTTGGACTGGACTTTTTGGTTGGGCCTTAGAATAAGGCCATGCAAAGGTTTAGGCCTAATTTGGAAAATTGGGCCATATGTTGGGCCTTGATTTCTAGTTTACTTTGGGCCTATGGATTAGGCCTTGGGTTTGAATAAAGCCAACCTTGGGGTAATATAGTAATTATCCAAGTATATATTTATGGTTATGTGTTGGGACCCAATTATTAATTGGGTGTTATTTTGGTGTTGACAGTTCGGGAATATGTCATCCAGCAGCTGGGGTTAAGTCTGCTGGACTTCAGCAATGTGTGGGGTTGAGTCTGCGGGACTTCAACAGTGTGAGGTGAGTTACCTTCCAACAGAAGTGGGTCTAAGGCCACAATGTCAACCCATTAGTAAGAGTTATAGTAGAGATAATTGTCTTTGTGATAATTATCTGGTATGTTGCTATATGTTATGATTATGTGCTAGTATGCTATGATGTTGTGTGTTATGTGATAGGAGGGGGTAGGTTAGACCCTAGTACCGGTCGAAAGGACTGAAGGGGTAGTTAGTACCCAGTTATGTTAGACAGTTTATGATATATATGTGTTATGTTATTATGTGGTAATGGTAGGGGTGAAATAGTCCCCAGTTACCGGTTGAAAGATACCGAAGGGGAGGCCAGCACGCAGATATGCTAGGCAATTACCAGTTGAAAGATACTGAAGGGGAGGCTAGCACCCAGATATGCTAGGCAGTTACCAGTTCAAAGATACTGAAGGGGAGGCTAGCACCCAGATATGCTAGGCAGTTACCGGTTGAAAAATACCGAAGAGGAGGCCAACACCCAGATATGTTAGGCATTATGTGTTTATATGGTATGTGGTATGATGGGGGAACTCACTAAGCTTTGTGCTTACGATTTTCAGTTTTGGTTTTAGGTATTTTGTTTTCAAAGGAAAGGAGTCGGCTCGATCGC
This sequence comes from Lactuca sativa, assembly GCF_002870075.4. Taxonomy (NCBI): domain Eukaryota; kingdom Viridiplantae; phylum Streptophyta; class Magnoliopsida; order Asterales; family Asteraceae; genus Lactuca; species Lactuca sativa. The sequence continues at coordinate 28,249,227 of NC_056623.2, read as the reverse complement.
AGCGCATCACACTATATTTCCGCATACGAAACCTTGGGGATTACACTCTGATATTGTTTTATGACAACATGTTTTGATTATTTCTACTTTGGTTTTTGACATGAGATGTTATTATGGATGTTTTATTACTTATGGTTTTATAATAACTTATTTTAAAATGAAATTTTCAGCCTTGAATTTTAGGATGTTACAAGTTGGTATCAAAGCCTTGGTTTGAGGGATTCGGGCACATTCCTGGGTGTGTCTGAACTCAAACTAAAGACTTGGTATGAAAATTTTCAAAAGTGAAATCATTATATAAAAAGATTTTGAAAAGAATTTGGAAAGATAAAAGAACTTTGGAAAGAACAATGTGTGTGATGCGTGCAATCAGCCGAGCTCAAGTAAGTTTTTCCCCAAGATACCCATACATGTTATGATATGTTATGTTATGATATGATTTTGAGAACTGCATGCTAGATTAAGGTTGAGGATCTAGGGGGATGCCTTATATGCCTATTGTATGTGCTTGTAGACCTGCATGCTAGTACTGACCAGTCAGTGATAGGATGGCTTGTTTAGGTTATGCCTCATTGTATGGGCCTTTGTATTGCATGTACAGATTCCTGATTAGAGGATAGGATGGTTTGATTGGAATATGATGGTTAGATTTTTCATTGTCTGAATGCTGCTTGCTTTGTGCTTTGTGGGACTCTTAGTAATGTGAGCTAGCTATTAAGTGAATATGCTAAGTCACATATGACACAGGCGGGATAATCTCAGAGTGATGGATTTGACCCTATTGCGCAGCTCTCGTATGAGTCTAACCGTTCTAGGGATGAGTCTTTTACTCAAAGGATTATCTGATCTCTGTTGCATGTGGCTATATTCATAAGGTAGCTAGTTGACATTACTGGAAATCTTTCAGCAGCTGAGGACTGGGTGAGTTCGGGAACCAAGGAAAGCCTAAGATATGTTTCAATGGGTTAGTTGTAACAACCCGAAGTTGTTCATCGCCGAAAACTCATTCTACCCGTAAGACTCGCCGTTCGTTTTTGGGTTACATTAATTAAACTTATATGTTTATATGATGCTAATGAGTGTCCAAACCCCTTAGGAACTCATGAAATTAGCCCAAAATAGTTATTTCAAAAAAAAATTATAGAAACGTCCCCGCCGGGTTACGAAAAACTTAATCGGGTGCGACCAAAAGCCCCGTTTAATGCCGGTATCGGGTAGAATTCCACCGTGTCCAAGTTTTGGGACCTATTTAAACATGTTCAAGGTATCATTTGAAGCTTTTTTCTCTCTCTCACTACTCTCTCTCTAACCTCTCTCCTAAATCCAAGTTTAAGGGTCCAAATCATCAATTTAAGGCTTCAAATCTTTGAGGTAACTTCCCTAACTTGCTATACAACCCCTCTAGCCTTCAAATTCGAGTTTAAACCATGGATTAGGACCCTTATCATAGGTTTACGGCCCTAGAACTATCCTAGGCCGTAAACTCATTTAAAGGGGTTTTTGAGCAACAAAACCCTTCCAAACCACAACTAGACTTTAGATATGGCTAAATGACTTTATGGAATGGACTTAGAACACATTAGACATGGATTTTGAGGGATTTTAACGATTTTACGGCCAAGGCACATGCTTGGGCCGTAAACCCCTCAAACATGAGTGTAAACTCATTTCCAACATGTTAGAAAGCCATATACCTTCACCAAAAGCCTTGGAATAAATCATAGAACCAACTAAAAATAGTTTAGGGGCCTTAAACATATATTTTGAGGGACAAATGAGAGTTTACGGCCAAGGCTTATGCTTGGGCCGTAACTCCATAACATGGGGAGTAAACTCAATGTAAAGTGTTAAAATGCCATTTAAACACACTATGAGCCTTGGGGTAAATTCTAAAAGTGTATAAAAACAAGTATTGGACCTTAAAACATATTATTTTCCACATCTAAGGAGTTCATGGCCATGAGGGTGCTCATGGGCCGTAAACTCCAAAATCTAGGCTAAATGTCCCTCAAAAATCCATACAAGGCTAGGGAAAAATCATTAGAATCACATGTGATTAATTTGGAGACATTAAAACACTTATTCAAGGGTATATAGGAGTTTACGGCTGTAAGCTCCATGCTAGGGCCGTAAACTCCCTTAAGAGTTGTCATTTGGTGTTTTAAATTACTTCCAAGCCTTGAAACCAACCCAATAAATTTTCCCCTAAGTGTTTCAAGACATTTTGCACCATAAACCACCCAACCATGAGTTTACGGCCGTAAAATCATGGCGAATGGGTGTTATAGGCCAAAAACTCTTGTATGATTTTACTCTTGAAGAGTAAACTCCATTTCCTGGTCATTCAAGTCCTTAAACGCCACCCGGGTCCCTCCAAACACTTGTAATGGGGTGTTTCCGCGACTAAAAGTGTTTGTCCCTAACAATTAAATAATCTAAGTCCTAATTAGATACAAATGTGTATCTTTTCATTATACTTAGGAATCTCGTGCATTTGCAAGCCCCGAACCAACGTTTAGCATCCTAAATCGTCACGTTTCTCGTCCGGTGAGTTCATACCCCTACGCTTTTTCCGTGTTTTTCAATGTTTTCAGGGGGGGATACAAGCAAACTATAACTGTTTTCGAATTATAACATTGATATGTTTCAAATAATATCTGGCAAACTTATAAACACTTTAACCCCTTATGTATTATGCTGAGCATAAGGGATGATTTATCAACTACAAGTAAATGGATTTTAGTTAAGAAAATAACCAAACTAATCAAATTATTATGGGAATAATTTGGGGTTCTTTAGTTCTCGTTTTATCATGTACTGATATGTGTATAAAGTTATTAGATAAACTATGTCTGATTCAGTTTATCTCCGCATCATTTGAATGTATTGCCAGATAGTTTCATTGTATGTATCTATATTCACTGTATTATGTTTCATAATCTTTTGTATGTTTGATATCGTATGAGAACCCTATGAATAGTTTAGTACTAGTTTGTGAGTTCGTCACTACCCTTTATGGATGATCAGTAAATCCTCCCCGGAAGTGTAACCAGAGTCTCCTGGAGGGAGAGCGAGGAATTTGTGAATAGATCTATTCGGGACTGACAATCTCACACCTTAACTGCTAGCTACAATTAGGCGGGCACGCCTGGGGTGACAAATTCTAGATATCGTCCGACGTCTGACAAGCGTCAAGGAGGTCTCGTTGTCGTATCAGCATGGTTACTCGACTCAGAATACGTATTAATATAAGTTTATTCACGGCTTTGGTTTTGGATATGATTTTATATCAATCTTCTATCTTTAGATCTTATATCTAGTACGGGACGGTAATCCCATGGTTTTTAGTCTAGAGGGTTCATATCTATTGCAGGATGTTATTCCTATGGTTAGAATCTATATCTAGTTCGGGATAGTGATCCCATGGTTTTATCAAACTATCTTATATCTAGTTCGGGATAGTAATCCCTTGGTTTTTAACAAACTATTTTGTATCTAGTCCGGGATAGTAGTCCCATGGTTTTCAGTCTATATTTTTAAGTATATCAAACTATCTTGTATCTTGTTCGGGATGATAGTCCCATGGTATTAAATCTATATATATATATATATATATATATATATATATATATATATATATATAGTACAGGATGTTAATCCCAAGGTTTTCAAACTACTTTCCATTTACAGTTCACGTATAATCAAAGTTTTTTATACCTAATTCGGGATAGTAATCCCATGATTCTCAATATATAGTTTTGTGTATTAAACTATACTCTGTGATATTCAATCAGTCTTGCATTTATGAAAATATGGGATTTTCCTGGGGTAACGTATAACGCGTAATTGAACTGTAATGAAGGATAACTAAACTGTTTTACATAAGAAAATATGGGATTTTCTTGGATAACAAACCTTTTCGGAAAACTAAAGGAAACTGGTACATTTTTCAGCAAACAAACATCTTATGAACTCACCAGCTTTATGCTGATTTTCAAACCGCTTGTATTCTCAGGTCCACTTTAGACAGGTACCCGGCGATATCTTTTGGTGAAGACGGAGTGCTCAGAAGACTCGTCTCAACTTTTGTTCATATGATATATGTATAACACTTGTACAATTTACTTTTGAAACAAATGTAAACTTTCAAATATATGTAATGTAATGGTTGTTTACTATGATTACTATGTACATTGGATTTGATACTCAACGTGGAGTCAACCCCGAAAATGTTTCCGCCATTGGTTTTTGGGGTGTGACAGATTGGTATCAGAGCCCTTGTTTATAGTGAACGGAGTGTTGGGTTTTGATCAATCTAACACTTCCTAAGTGTGCATGCAACCCTAATAAACCTTGGATCTATGGTTTCTTCTAAAATACATGCAAATAATAATTTCCAAGGTTTCTTCCTAACTAGCATAGCATAAGGATTATGAATCATAAAAGTACTTGTAGAAATACATACCTTTTGATGATGGTTGATTGTTTGGAGTTTGAGAGCCAAGCACCAATAGTGTGAATGCCTCAAATGGAATCACAAATCACCACAAACACTTGGAAAACTTTGAGAGAGTAGTATACTTTCTTGTGAAATCGGCCACCACTAAGTCTCACACTACTAGTGTCTCATTTCTTGCATCATATGCTTCTTTATATAGTGTGCATGGTTAGGGTGAAACCCTAATAACCCATGTCTTTTCCTTTCCAATGATCCATGGGTTAAAAGCTCCATGGATCATCCATGGACTTCCATATTAGCTTAGCCCATTAACAAATGAGTATTAGCCCACACTATATAAAATATAATAGCCCATAATTTAATCAGTCTTCTTTTTAATCTCTAAATTAATTCATAATTAATTTAAGACTAAAACTAATTAAATAACATGACTTCATATTAATATATTATAACTTATAATATATTAATAAATCGTAAGTATACAATTCTCATTAAATTATCCATAAATCGTTTGCGTGAAGTGCAACCCAAATGGACCATGCCGGGTCGGGTCAAGTATGTACCAAATAAGTTATGGACTTAGACACCTTATCCAACAGACTCCCACTTGGATAAGTCTAATAACTATATTTTCGTATGTTACTTCAGGAACCAACCAGCAATCATAGCTCTCGAAAACTTTGTTGAACTATGAAGCGCCATTTTAGATAAGTGATCATATAATCCTCTGTTCTCATGATATCAGCCGGACAAATACATGGAACAACGTCGTACTTATTGTCCAGCAGTTTGTTTCCCAATTTTCGATTTGTTTAACAAAGAACTTAATCGAACACATCAATTTAGTTCTGACCGGCCGGTACATAGGTCACAACAAAATCATCGAGGGGCTCAAATACCGCTTCTATTTCTAGAAGGAACAGATAAACTTCAACTCATATGCTTGTTCTACTACTTGTTGAATTGTACACAAAGGCACGTTTTATAACATCAAGTTACTGGTGCGTTTACATGCAATCAATGCACAACCAACTCATAGGTAACAACTCATATCTCTAGGTTTGAAGATTTATATGATATTACCGTCTCACGATCACTCGAGATAAATTCCATGAAGTAATACAAGTGAGCGTGGGTTTATTCCAATACTCATAACTTATGAGCACTCATGAATGTTGTAGCAACCATTGCTATGACTAAACCCATTTAGCCATCTACAAACTCGATTCATGATAGTCTTGATTCATACCTACTTCCAACATATGAACGACTGTGGAGTGTTTAAATAACATAGTCATTCGGAAAGAATAACCTAGCTATTTTGGAAGTCAAAACATGCAAAGTGAAACACAATAATAATCGAATCCAATATGGTCTCAGAACCCTTTTGAATATAAATAGAACCACCTTTTATTTATCACCATATTGATTACACATTATTCATTGTATAATGTTTCAAACAATCAACTTAAGACTTGAATAAAAAACAACAGTCGTCCCATGCTCCTAGCATGTACATTTTGTTTTTCTAAACAATAGTTATGCCATACACCAAGTATGCACACTATGTTTGTCTATGATCCTTACATTGTGATGTAGATCAATTGAACATGATTCCAATGATACTCATTTCACAATCCCAAATCCTTATTGTAAATGTGAGAATCCCCGATTCCTATCATTTACCAAAAAATCTGTTAGATTCTAAACTTTTGTGCAATGTTCCTCTTGTAATGATTATGCACAAAGTCACCAAAACCTTGTCACCAGTCATTACAGAGTATTCCAAAGAAGGTCAACTTCTATGGAACGGAAGCCTCATATTCAAAGTACATTGCTTTGAACATCCTTCTTGCATTAAGGTTTTCTAATCTTACATAGATTGAATAACTTCCACCTATGGAGACATTTCCATAGTCCCATTTTGACTATCACTTCCGAACAAGAGTTACTTCTTTTCGGAATATGTCAATATGGTTCTTTCCGACAACTTACATCATACTTCCAACTTTTCCTGAGCAACCAATCTTTGGCGAACCTCAGATTGTCCTCGACAATTGCTTAATCACTTTAGTCATATCCACTTCTAGATTTTTCCCTTCTCAATGCCTTAAGCAATTGGAAAATTTAGAAAAGATGAATATTATAGCACATGCAATCGATCCTATATCCGAAGCATATAGGACACGATTCATGATGTTTGACATAAAGTCATGATACTAGACCAGTCTTTTGCTACAATATTTTTTATTTTTTATTTGCCATGTTTCAAAATTTAACTATGAAGAGGGATGTCGTAATCATAATCGAATTTTGAAAACGCAATATATATATATATATATATATATATATATATATATATATATAATTTCTTCAAGTTGAACCATTCCAACATAAAATTCATATATATATTCTTGACTAAAGATAATTAAAATCTCAATCTAAGCTTTAGAATTGAAATGAAGTATAATTTTCTCTCCCTTAATTATAGCAAAACAATTTTTCAACCCCTGCAACTTCACGAATTGAAACTTTGTTTTCTATAATTAACACTGCTAACTTGCAACACTAAACGTAATAATCATGCTCCCACTAACATGATGATTATCAGCATAACACTTATGCTCCCACTAGCTCTGACATATTTCCAGAAATCTGTTGGACTTCTGAAATTTAGATTCATACACCCATTCTTAGATAGCTCACATGTGTGTCTAAACAATTTTCAGAACTATGAAAAGGGATACCGTAATCATAGTCTTAATTGTTTAAACCGTTTCCATTTCTCACAAGTCCATGTTAGTGTGCCGGACAACCACACGCGCTCCACTAACGACTTTTGAAAATGCAAATTACACAATTGATATCTATGTAAAATCTACTTAGTGAAAGCGTTTCCTCACCATCATTTTCACGAATCGGAGAGAAACCTTATGACACTTAGATTTTATAGTGTATGAGTTCCTATCCATGTGAATTTGTCAAAACCATAATCACAAGATAAGGTTAGTGACAAATTCAGCCTTACATGGATTAAACTTGTTCAGTCTTAGTTTCTTGTCACCTTGGTAGCACAAGGCCCACCAATGCCTCCAAGTTGAACACTGATAACTTACATGCAAATTCAACTTATTTGAAGTAGGTACAGAAATAAGAATTATGTCAACACGATAGGTTGCAAACCTTAAGTCGTGTACTAGTGATAAATTATAGGTTTTACTCTTGATTAAATCTTGAAACTCTTTCAGGATATTTAAGGCTCCCACTGTCCCCTTGACATATAAGTTTCCCCAGTCAAGAACCATTCCTTGACAAAACAAATATTCAAGGGATAGTGCGGATTCTTATCAAGACTAACACTTCACACAATTGGTCTTAGTTGGTCTTTGTCTCATCCAAGACATCACAACTTACCAATCTCAAATGTACAAGAGTAGAAAACATTTTACTCTTACATTTGACTAGTGTTAATAAATCTTCCTTTATGTCACTCAAGGTTACAATCTTGGAGTATGACTCTAAGAATTGTTTTGGAACGAAGTATGACTCATCTTCTTGATTTTAACCAATCCAACAATTCATGACCTCTCTTCTTAGCCATAACAATGCACTAAGACATCCTTAGAGTATGAATTTGTGATATGGTTTCATAATCATTAAGATGATCATGAAATATGATACTAAAGTACTCTCCCATCTTTTCAGACTTGAGAAACTTTTATCTTTCTGCCTAATTTGATTCTTCTCATTTGTTTTGTCATACATTGTAACCTTCCCAATGTTACAGAATTATACTTAACCTTATAAGTATAATCATATTTACTAATCTTTAGTAAATCATGACAAATCAATCTTTGTGGTGGACCTTGACCAGCGCACACTCAGTGTACCTAATTCCTTAGTCCTTCAATTGACTCACATATACATGTGATCAAAGAATTAGTCTTAATTTTCAAAGATGAAAATTCTCATTCATCATACAATACAACTTGTATGATTCCAAGTTTCTATCCAATTGAAACTTGGGTGATGAAAAACTTTCTTCATTCGGTAAATTCAAACACTACCACAAATGAAGGAATCAAATCCACTTTCCAATATTGCTATTACTGGAAACATATAAGCAACAATTTTCCACAGATGCCATTGTAAGGATATTTTTAAAATAAATAAAATTAAAACCCTTTTTTTTTCTTTTTTTTAAAAACTTTGCGGAAAAACTTATCCTTACAATCCACATGAAAACCTTGTTGTTATCTATTCATAAGCAATATATTATAACTCTTAAGCAACAGCTCAAAATTCTGATTACCGAACCATGCGATCGAAACCCACCTTCGCAATCAGAATCAACATATACTTACTTTAAGCTTCCTATCTTTTATTTGATTCTTAAAAACATCAACATGTGACCCATTCACATTATGTAATAAGAATCTCCAAATAGAAACTTAATAGAGTTAGTCAGTGGACTTTAACTGAAGTAGAGTCAAACTTTTTGACTTGATCAATCTTATGATCTTTCAGGTAAATATGGCAGCTTCGCAATCAGTGTCCCTCCCTTTGGCAATAAAACATATAGACCCTTTGGTAATGCCACATGAGACTATCTCAGACTTAGCCTTTCTCTTTACCATTTGGTCAACCGAGTTGACTATGGCTGATCCCTTTCCATTGGGAAGAGAAATGCTTTTCTAGATATCCAATGCTACCATTGTCAATGTCCATTTAAGACTTGGGAAGTTGTTCTTTTAATCAAATTTGCTTTACTGGTGTTCCAAATCATTGTTGATTCCACAACACCAAGCAAATAGATAACATCATTAAGCGTCATGTCATAGTCTGTCTCATAGTAGTCCCAAAGAGACTCACTATGTTACTAAGAAAGTGATTGAACATCCAACTTTCACGAGACTTTGACACCCAACTCTCCCGGCTTGTCAATATGTGACTTTATCTCCAAGATGTGAGCACACATAGACTATGCTTGCCAATAGGGATTGAGTGACTTTAAACTTTTCAAGAAATTGTGGGTGAGGGAGAATAATTGGTGGAGGTGGAGGAAGTGAAGCATGATGTTGAGGGACACCATTTTCAAGAGATTTGGGAAGATCATAGTTGTATGAACTAGACATCTATAATGGGAGAAAATCAAGTTAGTTGATTCAAAGTCCTTAATATGACACCCAATATGAAATATTAAGGCTAGGACCCAACACAATATTTTATAATTTGGAAGAGGGATGTCGTAATCCAAGCTATAAAATATTTGAAGGTAGGCGAATGACGATTCACCAATTTCCACCATGAAAAACGAAATAATTTATTAGGTTTTAATTGGATTTGAAATTCCTAGATCTTTTGAGATTCATTGAACTTTTTAATGGCATGTTTCAATCTCGAGTGTGCCCTCTCAAATTTTGTGACTGGGATGCCGAGGATCACAAAACAAGGTGTGAATAACCATACCAATTCACTTCGTACCCTTAATATTATCACCCAATCAATGTGCCGGTTAACCACACACGCTCCATTGATCTATGACAAACATTAAGTCACCCTTCGTGATCCATACTAGTCCAAGTTAGTGTGCCGGTTAACCACACACGCTCCACCAACGACTTGGTAAGGTACAAAGTGTGAATTCCATGGGCTAGCACCAAATTCACATTTTTCCTGAAGTAACTAAGATTGGGAATTAAATAAAACATTTAGTTACTTTATAATAATCATTATACTTTTAATGAGAATTTAAATTCATTGTCCTACCCGTTCGGCTAACGACCCTCCACCAGTCAAGCAAGCGATGGGTGAGAGTGGACACCCATTAAGTTTCCATTTTATAGGCAACAACCTTATACCCACCTTATAGACCGGCTTCGTGAATGAGGCCTACTAACGGTAAAACGACTTGTTCTTATACATATATATATAATAATTAACCATTAATCTTATAATAGTATAAGGGTAGAATTTTAACTTTTAAAACTTCTAGGATATGGAATTAAAGTTTGTGTGAGACTTTACAAAGTCCAAAACTTAAGGGCAAGTTTTGAACAATTCATAAACTTTTGGCTATTCATAACTTATGAGTTTTAATTAAGTGTTTAAAACTTTTAATGAAGAGTCTCTTGGAAATCCATAACTTAAGGACAAGTTATGAAGTCCATAAAAGCATTTATTAGAAAAACTCTTCAAAAGTGTAACTTATGACTTTTTAAAAAAAAACATTTAAAAGAGAAAACTTTTGGAATTCCATAACTTAAGGACAAATTATGAATTCCATTAAAACACATTAAGATCAAGAATTAACTAACAAACAATTTGCAAATAATTCCTATGATCTAACAAAACTCATATGAACATGAACATCCACATCAACAATTTCAAGAATCATATGAACACATATAAACTTGAAATTTTGATTATAACTTTGAAATTGGTCCACCATCATCATTACCACATCAAAAACAGGTTTTATGAGTCCAAAACAGTTTAAGGTAATGATTCTAGACCAATTCCAACACCAAAACTCGAAGATATGCTGTCTGGGGGTCCAACTCGTCGAGTGCATGAACCAACTCGCCGAGTTGGATGAATTTTGTCTTGGACTCGTCGAGTCCCTTCATGGACTCGGTGAGTCAGTTGTGCAGACAGCATAAAATCTTCGATTTTCAGCAATTTGCATCAAGTATTCAAGAAAACAAGCCTAGTCTCTGATACCACTGTTGGGTTTTGAGCAATCTAACACTTCCTAAGTGTGCATGCAACCCTAATAAACCTTGGATCTATGTTTTCTTCTAAAATACATGCAAATAATAATTTCCAAGGTTTCTTCCGAACTAGCATAGCATAAGGATTATGAATCATAAAAGTACTAGTAGAAATACATACCTTTTGATGATGATTGATTGTTTGGAGTTTGAGAGCCAAGCACCAATAGTGTGAATGCCTCAAATGGAATCACAAATCACCACAAACACTTGGAAAACTTTGAGAGAGTAGTATACTTTCTTGTGAAATCGGCCACCACTAAGTCTCACACTACTAGTGTCTCATTTCTTGCATCATATGCTTCTTTATATAGTGTGCATGGTTAGGGTGAAACCCTAATAACCCATGTCTTTTCCTTTCCAAGGATCCATGGGTTAAAAGCTCCATGGATCATCCATGGACTTCCATATTAGCTTAGCCCATTAACAAATGAGTATTAGCCCACACTATATAAAATATAATAGCCCATAATTTAATCAGTCTTCTTTTTAATCTCTAAATTAATTCATAATTAATTTAAGACTAAAACTAATTAAATAACATGACTTCATATTAATATATTATAACTTATAATATATTAATAAATCGTAAGTATACAATTCTCATAAAATTATCCATAAATCATTTGGGTGAAGTGCAACCCAAATGGACCATGCCGGGTCGGGTCAAGTATGTACCAAATAAGTTATGGACTTAGACACCTTATCCAACACGGAGTATACCAAACCTTACATGGTATAAAACTATAAACACTAAAGGGCCTCAGTGCTCTGAATTAAAAGTATCTTCAAACTACAAGTATTTTCAAAAGTATACAAGTATATCGAACCGTCGAGATCCGTAACTACAAGTAGAACAGAACATAAGTAAATGGGTGTTGTACGCTGCGGTTAAACCTGGGCAGTTATGTAGTTGTGTCTAGGGTCAATATAGCCTGGCCAACTATATTCATTCGAGACACGGCCAACATGTGCTTGGGAGTGACTGTGGTATGCGGCATACCTAAAACTTACCCAATACCCCCAAACAACGAGTCATCGTTGCAGCGAATCATGAAATACTATGGGAGTATTTCTCGAGCCGATCCTTGGTAGAAAGTCCTCGTATACGCATTGATCCTTGATCATTCCTCTAGCGATAAAATTTTCTGCCTTGATAACTCTTTCCTGCTTTATCGCTTAATATGATGCTATATCTGTCTTGATGAGATATCCTCTGTTCCATATCTCTTGATTTAATTCAGAGGACTTATGATCCTCTCTTTCCTGATCTTTTTAGATCAAGATGCCTCCAAGAAAGAGACCTAGCTCAAAGAACAACAACAATCCTCCTCCGCCACCACCTCCTCCTGAATTTGACCCTGTGATGTTCCAGGTAGCTATCAATGCCGCGGTGGTAGCTGCTTTATCTCAAAGGAACTCGGATGGTTCCGGTGGTACTCAAACCCAAAACCCAGAGAACAGTCAGGGACACCGAAAAGAGGGTTCCTATAAAGACTTCATGAACGCGAAGCCCACATCCTTTGATGGCACTAGAGGTGTCATTTCCATCACCCGATGGTTCGAGAAAATCGAATCAATCTTTGAAATATGCGCTTGTTCGGAGTCTGATAAAGTAAAGTTCGCCGCCTGCACCTTCCTTGACAAAGCCTTGACTTGGTGGAACGGCCGAGTCAAATCCTTAACTCTACCTGTAGCAAATGTTATGGGTTGGGAAGCTATGAAGGAGCTTCTGCTCGTTAAGTATTGCCCTCGGGGCGAAATTCAGAAGCTAGAACACGAACTCTGGAACCTAAAGATGAAGGGTTCCGACATAGCCTCTTATACTTCAAGATTTGATGATCTGGCGTTACTTTGTCCGGGACTGGTTACCCCGGAGAGTAAAAAGATTGAGAAGTTCATCTGGGGATTAACCCAGCCAACCAAAGGGAATGTCTTGGCTGCGAAGCCAGACACCTATGACAGCGCTAAATGTCTTGCGCAAATCTTGATCGATCACGAAGACAACTCTGATGAGGAAGATACCATGCCCAGAGTACGCAAGGGTCTTCTAAGAAACAGCAAACAGTAGCACTCCATGTTGCTACTGCCCCTGTTGTTGTTTCAGCTGTCGGGTCCACGGCCCAAACTCCTACCAGTGGATACACTGGTACCCTTCCTTGGTGTGGTAAGTGCAGCTACCACCACCGTATTCCTGGTCCATGTCGCGAAAGGATCTGTGACAACTGTGGCAAGAAGGGCCATCTTGCTCGAACCTGCAGAAAACCAGCCAAATCAACGAACCAATCATCCGGACCGGGAATCAGTCCAGCCTGCTACAATTGTGGTGAAGTAAGTCACTTCAAAAGAAATTGCCCCAAAGCAGCTACAACTGCTGATCCCACTGTCGCCGCAAGTATACTTCTCTTTGACAATTCTTATGCCTGCAACTCTTATCGATTCTAGTACCAGAAGGGAAACTTGTTATCTATCCATCTGAGCGATTTCTAAATTTAATCCTTTGTTTGTAATCGAAATTGAGTACAATCGAGACGGCTAACCAATGAGATAGAGAACACAAACTTTGTACCTATAGATTGTATCCTCAGTCCAGAGGATTATTCTGTTCTATTCGATTTAAATGGGGGAAACTTTTCACGAAATACTTTGATGCTATGTTTGACATGAAATGACTGAGTCTCATTCATGTTGTTATCCTTGGTTTCAAAAGGGTCGCTCGTCTAGATCTTTTCCCTGACCCGGCTCTCGTGATCTTCGGCATCAAACCTTCGTATCATTTCATGCCTTAAAGCTCAAAAGTTTTTCCCGATATGAATTACCACGCATCCCTTGTTTCTGTGATCATTAAGAAACGGGAAGTCAGCAGCTCTTTCCCCTAAATGTCTTTCCCGAAGAATTCCCTAGAATTCCTTTCGAACGTTTAGCTTAGTTCCGCATTGGCCTAATCCCTGGATCTACCTCGTGACCGAACCTCAGTGAGAATGACGTGTTCAAAACGGTGACCAAGACCTGATATGATCACTACGGATTAGTAGTGGTATCCTTTCGGTCAAATCTCTTTCCCTCGATCATGTAGCCAAGCAAAGTAGTCGTAACCGTGTATTTTTTCAACGTCTAAGGCAATAGGAAATTAGTTGGCACCGAAAATACCCATAGAAACCTATCGATTCTTGGGTCCCATCGACTAATATCGCAATATTGCTCATAAATTTCTTCTAAAGCCATCAAACCCTTAGCTACCCGGCTCCATGAAGACGTGCCTTCCTATTGGAGTGTGTGTCCTGTTGATGGCTTTATCCCAGAAAAGCATGATACGCTTTAGGAAGTATAGAATACTTCCGTCGTGATACATCATACCTTTCGAGATCCTAGTAGAATCGATTTCTTAACCTTTAAATTTCGGCTACCCTCAGAAACTTAGTAAAATCCATCTGGTACTTCACGTCTCGAATCCTTAAAAGTACCTATTCAACGAAACCCTAGTGATTTCCTTTAAGGAAACCGAAGTCGTCCAGGGTTGAAACTTCCATGGGAGAACCGATTGAGAGCATGGATTTAGAGAGTCAATGTGCGAAACAAAGACACGTCCCGATAGTGAGAATTCGCTAGAACGCCCAGCAGAGTCCTGATCCCACTTGTGAACGTGAAGATCCGAGGCAACAAATCCATTCGTGTCTCATTCCAATTCATGATCTATATCTTATTCTTTGAATATTGGGACGAAATTCCCTCTAACAGGGGGATAATGTAACAACCCGAAGTTGTTCATCGCCGAAAACCCATTCTACCCGTAAAACTCGCCGTTTATCGATTCATTCCAATTTCGTTTTTGGGTTAAATTAATTAAACTTATATGTTTATTTGATGCTAATGAGTGTCCAAACCCCTTATGAACTCATGAAATTAGCCCACAATAGTTATTTCAAAAAAAATTATAGAAACGTCCCCGTCGGGTTACGAAAAACTTAATCGGGTGCGACCAAAAGCCCCGTTTAATGCCGGTATCGGGTAGAATTCCACTGTGTCCAAGTTTTGGGACCTATTTAAACATGTTCAAGCTATCATTTGAATCCTTTTTCTCTCTCTCTCTCTCTCGCTACTCTCTCTCTAACCTCTCTCCTAAATCCAAGTTTAAGGGTCCAAATCATCAATTTAAGGCTTCAAATCTTTGAGGTAACTTCCCTAACTTGCTATACAACACCTCTAGACTTCAAATTCGAGTTTAAACCATGGATTAGGACCCTTATCACGGGTTTACGGCCCTAGAACTATCCTAGTCCGTAAACACATTTAAAGGGGGGTTTTTGAGCAACAAAAGCCTTCCAAACCACAACTAGACTTTAGATATGGCTAAATGACTTTATGGAATGGACTTAGAACACTTTAGACATGGATTTTGAGGGATTTGAATGAGTTTATGGCCAAGGCACATGCTTGGGCCGTAAACCCCTCAAACATGAGTGTAAACTCATTTCCAACATGTTAGAAAGCCATATACCTTCACCAAAAGCCTTGGAATAAATCATAGAACCAACTAAAAATAGTTTAGGGGCCTTAAACATATATTTTGAGGGACAAATGAGAGTTTACGGCCAAGGCTTATGCTTGGGACGTAAACTCCATAACATGGGGAGTAAACTCAATGTAAAGTGTTAAAATGCCATTTAAACACACTATGAGCCTTGGGGTAAATTCTAGAAGTGTATAAAAACAAGTATTGGACCTTAAAACATATTATTTTCCCCATGTAATGAGTTAAAGGCCACGAGGGTACTTATGGGCCGTAAACTCCAAAATCTAGGCTAAATGTCCCTCAAAAATCCATACAAGGCTAGGGAAAAATCATTAGAATCACATGTGATTAATTTGGAGACATTAAAACACTTATTCAAGGGTATATAGGAGTTTACAGCCGTAAGCTCAATGCTAGGGCCGTAAACTCCCTTAAGTGTTGTCATTTGGTGTTTTAAATTAATTCCAAGCCTTGAAACCAACCCTAGAAATTTTCCCCTAAGTGTTTCAAGCCATTTTGCACCATAAACCACCCCACCATGAGTTTACGGCCGTAAACTCATGGGGAATGGGTGTTATAGGCCAAAAACTCTTGTATGAGTTTACTCTTGCAGAGTAAACTCCATTTCCCGTTCATTCAAGTCCTTAAACGCCACCCGGGTCCCTCCAAACACTTGTAATGGGGTGTTTCCGCGACTAAAAGTGTTTGTCCCTAACAATTAAATAATCTAAGTCCTAATTAGATACAAATGTGTATCTTTTCATTATACTTAGGAATCTCGTGCGTTTGCAAGCCCCAAACCAACGTTTAGCATCCTAAATCGTCACGTTTCTCGTCCAGTGAGTTCATACCCCTACGCTTTTTCCGTGTTTTTCAATGTTTTCAGGGGGGAATACAAGCAAACTATAACTGTTTTCGAATTATAACATTGATATGTTTCAAATAATATCTGGAAAACTTATAAACACTTTAACCCCTTATGTATTATGTTGAGCATAAGGGATGATTTATCAACTACAAGTAAATGGATTTTAGTTAAGAAAATAACCAAACTAATCAAATTATTATGGGAATAATTTAGGGTTCTTTAGTTCTCGTTTTATCATGTACTGATATGTGTATAAAGTTATTAGATAAACTATGTCTGATTCAATTTATCTCCGCATCATTTGAATGTATTGCCAGATAGTTTCATTGTATGTATCTATATTCACTGTATTATGTTTCATAATCTTTTGTTTGTTTGATATCGTATGAGAACCTTGTGAATAGTTTAGTACTAGTTTGTGAGTTCGTCACTACCCTTTATGGATGATCAGTAAATCCTCCCCGGAAGTGTAACCAGAGTCTCCTGGAGGGAGAGCGAGGAATTTGTGAATAGATCTATTCGGGACTGACAATCCCACACCTTAACTGCTAGCTACAGTTAGGCGGGCACGCCTAGGGTGACAAATTCTGGATATCGTCCGAGGAGGTCTCGTTGTCGTATCAGCATGGTTACTCGACTCACAATACGTATTAATATAAGTTTATTCACAGCTTTGGTTTTGGATTTGATTTTATATCAATCTTCTATCTTTAGATCTTATATCTAGTATGGGACGGTAATCCCATGGTTTTTAGTCTAGAGGGTTCATATCTATTGCAGGATGTTATTCCTATGGTTAGAATCTATATCTAGTTCGGGATAGTGATCCCATGGTTTTATCAAACTATCTTATATCTAGTTCGGGATAGTAATCCCTTGGTTTTTAACAAACTATTTTGTATCTAGTCCGGGATAGTAGTCCCATGGTTTTCAGTCTATATTTTTAAGTATATCAAACTATCTTGTATCTTGTTCGGGATGATAGTCCCATGGTATTAAATCTATATATATATATATATATATATATATATATATATATATATATATATATATATATAGTACAGGATGTTAATCCCAAGGTTTTCAAACTACTTTCCATTTACAGTTCACGTATAATCAAAGTTTTTTATACCTAATTCGGGATAGTAATCCCATGATTCTCAATATATAGTTTTGTGTATTAAACTATACTCTGTGATATTCAATCAGTCTTGCATTTATGAAAATATGGGATTTTCCTGGGGTAACGTATAACGCGTAATTGAACTGTAATGAAGGATAACTAAACTGTTTTACATAAGAAAATATGGGATTTTCTTGGATAACAAACCTTTTCGGAAAACTAAAGGAAACTGGTACATTTTTCAGCAAACAAACATCTTATGAACTCACCAGCTTTATGTTGATTTTCAAACCGCTTGTATTCTCAGGTCTACTTTAGACAGGTACCCGGCGATATCTTTTGGTGAAGACGGAGTGCTCAGAAGATTCGTCTCAACTTTTGTTCATATGATATATGTATAACACTTGTACAATTTACTTTTGAAACAAATGTAAACTTTCAAATATATGTAATGTAATGGTTGTTTACTATGATTACTATGTACATTGGATTTGATACTCAACGTGGAGTCAACCCCGGAAATGTTTCCGCCTTTGGTGTTCGGGGTGTGACATTAGTAGTGAGGTTCAGTGAGACTTGGGTGTACCAGTTTGAGGAAGTGACTTGGAGGATTCAGGAGGATTGGTGAGGAAGGTATGGATAGGTGTGGAAGGTAGTATTGGGCCCATACTACTGAAAGCACAGGATCCATACTCGAATCAGTGAGAGTCTTGGAAAATCTGAGAAGCTTTGCGGAGAAGTTAGTGACCCGGTTTGGGGACAGATGATGCTCTAGTTGTTGCAGCTTAGGCATTAGCAAGTGAGTTAGTGAGCATGGCAGGGTGTTAGACCCTGAAGGATACGATTTCCAAGAAGTTGCAGATGCGAGATCGATTTGGAGCACCCCGGAAAGAGAGGGTTGTGCCAGGTGCATATAGTAGAGGGTCCCGGGAAGAGACCCATGACTTCTGATCATCGGGTGGAGGGCCAGCAGGGCCAGAGTCAGTGCAGCACGTACAAGAAAGTGCACGAGGGAGTTTGTCGCTCCAAAGGTTTAGGCTACAACAGGGTAGCGGGGCTTGTCATGTCAGCAGAAGGTGATCAATATTCCTCCATATGTTGCGGGTATGTCATCTTCTATTGCTACTAGATGGATGTTGGGATACATATCACTTTCGGATTGCGAGTGAGCTTGGATAATTCAGATCTCGAGGCGGTTTTTTGCTAGTTTCTGGGTTATCAAGGATCATATATGCTATCCTGCATGTCAAAAAGTCCTTGATGAACCCACAAAGGGACGCATCTTACGGATCGGGTTCCGCGCGTACCGTTATCATTCCGGATCTTTGTCGGGATCTATGAAGGAGTATTATTTAAAGGATACTCGGTCAGGGTTGGAGTGATAGTTCTCCAGTGAAGTCAGCGTTCAGGGGTTCTATCATTGTTCAGGTATGGTCGGTAATTGTCTATGGATGAACTTTGGAGTTCAAGGCACTACCGTTGCTAGGACAGAGCTGGTGACATGAAAAGGGTAGTGTCAGTCACGGGTGTTAGATGCATAAGTGGTGGGTCATCGCATGTTCAAGAGAATTGTATTTTTGCATGGGTTGTGTTCAGTTAGAGCTCAGTGGTACTGCAAGATTGGAAGTGGGAACAAGGATTCGTCAGCCAAAATGAAGATTGAGACCTTCAATTGACACCGTGGGAGATGGATTGAGGTGTCAGATTGGAGCAGATTTCAAGAGTACTCTTCAAGATTTCAGAGGATGGGTGATCTTAAGATTTGATTGGTGATGGATCGCTAGCATTGGTAAGTACAGATTATCATCAGTGGACTATTATGAAGTAAGAAGGATTGGGAATCCTTCAATTCTCACGTACTGTGAAGACTTAGTCGAATCTAAGTGGGGGAGAGACTTTCTATAAAGTTCCCCAACTGTGAGTTCTAGTTGCGCGAGGTGCAATCTCTTGGGCACCTTGTCAACCAGAAGGGTATTCTGGTCGATCCGGCCAAGATAGAGGCAGTGATGCAGTGGGAGATTCCAAAATCTCCAACTGAGATTCAGAGTTTCCTGGGTCTAGCGGGCTATTACCGGAGATTTATACGGGACTTCTCCAAGATTGCAGTTCCTTTGACCTGACTGACCAAGAAGTTGGTGGCCTTTCACTGGGGGCCTGAGTAGCAGGCAACCTTCGAGACTCTCAAACAGCAGGTTTTGGGAACCAAGTTAGAACTTCGGTTAAGACTCAAGTTCAGTTGGGGGTTAGGTCGAGTGCGTGTTCAACCCGGTTGGGACAAGTGTTGTAAGACTGCGGGGGTAGCCGTAGCACTCACTAATAGTGGTATAGTATGGAAAGTGTTGTAAGACTACGGGGGTAGCCGTAGCATTCACTAATAGTCAGATAGTATGGAAAGTGTTGTAAGACTACGAGGGTAGCCATAGTATTCACTAGCAGTCAGTTAGTATGGAAAGTGACGTAAGATTGCGGGTGTAGCCGTAGCATCCACTAGAGATCAGATAGCATTAGAAGTGTTGTAAGACTGCAAGGGTAGCCGTAGCATTCACAAGGTTGATAGATAGTGTTAGCGTGTTGTAAGTCTGCGGGTGTAGCCGTAGCATTCACAAGGTTAGCAGATAGTGCTTGAGTGATGTAACTCTGTGAGTGTAGCTGCAGCCTTCACTTGGTTGGCAGATAGCATGAACGCGTTGTTAGGACGCAGAATGAACAGTAATACGCAGCAGTTCGGGTGCAGCAGTGAGGATATAGAAATCCACGAATTAGATTTCGGAATTACCCAGATGGATTAGATCTGGTTGAGCCAGTGATAGGACCGTAGGAGCGCCACTACAGTTATGGGATCAGGGAAGCAATAGACTGTAGAAGATTGCTTATGATATAAGGCTACCATCAGTTAGGTGGCAATCACTTTTAGCCTTAGATCTGATGATGACAGGATTCGACACATGGACCCGATCGGTTAGATCAGAAAGTTGTTAGAGTCGCAGTGGCATGATAACTAGTGGCAACTAGTTCCAGATAAGGATTTTATTCGGAATTCATGTGAGTCGACTAATTGGGAGTCCCTTGGCTCTGCAGCCAGGCCGAAACCCGATATTTTAGATGATTGGTGAACAAATAAAGACCAAGGAGGTCTCGTTAGATTTTGGAAAGCAGCCATGTGGCAACATACTGCTTCAGGAAGTCTGGGCAGCATTAGTATTTGTGTTCTAGGTTGCAAATTCGAACGGAATACCAGATTACTTGGGTTATGCTAAATGACCTACAGGGATAATTGGGTCTGTGATTTCATTTCTAGTGGGAACCACAGGTTATCATAAGTTGAGTAGTCAGTTGAGGGATAAACGAATTGAGTTCAACGATAATGATTCTATATGAGTGGTCTATCAAGGAATCAGACAATCTCAAGACAACAGATTCAGACGGAGTAGATGTGATCTTGTTGCGAGGAGTTCGTTCACCTGCAGATGTTAGGGCTTTGCAAAGACTGGTCACGGCTACCCTGGGAAGGCTAGGGTTTGCCCAGGATGGTGACCATGTTACTTAAGTGATTTGTTGCATGAGAAATGGTAAGGAACGATTTTGAGGACGAAATCTAATTTAAGTGGGGGAGAGTTGTAACACCCCGTTTATTTATTAGATAAATAAATAGATTAATGAGCGAATATTAGCCCTAAAATAAATAATTATATATAAAAGGATAGTCTCAAAGAGCTAATTGGCATAATTTAGAAGTGAGGATTTAAAAGTGTAAGTTCTGGACTCAGTTATAATTATTTTTTAAGACAGGGAGCTCCGTGGTAATTATTCGGATTTAATTTAAAAGGAAATGACGTGGAAGGGTTGATTATGTCATAATAAAGATATTAGGGACTGTATAGTAAATTTTGTACCTAAGGTGTAAAGGATTTTGATGCTGAGGGTTTAAATGGTAATTATCGGATTTAATTTAAAGAAGAATTCCAACGCCAGGGTTGAAAGAGTAAATATTGGATTACATTTGAATAAAAAGGGGCATGGAGGGACTGTTATTGCCATTATGGCAAACTCTTGAGTGGATTTGGGTATAAAGGTTTAAGCAAACCCTAACCCTAAGGACCATGTGGAACCGTCACCCCATTTCCCCTTTATGCCTCCTACCACCAGCCACCCTTGCTCCTCCGACCACCAAGTCGCCATCATCGAGAGATCTCCAGCCGTCGCGTCTGCCTTCCTCGTCGCCACCACTGAAGCCAAGTCGCTGGAGCCAACCTCTACGTCGGAAGCAAGCAAGTCCGTCAGGAAGGCTGTTTTGGATCGTCGATGTTGTTGTTCCGTTTGCCGCCGCTGTAAGCGCTACTGCTCCGTCGTTGCCTCTTTCCATCAAAGCCAAGCGGCCGCCAATATCCAGCCGGGGCTGGTGCGTATTCGGAGATGGATTTACAAGTTTTGGTGTTATGGGCGTGTTCCTTGGCTAGGAATCAATAGAACCGCCGCCACCACCGTGAGGTGGTGGCTACTATCGCAAGAGTTGTTTCTACCGCCTCCTCGTGTCACCACCGCTACCATATGCCGCCAATTAGGTGGTTGGTTTTCCTTTCCGAGTGAAGAAGCAAAGATGCGCGTTTCAGTTGGTATGTGTGTGTATAGTTGTAGCTCTTGGAAATGGCATCACCACCACCATAGGGTGGTGGCTGCCGCCATGCACCACCGCCGGCCACCATAATGTGGTTGTGTGTGCGTGTGTGTTATTATTAGTGTGTGTGGGTGTGTGTATTGTTGAGTTGTACATTGTAATGGTGCCAAAATAATAATAGAAATCTCAAACCACCACCGTAGGGTGGTGGCTACCGCCATCGGCCGCCGTGTCGGGTGGCAGTGTGCTTGCCTTGTTGAGTTTGAATCGCTTGGGGTGCTTAAAACCCTAATGGGCCCAATGAAGCTCTATTGGACCTAAAAGCCCAAACATGCGACTGATGGGCCTTGTGAAAACCCTAATGAATCTAATGGACCCTAACTGGCCTAAGGAAAATCCTAATGGGCTTTAGGACCTAGTTATTGGGCCTATTGGGCTAACATGCTTTGGAAACCCTAATTAGGGTTTGGAAAACCCTAATACAATGAAACCCTAATTTGGGGAATTACGGGACACACGGGAATCATTTGATAACTTGAAATATTAAATAATAATCATTGGCAAAAATTAATCAAAGCAATAATGGACTTAATGGATTAAGTCCTTAGTGGATTAAGTCCTTAATGGGTTAAGTAGGAAACTTAACCCTAATCATCATTTTATTTGAAACCCTAATTTCACTTGGGCCTTAAGTTGGGCCTTTCTATTGGGCTTTGATGATTAGGATAATACTGGGCCATCCAAGAACAAGCTAATGGGCTAAAATAATTTAATAGGCCTAGGGTAAGGCCCATGTAAGGGGTTGGGTCCAATTTGGAATATTAGGCCATAGATGGACCATAGTTTGGGCCTTTATGATTATGAGACATTAGGCCATTAGAAATACCAAATGTTGGACTAGACTTATTAGTTGGGCCTTAGAATAAGGTCATGCAAAGGTTTGGGCCCAATTTGGAAAATTAGGCCATATGTTGGGCCTTGATTTCTAGTTTACTTTGGGCCTATGGATTGGGCCTTGGGTTTGAATAAAGCCAACCTTGGGGTAATGTAGTAATTATCCAAGTATGTATTTATGGTTATGTGTTGGGACCCAATTATTAATTGGGTGTTATTTCGGTGTTGAAAGTTTGGGAATCTATCATCCAGCAGCTGGGGTTAAGTCTACGGGACTTCAGCGGTGTGTGGGGTTGAGTATGCGGGACTTCAGCAGTGTGAGGTGAGTTACCTTCCAATAGAAGTGGGTCTAAGGCCATAATGTCAGCCCACTAGTAAGAGTTATAGTAGAGATAATTGTCTTTGTGATAATTATCTGGTATGTTGCTATCTGTTATGATTATTTGCTAGTATGCTATGATGTTATGTGTTATGTGATAGGAGGGGGTAGGTTAGACCCTAGTACCGGTCGAAAGGACCGAACGGGTAGTTAGTACCCAGTTATGTTAGACAGTTTATGATATATGTGTTATGTTATTATGTGGTAGTGGTAGGGGTGAAATAGTTCTTAGTTACCGGTTGAAAGATACCGAAAGGGAGGCCAGCACCCAGATATGCTAGGCAGTTACCGGTTGAAAGATACCGAAGGGGAGGCCAGCACCCAGATATGCAGGGCAGTTACCGGTTGAAAGATACTGAAGGGGAGGCCAGCACCCAGATATGCTAGGCAGTATGTGTATATATGGTATGTGGTATGATGGGGGAACTCACTAAGCTTTGTGCTTACGGTTTTCAGTTTTGGTTTCAGGTACTTCGTTTTCAAAGGAAAGGAGTCGGCTCGATCGCAGCGCATCACACTATATTTCCGCATATGAGATCTTAGGGATTACACTTTGATATTGTTTTATGACAACATGTTTTTATTATTTCTACTTTGGTTTGTGACATGAAATGTTATTATGGATGTTTTATTACTTATGGTTTTATAATAACTTATTTAAAAATGAAATTTTCAGCCTTGAATTTTGGGATGTTACAGGAAAACATAGTGTGCATGCTAAGAGCATGGGACAACTGTTGTAATGATTCAAGTAAGAAGTTGATTAACTGAAACAACAAATAATGAGTAATCAATATGGTGATTAAATAAAAGGTGTTTTATTTATACTCAAAAGTTTGGGACCATATAGGATTAGTATTATTCTTGTGTTTCACTTTGCATGTTTTGACTTCCTGAATAATAAGATTATTCAAACCCTCCATAGTCGCTCATACTTTAGAAGTAGGTATGAATGAAGATTGTCATGAATCTGTCTGTAGATTGACTAAAGCATTTAGACATATCACAAGTTTGCTGCAGAGTTCATGAGTGTTGCTATAAGATTAGAGTTTTGGATTAAACCCACGCTCACTTAGATCGCTTCATGGATTTTATCACGAGTGATTGGTGAGACGGTAATATCTTATATTCTTGAAACCGAGATGTGTGATTTGTATCTTGCGATTCGGTTACACATTGATAATATGTAAATGCACCACTAACTCGATGTTATAAAATATATTGTTGTGTGTGATTCGGTGAGTGAGTACAAGCGAGCATTGAGTCGAAGTTTATCCATTCCTTTTACCCAAAGTGGGATAAAAGCGATATTTATGGGCCCCTCGATGATTTAATGATGACATCCTAAGTGCTTAGCGAAGCCGGGACTAAGTAGATGTGTTCAACTATAGTCTATTGTCAGTCGTCATAAATCGGAAATCGGGAAACAACATGTGAACAAAGAGTATGATTTAAATCCATGTCTCAGTTCATACGATATCTAGAATGGAGGAATATAAAATCCCTTATCTACAGGACAGGTTACTGATAAGATCAAAGTTCGACAGCGTCTTTGAGAGCTACGATTGCTAATCGGATAATACTTGCATTTATAGTTACTAGACTTATCCAAGTGGAAGATTGTTGGATTAGTGTTTAAGCCCGTAACTATATTTGCTAAGTATTTAACTCGGTTGTGCATGGTCCTTTTGGGTTGCCTTCATCAAAGCAACTAGATAGGATGGTTTATTAATATATTATATGAATAATATATTAATAGACAAATCATAGAGTTTAATTAATATTGGACAAGAATTAGTTAAGAATTTAATTATGTGGCTAAAAGAGATTAATTAGACTTGGGGACTAATATTGTAATTATAAGATAATTGCATTGTGGGCTATGGATTCCTAAAGGGAAGGGAGTTGGACAAAATCTATGAGAAGCCCATATGATTTTCGTCCAAGGGCCTTCTACAAAGGTTCCATGGGTTGCTTAAGGCCTAAGCAGAGAATTAGGGTTTCTCCTAAAACCCTAGCAGCCCACACAAGTACAAATAGACCCCTAGGGATCCCAAAAACGTGGCTAACTCTTCTGGTAGTGACCTTGGATGGTTTTGGTGCTTCTTTCCTCTTTCAAATATCATCCTCTTGCTTATGGTGTTTGTAAACCATTAGAGGAGTGACATTTATGACTCTAACCTCCAAGGACACGAGATTTAAGCCATTCTATAAGAGCTATTCATCTAGATCTATTCTTATATGTTAATTTTGATATAAATATGCTAGATCTAGGGTTTATGGCTTTGGATGATTATTGCATGTTCATTAGACAATCTAGATCCAAAGCTTTAGGGTTTGCTTGTACACCATAGGAATGATGTAGTGCTCTATTCCCATCATATATTCTGGTTGATAGTGTGGGGATCTGTCAAGCAAGAAGCCAAGAATTATCTATAGGATTCGGCAACGCGATGTGAGTTTCCTCACTATGTTTAGCGGGTCGAAGGCACCAATGCCGACCCATGGTTTGCTATGTAGGGTGCAAGATGTATGTGTGGCTCTTACATGTGTGTGTTTGTATGCTTACTGGGTGGGGCCCAATGGTTATTATGTATCTGGTTATGCATATATGATTGTATGTGGGCGGGGCCCGATGATTGTACAGTATGCTATTATCTTTGTGATTTTTGTATGTGTTTGAATGTTTATATGATTATATAGTTATGTGAGTGTGGGTGGGGCTCGTATCTCAATCGACGGGGCCCAATATGCGAGTGTGGGTGGGGCCCGTATCTCAGTGGGCGGGGCCCAATATGCGAGTGTGGGCGGGGCCCGTTATGTGCTTAGTTATGTATGGTATGTGGTATCTCAGGAAACTCACTAAGCTTTGTGCTTACATTTTTCAGTTTATGTTTTAGGAACATCGGTTTTCAAATGGAAGAGCTTGGGATGGTTGCAGGGCACACACCACATGTTTCCGCATTCTGTGATTTACTCTGATTCGATGATGTTTTGCTAAATCTTGATTCCCATGGTTTCATGGAAATGACATGTATTAACGATTTATAAATTTAAAAACGAAAATTTTATGTCATTATTTTTGGGACGTTACAAGTTGGTATCAAAGCCTTGGTTTGAGGGATTCGGGCACACTCTCGGGTGTGTGTGAACTAAAACTGAGGATTTGGTAAAGTTTTTCAAAAATAAATATTTTTTGAAAGGGATTTTTCTAAAAGAAGAAAGGGTGTGGTGCATGAAATCAGTCGAGCTCAAGTAATTTTCCAAAAATACCCATACATGTTATCTAATATGCTTTGATCTGTGAATCTGTGAATCGCATGCTACTTAAGGCTACGGATTTGCTCAGTTTTTTCATGATAGAATGCTAGGAGAGATGCTTTGTATTCCTATTGTATGGGCTTGTAGACTTGCATGCTAGTTCTGATTAGCTAGTGATAGGTTGGCTTGATATGTGATGCCTGGTAGCCTAGGGAGCATGTGATGTTGGATTTGATATACTTTATATGCGTAAGGCAATCAGTAGTGGGAGTGGGAACTCCTAGTATGAATGGTGGTATGTGGAATTATATGCTCGTGATTATTATGTGGATTGGAGTGCTACTGCATGAATTATACTTGCATTGTGCTTTGTAGAACTCTTAGGTGATGGGAGTTAGCTACAAAGTGAATATGTCAAGTTACATGTGACAATGGTTGAATAATCTCAAAGCGATGGATTTGACCCTATTGCGCAACACTTGTCTGAGTCCAACCGTTGTAGGGATGTGTCTGTTACTCAAAGGATTATCTAATCTTTGTTGCATGTGATTTTATTCATAAGGTGGGTGACTGGCATTATGGGGAGTTCTTCAGCAGTTGATGGCAGGGTAAGGTTGGGAACCTAGGAAAGCCTAGGGATTGGTTCAGTAAGTTTTGTTGATCCATCAAGCGAGTGTTGGTGTATGGATTGAGAAGGTAACTTAGAGGATTCAGGAGGATTCTTGAGGAAAGTATGGATAGGTGTGGAAGGTAGTATTGGGCCCATACTACTGAAAAACATAGGATCCATACTCGAATCGAGGAGAGCCTTAGAGAATCTAAGAAACCAGTGGGATGAGGTTTCTTGGGTGTATTCGGATCGTTTGCATGTTGTTTTTAGTATGGTGTTGAGCACTCGGGAATGGGGTTCAGGTTCTGGTTCTAGCTTAATAGCAGGTACTGAGTCGATCGATGCGCTGACGAAGGATTTCACCTCATCAGAGATTACTCATGGAATTTTGGATTGGACGTCGTTGATCTTCGGTTCAATCAAGGAAGGAAGGAAGGGGTTTTTTAACTCTTGGATGGTCATTTCGGGGCCTTTCGAACCCTAAAAATTAGGGTTTTCCCCTGCACCACATATGTCGTGCGTACTCCACAAACGCCCTGCATATGTGGGTGGAACCCATGATCAAGATGGGCTAGTACGCTAAGCATACCCATAGAGTACGCCCCGCATACTAGCAAGGGACCAAATTGCTAATAAATTGCATTAAGGGGCAAAATGGAAACATACCAAGATTCAAATGTTACAATTTTATGGCAAGTTTTGAGGAACTTGATAATTGTTGGTTAGGTTCTGGCATGTGACGAACTAGAAAGCAGAGTAGGTCAAGGACCGAAGTTGATATATCTGCCAGCTAACGAGGTGAGTAACACTACTCTAACATTTGTTTCTTGTGATAAATGTGTAGCATAATATGTGAGTTATCTGTAATGTAAATGTTTGAATATTATATTGTCGATATTACGGTGTTACAGAGATACACCTATACCACCAAATGGTACGTTCTTTTGCAAGTGGATTATATGAGACAAAGAAGAAATTGATGTGTCACAGGCTAACGTTGTGTTATGTGTTGATGTGTCACGGGTTGACATCGTTGATATTGTTGATATGTCACGAGATGACACCATTCATATTCGTTGATGTGTCACGTGTTGACACCGTTGTTATTCTTTGAGATGTTATGAGGCAACGAGATGATCTTCGTGGTTATTAATGGGTAACAGCTTATAATTTACCAGTCAAGTAATGTTGATACTTTGTTAGATCTCTTATAGGAGGTTTATGATTTTTAACTATAGATTTTATTACACTGTTATGTTAAATTATGTGATATTTTTGTGGTTGTGTGATTTATGTTATTGTAGTTGTTATTCACTAAGCCGTGAGTAGTTGTTATTCACTAAGCCGTGACGCTTACAGTTGTAACATCCCAAAAAATCGTGCAAATAATTAGGATTGTAAAATTAGCATATAAAACGAAATAATAAATGTAAAATGTATACATGTGGAAAGTGTGTAGAAATGAATGTATAATAGAATTTTAGTTGAGTTATGTGTGTAACTCAGTATAATCGAAAAGTAAACTACAATGTAAAAATATATGAAATATGAAAATTTCAAAAAGGCAAAATTCCCTACTTTGAAACCGCATAAAATAAATTACAGGATGATCGGTTACGAGTTGGGGGTAACCATCTTCAAAACAGAAAGAGGCGATTGTTAGAGAATAGTTTGAAGCTTGATTATCAAATACAAAGTTTTTCAAAGTTTTTTCAAAGTTTGAATCTTACCATAAACTTCTTGAACGTTAACATTCTCTCCAAACATTTCTAAGTCCCCACATTTTCAAAAGCATGAATGAAAATCGATTCTCAGACTATATATTAGGGTTTTTGCGTCTTGCTAAATGAGGTATAGGAGAAGACAAAGGAGTGAAGTACAGTCTGCAATCTTATTAATTGAAGTGGCGGCACCGGAGGCTAGAACCTAAAGTGACCAAAATGCTCTCACATGGAGGGCACGTGATGACACCAACGACCCCCAACAAACGGACTATGACGGAATGGACTAAAAACTCATGAAAACCTTGATTTTGGACATTCGGTGCAAGTTGGAAACTTTTTGGACCCCATCCAAAGGTTTTTGCAAACCACAAGGACCAAATTTGCAGTTTTGTCTTTTAAAAATAATAATAAGTTACAAAAATCAATAAGATTGTTTTTTGGTTATATTATATAATTTACTTTCTAATTCCTATGACAAATATGCAAACCAAAGACAAAACAAATGTCATTCCATGTCAACCGAAGCATGATAGATTCCAGTTCCTTCGTATTCTAATTCCTTTAATAAATTTCATTCTTTTCAAAAACATTTTAAGAACCAAACGCCCCATAGAGTAGTAATAAAACATTAGTAAACTGCATGCAAGCCATAGCTATAACATTTCTCTTACGAAACTCTCAAATGTATTGTTATATAAAGTGTTACATATTATATTTTTATTTTTTGCAAAAAAAAAATGAAAAAAAAAACGGTTTTTCAGTCCGGACCAGTTATTTTCGAACGAGTTTAGGACCATAATACCCAAGTCAAGACATGACCCAACCCAGGTTAACCAAACTTGGTTTCTCCATTGGGACGAAAGACTTAAACCCGGTCTAGGACCATAATTCAGTGATTATAGTCGACTATCACCAAAACCGGATACTTAAATTTACTCATTATGATTACATTTTCCACTTCATATTACATGAAAGTTTTCTATGCTTTTTATTCTGTATTAATTAGTATTTTTATTAAAGTAGGGATGTTCCGGTTTTCCTATCGTTGTTAATAGAATGCTAGATTTGGGAGAAACATCACGAAAGAATCTTAGAAGAAGATTTTGTCCTTTTCTGCCTGAAGCAGAATCCTACAATATACATTTGCCATTTTGTGGGAAAGCAAAGATCTTGAATGCATGTGCGTATATTGTGGCATACTGGCATGAGGAAGAAAACAAAGAATCTTGAGCAAGATTCATTACTATTATTCCAAAACTACCCCTGTGATGGTTACACTTGTGGTGTAGAATGGAAGGACAGAAGTGGTACCATTAGTTAGGAGAGCTTTTAGGCACGGGAAAGGCCGATTCAGGACTACTTTGTCCATGTCTCCTTGCTCTTTTTAAATACCAACAAAAAATACATCAGACATTTATGATCTATTCACATTCTTTTCTATAAATTCAGCACTTTTGGCCCCAAATCGCATCAAATAGTGATAATGGTTTTCAAGGATATGACAAGTTGGCGTATTTGATAAATAATGTATGGATTAGCTTATATATGGTTTTGTTAGAATATATTAATCGATTTGTGAATAACATCTGATGATGAATAAATAGTTTTATAATGCACATTTTATTTGATTCCAAACTACATAGCATTATAATCCTTACAATGAACCCATGATTAAGACACATAAACAATGTGTTTATGTGTCTAATATTAATCATTACAATTAAATCAATCCCAAATCCCAACTTCCATGAACCCATTTTCACTAGCACATCCCCTAAACATCCCTACACAGTTAAACCCATACGCCACCTCACCGGTGTTGGACACCGCAATCAACCCTGCTTTCCCTTCATCTAACCTTTCCTTAATCACAAAGTCCACCGCCTCCTGCAACCGCAACCCTTTATACTCCATCACCGCCGCCACTTCACGGGCAAGAGTCCCCCGGATTATGGCTTCACCTTCCCCAGTGCACGAGACCCCACATAAGTCACATGCATAGGTCCCTGCGCCTATAAGTGGTGAGTCACCTATCCGGCCCATTCTCTTGTTTAGAAGCCCACCGGTTGATGTTGCGGCGGCGCACCGCCCTTGGCTGTCGACCACCACACAACCGACTGTCTCTGGTGCATAGATGCTGATGGGAAGCCCGTTCATGTGTATTGGACTCTGTACTCCGGTTCCACATACCTTCGGTATCCTATAATCAAACTGTTTCGAAACCAAGAAACAAAAGATATTGAGATTGAAGATGTATTAATTATAGCACATTACCACGCTTTTTAATTCACTCATCGTAAACGAAAGGTAAGGTAATTACCACAATGGAATCAGCTTCTTTTGCTAATTTGAGCATTTCAACGTTGTCCTGGGTGATGAAGTAGTCGTTTTCCACCCGATCTACACCCTAAAAATGCAGAAAGTAAAATGTAAGGCATCGGAACACAATTACACAACTATAGTAAGATTTAGCAATTTGTTAAGAGACATTTTGGTGTAGAAATGGAGTTTAGGAATGAAATTAGTGAGGTACCATTTGTTTGGCGAACTTCTCGGCGCCGGAAAAGGCGAGATAGGAATGTGGGGATTTGTCCATGACTAAGCGAGCTAAGGAGACGGGATTCTTCACGGTTGTGAGCCCTGAAACGGCGCCGCATCGTCTACCGGGACCATCCATGATACTGGCTTCCATTTCCACAGTACCATTCTCGGTCAATGCAGATCCACGGCCTGAATTGAACAGAGGATCCGTTTCCAATTCACGAACCTACATTAAATTCAATTAACCACTCGAATTCGTTATTACGTACGGACAAATAATCCAAAGAACCAAATGAAATCAATTCGACGTTAACCTAGATCTGAAAATTGCAAGTCTCAATTCTCAAACACATGGCATGCAAAACGAAATTGCGACTCCATAATCCACATGATTCTCGATAATGTATTGCAAATCATGAAAAATGTTGACGGAGTGCATCATAGAGAGGAAGGAAGAAGAAAGCTTACGACGAGTTCAACGACATCAATGGCGGGAACAGAAGAACGAAGAGCAGCGATTCCGAGATTAAGGCAGCGTGTGAGAAGTTGCTTCGCCATTTCTTGGCGTTCGGTCGGAAGGTTAGGATCAACGCCGGCGCCGCCGTGTACTGCTATTGCCCACCCAGCCATTGTATCTCTCTTTGTAGATGTATAAGTATCTCTTTGAAATGTTTTCAGAAAATTGTTGTTGCCTTCTTTAATCTTCGAATTATGTTTAGCGTAATAAGAAAGGTGGCGGGATGGGGTATTTATAGGGGTTTCCGGATTTCAAATTTACTTATTAAATCTGACTTTATGTTGACAGAATATATTTTAAGATTTTAATCAATAAAATTTTATAAAATCAATAACAAATGTGAGAACGTAACCTTAAAACGTATTAAATCCGGTTCAAAATTTTAGTAAGTTGTTAAGTTGGATTAAACTTGATTAGCTGGAAGACACGATAATGCTCACGTGTTTAATGCCTACGAAGTTTCTACTTTGATTCTTATCATGCTGAATGAGATTTGGTTCATGCTCCTACTTTATTAGGAATTAAATTAAATATGACATATTATAAATGTTTTATAATCTATCACTAAGTTAATAAGGTAGTATTAATGTAATGGGGAAATGTTATTACTTAAAATGGCAAATTCGTGTTTTATTGATAGACACAAGCTGAATTAATGATTATTAAAGGAAAAATGAATTGGTCAAAGTTGGGGTTTGATTGTCTCTATGTGACCAATGAGATTACTTTTATGTAATTTGGGGGAGGCTTATTCTAAGGCGTAGCTATTGGCATCGTTTATTTGAAGTGCTACTTTAATTAAGTATTTTCTTTGTTAGTTGCACTTGTGATATCAATTAAATCCATTGTTGTGTCATCAAATCAATCGGGTTTATTTCTGATGTGTCTTTTGGACTTGGTTACATGTCCACTTTGTGGAGTTGAAGAAAAATAAGTTATCATCTTTTGTTAACTTGTGATTTAGCAAAATTGATGTTGATCCACGTTGTGAACCGGTATGCTTTGAATTCCTTCGACCCACCATGAGTTAAAGAAGTTATTTCCGTATTTAATCACATTAGGAGTTCACGACTACAATCAAAGGTGCTAAAGCCTAAATGTAATTGTGATTTTACCTTATATATGATTTATCTGCTCGGAATGAGAGCGCGTTCAACAATCACCACACTTACACAACACAAAAATATTGAAGAGATTAAGTTAACACATTCCATTTGTATGAATAAAATAATAGAGCACAAATTGAAAAAATTGATTTGGAATTTATGGTGCATCTTTCCTTCGTAATTCCCCTCTTATGTAAAGCATTGTTTTTGCTGGTTTAAGCTTTTGTGCTAGCTTATTGCTATATATATATATATATATATATATATATATATATATATATATATATATATATATATATATATATATATATATATATATATATATATATATATATATATATATATATATATATATATATATATATATATATATATATATATATATATATATATATATATATATATATATATATATATATATATAAACTGATTTGTACATAACAATTGATGTTTTAACACATCTTGTTAAGTATGGAGAAAATTATATATATATATATATATATATATATATATATATATATATATATATATATATATATATATATATATATATATATAAAATCAATTTTTTATTGTTAGTTTTACCCATGCATCTTTATCTTCTTTAACACATCTTGAATCAATAGTCACAAATTATTCAAATATTATCTATTTTCAATAATAATAATAATATTAATAATAACGTTGATAATAATAATAATAATATATTTTACAGCATGCTTAGATTACATTGGGTCTTACCTTATACAGTTATACTCAATAAAGAGTAGTACCGTTATAGCTATTAACACGGTATCATCCTAACTAAACATGTGAAATAATTGAAAGATAAAATGAAGTTAGGAAGTAACCCGGCAAACAAATCTTCCTATTTTAATAAATAAATAAATTTATTTTTCTATTGACAAGTGTCATACTATTAAAATCTTTTATTAATATTATATGTCACATATCATGTCACTTGTTAACATATTAATTATCAATTTCAAATTTCAAATTTTAAAATTTAAATTTCTCACTCTAATTACATTAAATTAATAATTGATCATCCATTATAAATTTTAAAATTTTTCATTCTAATTATATTAAATTAGTAACATTAGATTAAAAAATTAAATTAAATTAATACAGATTATAAAGTGATATAACTTCAATTACTTATTTAAATCAATGATTATAATTTTATATAACTAAAAAATATCTTTTAAGTAATAATTTATTTAAAACAATTGATTAATAATTTTGATTTTTTAATATAAAACTTTAATTAATTTTATAACCGTGGTTGTTACGGGTTATAAACTAGTATTTTAGATATATACATGGAAGGTGATAAGGATCCATGGTGGTGATTGGCTGGATGATGAGTTACAAAAGGATTTATTATTATTATTATTATTATTATTATTATTATTATTATTATTAGAATCAGATTAGAGTGCAAAGTATTTAATATGCATTGCGGATGGAATGAGTCTTACCTTATACTTTGAAAGGACTACAAACACCCCATTTTGAATTCAAATTCTCATATGGAGATGCCACGAATGCAAAACGAACCATCATCTCTACTACATCATCGGCCTTTCAAGATACGATGAGACATAAGTCATACACTTAAACAAAATATAAAATAGTTTTTCATTGATATGTAAAAGACAATAAATATCATTAACATAGGTAATAGTAACCCTCATTAGATGGCATAATGCTGATCGTTTGGTATAAAACGCTATAAAATAGAATATTGCAAGGTTGGAAATCACATATATTTCAACCTTTAGGTGGTTTGTCTTCCAAAAGAATGTTTAGAACGACTATTTGTTTAAGAAAATATAAGGTTAAAACTATTACGAATAATCAATAGGATGTCTACTTAAGAAAGATCATAGATTAAATGTACATGTGATATGCCTAGCTATTTTACAAAAGGTAACAACTTAAATTTAGAGAAAATGACATAAAAAGGTAATATAGTTTTTATTATGTAGACTTCCCACGGGTAAAAATAGGATATTTGTAAGTGGTGTTGGGTTCTTTTGAATTATTCATTCGCGTATCACATTAAATTTAAATAGAGATCATATATCATAAATACGATAAAAGTAGGATATTAATTGGTGATTTATTTTGAGTTGGACGGTATAATTAATAACGTGATTATAGAAGGTGAAATCAAAGATGGGCAAAAAGGGTATTTAACATCGAATGAAATAAGTGTTTTTGAAGGGATACGTGGCATTTTACTTTGGTTTATTAGATAGGGAGATGTTAAATCCTTATTGTTTCTTTATATATATATATATATATATATATATATATATATATATATATATATATATATATAAAATAAATCGTTGAACTTATTGTTTTTATACACATTCAGTATTTAAAACCGACCGCTCCATGATAAGTTCTCAGTTGGTACATATTTAGTCCTAAATGTTTTTTTTTTTGTTTTTTTTTTTCAAAATAAGTATTTATTGTTTTTGTACACATTCAATCCTTATGATGAGTTTTTGAGGTTTTAGTCACCACGATTCTACGCAGGATTATCAACAATGAGGTGTTTTCATACGTGGCTCTTATGGGGTAGTGGAATCATGTGTTACTTGTCTTTGTTTTGTTAATAACATTGTACTTTTGATATTATTAACAATTGTAATACAATACCAACGATATTTTATACCAATACAAACTTTATAGCCATATCGAATACATTATATCATGTGAAGAAAATACATTAGTCATAATAATTTCAATTGTTGGTAATAGTGTCCACAATCACAACAGGTGATTATATTACTATTAATAGCAGAATTAGTTGGGTTACACGCAATTACAAATTTAAGGACAAAATTGCAAAAATAGTCCCTGTAGTATGCATTTTTTCTAAGGTTCGGTTCAAACCTCAATTTTTTTTGGATTGACTTTCTTTTAAGCTAGTGTTTTTTTGTTTTGGTCCCTCCGAAAACTAAAAAAACTAAAATGCCATTTTACTTTTATTTTGACATTTTTTTAATACTTATTTTTATATTTTATTAATTAAAAAACAAGAGATGACCCACCTCTCTCTCTCTCCATTTCTTTGAGACTTGTACAATACGTATTCTTATAGCTTCATCTTTAACCTTGAATTATCATCGTCGCCATCAGATTAGATAAGGAACATACGAACGAAAGGCAGATCGACAGGAGTTGCGGTGCAGATGGGAAATCGCGAGGAGGGGAAAGGGGGTCCGTCGAGACCGAAACCCTTTGTGGGTTTACTCTTCTTCGTTTTCTTCGGCTTGTTTCTTTTTCTTCTCCATCTTTTTGTTTCTTCGTATTTCCATTTTGTTGTATCCAGATCCAATGAAGGGTAGCGACTCTTTTTGGTTTTGAGTTTTTTTGGGGTTATTGTAATGGCCACACAGTCGGAGCTTTTGAGTTTTCTGGGATAAACACAAAATCAAAATATTTGTGGTGCTTGAAAGCTTCTATTATGCTTTTACAGGTTTTCATTTTTTTTTTTTTGGTTTGTTGTGATGAAACACATTGTAACATCCCAAAAATAAGACCCAACATTTTTAGATTAATAAAACAGTAAACCATATCATTGTCATAAAACCAAAGTAAATAAATTGTATCAATACATCAATAATCATTAGAGTAAATCACGGAATGCAGAATCGAGTGGTGGGTGCTCTGCAATCATCACGAGCTCTTCCCTTTGGACCAGAAGTACCTGAAACATAAACTGAAAACCGTAAGCATAAAGCTTAGTGGGTTCCCCTAAAATACCACATACCATACATACATAAATAAAAACATAATGGGCCCCGTCGGGCATAGAGCCCCGCTCGGTATACAGATCTGTCAGTCATTGTGCCCCACTCGTCATACATATAAACATATAAACACATAACACATGCAAATATCACAAAGATACATAGCATACAAAATGGTCATAAGGCCCTGCCTGGTAAGCATACGAGCACATAACACATGCAAGAGTCGCACAGACATCTAACATCCTACTGTAAGTTAGGGCTAGACGTTAA
Organism: Lactuca sativa; assembly: GCF_002870075.4. Taxonomy (NCBI): domain Eukaryota; kingdom Viridiplantae; phylum Streptophyta; class Magnoliopsida; order Asterales; family Asteraceae; genus Lactuca; species Lactuca sativa. The sequence goes on along the minus strand of NC_056623.2, from coordinate 28,211,801 downwards.
GGGAATAATAATAAATATTTGTTTTATCAAATAAATTAAAATCCTCAAATAGGATAAATTTTCTTAGTATCTGTTACAGGTTATATAAATACTTATTTATTATATATGTATTATGTGGACAAATATTATGGATATGTAATATTTGTATAAATCTTGTTATAAACTTATCGAAAAGTGATACAATAACATTTTTGGATAGAAGATTACTTTGGATAAATAATTTTAACGAAAATTGTAACGATTGTAAAATCTCAAACTATATAAGACGTATTTTGTCTAAATACGTTTAAGGGTGAACTCAAGTAGTGAAACGATAATTTTTCCATTTTCGGATAATAATTGACCAAATACTTTTTACGACGTTAGTTGTCGAATTAAATAATGTGGATAAGAACGAATTAAATAATATGGATAATAACGAATTAAATGATTTTGATAAGATTTTATTATAAAGGGTATAATGATTTTATTAATAATTAATTAAGGGACTATAATGTAACTTGAAGGATATATTGTGTTAATACAAGAATAACTGAGTGACCATAAATGTAACTATAATTGAATTGTGAATTGCAAACCAACATACAAAAATATATAAGAAACGTCTTACATGTTTTATTAATTAAAATAACACGTGTTTGTTAAATATGTGATCGTACAATAAAAAAGGTATGCACGTTAGTTTTACAAGATGACTAAGATAATTATAATCGTACATATGTTTCCAAATTTATGATATGTGTTGATAAAAAAGAAGTAATAGTACACCTTATAATATAGAGACAAGATAATAATAATACATGTTAACCTTTCAAGTATGTTCGTACACATCTAATTAATTGAAGTTATACGTGTAATTTTTTTGTGGGTGACTAATCTTTTGATATTGTACGAGCGATTCAAAAATCCTTGATATAAATAAATGTATCCTTTGAGCAATTCTTATGATAGAAAATGATAAAAACCAAAGATATAAACAATATAAAGAAGGGCCAGAAATATTGAATTAGAGTTCAGAACTTTCGAGCAAGGAGTCATAAATAAAGAAAGTGTGATATAGTGACGATTACGAAAATAGTTAGTAACCACTAACTAGTCAGGTGAGTGCATAGTTACTTTCATCTTACACATAGATATAAAGTATTTAATAATAATATGTTCTATATGTGCTTATTATCTGTGTTCCTGATATCAATGCTAGATGACTGATTTATACATGTTTTATTTGATTTAAATTGTATATGTATTTTTATACCTATAAAATATTGGGTAAAGATGGGTAGATGAATGATGAGAGATGAAAGATGATATAGATGAACATTGGCAGTTATGGACTTAATGACCTATAGATGAACATTGACAGTTGTGCCACAACCTGTAGGTGTTTTTGAACTATGTGTTCACCAGATGTACTCTAAAAATTCTGGCAGCTACGCTTAAAGGATAATATTGGCAGTTGTGCCTAATACAGAAAATCATAATCCTGACAGGTGCGCCTAATAAGAGCATCATAATCCTGGCAGTTTCACCTATTAGAGAGCGTCATAATCATGGCAGTTGTGCCTAAATGATAATATTGGATGTTGTGCCTAATAGATAACGTTGGCAGATATGTCATAGGCAACGATGGACTTCGTGCCTATTCCTTAGGAATGAATGAATGAATGATAGTTGATTCTTAGGGTAGATCTTTACGAATAAAGAAGATAATGTGGATGGGTAATTAGGTTGATTGTTTGATGATTAAACAAAATAATTATATTACTGTGGGTTGAAAACCATATGTACTCACCAGGTTTCCCAACCTGACCCACTCAGTTTATTTGTATCACATGTGTCGATACGAAGCCACATTACACTGAGAGATTAAAAAAGTAGATCACTAGTGTAAATGAATGTAAGGTCTGTTTATGCTTAAGTTTCTGTATTGACGATGACATCTCAAAGTTTTAATACATACAAAATACATTTCTTCATAAATGCTTTGATAATATGTTTATCATTTTTTTTCTCGGAACGAATTCTACAGCATATTTCTTTAAAAATATGCTCTGATTTTCAAATAAAGCATAAACAAATCGATCTTTTCTGGCCGTGAATTTGGGGATGTCACAGCCTTCGACATGCTAATCATAGTGAGGAAACTCATCTCACACTGTTGAATCTCACGGATAAATCTCTAGTTGCTAGCCCGCTAAAAATCCATGCACTATAATCATAAAACATCATCCAATTAATAATTGGATCCTAATTCACCCAAAGAGTCCAAACTAGGGTAAAAAGGTCTTTTTACCCTTCCCTATATTTGGCCCAAGGCCCAAATTCTAAAATAATCACCCAAGGCCCAACTATGGCCCAATTTTCCAAATTGGGCCTAAACCCTTTCATGGGCCTTAAACCAAGGTCCAAAAATATTCTTAGCCCAAAACAATATTCTAATGGCCTAAAATAAAGCCCTAGACTCCTAAGGTCCAAAATGGGCAAAATATTGAAAATCCCAACTTCCGAAGCCCATGGTTGAGTACGTAGGGCATACTCAGCTTGGACGTTAAGCGTACACGCTTTAGGGCTTGTACGCGCGGTGTACCAGCTTGTACGCCCATCGTACTCCCCCTGTTTGGCCAACTTTCTCATTCAGCTCTTAAACGGTTAAAACTTCACTCCAACACTTAGATCTAACTTCCTTAAGGTGGTTTATCACGTAAAGTTGCCAAATTTACGTGCATGCATGGCTTAATGAGGCTCTAAGAGCTCAAAAGAGCTTAACAAGTGACTTAATGTATCCATGAGACCACCAATACCATAAAGTTTGCATTTTTATGCTTAAGGAGCCCTTAAAATGTCCAGATCTACAAGATTTAGCTTCTAAAACGGCCTTAACTCATCAAGGACAACCAAAAGAGACCAAAAAGGACAATAACAAGCTAAAGAGTATATCAAAGCAAAGAGTAGACAAGCTATGGAGTTTATACATCAAAAGTCACCAAAATATGGAGCTAAATATGGATCTTTAAGCTCCCCTCCAAGGAATGAGTCTTCCAACTTCTTCTTATATCACTTCAAATAGCACAAAACCCACCAAAGATCAAAACTAAGGCTCAAGAGCACCTCACAAAGCAAATGGACGAATTAGGGTTTTCAAGAGTAAGGAGGCTGAGTAAACATGTCCAAAAGAGGCTATCACATGGATTATATAGAGTGCAACACCCTAAAATTAGGATTTCATTAAATCACACGTATGTCGTACGTACACAAGCATACGCTCTGCGTACGTGATCCGAAGGCGCAATCCAACTTCTCAGCTAGTACACTAAGCATACCCTATGGTACGCCCCGCGTACTAACCACAAGGACCATTAGTGAATTGGTTATAAATAGAAGGGTTGAAAGGGAAAATACCAAATTCAAGTGTTACAATTCTCCCCCACTTGAATCAGACTTTGTCCTCGAAATCCGTTGCATCGAATAACTCTGTATAGTGCTCCATTATCTCATCTTCCGGCTCCCAAGTCCATTTTGAACCTTTCTGATGCTGCCACTGAACTTTTACCTACTCAATAACCTTGTTCCTCAAGGTTTTCATCTTCCGATCAAGAATCACCACCGGTCTCTCAATATAATTCAGGCGGTCATCCACCTGGATATCCTTCAATGGTATCACTACATAATCATACACTAAGCATTTCTACAGTTGAGAGACACGGAACATGCTATGAATCTGACTGAGCTCATCTGGAAGATCCAACCTATATGCAGCCCAGCCTACCTGAGCCAAAACCCTAAAGGGACCAATATACCTGGGGCCCAAATTGAATCGCTTCCTGAATCGGATGACAGCTTTCTAAGGTGACACATTCATGAGAACCATATCCCCCACCTGGAACTCTAAATCTAACTGGCGTTTGTCGGTATAACTCTTATGCCGACTCTGAGTTGTCTAGAGCCTACTATGAACCTGATGAGTCAGCTCAGTGGTCTTGAGTACCACCTCGGTACTCCCCATGACATGCTGACTGACCTCGCCCCATCAAATAGGGGTCCTGCATTTCCTCCCGTAGAGCATCTCAAAAGGAGGTGGATCTATGCTGGCGTGATAACTGTTGTTATACGAAAATTTCATTATAAGAAGATACGTATCCAACTCCCACCAAAGTACAAAACTCACGCCCGAAGCATATCCTCTAATGTCTTAATTGTCCGCTCACTCTGCCCATCGGTCTGCGGGTGGAATGTTGTAATGAAATGGAGACAAGTACCCAACTCATCATAGAACCTCTTCCAAAACCTGGAAATAAACCAAACATCTCTGTCAAAAACCACCGAAATCGGCACCCCATGACATGTCAC